>NC_083401.1:101969569-102594569 GCF_020745735.1 Hemiscyllium ocellatum
CCAAGTAGGTCACTTAGTATGCCTGGAACACAAGGCTTTGTCTTCAAAAGTGTACACTCGCCATGCAGAAACTTCTAAGGACTATCTCCAAGATCTCTAAGTGCTCCTTATTGGTCTTCCCTGTTTTTAGCACATCATTCAGATAAATGGCAACCTGGGACAGACCTTGTAAAATGTTTTTTATCAGCGGCTAAAAAGTGGCATTAGCTGATGATGCCCCAAATGATAGTTTCATGTATTGGTATAAATTCTTATGGATATTAATTATCGCACATATCTGGGAATCGTCATCTAAGCGCTCCTGTCAACTTTGACTATACGTCCTCTATGTGAGGGATTGGGTACTTACCCAACTGTACAAAGCAATTGACTGTTTGTTTAAAATTCCCACAAAGACAAACCAACCGGTCAGGCTTCACTATCAGTATGACCGGTGATCCCCATTCTGCAAACTGGACTGGGTCCGTGATTCTGTCACTTTCCAGCCTCCTGATTGCTGCCTGTACTTTGACATGTGAAGCAAATGGCACAGGGCGGGCCTTGCAGAATTATGAAATTGCTTCCTGGTTTACATGAAATGTTGCCTTGACTCCATTGGTAGTCTCCAGACCTTCCTGAAAAACCTTTATGTATTTAATTAGGACTTCACTCAGGCAGCCATTTTCTAATTGAAAAAGGTTGAGCCAATCAAGGTGAATCTTGCTCAACCAACTTGGCCCCATTAAGTTTGGGCCTGAATGTGCACTGAACCGACTGCTTCCCATATGAGATCGGAAACAAAATTGTATCTTTACTTGTAACGGTTTCCCGGTATAGGTTCTCAGTCTAGCCGAAGTCTTATGCAAACTTAAGAGTTGGAGTAGAGAGTGCGTTTTGTCAAAGACTGGTTCTGCAACCACTGAAACTGCCATGCCAGTATCAACCTCCATTCGAACTAGGTGACCATTTAACATTTATTTTGATTAGTTCTGATTTGGATGTTGCCAAGCTCTGTTCCAAGCCAGATGCAGGGTGTGCACTCTCCTGGATTCTTACTCAATTCAGGCCGAGTGGGACCTTTTGCTGTCTCGAGTCTGCATATCGGTAGCAACTACAAAGGCTTGTTGGCCTGGACCTTGAAGAAAATGTTAACTGTTTGACTGAAGTTTGGCTTTGTTTTGAGGTTTTAATGTGGCTGCCCTAGACTCCCTCTGTCCAGGAAATGTCCTGAGTGAGGCTATGCAATTGCTTTCACTCAAGTGGTGTCCCCCTGGTGGAAATGTCCACTTTCATGCAACTCATATGTCCCACTTGCCACATTTCCTCATGACAAAGCCAGTTGTAGGGTCTGTTTGAAATCCACTTGGGCTTCAGCTCATAGGGGCTTTTGAAAGGTTACTTCATTAATCTCACATCCCAAACATTCTCTCAGCATTTCATTAAGGATTAAACCTTATCTTAGCTTTGTCAAAAATCCTGACACTGAATCCCCTAGTCCTCGAGTAAAACCAATAGCGTCTCAGATTCAGAGCAGGTTTGGGGGTCATAATATTCCTTAACTCTGGAAAAGTTTTAGTATCTGGCACCTCAGGAAATGTTAGGTTTGTGATAGTCAAAAAATAATCTGTGGGTCTACAAGCTGTCAGGAGAATTACTCATTGCTTTTCCTCAGCTCCAATATCATATTCCTGAAAAAAAACTGCATTCTTTCCATATACCGGGCCTTAGTCTTCAACGGCAGAATCAAATGAGACAAGCTTCACAAATAACAGCGTGATGCCTGAAATACTTACTCTGACTCAAAAACAATTGCTGCGAGCAGATTTCTTCTGAAGCATTTTTTTTCTCTCATCACCACTGAAATAACTCCACAGTGGCTGGTGTCCCATCACCTTTATCATCCTTTATTTATATGTATTTAGTATTTGACAATGGTCTGGCTTCCTCAGAACCAGTTCTCAGCATAAAGAGAACCTTTGACATTCCTGTTTATATCTGTCAGCCGGGGCTCCCTGATATACCAGGTTAACAGCCCCAGTCAGGGAACTCATTATTTATGAGGTTAACTTGGCTGACCTCATTACAGTCACTACACTACTGCCTACACAAAGAGATGACTCATAGAATCATAGAATCCCTGCAATGTAGAGACAGGCCCTTCGACCCAACAAGTCCACACTGACTCTCCGATGAGCAACTCACCTAGACCCATTCCACTACCCCATTACTTTACACGTACTCCTGACTATTGCACTTAACCTACACATCCCTGATTACTATGGACAATTTAGCATTGCCAATTCACCTATCCTGTACCTCTTTAGATAGTGGAAGGAAACTGGAGTACGTGGAGGAAACCCACCCAGACACGGGGAGATTGTGCAAACTCCACACGGACAGTCACCCGAGGCTGGAATTGAACTTGAGTCCCTGGCGCTGTGAGGCAGCAGTGCTAACTACTGAACCAGGGTGATTCAAAATAGCTCAACACCAATTGCACAGCCATTGAAATATGTGACATTACCTCATTTAGAGGTCAATGTTTTAAACGGCATTAACTCCAGCAATCTCAAGATGACCCCCTCAGGAATTGAGAAACAACAGCAATTTGAAAAATCTGTGGTCAGTGTGATAAGGTTATCTTCTGCATGCAGAGGTATTGGCTGCTTAGTTAAGATTTAACATTACAAAAGTGCAAGGTAACTACCTCAGTGAAATAGTGAAAAGCAATGTATGATTCATCAAATGTTCCAATTTGCATTAATTGCAGTTGAGTATAACTGCTAATTGTTCAGTGCTTATGCAAAAATATTCTAGCAATTGTAGATGAAGTAAACTTAGAGTTTTGTCTAACATCAGTCAAAGTGAAAACAAAAGCAGGCAGCTGGATTTTTTTCTTAGCTAAATAACTCAAGACAGGATGGCATGTTTCTTATTTAGCTCCATCACTGCAACATTTGTACTTTCTCAAGAACTTGAAAGTGTTTATTAATTCTCAGTGCGATTCAGCTCTGTGTACAATTTAGTTACATTTCAGAATAATTCTGCAGTACAACTCAACAATACAGAAACTTATCACTTGCTCAGAGTCCAAAGTGTCACTGCAAAAACAGTGTATTCTTAACACTGTGAATTACACTCAAAAATGTTTGATATTTCAAGGTGGAAATGCAATATTAGCAACTTTAAATAAAAATGAGTGGAAGGTAGGGAAAGAAGGTATCTTGTCTGTTTGTGAAGAGTTTGGTCACACCATTTACAATGTATGAATATTCGGGAAATAATCTGAAAGTGAAATTGAAATAGTGTTACATAAAAGGAAGGTGATACAACTTGTGGTGTGCATTTCACATCAAACTATGGAAATGAGGTTCGTGTAAGATCTGAAAGGAATCCAGAGTTCAGAGAACTGCAACAGGAGAACATTACTAGTTCATTTTAACAATTCCAACTAGATTTTCCTGGAACAGGTTGCCAGCCTGTCCATAAGACCATTAGACCATTAAACACATAGAAAAGTACAGCACAGAACAGGCCATTCAGCCCACGATGTGTGCCGAGGATTATTCTTAATCTGAAATAAAATAACCTAACCTACCGACCCCTCAATTCGCTGCAATCCATGTGTATGTCCAGCAGTCGCTTAAATGTCCCTAATGACTCTGCTTCTACCACCACACATTCCATACATTCACAACTCTCTGCATAAAGATCCTACCTCTGACGTCTCCTCTATACCTTTCTCCTAATATCTTAAAACTATGACTCCTCGTACCAGTCAATCCTGCCTTGGGGAAAAGTCTCTGGCTATTGACTCTATCCATGCCTCTTATTGCCTTGTATACCTCAATCAGGTCTCCTCTCTTCCTCCTCCTCTCCAGAGAGAAAATTCTGAGCTTAGTCAACCTTGCTTCATAAGGCAAGCCCTCCAGTCTAGGCAGCATCCCGATAAATCTTCTTTGCACCCTTTCCAAAGCCTCTGTATCTTTCCTATAGTAGGGTGACCAGAACTGGACACAATATTCCAAGTGTGGACTCACCAGGATTTTGTACAGCTGTAGCAAAACCTCGCAGCTCTTTAACTTGATCTCTCTGTTAATGAAAGCTAAAACACCATATGCTTTCTTAACAACCCTATCCACTTGGGAGGCAACTTTGAGGGATTTATGCACTTGCACACCCAGATCCCTCTGTTCCTCCACACTGCCAAGAATCCGGTCTTTAATCCTATATTCAGCATTCAAGTTCGACCTTCCAAAATGCAACACTTCACATTTATCCAGGTTGAACTCCATCTGCCATTTCTCAGCCCAGCTCTGCATCTTGTCTATGTCACGCTGCAGCCTGCAATAGCCCTCAATACTATCAATGGCACCCCCAACCTTGATGTCATCTGCAAATTTACTAACCCACTCCTCAACCTCCTCATCCATGTCATTTATAAAAACTACAAAAAGCAGAGGCCCAAGAACAGAGCTCTACAGGACCCCACTCAACACTGACCTCCAGACAGAATACTTTCCATCGACAACTATTCTCTGCCTTCTGTCAGCAAGCCAATTCTGAACCCAGATAGCCAAATCTCCCCGTGTCTCATACTTCCTGACTTTATGAATGAGCCTACCATGGGGAACCTTATCAAATGCCTTGCTGAAGTCCATATACACCAATCTACTGCTCAACCTTCATCGACCTGTCTTATCACCTCCTCAAAGAACTCAATAAGATTTGTGAGGCACGACCTGCCCCTCACAAAGCCATGCTGACTGCCTTTAATCACACTATGCTTTGCTAAATAGTCATAAATCCTAACCCTCAGAATTCTTTCCAAAACCTTGCTGACCACAGAAGTAAGACTGACTGGTCTGTAATTGCCAGGGATTTCCCTATTGCCCTTCTTGAAAAGGGGAACAACATTCGCCTCCTTCCAATCCACCGGTACGACTCCCTGGAGAGTGAGGGAGCTTAGCAACCTCCTTTCTCGCTTCCCAGAGCAGCCTAGGATAAATCTGGTCTGGCCCTGGGGACTTATCGATCTTAATGTTTGCCAAAATTTCCAGCATATCAGCTTCATCAATCTTGATCTGGTCAAGCCTGTATCCCAGCTCCTCAAACTTCTCATTCACAACAAGGTCCCTTTCCTTAGTGAAAACCAAAGCAAAAAACTCAATTAGGGCTTCCCTATCTGCTCAGACTCCACGCACAAGTTCCCTACACTATCATTGATTGGCCCTACTTTCTCCCTGCTCATTCTTTTATTCCTCACGTACAAGTAAAATGCCTTTGGGTTCTCTCTAATCCTTCCTGCCAACCTTTTTCATGCCCTCTCCTGGCTCTCCTCAGTCCAGTTCTGAGCTCCTTTCTAGTAAGCCTGTAATCCTCTAAAGCTGTGCTAGATCTTTGCTTCCTCCACCTTACGTAAGTTGCCTTCTTCCTTTTGATGAGAAGTTCCTCTGTTCTCGTCATCCAAGGTTCTTAATCTTATCCCTTCTTACCTGTCTCAGAGGAACAAATTTGTGCATCACTCGCAGCAACTGCTCCTTAAACAGTCTCCACACGTCTGCTGTGTCCTTTCTGTGGAACAATTGCTCCCAGGGACACAAGGACAGAAATAAGGCCATTCAACACATCGAGCCTGCTCCACCATTCAGTCATGACTGATAAGTTTCATAACCCCATTTTCCTGCTATTAGACCATAAAATGTGTCATCAGAAGTTGTAGCTTAATGATATGATACTCCTAATGTAACTTCACAGAGGCTGGCATCCCATCAACAAGACACCCTTTATGTACATGTGGAAAGTCCTTGGCACTGGTCCAGCTCTGTCATAGCCAGCTCCCATGGTGTCAGAACGTCTAACACACATGTTCTTTTATTTTTCTCTAAATCACCTGATTATATTTTTTCTTTTTTTGTTCTTTTTTTCCTGATTGTCCCAGGTTAACAGTACATGCTGACTTTCTAAATCTCCTGATTATATATTTTCCTATCTCCCTCCCCCTGCCAACCTCCACCCCCTCCCTCCACTACCGCCTAACTGCAGTAGTGCGTATTATTTCCCCAGCACCCATGTTGTGTGTGTGCAGGTGTGAGACACAGTGAAAGACACAAGATGTACAAATCTCTATTCAATTCCCACCACCAGGAAGAAAGGAAACACCTGAGTGGCCAGTGAAACACACATGTTTTTTGTTGACAAAAATGGAAAGTCCTTCCCACACTGACCCAGCTCCCTCAGAGGCAGCTCTCAGAGTGGGAGGATGTCCAACACTCCTGTTTTTTGTGAACAGGATGTCTGAGTCTCCTGTTTATTTTTCTTCTCTTTCTTTCTTTCTTTCATTCTTCTTTTTTTCCTCTCCCTACACAGCTGCCTAACTGTGTTAGTGCTTATTTTCCCCCCACATCCATGTTGTGTGTGTGCAGGTGTCGGACACAGTGATAAACAACAAACGTGAAAGTCTTTAGTTATATTCCCCCACCAGGAAGAAAGGAAACACCCAAGTGGCTAGTGAAACACACATGTTCTTTTTAAATTATTATTATTTTTTTCTTTTTTTTTAATATTATTAACTCCTACACTACTGCCTAACTGCGTTGGTGCTTATTTTTTCCCCTAGCACCCATGTTGTGTGTGTGCAGGTGTGAGACACAGTGAGAGACACAAAGTGCACAAATCTTTATTTAATTTCCACCACCAGAAAGATAGGAAAACACCCAGGTAGCCAGTGACAAGCAGTGCCCTTCACATCAAATGGAGCCCTGCTCTTTATTTTTTTCTTCTTTTTTATAGTGTGTGTGTGCAGGTGTGAGACACAGTGAGAGACACAAAGTGCACAAATCTTTATTCAATTTCCACCACCAGGAAAAATAGGAAATCACCCGAGTGGCCAGTGACAAGCAGTGCCCTTCACATCAAAGAGGGCAATGCTATGTGATCAAACAGTGAAGGGGAGGGCAGGGACTAAATCAAAATAGCGTTGGTGGGGGAAATGATGCACTCCACTCCCTGCGGTGCCCACCTCTCCCTGAACAACTCCAGGGTGTTGGTGGACACCGCGTGCTCCTTCTCCAAGGACACCCGGGCCCTAACGTAACCGCGGAAGAGGGGCAGGCAGTCGGCCCTAACAACCCCCTCCATGGCCCGCTGCCTGGACCTGTTTGTGGGCAGTTTGGCCAGGCCCAGGAGCAGACCCACGAGAAGGTCTTCAGACCTGTCCTCCCTCCTCCGCACCGGGTGCCCGAAGATCAGGGGCGTGGGACTGAAGTGCAAACAAAAACAGAGGAGAAGGTTTTTCAGAAAATCAAAGAGGGAGTGCAAACGCCCACACCCAATATACACATGGTCCACGGACTCCACAGCACCACAGAACAAGCAGTTGGGCTGGGAGTCCGTGAACCACCGCAATCTGCGGTTGCAGGGGACTGCTGCGTGCAACACCCTCCGCCCCAGATCCCCGAGAGAAAGGTGGAGGACTCCCGCGTAGAGAGCCCTCCACTGGGGATCCCGGTGGCAAATGGGCACACCAAGACGTGTCTGGACACACATGTTCGTTTTTTTTTTAAAGGCAATGCTGTGTGAACACTCCTGTTTATTTTTTTTAATTTTTTTTAATCAAAGGGCATCTCCTGGTTATATTTTTTTTTCTTAAGCCCCACACTACCGCCTAACTGCGGTAGTGCTTATTATTTTTAACCCCAGCACCCATGGTGTGTGTGTGCAGCTGTGAGACACAGTGAGAGACATAAAGTGCACAAATCTTTATTTAATTTCCACCACCAGGAAAAGTAGGAAAACACCCGAGTGGCCTGTGACGAGCAGTGCCCTTCACATCAAAGGGCAGTGCTGTGTGATCAAAACAGTGAAGGGGAGGGCAGGGACTAAATCAAAATAGAGTTGGAGGGGGAAATGATGCACTCCACTCCCTGCGGCGCCCACCTCTCCCTGAACAACTCCAGGGTGTTGGTGGACACCGCGTGCTCCTTCTCCAAGGACACCTGGGCCCTAACGTAACCGCGGAAGAGGGGCAGGCAGTCGGCCCTAACGACCCCCTCCACGGCCCGCTGCCTGGACCTGTTTATGGCCAGTTTGGCCAGGCCCAGGAGCAGACCCACGAGGAGGTCTTCAGACCTGCCCTCCCTCCTCCGCACTGGGTGCCCGAAGATCAGGGGCGTGGGACTGAAGTGCAACCAAAAACAGAGGAGAAGGTTTTTCAGAAAATCAAAGAGGGAGTGCAAACGCCCACACCCAATATACACATGGTCCACGGACTCCACAGCACCACAGAACAAGCAGTTGGGCTGGGAGTCCGTGAACCACCGCAATCTGCGGTTGCAGGGGACTGCTGCGTGCAACACCCTCCGCCCCAGATCCCCGAGAGAAAGGTGGAGGACTCCCGCGTAGAGAGCCCTCCACTGGGGATCCCGGTGGCAAATGGGCACACCAAGGCGTGTCTGGACACACATGTTCGTATCTGTCAGCCAGGGCTCCCTGATTGGATCAGGTTAACAGCCCCAATCAGGGAACTTATATTCTATGACGTCCATCTGGCTGACATTGTTACAATCACTACAAGTCAATATCAAACACTTTTGACCGAGAGACTTTCCTCCTTTCATTGCCTGCTACAGGTATATTGGAAGAATTTCCAGTTTGATAAATGAACCTGTTTGGCCATATTCTGAATGCATCATCAGTGGCCCATTCATTCCCAGAGAGGGGCACAAATTCAGACCTGTTGATTTAGTGGCAGGGGCCTTACAGTGCACAGACCTCCCCAATTAAATGGGATTAAGTTAGTAAGGAAGTCAACCAGTAGGGGGAGTGATTTTTAGAATGAAATCAGTATTGTTTCCAAACCAATCATGTTTTATTCAACAGCACAAGTAATTGTTTGAATTTAAAGTTAGAACATGATGTGGATCAAATAACTGACATGAGATTAAAAAGAAATGAAAATACAAGAAAGATTTGACCATGACATTGTTTAGTACAATGTGAGAATAGAAAGGGTTAGCAAAGAATCCAGGAAAATAGTGATGGATGGAAAACATAGAAAATAAGAATGAGATAAGAAGGGATTGAGTCATATTGACCATGTGTAGAAAGTTGAGTGAAAAAAATGGATAAATTATGAGTGGGAAATCTTCAGATGCAATATCGATCAATCCACATTATATCTGTTCTTTCAAGAGGGAGAAGTGCATAAAGTTATTCTTCTTGTTTCCTTCCTGCATCGAAAACAAAAGATGGTGATGCATTTCCCCAAGCAGTGTTTACAAAAGTCCAACTTAAAAATGATCCATAGCAAATTGTCTCTAAGAGGGTTTCAAAATAAAATGATTTTAACTACATGCAGATAGAGTAAGTGCATAGAAAAAAACAGTAATTATATCAGCCCATGCATTTATAGTCATTTTGTGTGGTTTTAATGCATTTGACTTTTGATCCAATGTGTTGGACTTTGCAAACAATGTGAGTCACTTTCAGGCCCTGGCAGTGACTCATTATTTGCCACCAATTCTTTCTGTTCCTTTTTCTATTGCTATTTCAGTGCCCCCAATGATCCTTCAGCCTCCCCAGTTTCACTTTACATTCATTATTTATGTGCCCACTTTACCTTAAGAGCGTCTGATAGGAAATGCCAGTGCCCTTGCCCCAGCATTCTTCCCTTCTAAAGGTCAGAGTTGCTGTGATTTGTTTGAAACCTCAGTTCCAGAGCTCCCAATCTTCTTATCTTCACTATGAGGTCTCATTGTAATATCTGCGATTGCCCTCTATCCAGTCACCATTCCCTCATAAACCCGGTACAATGAAGCCCATCCCCAAACTAGAGTTGTCAACTTTCTGCAGGATTCCATGGATTTCCCATTGACAATCTCCCACTCATCGTGACTAAACCCCAGTGATGGACCATGATCGAACCCCCACACTGACTTGACATGACAGTCTGAACAACTGCCCATCTCCTGCCCTGATGTTTCAACAGCACCCTGACTGAGCTACCTGTAAATCCTGACCTGCTTGTACTTGGCCTGTAGGACCAACTGTGACCTGATTCCCCAGACTGCCAGGAGGCAGATCGTCAATCTTTCATTGTTTCCAAAGCTTACCTGACCATGGCAAACTGCCGGACTGAAATTGGTCGAGCCACTTGACTGAATGAGGTGGTACCCCCTGACGGGCCACAGTTCCCCCTTTGCCCAATTGTTCCTCTTTGACTTCCACATATTACCATTTGCCTGAAACAAATGCAGTGTGTTTGCCACTGAGCAGCCAACACATGATGAAAGTTATTTACAGCATGGTGCCGTACAACGACATGCCCACTTCCTAACTGACTGATAAACTGACTGTTCAATGCTCCCCACTGTCACAAGCTGCTTTCCTTTCTCTCTGAACTGACAAAATCAATTTAAGACATTGAAGGTAGTATTCTGTAACTGAATGCTCAAGAAAGCAATGTGTCCCACATAAGGGATGATGGTCTATCACTCTCTACTGAAGTCAGTATGTACTGAAAAAGCATTATGAAGCCGACAGAGGCTGGAATACTGTATGTAAGAGCTAAAATGAGTGAGTATTTAGAAATCAAGCCAAGATGCATGAAATGCATGTCCATCCCTAACAAAGTGACCTGGAAAAGTATGCCTGTTGGAGGTGTTTGTCAGCTCCAGAGTAATGTGTTGAAAGGTTGAGGTGGTATCTTAGTGTAGGCAAGATGACGTGATGTGGCTGGTGATTTGCTGACTGGGACAAGAGTTATGGGCCACCATGCAGGGACATTATTCATAAGTAGCAGTGTAAAACAACCGGATAGGCAGTCAGTGAGCAACTGCACTAGGTACCTGGCTTGTTTTACCTGTCAGATATCCAAAGCATCTGGTTTCTCAGGGAAAGAGAGGAAAATTACAGATGAGATGTAAATAAGGAGATTTGGTGCTGAATGAGCTGCAAATACATGGAATTAAGGTAGTTGCCACTGAAGGGGAAGTTTCTGAAGTTGACATTTAAGGCTTGAGGGGAAAATCAAGATTTTTTTCATTCTCACACTATTTTGTCACCAACCTCACCACTGATCTCCACACAGCAAGGAGAGAGAATTTCCAGCACATAGGTTAACAAATGGATGAGAACTCTTTGGAAGGCAATAACACACATATCATTAATGAAATTAAACACCAATCACAAGACAAGTGCAGGAAACAGGATATACCCTCTTTACCTTCCTTTCCTTGATTTTGATAAGGCATTCAACACCATCAGCAGAACAGGACTCCACAAGATTCACTTTCAGCTGCTCCTTCCACAATAACACCTTTACAGATGATGACTAACTCTGATGGTTTCAAAGTGAAGAATTAAGTGAAACATTTCTGTAACCTTGTCCCACTCAATTTGATATCTTCTCTATGTTTCTAGCCTTTGCCTTCACTGGGGATATGGTAAGATTCTACTTGGACACCAGGTCAAACATTAAGACCTATGATTTATCAAGACGAAAAGCTAAAATGCACTTCACATACCACCGGATAACTTCACTGATGATGCATCACTAGTCAACCACACAGAAATTCAGCTACAAAGACTTGTGGACTGTCTTTCTGATGCCTGTGCTTGTTGCCCTCATTATAAGCATCAAGAAAATCATGGTAATTGGATGAGATCTTGCTACTCTGTGACTGATTACACTGAATAACACCGCACCATAAGTGGTGAGCAAATCCGATTTCCTCGGGTCCATTATGGTAATCCATCCCTTGATGTAAACTCAATATAAACATAGGAAAGGCAGCTTGCACCTTTGGCCAACTCAGGGAACACCATGGGATAACACTGAGCTGACCATTAGGACCAAGGCCTGTGTTTTTAGCACCTCGCTGTGTGACTGTTGGGAGACATAGAGTTGGCAGCAAAATCGCAAACATTTCCAGCTTTGCCATGTGTGGTGCATTGTGGGTAAAGCCTGGCAGAATACAGTCAAGAGGTCAGCATTTTCTCCAAGGCAGGCGTCCTAAATACCCTGGCCCTAATCAAACAGAGGCTGCTTCAGTAGATCAGACACATGCCCAGGATGGAAGATGGTCTCCTATCCAAGGCTTTCTGCAATGTGTGGCATCCACATCAGACTACGAGTAAGACACCCGAGCCTCTGCTTCAAGCATGTTTGCAAATGTGACATGGAGGCCTTAAATATTGATACACACGTGGGAGTCATTGGGTGATGAGAAAGGGAAATGATGAGACACCTTGTTCTCTAATACATACCATAACAATGACCAATGGCTGCAGAGACATGGCAAGGATTCTGTTGATGCTGTTATCAAATTAATTGTGTTTAAAATATTTTGCACTTTGTCCTGGAGTCATATTTTGTTGTTTCCATGATAAAAAGATATTGCTGAAAATTAAACATTGGCATGGCTTCCTAATCCTTTAGCAAGTGGCAAGCACCTCTTCCAACATCTAGTTTAAAGAAGAGAAATTGGAAATGTTTTATACAGTGAAGACAAATTACACTCTAGTTTTACATTCTATTCTAATAGGTTTCATTATAATTGCCAAATTTAGGTCATCATTTAGAAGTTTCACAACAAGTCCTCCAGGTCGATTGATGAAGTTACCATCTAGTTAGCAATAAATGGTACAGATCAGGAGGCTGCCCATTACAATTCCTAATCTTTGCTGTGGTAAGTGATACCAGTTGGACAGTATTTATGCACAGCAGCTACTTGTAGTATTCTTAGTCTGGGGAGTGGAAACTTAGCATGCACCCCCAGTGCCAATAGCTACCCAGCCACTTTCACTGCAAGGTGCCAGCTGCTCTGTGATTTCTTGTTGAATATTGTTCACGGCTGATTATTGAATATGAGCTTTCATCATCAGTTCTTTCTTACTGCTCTGGTCCAATGAGAAGCCTGGAAACTGACACTTGTTCTACATGAATACTTCTTTTCAGATTCACTATCGTCAGAATGAAGACATTCCTCCTTCCCTCAGTCCTAAATGGCTAGGCCTTAATTCTGAAACTGTGTTGCTGGTTCTAGATACACCCCCAGCCAGGCAAAGCACAAATTCTGTATCTACTTTGTTCACCCCTTTCAGGGTTTTGTAATCTTTGATGAGATCATCTTCTATTCTTCAAACTTCTACAGATCACTGGCTCAATTTTCTCAATGTCTCCTCAAAGGACAGAATGTTTCGTATGCTGATTAAAATTTTAACTGTGGTCTTCATGATCATCTTCTCTGCATCCTTTAAAGTGCCTTTTCTGCATTGTGAAATGCCATTCTTCTTGGCTCTGATATCCCACAGAAGTTCTCCTGATCTCCAAGAGCAACTCCGTGGAGGCCAATTACCTGGATAATGCCATTGAGTTATTGTGGGTTTCTGTTCTGTTTATTCCTATTTTAATTGACCTGTGCATCCACATCTCTCAACAGCATTTGTCAGTCTGCTTTTTGTTTGAATTATTTCTTTTTTCATAAAAACATGTCTCAATTTATTTCTTGATAATGACATTCATGGTTAAACTTTTAAACTTAATGATATACCTGCCACACTGAGTTTCAGAATACAAAATGTCATCAATCAATGACAAGCTGATATGTGGCTGGTGAAAATAATATGAATTCCCATTGGCGCAATTAATTCTAAAATATAGCTTAACCTGAAGATGCCTGTCTCTGGTATAATTAGAGTCAACAAACGCCAGCTTCATAGTTGAGTGGATTATAAGATGTCACCACTCGGAATTGCTGTGTAAAATTTATCTGTCACAAAACTGACAGAGATCTACCAAATCACAGCGGTTTGATGTGGCTCCCAGATAAAATTTGTTCAATACATATAAAACTTTGAGGATATGATATATAAAACTTTGAGGGCATGATATATAAAACTTTGAGGGCATGATATATAAAACTTTAAGAGTATAATATATAAAACTTTGAGGGTATGATATATCCTGCTCCTGCCCTGCTTCAGTGCTGGAGTAAGTGGGTGGCCACAGCAGGAAGTTATGTCGTACAAAGGCCTTCATCTTGACAAGGCCTTGAAAAGGGGGAGGACGATAGAGTATAGCCATGATCCTGAAATAATGGGCTCCCGATATTAAATTTTGTTGCTTTTTGACAGCTGCTGTAAGAAACCCCAAAGTCATGTCCTGTTCAGAGTCTAATCAGTTTGTTGTCAGCCTCCACCAGATCTGAGAAGGGCATCCAATCATATATTCACTATCAGCGTTAAGGGTTACTCCAGCTTCTGGCTGCTGCCCAGTTGTAGCTAAAGAAAGGCGTGAGTATTAATACTCCCTCACACCTGAATATGCCAGGCAAATGGATGTTCATCTATTACAAAGTAAACGGATAATCTCTAGCAATCACCTCCAAAATCTTCTGCACTATTTTTTGCTTTTCAAGGTCATATGATGTTGAACCTTTGAATAAAAGTAAAGTAACAAAGAGTAAAGATCAGCAGCTTCTTTTCAGAGAATAAATATAGTTTCATGTTCCGTAAGTTGGGAAAGATATATCAGCATGATTAGCAGACTTGATAGTACCCAATCCTTACATTACCTGTGGTTCTGACAAAAGAACCACTGAAATGGAAAATTGCGAGTGCCGCTGTTTTGTTTTGTTACATGCTTCTTTCATGCATGTGTATAAAACTTTCAGAAGCAATCGAATTATTAAACAAGCCAACCAAAGCAATAGTATAAGCTTCATTTTCTTATGGTCTGCTCCACTTACTTACTGTGTGTGGCTCATTTCACACTAATAATGAGGGGTGCTTTACCAGGAGATGGAGTTTGTTATCATGAAAACACAAGTTTACAAAACCAGTCTATCTTTCGACAAGATGGCGGGAGAGCAAGACACTCCAGCCAATGTTCCTTTACTCTTACTGTTCTCTTTCATTGTTTTTCTCTTTTCTTCTCCCTCTTTCTGCATTAAGCGAGCTGGCAAGCCGGGGAAGGGAATCCCAGAACAGGAGCCAGCGCCAATCAGGAGCCAGCATGGGGAAACAGTCCTGGAGCAGGGGCCGGCAAAGGGAAAGAGACCCGCAGAGCAGGGGCCGGCATGGGGAAACAATCCCGGAGTAGGGCTGGTACGGGTATACACCCTGTAGCAGGAGGCGGAATGGGAAAACTGTCCTGAGAGAGGGGCCAGCACGGGGAAACAGTCCCAGCTCAGGGGCTGGTGTGTGGATACAGTCCCAGCTCAGGGGCTGGCATGCGGATACAGTCCCAGCTCAGGGGCTGGTGTGCGGATACAGTCCCAGCTCAGGGGCTGGTCTGCGGATACAGTCCCAGCTCGGGCTGGTGTGCAGAGACAGTCCCAGCTCAGGGGCTGGTGTGCGGATACAGTCCCAGCTCAGGGGCTGGCGTGCGGATACAGTCCCAGCTCAGGGGCTGGCGTGCGGATACAGTCCCAGCTCAGGGGCTGGCGTGCGGATACAGTCCCACCTCAGGGGCTGGTGTGCGGATACAGTCCCAGCTCAGGGGCTGGTCTGCGGATACAGTCCCAGCTCGGGCTGGTGTGCGGATACAGTCCCAGCTCAGGGGCTAGCGTGCGGATACAGTCCCAGCTCAGGGGCTGGCGTGCGGATACAGTCCCAGCTCAGGGGCTGGTGTGCGGATACAGTCCCAGCTCAGGGGCTGGTCTGCGGATACAGTCCCAGCTCGGGCTGGTGTGCGGATACAGTCCCAGCTCAGGGGCTGGCGTGCGGATACAGTCCCAGCTCAGGGGCCGGCGTGCGGATACAGTCCCAGCTCAGGGGCTGGTGTGCGGATACAGTCCCAGCTCAGGGGCTGGTCTGCGGATACAGTCCCAGCTCGGGCTGGTGTGCAGAGACAGTC
This sequence comes from Hemiscyllium ocellatum, assembly GCF_020745735.1. Lineage (NCBI taxonomy): Eukaryota > Metazoa > Chordata > Chondrichthyes > Orectolobiformes > Hemiscylliidae > Hemiscyllium > Hemiscyllium ocellatum. The sequence continues at coordinate 101,985,408 of NC_083401.1, forward strand.
CCAGCTCAGAGGCTGGCGTGCGGATACAGTCCCAGCTCAGGAGCTGGCATGCAGATACAGTCCTAGCTCAGGGACCGGCGTGCGGATACAGTCCCAGCTCAGAGGGTGGTGTGCGGATACAGTCCTAGCTCAGGGGCTGGTGTGCTGATACAGTCCCAGCTCAGGGGCTGGCGTGCGGATACAGTCCCAGCTCAGGGGCTGGCGTGCGGATACAGTCCCAGCTCAGGGGCTGGTGTGCGGATACAGTCCCAGCTCAGGGGCTGGTCTGCGGATACAGTCCCAGCTTGGGCTGGTGTGCAGATACAGTCCCAGCTCAGGGGCTGGCGTGCGGATACAGTCCCAGCTCAGGGGCTGGCGTGCGGATACAGTCCCAGCTCAGGGGCTGGTGTGCGGATACAGTCCCTGCTCAGGGGCTGGTCTGCGGATACAGTCCCAGCTCGGGCTGGTGTGCAGAGACAGTCCCAGCTCAGAGGCTGGCGTGCGGATACAGTCCCAGCTCAGGAGCTGGCATGCAGATACAGTCCTAGCTCAGGGACCGGCGTGCGGATACAGTCCCAGCTCAGAGGGTGGTGTGCGGATACAGTCCTAGCTCAGGGGCTGGTGTGCTGATACAGTCCCAGCTCAGGAGCCGGCATGCAGATACAGTCCTAGCTCAGGGGATGGTGTGCAGATACAGTCTCAGCTCAGCGGCTGGCGTGCAGATACAGTCTCAGCTCAGCGGCTGGCGTGCGGACACAGTCCCAGCTCAGGGGCTGGCGTGCAGATACAGTCCTAGCTCAGGGGATGGTGTGCGGATACAGTCCCAGCTCAGGAGCTGGCGTGCAGATACAGTCCTAGCTCAGGAGCTAGTGTGCAGATACATTCCCAGCTCAAGGGCCGGCGTGCGGATACAGTCCCAGCTCAGAGGGTGGTGTGCGGATACAGTCCTAGCTCAGGGGCTGGTGTGCTGATACAGTCCCAGCTCAGGAGCCGGCATGCAGATACAGTCCCTGCTCAGGGGCTGCCGTGCAGATACAGTCCCAGCTCAGAGGCTGGCGTGCAGATACAGTCTCAGCTCAGCGGCTGGCGTGCGGACACAGTCCCAGCTCAGGGGCTGGCGTGCAGATACAGTCCTAGCTCAGGGGATGGTGTGCGGATACAGTCCCAGCTCAGGAGCTGGCGTGCAGATACAGTCCTAGCTCAGGAGCTAGTGTGCAGATACATTCCCAGCTCAAGGGCCGGCGTGCGGATACAGTCCCAGCTCAGGGGCTGGTGTGCAGATACAGTCCCAGCTCAGAGGGTGGTGTGCGGATACAGTCCTAGCTCAGCGGCTGGTGTGCAGATATAGTCCCAGCTCAGGGGCTGGTGTTCAGATACAGTCCCAGCTCAGGGGCTGGCGTGCGGATACAGTCCTAGCTCAGCGGCTGGTATGCAGATATAGTCCCAGCTCAGGGGCTGGCGTGCAAATACAGTCCCAGCTCAGCGACTGGTGTGCAGATATAGTCCCAGCTCAGGGGCTGGCGTGTGGATACAGTCCTAGCTCAGGAGCTGGTGTGCAGATACAGTCCCAGCTCAGAGGCTGGCATGCGGGTACAGTCCCTGCTCAGGGGCTGCCGTGCAGATACAGTCCTGGCTCAGAGGCTAGCGTGCGGATACAGTCCCAGCTCAGGGGCTCGTGTACGGATACAGTCCCAGCTCGGGGGCTGGCGTGCGGATACAGTCCCAGCTCAGGGGCCGGCGTGCGGATACAGTCCCAGCTCAGGGCCGGCGTGCAGATACAGTCCCAGCTCAGGAGCTGGTGTGCGGATACAGTCCCAGCTCAGAGGGTGGTGTGCGGATACAGTCCTAGCTCAGGGGCTGGTGTGCAAATACAGTCCCAGCTCAGGGGCTGGCGTGCGGATACAGTCCCAGCTCAGGAGCCGGCATGCAGATACAGTCCCAGCTCAGGGGTGGGCGTGCGGATACAGTCCTAGCGCAGGAGCTGGTGTGCAGATACAGTCCCAGCTCTGAGGCTGGCATGTGGATATAGTCCCTGCTCAGGGGCCTCCGTGCAGATACAGTCCCAGCTCAGGGGCTGGCGTGCGGATACAGTCCCAGCTCAGGGACTGGTGTGCAGAAACAGTCCCAGCTCAGGGGCCGGCGTGCGGATACAGTCCCAGCTCAGGGGCTGGTGTGCAGATACAGTCCTAGATCAGGGGCTGGTCTGCGGATACAGTCCCAGCTCAGGAGCTGGTGTGCAGATACAGTCCCAGCTCAGGGGCTGGTGTGCAGATACAGTCCCAGCTCAGGGGCTGGTCTGCGGATACAGTCCCAGCTCAAGGGCTGGCTTGCGGATACAGTCCCAGCTCAGGGGCTGGCGTGCAGATACAGTCCCAGCTCAGGGGCTGGTGTGCAGATACAGTCCCAGCTCAGGGGCTGGTGTGCAGATACAGTCCCAGGTCAGGAGCTGGTGTGCAGAAACAGTCCCAGCTCACGGGCCGGCTTGCAGATACAGTCCCAGCTCAGGGGCTGGTGTGCAGATACAGTCCCAGCTCAGGAGCTGGCATGCTGATACAGTCCCAGCTCAGGGGCTGGCGTGCAGATACAGTCCCAGCTCAGGGGCCGGCTTGCGGATACAGTCCCAGCTCAGGAGCTGGTGTGCAGAAACAGTCCCAGCTCAGGGGCTGGCTTGCGGATATAGTCCCAGCTCAGGGGCTGATGTGCAGATACAGTCCCAGCTCCGGAGCTGGCGTGCGGATACAGTCCCAGCTCAGGGGCTGGCGTGCGGATTCAGTCCCAGCTCATGAGCTGGTGTGCAGATACAGTACCAGCTCAGGAGCTGGCGTGCGGATACAGTCCTAGCTCAGGAGCTGGTGTGCAGATACAGTCCCAGCTCAGGGGCTGGCCTGCAGATACCGTCCCAGCTCAGGAGCTGGTGTGCAGATACAGTCCCAGCTCAGGGGCTGGTGTGCAGATACAGTCCCAGCTCAGGAGCTGTCATGCAGATACAGTCCTAGCTCAGGGGCTGGCGTGCAGATACAGTCCCAGCTCAGGGGCTGGTGTGCAGATACAGTCCCAGCTCAGGGGCTGGTGTGCGGATACAGTCCCAGCTCAGGGGCCGGCGTGCAGATACAGTCCCAGCTCAGGGGCCGGCGTGCAGATACAGTCCCAGCTCAGGGGCTGGTGTGCGGTTACAGTCCCAGCTCAGGGGCTGGCGTGCAGATACAGTCCCAGCTCAGGGGCTGGTGTGCGGTTACAGTCCCAGCTCAGGGGCTGGTGTGCAGATACAGTCCCAGCTCAGGGGCTGGCGTGTGGATACAGTCCCAGCTCAGGGGCTGGCGTGCAGATACAGTCCCAGCTCAGGGGCTGGTGTGCGGATACAGTCCCAGGTCAGGAGCTGGCGTGCGGATACAGTCCCAGCTCAGGGGTTGGTGTGCAGATACAGTCCCAGCTCAGGGGCTGGCGTGCGGATACAGTCCCAGCTCAGGGGTTGGTGTGCAGATACAGTCCCAGCTCAGGGGTTGGTGTGCAGATACAATCCCGGACTGCACTTGAGACTGGGAAACACTCTTGGATCAAGGGCCAGCATGGAGAAAAATTCCCAGAGTGGGGGAAGAACTGGGAATGACTCCTGGAGCAGGGACCAGCACCGGGAAACAGTCCATGAGAAGGGACTGGCATGGGGAATCAGACCTGGATCGGGAAAGATATGGGGAAAGATTCGGGGAAAGATTCCTAGTGCAGGGTCGGCGCAAGGATACAGTCCCGGGAAGACGTCGGCAGGGGTACAATCTCGGAACAGGGGCTGGTTCGGAGAAACAGTCCCGGAGCAGGGGTTAGCACAGGGAAACAGTCCCGGAGCAGGGGTTAGCACAGGGAAACAGTCCCGGAGCAGGGGTTAGCACAGGGAAACAGTCCCAGAGTAGGGGTTAGCATGGGGAAAGTCCTGGAGCAGGGCGTGGCACGGGGAAACAGTCCCAGAGCAGGGGTTAGCACAGGGAAACAGTCCCGGAGCAGGGGCTAGCACAGGGAAACAGTCCCAGAGTAGGGGTTAGCATGGGGAAAGTCCTGGAGCAGGGCGTGGCACGGGGAAACAGTCCCGGAGCAGGGGCTAGCACAGGGAAACAGTCCCGGAGCAGGGGCTAGCACAGGGAAACAGTCCCAGAGCAGGGGTTAGCACAGGGAAACAGTCCCAGAGTAGGGGTTAGCCTGGGGAAACAGTCCCGGAGCAGGGGCTAGCCTGGGGAAACAGTCCCGGTGCAGGGGATGGCACGGGGAAACAGTCCCGGTGCAGGGGGTGGCACGGGGAAACAGTCCCGGTGCAGGGGCTAGCACAGGGAAACAGTCCCGGAGCAGGGGTTAGCACAGGGAAACAGTCCCAGAGCAGGGGTTAGCACAGGGAAACAGTCCCAGAGTAGGGGTTAGCATGGGGAAAGTCCTGGAGCAGGGCGTGGCACGGGGAAACAGTCCCAGAGCAGGGGTTAGCACAGGGAAACAGTCCCGGAGCAGGGGCTAGCACAGGGAAACAGTCCCAGAGTAGGGGTTAGCCTGGGGAAACAGTCCCGGAGCAGGGGCTAGCCTGGGGAAACAGTCCCGGTGCAGGGGATGGCACGGGGAAACAGTCCCGGAGCAGGGGCTAGCCTGGGGAAACAGTCCCGGTGCAGGGGATGGCACGGGGAAACAGTCCCGGAGCAGGTACTAGCCTGGGGAAACAGTCCCGGTGCAGGGGGTGGCACGGGGAAACAGTCCCGGTGCAGGGGGTGGCACGGGGAAACAGTCCCGGTGCAGGGGGTGGCACGGGGAAACAGTCCCGGAGCAGGGGGTGGCACAGGGAAACAGTCCCGGTGCAGGGGGTGGCACGGGGAAACAGTCCCGGTGCAGGGGGTGGCACGGGGAAACAGTCCCGGTGCAGGGGGTGGCACGGGGAAACAGTCCCAGAGCAGGGGGTGGCTCCGGGAAATGGTCCTGGAGCAGGGGTTGGCACAGGGAAACATTCCTGGAGCATTGGCTGATGAGGGGAAGCAGTCCTGGAACTTACCTTGGAGCAGCTAGCTGCTAGCCAGTGTAGTGCTGAGTGGGATGGACAGGTGCAGATACCCCTGCGCTCAGCTGCTGCAATGTCAGGTTTATTTGTTAATTTATTACATCTGACTGCTATGTCAATCCTTTGACTATGTCTTATTTCTAACTTACTGTTTTAACACTGTAAAGCAATGCAACTATTTTTGTTTTTTATTCCTCTTGTTATATCTAGGATTTGTTCCGAGGTACTTGTGCCTAAAAGGGTGCCAAAGAGACGATGTTGGAAAACCTTTCACTGTGCTGCTGTACTTCTGTACAGGATGTTTCAAAGTGCTTACTACTCTGATTATAGCTGGTCCAGGGGGGATTGTAGCAGCTCTTCCTGTTTGCAAGATTCCTATTTCTTGGTCCCGATGATCTCTGGAGTGTGGTGTGAGATCTGTCTAATTGGAGTGACTTCTTTCAACTAGTTCTCCGGGCCGTTTCCAAGTGTGGTAGATGAGCAGTAGTCTGATGTCACAATGTAACTTGCATAATTTAAATTGAGTTTCTCTCTCAAGAGGGGTGTTACAAAAGACAGCATTAGATGCTGTAATTTCCCCTATTGATCAAGCCAATCCTCAGAACCGGGCTGACTCACAAACGGGGAGAAAGTGAGGACTGCAGATGCTGGAGATCAGAGCTGAAAAATGTGTTGCTGGAAAAGCAGATCAGAACTGAAAATGTGTTTCTCCTGCTCTTTGGATGCTGCCTGACCTGCTGCGCTTTTCCAGCAACACATTTTCAGCTCTGACTCACAAATGGTTCTACTGAAATGCAGATCCATTGATCCACCCAAAACCATACAGCATTGTCTCACCAACAACCCATTCAATTGTCAATCATGGTGAATGGTTCGCACATCTGTCTGTCTTGATTCGATTTGACAATGAATACTGCAAACTTCTGGGTTTAATATCTCCATTCCAATATAACACCTATTCAATATAAATAATCAAGGTAACTGGTTTGCATACTTGCTTGTCTGGGTAAAAACAGGGACTGCAGATGCTGGAAACCAGAGTCTAGATTAGAGTGGTACTGGAAAAGCACAGCAGGTCAAGCAGTATCTGAGGAGCAGGAAAATCAATGTTTCGGGCAAACGCCCTTCATTAGGAATAGAGCTATCTGGTTGTCTGGTCTGATCCCATTCCCAGCATGCTGCTCAGTTGGCCAGTTTTCCCAGCATGCCATTCGGTTGGCCAAAAGAGTTTTTCTGCGTCCCAAAAGAGCTGTTATTTTATCTAACAGGGACATTCCAATACCTATCATAGGGGATTGTCTGAAGTTTCTTAACAGCTTTTAGTGGCCATAGCAACACAAGCTATTAAGTCAACAATAGAAGGCAATTATAGGTTGCTCAGTAATCTAATGTACTGGAAGCAGGAGTAAATTGCACCATGATCAATTTGAGGTGCTTATATGCATATGTTAGTAGCTGGTACCTAACAGTCTTCCTGCGTTCAAGCATATTTCCTGAATATTATCTTGGCTCACCAATGAGATTTACAAAAGTGAGTTGGGAGTATGTGAAAATTAACAGTAGAATGCGTAGTACAATTAAATAAAACAAAGATCACTCCAGGGTCAGAAAGCATAGATAATTGTCAGCAAAGGCATTTCCTGTTTAATTTTCTATCTAGATAACTAGAAATAAATAATTGCTGATTTTTGGTTTTCAATATTTTATAAATAGTTTGTTGTTATTGTTCAAACAGCATGTTGATAATTAATTTTCATTATGAACATATTGAACGTACATGCTATTTGACTTTGATAAATTATACTGAGAAATTAATAAATTTGAAACATGCCATAAGCTACAAGTTTGAAGTTCTCACACTTGAATTTCAGCAACTGAATAACTGAAAGGGAAAAGTGTTGAAAACACACAATAGATCAGTCAGAATCTGTACAGAGACAAGTTAATGGCTTAGATGTGACTGTTATATCAAATTCAGATGAACTTATAAAAGGAACATTTGAAAAATGAGCGAAGTGAGAGAAAAGGGAAGACATACAGTGACATGTGTATGAAGACCCACAGGTACAGAGTCAACACATGTAAGAAAATTACACATTAGGTATTTAAATAAACATTGTGAGGTGGTTAAATGGCTAAAGTGATACTGGCGTAAGACAATAGAAATATCATGGGAAAAATAAATCAAAATAAAGACATGGGAGAGAATTTACCTGGGATCTGGGTGACATGGGTTGTGATGAGTTACATAGCAGATTCAGGTCAGAGATCTGATGAAGCATATCTTGATGTTGAGAGCAACTCCCTCCATCTTTTACTCTTTTTACAAACATTTATTTTTCCCCCACACTACTGCCTAACTGCAGCAGTGCTTATATGTTCCCCAGCACCCATGTTGTGAGTGTGCAGGTGCGAGACAGTGAAAGACACAAGGTGTATTTTTTTTCTTTTTTTTTCCTCCACAGAGGCCAGTATCCCATCACCAAGTCACCTTTTATTTATATGTGGAAACTCCTTGACACTGACCCAGCTCCCTCAGAGCCAGCTCTGAGTGTCAGGATGTCTGACACTCCTTTTTTTTTTAATTAACCCCCACGCTACCACCTAACTGCGATAGTGCTTATTTTTTCCCCAGGACCCATGTTGTGTGTGTGCAGGTGTGAGACACAGTGAGAGACACAAGGTGCACAAATCTTTATTCAATTTCCACTACCAGGAAGAAAAGAAACAGCCAAGTGGCCAGTGACCAGCTGTGCCCTTCACATTAAAGGGCAATGCTGCGTGATCAAAGAGTGAGGGGGAGGGCAGGCATTAAATCAAAATAGTGTTGGAGGGGGAAATAATACACTCCACTCCCTGCAGGGCCCACCTCTCTCTGAACAGCTCAAGGGTATTGGTGGACTCTGCGTGCTCCTTCTCCAGAGACACCTGGGCTTTGACATAACCATTGGTAGAGTTGTGAGCAGAATATTAGTGAGGTGATTTGGGCTATAAACAAGAACCTTAACAAGTATTAACCTCTGAGAAGGGCGCTGCTTATCACTGGCCACTCAGGTGTTTCCTTTCTTCCTGTTGGTGGAAATTGAATAAAGATTTACACACTTGTTTCTCACTGTGTCTGACACCTGCACACACACACAACATGGGTACAAAGGGAAAATAAGCACAACTCCACCAAACTCACCAAATAAACCAACCCATGTTCATTACGGAATTTATTGCTTTTTTAAATAAACTCCTATTGCAGAGGTTTAGCGGATTTTTTTTCAAATATAAGTAAAATAATCCACAATTAAAACCCAGCAGAAGTATGAGTGTCGCTGAGGAGATTGGCTTTTATAATGTCTGAGTTACATTGGTTTTATTGGAATGCAAATGTGCAGCTTGCATTATCAAACTAAAAGTGCAATTTCCTAACTGTATAGAACCCCAATCAGATGCATTTATTTTAATTCTTCAATGGTTTCTTAATCTCTTTTTGTAACTGATTTTGTATCTGAAGTTCATAATCCTGAACTGTCAATACAACTGTACTTTATATTGTTATTTCTTATTTATAAAAGTTCAGTGCAGAATTCTGTGTGAACACTTGTAAAAAAAATAAACCAGTCCTACACCTGCACACACACCTCATGGATGCTGGGGTAAGAAAGAAAAAAAAATGACCAGTGGATTTCCTTAAAAGAAAAAAAATATAACCAGGAGATTTAGAATCTCCTCAGTTTAGGGAACTGACTCTGAGCTGGTTGGGCCACAGTTACTGTGCTGCTGATAGTGTTGGTTTCTGTGTTTTGGAGGAAGCCTGATTCCTGAACTGGCTGAATTGTGCAGCCAGTTTGTTAACTGGTATTTGTTTTCTAATGAAGACTGATTTCTAAACTGCCTGATCCACACAGTCAATGTGTTTCAGGTGTAATTCAGTCCTTAATAGGAAACTGTTGCGTCGCGCCTACCCTCCGGCAGGAGTAGCGGCTGTCGTCAGGGAGCCGTTGCTCAGGAATCCGCACCTCCGTGCTCGCGGGTTCGAGTGGCTGTCGGAGGGGAGGGCCGTGGCGGCGAGGGTGACCAGGGTCGGGGAAGTGCTGGGTGCCGGGGGGCTGGGCTGGACGTTGCCGCAAGACATAGCGAGCAGGGCAGCGGTAGACGTCCGGTACGTGGCCACCGGCATCCGACGCCTTAAAACGGCGGTGCTCGGACCCGACGTAGTGCACCAGTTGGAGGACGCTCAGGTGTGCGGTGGGATCCCGTCCGCGCTCACCCCTGCCCGGACGGAATTTCACATCGGCCCCAAGGTCCCGTACTTCCCGCGGGAGCCTGTGCCCCACAACCTGAGCCGCCTCCGTAATTTTAATTTTGTCCCATTCAAGGACGTTAAAAGGCGGGCCCTGTACGGACTGCTGCTGCACACCATCCACCTCTTCTCCCTCATCCACCGCCCGGACACGCCCTGGCGTGCCCATTTGCCACCGGGCGGTGGGGATCCCCAGTGGAGGGCCCTCTACGCAGGAGTCCTCCCCCTTTCTCTCAGGGATCTGGGGTGGAGGGTGTTGCACGCAGCAGTCCCCTGCAACCGCAGATTGCGGTGGTTCACGGACTCCCAGCCCAACTGCTTGTTCTGTGGTGCTGTGGAGTCCGTGGACCATGTGTATGTTGGGTGTGGGCGTTTGCACTCCCTTTTTGATTTTCTTAAAAACCTCCTCCTCTGCTTTTGGTTGCACTTCAGTCCCACGCTCCCGATCTTCGGGCACCCGGTGCGGAGGAGGGAGGGCAGGTCTGAAGACCTCCTCGTTGGTCTGCTCTTGGGCCTGGCCAAACTGGCCATAAACAGGTCCAGGCAGCGGGCCGTGGAGGGGGTCGTTAGGGCCAACTGCCTGCCCCTCTTCCGCGGTTACGTTAGGGCCCGGGTGTCCTTGGAGAAGGGGCACGCGGTGTCCACCAACACCCTGGAGTTGTTCAGGGAGAGGTGGGCACCGCAGGGAGTGGAGTGCATCATTTCCCCCTCCAACTCTATTTTGATTTAGTCCCTGCCCTCCCCTTCACTGTTTTGATCGCACAGCATTGCCCTTTGATGTGAAGGGCACTGCTCGTCACAGGCCACTCGGGTGTTTTGCCTGTTAAGAGTTGGACCAGTGGCAGTGTTGTGCCTGTAGGAGAAGAGAGAAGAACAAGAAGGAGGTGTAGGAAGGAGGTGAGAGCTGTGTGTTCTGGGCCCTGTGTTTGAGCTGACCTGGGGCCCACTCCCACTGCTGGTCTCTGGGACCCCGCCTGGGCCTGCCTCCACCACCGCAGCCTGGGACTCGCCTGAGGCCCCTTCCCACAACCTCCTCCACTGGTGTGACCTGAGGCCTACCTCCACTGCTGGGACCAAGGGCCAGCCTGGGACTCGCCAGAGGCCTGCCTCAACTTCTGCTGCAGCCAGAGGCCTGCCTCCACCAGCGCTGCCTGGGACTTGCCTGGGAGTCCCTCCCCAACTGAGGGCCTGCCTGGGACTCGCCAGAGGCCTGCCTCCACCACTGCAGCCTGGGACTTGCCTGAGGCCACTCCCCGCAGCCTCCACCACTGCTGCGACCTGAGGCCCACCTCCACCGCTGCTGCCCAGGACATAATTTTGGGGCTGCCTGGGACTTGTCTTGGGGACCCCCCCAACAGGCCTGCCCCCAACACTGCAACTGAGGGCCTGCCGAGGACTTGCCTGAGGCCTGCCTCCACCACCGCTGCCTAGGACTCGCCTCGGGTGACTGGCCTCGGGCACCTCCCCAAGGACTCCACCGCGACTACTGCCAGAGGCCCACCTCCACCACTGCTGCCGGGGGCCGACGGAGTATGGTGAGCCCGAAGGTCGCGGGGCCCAGCCGGACCTACGCCGGGGTAGCCGCTGCCTTGGGCTCGGCTGGCCCAACCCCGGCCGCAACCGCATCCCCCTTCAGGCACCTGACCAAACGCCTGGGGGTCAAGGCCTATCCCCATCCCAACATGACCATCGAGGCCTGCAGTAAGGCCATGGCTAGTGTGGTCGGCCCACTGGCCATCGTCGCTGCGGCCCGCATGTACGGGAAGGCCGTATTATTTCTTACGACCGAGCAGGCGGTCCACCTGGCCGTGGAGAGGGGGCTCACTGTGGGCGGGACATATTTGCCAGTCGACCCTTTGGAGGTCACGGCCCTGAGAGTCGTGATCTCCAACGTCCCGCCCTTCATTGCCAGCGAGCTCCTTCTTCCCCACCTCAACACCTTGGGGGAGATCCGGTCAGGTGTTCAACCGCTCCTGCTCGGTCTTAAGGACCCCACCCTCCGTCACGTGTACTCCTTCCGACGCCAGGTGTTTATTTGCCTGGCCCGGGAGGAGGTCACGGAGGGCTCATTCACTGTCCTCCACGAGGGCGCGGCATACCGCGCCTTCTGGACGGCGGACGGTGCCACCTGTGCCGTGAGGTGGGGCACATTAGAAAGAACTGCCCCACCCAGAAGGCTGCCCAGCCCACACCAACGGCTGCGGGTGGTGCCGCCGCACCCACTCCCCCTCCCCCAAAGTCAACACCACAAGCCCCGGCACCGGGGGCTAAGCCGGAGGCTCCCAATGCCTCAGCCTCTGGCAGGGAGGGGGGTGAGCGTCCGACCGAACGGAAGGCGCTCAGGAAGACGCAACGATCAAGCCCGCCCACGGGGAGACCACCCTATCCCCATCCCCTTCCCCTTCCCCTCCACGTAGCCCACGACCTGCCCCGCCCCGGCACGACAATGCCCCTTCGGCCGTGCCAGCGTCGCCCCGGCGCGGGAACCCTGACCCCCGAACCCCCAAACCCGTACCTGATCCTGGCCCCACTGACCCCGACCCCGACCCCGACCCCGACCCCGTTACAGAAACACCTGAGGCTTCAACCCCTCCTCCGGAGACCGAGCCCCGCCCCGCCCCACCCATACACCCCCTGACACTAACCTGAGGGGAACCACCGCTGCCCTACCACCTCCAGAGACTGATTCTCCTAGCCCTGGAGAGGGAACTGGGCCCCTGCCCCGCCTGCCATCACCTGATATACCAGGGGCGGGGCAGGAAGTGACATGGCTGACCCTCCCCACCCTGGCCACGCCCCCTGACTTCCCCCAGCCAATCATATTCCGGGAAAGGCTGGGGGGAGGGACCTCGGGCCCCATGACCACCAAGGCGGGCGGGGACGGGAAGACCCATAAATTCCCCCCTGCCTCTCTGGGGAAGAGGCGCCGGCCCTTGGAGGGGGGAGAAATCCCATCAGCACGTCGGCGGCGCTTCCCCTCTCCGGGGGATGAGCCGACGGTGTCTCCCCACTGTCCTGCACTATGGCCTGACCTGCCCAAACCCCCAGGGGTGACAGCCAGGCCTTCCACCGCCATAACTCCTCCAGCCCCTGGGGAGGATTTTAATACCATCACAGGCCATGGTGCAGGCGACAGATTTTTATTCACTGCTGGGTCGTCGAGCGGTGGAGGCGAGGAAGGTGTTATCCTCGCTCCTCCCTCCCAGACTGTTTTTCCGGGGGCCTTGGCGCTGGGGGAGGACCTTTTCCCCGAGGAGCCGGGTGTCCCGGTGTCGGGAGAGGAGCGGGGCCCCGAGCCTCTGCCGCCCGGCGACCCGAACTCGGGGCGTTCCGGGAAGGGGTGCGCCGAGGAAGGGACTGAAGGTGACCCTGGGGGTGGGGTCACTGGAGGTTTGAGGCCAGTTGGCGGTGCCGGACCAGCCCCCATCCTCTCGGTGGGGGAGGGGTCGGTGACCGAAGGCGACCTCCCGGAGGAGGGTTCTGGATCGGTGGCGGACACCGGGGACGACGCGGAGTCCGTCTCCAGCGACATTTTCGAGTCCAAGGTGCCCCCCACCGATCTCCCCCTCATCCCCCTCGAGGAACTCCGGGAATTTGTCGAGGAAACTCTGAGTCGCCGGGATAGAGCCCACTGGCGCTCGACCGCTGGAGCTCCTTCGAAAGAGTCTACTGGTCGGCCCACGCTGCGCGCCAGGCGCCCGGGCTTGACGTCAATGAGCGAAAGCGAGTCAGGAACTTCCTGGGAGCACTCCTGGTGAGGGCGAGGGACTTCTGTGCCCCTCTCTCGTCCTCCCAGTAAATATGTACATAGTTTAACTGTGTGTACTGGTGGTGGTTGCACTATACTTCCGACATGGAGACAACTATAGCCAGCCTCAACATCAACGGCAGCAGGGAGTCACAGCGCAGATTCCAAACCCTCTCGGTCCTTCGGGACGGGAGGTATGCGGTGTGCTTCCTGCAAGAAACCCACACTACCCCGGGAGACGAAGCCACCTGGCTCCTGGAGTGGCGAGGGGGGGTCTACATGAGTCACCTCACCCGCAGATCTGGCGGGGTGGCTATCCTGTTGGCCCCGCATTTTCAGCCGGAGATCTTGGGGGTCAGGGAGCCAGTGCCAGGCCGTTTGCTTCACCTGATGGTTCGGCTGGGGGGCGCGGTGCTTCACTTGGTGAACGTCTACGCTCCCCTGGCCGGGCCGAGGCAAGCGAGCTTCTTCGAAGAAGTGTCCGCTCATCTCGCTTCCGTCGACGAGAACCAGTGCGTCGTCCTCGGGGGAGATTTTAACTGCGTCCTCGAGGACAGGGACCACGGCGGTGCCCACACGAGTTCGAAGTCGGGGAGGAGGTTGGGGGACTTGGTCAAGTCCTTGGACCTGGTGGACGTCTGGCGGAATCTCCATCCTGACTCCATCGCCTTCACCTTCGTGAGGCCTGGGGTTGAAGCGTCCAGAATCGACCGCCTGTACGTTTCGCGGGCGTACGCCTCCTGCTTTCCGAAGGCCTCCACGCGGCAGGTGTCGTGCACGGACCATCACCTGGTGTGGGCGGAACTCCTTCCGTTCGGCGCCAGGTTGGGCTCCGCGTACTGGCACTTTAACAACCTGCTGCTGGAGGACGAGCGGTTCCGGGACTCGTTTCGTCGTTTCTGGGCCGGCTGGAGAAGGAAGCGGGGAAGCTTCCCCTCCCTGAGGCTATGGTGGGACGTGGGCAAGGCTCACGTCCGCGTCTTCTGTCAGGAGTATGCGAGGGGGTCGACGAAGAGGCGGAAATCCAGGATCGGGGAGTTGGAGAGGGAGATGCTCGACCTGGAGTCACGCCTCGGTCAGCCCGACGCGGACCCGGCCCTGCGCGGGGTGTACGAAGAGAAGAAGGCCGCGCTCCGGGACCTGCAGCTCGTCGGGGCTCGGGGCGCGTACGTGAGGTCGCGGCTCCAGCTCCTCCAGGACCTGGACCGCGGCTCCCCCTTCTTCTACTCGCTGGAAAAAAGGCGTGGCACCCGTCAGCAGCTCCTTGTGCTGCTGGCCGACGACGGGTCCCTCGTCTCGGATCCGGAGGGTATCAGGGCCCACATCCGATCCTATTACACGGCCCTGTTCTCTCCGGATCCGTCCAGCGAGGATGCTCGCAGAGTTCTGTGGGAGGACCTGCCGCAGCTCAGCCCGGAGGACGCCGGAAGGCTCGACGCTCCCGTCAACTTAGAGGAGCTGACCGGCGCCCTCGACCGGCTCTCGAGGGGCAAATCCCCGGGGCTGGACGGGCTGACTGTGGAGTTCTTCAGGGCGTTCTGGGACGTCCTGGGGAGCGACTACGCACAGGTCCTGGGGGAGTGTCTAAATGCCGGAGAGCTGCCCCTTTCTTGGCGCAGGGCGGTCATCGTCCTGCTGCCAAAGAAGGGGGACCTTCGTTCTTTGAAGAACTGGCGTCCGGTCTCCCTCCTCAGCACGGACTACAAAATCTTTGCCAGGGTGTTGTCCTCTCGCCTGGCTTCCGTGCTGGCCCACATGATTCACCCGGACCAGTCCTACACGGTCCCGGGCCGGAGGATACAAGACAACGTCCATCTGGTCCGGGACCTGATCCATTTCTGTCGACGGGCTGGTCTGCCGAGCGCCTTCCTGTCTCTCGACCAGGAGAAGGCGTTCGACAGGGTCGATCACGAGTACCTGCTCGGGACTCTGCGGGCGTTCGGGTTCGGGACGCAGTTCGTCGCCCGGATCCGACTTTTGTACGCCGCCGCAGAGTGTCTGGTTAAAGTTAACGGGTCCCTGACGGCGCCCCTTCGCTTCGGGAGAGGAGTGCGTCAAGGCTGCCCCCTGTCCAGCCAGCTGTATTCCCTGTGCGTGGAGCCTTTCCTGCGCCTCTTGCGGAGGAGGTTGTCGGGGCTGGTTCTGCGCGGCGCGGGCGCGGGGTGGTCCTCTCGGCCTACGCCGACGACGTGCTCCTCACTTTCACCGACCCGGCTGACCTGGGGAGGATGCGCGTGTGCCAGGCCGTGTACTCGGCGGCGTCTTCCGCCAGGATCAACTGGGCCAAATGTTCCGGGCTACTGGTGGGTCCGTGGCGGGTGGACTCCCTGCCGGAGGAGTTTCGGGGGTTCAGCTGGAGTACCACCCATCTCCTCTACCTGGGGGTCTACCTCAGCCCGACCGAGGAATCCTGGCCGGCCAACTGGCAGGAGCTGGAGGCCAAAGTCTCGGCTCGCCTAGGCCGCTGGACAGGACTGCTCCGAGTGCTATCTTACAGGAGCCGAGTGCTGGTCATAAACCAGCTGGTGGCCACCATGCTGTGGTACCGGCTGGTCACTTTGGTCCCTCCTCCTGGCTTTGTCGCTGACATCCAGAGAACGTTGGTCGACTTCTTCTGGGACAAAAAGATGCACTGGGTCGCTGCGCAGGTTCTGAGTCTCCCCATTGAGGAGGGCGGTCAGTCGCTGGTGTGCGTCCGCACCCAGGTCGCGACCTTCCGCCTTCAGACCTTGCAGCGATACCTTTACGTCGAGCCTCCTCCTAGGTGGTGCGCCCTGGCGACGTATTTTTTCCGCCAGGTGCGTAACCTCAACTACGACACGCAGCTCTTGTTCGTCGACCGTGACGGTTTGGAGGTCGCCCTCAAGGTGCTGCCTGTCTTTTACCAGGACCTGATCACTGTCTGGAACATGGTCGAATCGCGTCGCGCCTACCCTCCGGCAGGAGTAGCGGCTGTCGTCAGGGTGCCGTTGCTCAGGAATCCGCACCTCCGTGCTCGCGGGTTCGAGTGGCTGTCGGAGGGGAGGGCCGTGGCGGCGAGGGTGACCAGGGTCGGGGACGTGCTGGGTGCCGGGGGGCTGGGCTGGACGTTGCCGCAAGACATAGCGAGCAGGGCAGCGGTAGACGTCCGGTACGTGGCCACCGGCATCCGACGCCTTAAAACGGCGGTGCTCGGACCCGACGTAGTGCACCAGTTGGAGGACGCTCAGGTGTGCGGTGGGATCCCGTCCGCGCTCACCCCTGCCCGGACGGAATTTCACATCGGCCCCAAGGTCCCGTACTTCCCGCGGGAGCCTGTGCCCCACAACCTGAGCCGCCTCCGTAATTTTAGTTTTGTCCCGTTCAAGGACGTTAAAAGGCGGGTCCTGTACAGACTGCTGCTGCACACCGTCCACCTCTTCTCCCTCATCCACCGCCCGGACACGCCCTGGCGTGCCCATTTGCCACCGGGCGGTGGGGATCCCCAGTGGAGGGCTCTCTACGCAGGAGTCCTCCCCCTTTCTCTCGGGGATCTGGGGTGGAGGGTGCTGCACGCAGCAGTCCCCTGCAACCGCAGATTGCGGTGGTTCACGGACTCCCAGCCCAACTGCTTGTTCTGTGGCGCTGTGGAGTCCGTGGACCATGTGTATGTTGGGTGTGGGCGTTTGCACTCCCTTTTTGATTTTCTGAAAAACCTTCTCCTCTGCTTTTGGTTGCACTTCAGTCCCACGCTCCTGATCTTCGGGCACCCAGTGCGGAGGAGGGAGGGCAGGTCTGAAGACCTCCTCGTGGGTCTGCTCCTGGGCCTGGCCAAACTGGCCATAAACAGGTCCAGGCAGCGGGCCGTGGAGGGGGTCGTTAGGGCCGACTGCCTGCCCCTCTTCCGCGGTTACGTTAGGGCCCGGGTGTCCTTGGAGAAGGAGCACGCGGTGTCCACCAACACCCTGGAGTTGTTCAGGGAGAGGTGGGCGCCGCAGGGAGTGGAGTGCATCATTTCCCCCTCCAACTCTGTTTTGATTTAGTCCCTGCCCTCCCCTTCACTGTTTTGATCACACAGCATTGCCCTTTGATGTGAAGGGCACTGCTCGTCACAGGCCACTCGGGTGTTTTCCTACTTTTCCTGGTGGTGGAAATTAAATAAAGATTTGTGCACTTTATGTCTCTCACTGTGTCTCACAGCTGCACACACACACCATGGGTGCTGGGGTTAAAAATAATAAGCACTACCGCAGTTAGGCGGTAGTGTGGGGGTTAATAAAAAAGAAAAAAAAAAGAAAAAAATATAAACAGGAGTGTCTGTTTGATGTCGCAGCAAAAAAAAAGGAAACTGTTGCGTCGCGCCTACCCTCCGGCAGGAGTAGCGGCTGTCGTCAGGGAGCCGTTGCTCAGGAATCCGCACCTCCGTGCTCGCGGGTTCGAGTGGCTGTCGGAGGGGAGGGCCGTGGCGGCGAGGGTGACCAGGGTCGGGGACGTGCTGGGTGCCGGGGGCCTGGGCTGGACGTTGCCGCAAGACATAGCGAGCAGGGCAGCGGTAGACGTCCGGTACGTGGCCACCGGCATCCGACGCCTTAAAACGGCGTAGTGCACCAGTTGGAGGACGCTCAGGTGTGCGGTGGGATCCCGTCCGCGCTCACCCCAGCCCGGACGGAATTTCACATTGGCTCCAAGGTCCCGTACTTCCCGCGGGAGCCTGTGCCCCACAACCTGAGCCGCCTCCGAAATTTTAATTTTGTCCCATTCAAGGACGTTAAAAGGCGGGCCCTGTATCGACTGCTGCTGCACACCGTCCACCTCTTCTCCCTCATCCACCGCCCGGACACGCCCTGGCGTGCCCATTTGCCACCGGGCGGTGGGGATCCCCAGTGGAGGGCCCACTACGCAGCAGTCCTCCCCCTTTCTCTCGGGGATCTGGGGTGGAGGGTGCTGCACGCGGCAGTCCCCTGCAACCGCAGATTGCGGTGGTTCACGGACTCCCAGCCCAACTGCTTGTTCTGAGGTGCTGTGGAGTCCGTGGACCATGTGTATGTTGGGTGTGGGCGTTTGCACTCCCTTTTTGATTTTCTGAAAAACCTCCTCCTCTGTTTTTGGTTGCACTTCAGTCCCACGCTCCTGATCTTCGGGCACCCGGTGCGGAGGAGGGAGGGCAGGTCTGAAGACCTCCTCGTGGGTCTGCTCCTGGGCCTGGCCAAACTGGCCATAAACAGGTCCAGGCAGCGGGCCGTGGAGGGGGTCGTAAGGGCCGACTGCCTGCCCCTCTTCCGCGGTTACGTTAGGGCCCGGTTGTCCTTGGAGAAGGAGCACGCGGTGTCCACCAACACCCTGGAGTTGTTCAGGGAGACGTGGGCGCCGCAGGGAGTGGAGTGCATCATTTCCCCCTCCAATGCTATTTTAATTTAGTCCTTGCCCTCCCCTTCACTGTTTTGATCACACAGCATTGCCCTTTGATGTGAAGGGCACTGCTTGTCACAGGCCACTCGGGTGTTTTCCTACTTTTCGTGGTGGTGGAAATTGAATAAAGATTTGTACACCTTGTCTCTCACTGTGTCTCACACCTGCGCACACACACCATGTGTGCTGGGGTTAAAAATAATAAGCACTACCGCTTAACTGCGGAAAAGGAGAAAAACAAAGAAAAAAAAAATTAACAGGAGTGTTCCCCATCCAACTCTATTTTGATTTAGTCCCTGCCCTCCCCTTCACTGTTTGATCACACAGCAAAAAAAGAAGAAATAAAAGAAAAAAAAATAGGAAACTGTTGCGTCGCGCCAACCCTCCGGCAGGAGTAGCGGCTGTCGTCAGGGAGCCGTTGCTCAGGAATCCGCACCTCCGTGCTCGCGGGTTCAAGTGGCTGTCGGAGGGGAGGGCCGTGGCGGCGAGGGTGACCAGGGTCGGGGACGTGCTGGGTGCCAGGGGCCTGGGCTAGACGTTGCCGCAGGACATAGCGAGCAAGGCAGCGGTAGACGTCCGGTACGTGGCCACCGGCATCCGACGCCTTAAAACGGTGGTGCTCGGACCCGACGTAGTGCACCAGTTGGAGGACGCTCAGGTGTGCGGTGGGATCCCGTCCGCGCTCACCCCTGCCCGGATGGAATTTCACATTGGCCCCAAGGTCCCGTACTTCCCGCGGGAGCCTGTGCCCCACAACCTGAGCCGCCTCCAAAATTTTAATTTTGTCCCCTTCAAGGATGTCAAAAGGCGGGCCCTGTACCGACTGCTGCTGCACACCGTCCACCTCTTCTCCCTCATCCACCACCCGGACACGCCCTGGCGTGCCCATTTGACACCGGGCGGTGGGGATCCCCAGTGGAGGGCCCACTACGCAGCCGTCCTCCCCCTTTCTCTCGGGGATCTGGGGTGGAGGGTGCTGCACGCAGCAGTCCCCTGCAACCGCAGATTGCGGTGGTTCACAGACTCCCAGCCAAACTGCTTGTTCTGTGGTGCTGTGGAGTCCGTGGACCATGTGTATGTTGGGTGTGGGCATTTGCACTCCCTTTTTGATTTTCTTAAAAACCTTCTCCTCTGCTTTTGGTTGCACTTCAGTCCCACGCTCCTGATCTTCGGGCACCCGGTGCGGAGGAGGGAGGGCAGGTCTGAAGACCTCCTCGTGGGTCTGCTCCTGGGCCTGGCCAAACTGGCCATAAACAGGTCCAGGCAGCGGGCCGTGGAGGGGGTCGTTAGGGCCGACTGCCTGCCCCTCTTCTGCGGTTACGTTAGGGCCCGGGTGTCCTTGGAGAAGGAGCACGCGGTGTCCACCAACACCCTGGAGTTGTTCAGGGAGAGGTGGGCACCGCAGGGAGTGGAGTGCATCATTTCCCCCTCCAACTCTATTTTGATTTAGTCCCTGCCCTCCCCTTCACTGTTTGTTCATACAGCATTGCCCTTTGATATGAAGGGCACTGCTTGTCACAGGCCACTCGGGTGTTTTCCTATTTTTCTGGTGGTGGAAATTAAATAAAGATTTGTGCACTTTGTGTCTCTCACTGTGTCTCACACCTGCACACACACACCATGGGTGCTGGGAGAAAAAAAAAGAAAAAAAAAGAAAAATAAATTAAATAGGAGTGTCTCACACAGAAAAAAAAAGGAAACTGTTGTTTCATTGGCTCGTTACAGTCTGTGTGTTATTCTTTTCTCTTTCATGCAAGGTGGTACAGTGGCTCAGTGGCTAGCACTGCAGCTTCACAGTGCCAGCGATTTGGGTTCAATTCCAGCCTTGGGTAACTGTCTGTGTGAAGTTTGCACGTTCTCCCTGTGTCTGTATGGGTTTCCTCCAGATCTGTGGTTTCCTCCCATGCTCCAAAGATGTGTAGGTCAGATGGATTGGCCATGTGAAATTGCCCATAGTATTAGGGCATTAGTTAGAGGGGCTTGGATCTGCCTGGGTTGCTCTTTGGAGGATTGGTTGGGCTGAAGGGCCCGTTTCCACACTGTAGGTAATCTAATCTAAAAAGGACAATGATCTAATGGCACGGCTTAGCCCTTCCACTCTAGTTTTCTTTGTTTTTTGTGTGTGTCTTCACTGTTTTTTGGTGTTTGGACTGAGTCCTTGTGAGAAACTACATCTTAACAGATGAGCTGTTCCTGTGGGAAGGCATGGTGCTGGGACTGGGCCTCTGAACATGTGTGTGTGTGTGCTGGGAGGTGACCACTTGCTGTATCCTGGAGTTAGGGAGTAGACCCTGCCTTTGGGAGTGGACCAAACTCCTGTGAGTTAGCCGTACCTTTACAATGTACTGTGTTCCTGTGAGTGGGCCTGGTTCTCTTTGGATGGGACAGGACTTTATGGAGACTGAACACCTTTGTGCTATGGGGTGTGCATTTGCTGCTTTCAGGAGTGGACTTTGCCCTCAGTTGTGGACTCTGTTTTTAGCAATGGACTCCATTTCTGACAAGGCATTTGAATACAGGAGTAAACTCTGTTCCTGGGAATAGACTCTACAAATGAACAGATTTGTGGACTTGGTGTATCAGAAAGGACTCTGTTGGTTATTGACTGTCTTGTTGCTTGTTGGGGTTATCACCTGCACTGTCTCATGTGTTCCTGGGTCTAGCAGGTCTCTTGTGAGCTGGGAGCCTCATAGGTTGTCCTGAAAGCTGTCACCCCGAGAGCCGGAGGGTGGGTAAGCCGTCCTGTGAACCTGACAGTGGGTAGGCTGTCCCGAAAGCCTAAGGTTGGGTATGCTAGGCCGATGCTGGTCATTGTGAGAGCCAGAAGGTTTGTAGGCTATTCTGAGTGCTGTTGTCCTGAGAAGGCGTGATCAGGACAGGCTGTCCTAGAAGTGGTCGGAAGGTGTCAGAGTGGCCGAGAGCCAGCAGGTGCATAGGGGCAGGCCGAAATCCAGAAGGCTGTGGGCTGCCCTGCATGCTGTCATCCCAGGGAAGGGGATGGGCTGTCCTAGAGGTGGCCAGAAGGTGTGTCAGGGCAGTCCACAGGCCAGATGGTGCGTTGGGGTGGGCAAGAGCCAGATGGTACATAGGGGCAGACTGAGACCTGGAAGGTGGGTAAGCCGTCCTCAGTGCTGTCACCCCGGGCAGGTACCAGGGCAGGCAGTCCTAGAGGTGGCCAGAAGGTGCGAAGAGCAGTTAGGGAAGCGGGAAGGTGGGTAGGCTGTACTGACCACCGTCATCCTGTGGGAGTTGGGGAAGCAGGACGGGCTGTCCTGGAAGTGACCAGAAGATAAGTCAGGGCAGACCAAGAACTAGAAGGGGCCTGGGGGTGGGCTGCCTTAGAGCGGCCAGAAAGTGGGAGGAAAAGAGGGCTTGCTTGGTTGCTGGAGGTTTGTATTTTATGCACTATTTATGTAATTGGACTGTCTTGTATTGACTTGTCATTGTTACTGTTTTGTGATTATTTAAAGTGGGATTTGAGGTCTGTCCTCATTTCCCTGAAAACTGCTTGAACAGTAGGATTTGAGGCCTGGCTTTGCTGCTCCTGTTCCTTGTAAAATTGCTGTTTCTTTGTATAAAACTGCTAATGTTAACTGTTTTGTAAACTGTATTGTTTAATAAAACTTAAAATAAAAATAAACAGGAGATTTGGAATCCCCTTTAAAAAAGCCAGCCCATAAACAGGTCCAGGCAGCGGGCTTTGGAGTGGGCCGTTATGGCTGATTGCCTGAACCTCTTCCACGGCTACATCCGAGCCCAGGTGTCTCTGGAGAAGGAGCACGTGATGTCTGTCAACTCCCTCGAGATTTTCAGGGATCAGTGGGCACCGCAGGATGTGGAGTGTATTATGTCCCCTGCCAACTCTACTTTGATTTAATCCCTGCTCTCCCCTTCACTGTTTGGTCACGCAACTTTGTCCTCTGAAAAGGGTACTACTTGTCACTGGCTACTTGGGTGTTTCCTTTCTTCCTGGTGATGGCAACTGAATAAAGATTCGTGCACCTTGTATCTTTCACTGTGTCTCACACTCACGCACACAAACAACATGGGTAATGAGCAAAATAAAAGCACCACCACATTAGGCAGTAGTGTGGGGGAACAAAATAATTTAAAAAAAATAAACCAGCCATCAGGAAAACCCAACATGGATGCCAGAGTAGGTGCTTGGTGGGTTCAGCTTGCCGCCTCCTCCAATCAATGTTCGCCTTGCCCATGACCAATCTGTAGAGCATAACCCACATCACAGACACTGCCTGGTGACTTTCAGGGAGCCACAGCCATCATCCTGGCATCTCTTCAATGCATTGGCAGTGTTCCCTGCAAGCCTAGCTTTGTCTAGCAGGGCATGCCAGCAACCAGCAGGGTACAGCTTCATTGGATACAAGTACGAGACAGGGAAAGGGATCCAGCCCCATGATATAGATCAATTCGCAGCATAAGACCTTGTTTTAGGTCAGTGTGCCACATCAGTCCACTGCTAGTACCATATGGTAACCACATTTGCGCCAAAGGTACTGCATCTGCATCAAGCAGTGGGTTATGCCTAAAGGTGTTTGGGGAGTTGGCTGTAGTGAACTCCAAAGAGGTGCCTGTCTGACAAGGGGCTCAATGTACTTCATCAATGGTATTCTCTTAGACCTGTTCTGGGCGTCAGCTAGAGTCAGGCATCGAGTCTGAGTTGCAGTGTTCAGGATGTCCATGCTTCTGTGCTCCAGGCAGCAGGTCACCGGCAGTTCTTTGTCTCCCAAGTGACCAGTCTGGGGATATGGGCTGCTGCAGTTTTTTTTTTATTATTCACTCAAGGCATATGGACATCGCCGGCTGTCCAACATTTATTGCCCACCTCGAGTTGTCCTTGAAAAGGTGTTGGTGAGCTGCCTTCTTGAACTACCGTGGCCCACTTGCTGTAAGTTGACCCACAATGCTCTTAGGAAGGGTATTCCAGGGGACATGCATGTCCACCAATCGAGGGACGGGGCAGGTCTGGCCTGGTACTGGCAGCTCAGTCTGCTGAACAGTGTCACTCACAGTTGTACTGTAGTCACCATTCACAGAGATTGAAGAGGAAGCAGGAAGAAGACTGGGGATGCCAGGTAGGTAGGGACAGGCAGATGTACACAAGTTGGTGATGCCCTAGAGAAGTATGAAGTCTGTGGGCTTGATGGAATGGGAGCCTAGGAAGGCATGGCTGATGTTGAGGCTCCAAGTGGTGAATTGAGGCTAATGTTGAAAGCCACTGGAAGAGGACTACATTTCATTGAATCAGTTGTCACATGGATAGAGCGCAATTCTGAAGAGAATGGCTGCAAGCATCTGGGTAATGGGGGAGGTAATTGAGCTGGCATGTGAAGGAGTGAGGTGTATCCACAACAGGTCATACAAGAGTTCACAGGGGAAGAACATTGGTCACAATTAAACAATATGAACACTGAATACATGCACAGGCTTATCCCCTGGGTCCTTTGTGCAGCAATGACCCTCTCCATGTGTTGCACTTATCTGACACTGTCACAGTTGGGGAATTGCCTGATGCATGCACTCCTGTGCACACAGCCAGCCAAACAGGAGGCGATGATCATGTCAGGAGCAGAAACATGTCCACACATTGCTCCCACACAGTACATTTGGAGTTCATTGTAGCTGCTCAACCACTGCAATAGACAATAGACAATAGACAATAGGTGCAGGATTAGGCCATTCTGCCCTTTGAGCCTGCACCACCATTCAATATGATCATGGCTGATCATCCTCAATCAGTATCCTGTTCTTGCCTTATCTCCATAACCCTTGATTCCACTATCTTTGAGAGCCCTATCCAACTCTTTCTTAAATGAATCCAGAGACTGGGCCTCCACTGTCCTCTGGCAGAGCACTCCACACAGCCACCACTCTCTGGGTGAAGAAGTTTCTTCTCATCTCTGTCCTAAATGGTGTACCACATATTTTTAAGCTGTGTGCCTCTGGCTCGGCACTCACCCATCAGCAGAAACATGTTTCCTGCTACAAGAGGGTCCAATCCTTTCATAATCTTATATGTCTCAATCAGATCCCCTCTCAGTCTTCTAAACTCAAGGGTATACAAGCCCAGTAGCTCCTGTCTTTCAGCGTTAGGTAGTCCCACCATTCCAGGAATTGACTTCGTGAACCTATGCTGCACTCCCTCAATAGCCAGAATGTCTTTCCTCAAATTTGGAGACCAGAACTGCACACAGTACTCCAGGTGTGGTCTCACCAGGGCCTTGTACAGATGCAGAAGAACCTCTTCACTTCCATACTCAATCCCTCTTGTTATGAAGGCCAGCATGCTATTAGCCTTCTTCACTACCTGCTGTACCTGCGTGCTTACCTTCATTGACTGGTGTACAAGAACACCCAGATCTCTTTGTGCTGCCCATTTACCTAACTTGACTCCATTGAGGTAGTAATCTGCCTTCCTGTTCTTGCCACCAAAGTGGATAGCCATACATTTATCCACATTGAACTGCATCTGCCATGCATCTGCCCACTCTCCTAACCTGTCCAGGTCACCCTGTATTCTCCTAACATCCTCTTCACATTTCACCCTGCCACCCAGCTTAGTATCATCAGCAAATTTGCTAATGTTATTACTAATACCATCTTCTATATCATTAACATATATTGTATAAAGCTGCGGTCCCAGCACTGATCCCTGCGGTACCCCAGTGGTCACTGCCTGCCATTCTGAAATGGAGCCATTTATCACTACTCTTTGTTTCCTATCAGCCAACCAACTTTCAATCCAAGTTAGTACCTTGCCCCCAATACCATGCACCCTAATTTTGCTCACTAACCTCCTATGTGGGACTTTATCAAAAGCTTTCTGAAAGTCCAGGTACACTACATCTACTCGATCTCCCTCGTCCATCTTTAGAGTTACATCCTCAAAAAAATCCAGAAGATTAGTCAAACATGATTTCCCCTTCATAAATCCATGCTGACTCAGACCTATCCTGTTACTACTATCCAGATGTGTCATAATTTCATCCTTTATAATAGACTCCAGCATTCAAGGTTTGTGCGAAGATTTGTAGCTCGGGTGCTCGTTGTTGTGGTTCTGTTCGCCGAGCTGGAAGTTTTTGTTGCAAACGAAACGTTTGCAACAAAAACTTCCAGCTCGGCGAACAGAACCATAACAGACTGCAGCATCTTTCCCACCACTGAGGTCAGACTAACTGGTCTATAATTTCCTGCTTTCTCTCTCCCACCTTTCTTAAAAAGTGATACAACATTAGCCACCCTCCAATCTGCAGGAACTGATCCTGAATCTATCGAACTCTGGAAAATAATCACTAACGCATCCACGATTTCTCGAGCCACCTCCTTCAGTACCCTAGGATGTAGACCATCAGGCCCCAGGGACTTATCAACCTTCAGACCTAACAGTCTCTCCAACACCAATTCCTGGCAAATATAAATTCCCTTAAGTTCAGGTCCTTCAGCCACTGTTACCTCAGGGAGATTGCTTGTGTCTTCCCCAGTGAACACAGATCTGAAGTAGCAATTCAATTCTTCTGCCATTTCTTTGTTGCCCGTAATATATTCCCCTGTTTCTGTCTTCAAGGGCCCAATTTTAGTCTTAACCATTTTATTGCCTTTCACATACCTAAAAAAGCTTTTACTATCCTCCTTTATATTTTTGGCCAGTTTACCTTCGTACCTCATTTTTTCTCTGTTTATTTCCTTCTTAGTAATCCTCTGTTGTTCTTTAAAAGCTTCCCAGTCCTCCGTTTTCCCACTTACCTTTGCTATGTTATACTTTTTCTCTTTTAACTTTATATATTTTTTCCTAACTTCCCTCGTTAGCCATGGCATCCCATGCGTCCTCCTAGGATCTTTCTTCCTTTTTGGAATGAACTGATCCCGCATCTTCTGCATTATACACAGAAATATCCGCCATTGTTCCTCCACTGTCATCCCTGCTAAGGTATTGCACCATTGAACTTTGGCCAGCTCCTCCCTCATAGCTCCATAGTTCCCTTTATTCAACAGAAATATTGTCACTTCCGATTGTACCCTCTCCCTCTCAAATTGCAGATTGAAGCTTATTTTATTATGGTCACTACTTCCCAATGGCTCCTTCACTTCGAGGTCCCTGATCAATTCTGGTTCTTTGCACAATACCAGATCCAGAATTGCCTTCTCCCTGGTCAGCTCCAGTTCTAGCTGTTCTAAGAATCCATCTCAGAGGCACTCCACAAAGTCTCTTTCTTGAGGTCCAATTCCATCCTGATTTTCCCAGTCTACCTGCATGTTGAAATCCCCCGTAACAACTGTAGTAACATCTTTGCAACAGGCCAATTTCAGTTCCTGATTCAACTTACATCCGACATCCAGACTACTGTTTAAGGGCCTGTAGATGACTCCCAAGAGGGTCTTTTTACCCTTAGAATTTCTCTGCACCTCATTATTGCCCAAGAACTGATCTTACACAGTGCAATAACATTTCTCGACCCTACACAGCGACACAGACAACCACATGACTGGTAAAACAAAATGATTATTGATAAAATAAACAATTTATGTCACATTGTCAATCATGCCCACACTTCCCCTCAGTATGATTTCCTCACTCTCTCCTCCTTGCCGTAATGCAGTGAGCTCCCCTATTCTGAAGATGGGCTGGACAGAGCCCATTTCGGGCAGGCAACCCTACAGATGTTTGGGCCTGAATGGTTCAGACAAGCCGGAACCTCCAAGGGTCAGAGGTGGCCAGGCAGGGTGGAGGGGCAGAGCCAGCCATTCCTGAGGCATCCTGAATGGAAACTGAAGAGGGGCCTTTATGTGGTTCCACCTCCACCTCGATGCCTCCTGGAGATGTTACTGAGAGGCTAAACTCAACAGGTCTGGCAGCATCTGTTGGAAGAAAGCAGAGCAAAGGTTTCGAGTGTGGTAACTGTTCATCATTGCATCCTGGTATCGATCTGTCTCCTTGCAACTATATAGCACCTGGGTGAAAGTGCATGGGGAGATGAAGTACGGATGTAGGTATCTCTCCAGCAATCCATAAGGGACGTGGTACTGTCTGTCCATAAAGAAACTGGTTCTGTCTGTCCATGAAGAGAGCCGGTTCTGTCTGTCCATAAGGGAACTGGTTCTGTCTGTCCATGAAGGGAGCCAGTTCTGTCTGTCCATGAAGGGATCCAGTTCTGTCTGTTCATGAAGAGAGATGGTTCTGTCTGTCCGTGAAGGGAACCGGTTCTGTCTGTCCATGAAGGGAACTGGTTCTGTCTGTCCATGAAGGGAGATGGTTCTGTCTGTCCATGAAGGGAACCGGTTCTGTCTGTCCATAAGGGAACTGGTTCTGTCTGTCCATGAAGGGAGATGGTTCTGTCTGTCCATGAAGGGAACCGGTTCTGTCTGTCCATGAAGGGAGCTGGTTCTGTCTGTCCATGAAGGGAGATGGTTCTGTCTGTCCATGAAGGGAGTTAGTTCTGTCTGTCCATGAAGGGAACTGGTTCTGTCTGTCCATGAAGGGAGCTGGTTCTGTCTGTCCATGAAGGGAGATGGTTCTGTCTGTCCATGAAGGGAGTTAGTTCTGTCTGTCCATGAAGGGAACTGGTTCTGTCTGTCCATGAAGGGAGCTGGTTCTGTCTGTCCATGAAGGGAACTGGTTCTGTCAGTCCATGAAGGGAACTAGTTCTGTCTGTCCATGAAGGGAACTGGTTCTGTCTGTCCATGAAGGGAACTGGTTCTGTCCGTCCATGAAGGGAGATGGTTCTGTCTGTCCATGAAGGGAGCCGGTTCTGTCTGTCCATAAGGGAGCTGGTTCTGTCCGTCCATGAAGGGAGATGGTTCTGTCTGTCCATGAAGGGAACCAGTTCTGTCTGTCCATGAAGGGAGTTAGTTCTGTCTGTCCATGAAGGGAGCTGGTTCTGTCTGTCCATGAAGGGAGCTGGTTCTGTCTGTCCATAAGGGAACTAGTTCTGTCTGTCCATGAAGGGAGCTGGTTTTGTCTGTCCATGAAGGGAGCCGGTTCTGTCTGTCCATGAAGGGAGCTGGTTCTGTCTGTCAATGAAGGGAGCCAGACAGACACATTGCTGGCAGATCATCAGCGCTGAGGGACAATGCATTCTGAATAGCTGCTTTTCTCTATGCCTGTTTATGGAAACCCTCACCACTCAAACCACATGGTTAGCTCCTGCTGGCAGCTCAACAGGTGCCTGATCTCCAGCAGACCTCTGAGTGACCTGGGGTTGTATGTCCCTCCCCCATCAGGGGTGGGGAGATGCGAATAGTCTCTGTGAGGCACTTAGCCTCCGAACCCACTCGGAGTGATTGTGTGGAGCCCACTCAGCTGGCACTGTCAGAGCTGTTGGTGATGCTCCCTCTCATCAGGGTTAGCACTGTCATCATGTCTAATTGACAATGTTCTTTGCTGCTTTCAGTCAGACTTCCGTCAATGTGTCCTGCTGGGTGGTACACATGCAACGCAGTAAAGCTGGAAGGCATTGTGGCCAGGGGTTAGATGTAATATTTCCTGCAGAGCCCTGGTTAGTCTCAGCTCTGCTGTGCAATGATGTGTGGGACATGCCCTGCTGCTGGGACATGGATGTTTCAAGAGAGGTCCAATTCCTCTCCTATAATGGTGAAAATTCTTGTAAGAGATGTGGACACCTCCCTTCCTGCCCATCTGTCATTGCTTTGCCCAGTTATGGGATGTCCTCTTCTGCATTAATATAAAGAAGTTGAATGAGCAAGATGCATGTTGATGCCCAAGCTGTTAGTGCTGGTGTATGTGGGACCAATGCGCTGAGTGTTTGAAGATAGTGAGGTGACCACACTCAGGGGATGCAGGGTTAGTGGTGTGGGAGGATGGGGGTCAGGTGAGTGAGTGAAGGTGGGAGACTTTGATGGGATGGAGATGCACTGTTAGGGATGTAGTGAATTTGAGTTGACATCGAGCAGAGTTTGACATTTACCCTGGGGGAGGAGAGAAGTTCATTGTTCACCATTCTGCTCTGTAGCCTCATTTTCTACATTGTAGAGACCGCACTGACCCAAGAACCAATCTCTGACTAGGCTGGCAACAGTGAGAAAGCTGGCTCAGCCTCATGGCAAGAAGCACTCTGACAAAGCTGATGCAATTTGCACTTAGCTTAAAAGAATTAGCATTCAGCCAACAGAGAGCATGTAATGTGTTAAGTGGGACGCAGCACAAAAAGCTACAAGGCAGTTGTGCCTTTTGTTGCTGTGATGGATCTACAGAAAATGAATAAAGAATGTGTGGGCTGTGTGGTGCTTCCCAACTATGTCAGTGTGTGGCAGTGTATGTGTGTACCCATCAGCTTGCTAATTACCTGTACACTGTTCTCCCCATCTCCCCAACCACAACTCAAGACCGCCAGCAGCTTCATTGTCCGAATTAACTCATTTATGACCAGAACGTTCCCTCCAAGTTTCTGCTTTCCACAGAAATTGCAGATAAATCCTATAGTCACAGATTAATATTTGAAGAGTCTCCCTCAGGGAATGCTGATGTAACTGGTCTGCTGTATTCAACTTGACAAGGGAGGAGCCTTATATTCAAGTAGTTAATGTTATGGGAGATGGTAACATCTATTTTGTGATGTCAAGTAAGCTCCTCCTAACTACACTGCAGTTTCAAGGGTGATTTGTACAACTATGAATTTTAAAGGCTAACAATGTCAGTGTCAAAAGTGCAAAAAGAAGGAAGAGGCATGGACAGGAAGAAACTGTTCCCTTTGTTAGAGAGGTCAATATCTAAGGGATATAGATTTAAGGGCAGGGACAAGAAATTTAGAGCAGATGTTAGGAAAACATTTTTCACCCAGAAGTGGGTATACGGAACGCACTGCCTATCAGGGTAGTAGAGGCAGAAACCCTGATAGCATTGAAGAAGTAATGATGCGCATTTATGATGCAAAGGCATTACGAGACAGTGGACCAAGTGCTGGAAAATGGGTTTTGAATATTCAGGTGGTTGTTTTTGACTGGCGAGGATCTGATGGGCTGCAGGACCTTCTTCTGTAAATCTCCATCATGCTGAATTGTATTTTTCTTTCCAGGTAGAGATGCTTCCTTACCTCCTGATCTTTAATTCCAGCATCTTCTGGTTTTATTTAATGTGCTACCTTGACTATCTTCAAAATTCATAACATGTTTCACTGAAAAATGTTCAGTGACCTCCCGTTAGACATCTACTCAGTTCACTCCTGGACAAACCACTAAAACTGCAGGAGAGCATCTGTAAGAAACTTGTATTATTCTTGACAGACTTGCTTGTGTTTTTAAATGAAATTCATGATTGAGACATTTAGAGACAAACGAAAGCATGCGTATTTATTATTTAAATGAAAATTACAGAATGTTGTTGGCAGGTATACAAAAAATGGACTGCATCTGATCAATATGTTTTTAGATTAGATTAGATTACTTACAGTGTGGAAACAGGCCCTTCGGCCCAACAAGTCCACACCGACCCGCCGAAGCGCAACCCACCCATACCCCTACATTTACCCCTTACCTAACACTACAGGCAATTTAGCATGGCCAATTCACCTGACCTGCACGTCTTTGGACTGTGGGAGGAAACCGGAGCACCCCCACGCAGACACGGGGAGCACGTGCAAACTCCACACAGTCAGTCGCCTGAGTCGGGAATTGAACCCGGGTCTCAGGTGCTGTGAGACAGCAGTGCTAACCATTGTGCCACCGTGCCGCCAAAGGCCTTCTCAATTGAATGTCGCTTGTTAACAGTTGAAGATTGTTGTTTTTTTAAACTCTCATAAGACCATAAGAAATAGGAACTCTTGGTTCCCCTACTAATAATGCGCAATGACTTTGCTCCCACAGCTGTCTGTGGCTATGAGTTCCAAAGACTCTGAACCTTCTGAGAGAAGAAGTTCCTCTTCATCTCAGTCTTAAATTGGTGCTCCTTTATTCTGAGACATCCCTCTGATCCTACACTCTCCCATGAGGGGAAACATCCGTTCAGCATTTACCCTGTCAAGCACTTTAAGAATTCTGTGTGCTTCAATGAGATCACCTCTCATTCTTCTAATCTCTGTGAGTCAGGCCCCAATCTATTTAGTTTTTGCTTCAAAGACAATCCCTTCATACAAGATCAAACGAATGAACCTTCTCCAAACTGCCTGTAATGAAATAATATCTTTCCTTAAATAGGCGATCAAAACTGCTTATAGCACTCCAGATATGGCCTCACCAGCACCTTGTACAGTTGCAGTAAGACTTCTGTGATGACACTATGCCTTTAAGAGATATATTTTGTCCTTTTCTTTTATGAAGAATGGTTGAGACAAAGGTGGTGAGTGGTCTGCTCCAAGCCATTGAAATAAATGGCTTGTGAGGCCTTGGTTTTTTTGAAAAAAGTTGGAACAATAGAAGCAGCTTGAAGAGGTGGGGTCAATTTCCCACAGAACCAGGAATTTAATCTAACATTCAATAATTGCTGGGACCTTGCGGCTGGATGAGGAAGCTGCTATATATCACTCCCCTGCTATAGCAAAACGCTTGAGTTCTCGCTTTCTCTCAGAGATTTCGCTTGATATTCTTCCTCTTAGACTGGGGAAATCACATGTGAGACAATCTATTTTATTGAATTTACCTTTGCCTAGGATGCATTTATGCACTGTTATTGTATTGGAATAGCTTTGATTTAGTGCTTAAATAATCTAGTATTCTGTTAAGTTTTCTACTAGAGTTAAGTTATTCCAATTCTTCTTTCTTCTGTTTGTATTTTAATGAGAGTGTAAGAATAAAGTCAAGCCTGATAGTTGGACCAATCAAATCGCTTCTGGAACACAATGCCTTACACCTGCCTTTAAAAATAAGAAAAAAATTGAGTTCTACGCTATCTTCCTAATATATTTTGAGGGAGTTTAGTCTGGTCCATAACACTCTTATACTCCAAGCTCCTTAAAAAAGAGCCAACATTCCAGGAGTTTTCTTTATTACTGATAAGACATCACTGGTAAAAACACTTTCTGGCTCAGACTGGCTGCAACAGATTCATAGAATCATAAAATCTCTACAGTGTAAAAGCAGGCCATTTGGCCCATCAAATCAACACCAGCCCTCCAAAGAGGACCGCACCCAGACCCACCCACCCTGCCCATTCCTGTAATCCTGCATCTTCCACAGCTAATCCACCTAGCCTGCACATCCCTGGACACTATGAGCAATTTGACGTCGCCAGTCTAATTAACCTACACAACTTCGGATTAATTTGGTGAATTTGTTAAGATACAGTGAGAAACATTCCACCAACCTCGAAAGGACTCGCAGTTAGCTGCAAGATTCATCCCATGATGCCTTCTAATGAATGCATTTGTGACCAATAGATACATGAGTAATGGATGCAGGATTCTGATCCAAGAAATGAGAAACATTGTTACATTATATCACTTACGTGAGGGTTAGATCTGCAATTAGTCAGCATTAAACTGGCTATGATGGCCATTCAATGTATTTCTATTAATCTGCAAGGGGATAGAATGCTTAATGGTTTAATACTGACTTTGGGAGAAACATATTTTTCGTAATGAATTACTTATTGCTGAATTTCTTCTGTTGACATTCCATTTTAACATGAGGAAGCTGAATGCGTCCCCCCCAAGAAAAAAGCAAGGATAAGTACAAGTTGTGAGGAATCACAGTTTCTGTGCCTTCGATTCTACAGAAACGTCACCCATCCTGGAACCAATCTAATTTAGTGTGCGTCCATACATTATTGAATGTAATGTACAACTGGCAGTTAAATATTGTGCAGTGCAGCTTGTTGAAAATACGCCTAGCACCTGCACGATACATGCCATTAGTAAAGCACAAGTCAACCAATAAACTGTGGTGAAGTTGGTGACCCTGTGAATAGGGACGGGCGATAAACACTGGCCAGCCAGTGATGCCTACAAATGAATTTTAACAAAATTGTGAATCACCATAAATTGGTGTGAGATTTACACAGCTTCCTCATGAGATTTTTCTGGAATTAGCCTCCATTTCAGTTGCCTGAAGCTGTTATACATTAAAACCCCCACAGGAGGTGAAGATTTGTAATTATCAGTGTAAATACCAATGAGATAAATATTGATGACTACCGACCGACCTCTACCATAGAAAGTAATAAAATGAGTGAGGGAATCACACGTACGTGAATGAGGAGTAGGAGTAGGCCACTCACCCCCTCGATCCTGTTTCTACATTTGATAAGACTTTGGGGCCTCATCTCTACTTTTCCGTTTCGATTTGATGCCCGTAAAAAATAATGCTTAAAAATAATAAATGGTCTTGCCTCCATTGCACGAAAATTCTACAGACTAATCATTTTCTGACAAGAAAAAATTCTCTCAATCTGAAACAACAAGTTAGTTTTAACCTGTTTCCCTGAGTTCTAGTCTCTCCCCGGGAGAAGTAAGCTCTCAGTAAGCACTCTGGCAATTCCTCTAGGACCTATAATGTTTCAAAAAACCACTCATCTTTTATAAATTCTATGGCAACAGGACCTCCACACATTTCCTTTTTTTCTCTCTCTTTTCCTATTTCTTTTCTTTCATTCTTCGTATCTCATGTCTTTCAGCCTCGAGAAGAAAGCAGCATGGACTCCCAGCCCCAGTGTGTACTCCCGGCCTCTGTGTGTATTTCCAGTCTCAGTGCAGACTCCCAGCCCCAGTGTGTACTTCCGGCCACAGTGTGGATTCCCAGTCTCAGTGCGGATTCCCAGCCTCAGTGTGTACTCTTGGCCTCAGTGTGGACTCTTGGCCTCAGTGTGGACTCTTGGCCTCAGCACGGACTCCCAGCCTCAGTGTGGACTCCCAGCCTCAGTGCGGACTCCTGGCCTCAGTGCGGACTCCTGGCCTCAGTGCAGACTCCTAGCCTCAGCGTGGACTCCCAGCCTCAGTGCAGACTCCCAGCCTGAGTGTGTACTCCCTGCCTCAGTGTGTATTTCCAGTCTCAGTGTGGATTCCCAGCCTCAGTGTGGATTCCCAGCCTCAGTGCGGATTCCTGGCCTCTGTGCGGACTGCTGGCCTCAGTGCAGACTTTTGGCCTCAGTGCGGACTTTTGGCCTCAGTGTGGACTCCTGGCCTCAGTGTGGACTCCCTGCCTCAGTGTGTACTCCCGGCCTCAGCACGGACTCCCGGCCTCAGTGTGTATCCCGGCCTCAGTGTGGACTCCCTGCCTCAGTGTGGACTCCCTGCCTCAGTGTGTACTCCCAGCCTCAGCAAGGACTCCTGGCCTCAGTGTGGACTCCTGGCCTCAGTGTGTACTCCCTGCCTCAGTGTGGACTCCTGGCCTCAGTGTGTACTCCTGGCCTCAGTGTGTACTCCTGGCCTCAGTGTGGACTCCCAGGCTCAGCACGGACTGCCGGCCTCAATGTGGACTCCCGGCCTCAGCACGGACTGCCGGCCTCAACCTGGCATCCTGGCATCATCGTGGATCCTCGGCCTCAGCACGGACTCCCAGCCTCAGTGTTAACTCCTGGCCTCAGTGTGGACTCCCGGCCTCAGTGTGGATATTTGGCATGGACTGGAGGCTGGGTGCCAATGCAGACTGGATTGGAAGGACTTTTTTTCTTAACTTTATACTTAGAATCATAGAGATGTACAGCATGGAAACAGACTCTTTGGTCCAACTCATCCATGCCGACCAGATATCCCAACCCAATCTAGTCCCACTGGCCAGCACCCGGCCCATATCTCTCCAAACCCTTCCTATTCATATGCCCATCCAAATGCCTTTTAAATGTTGCAATTGTACCAACCTCCACCACTTCATCTGGCAGCTCATTCCATACATGTACCACCCTCTATGTGAAAAAGTTGCCTCTTAAGTCTCTTTTATATCTTTCCCCTCTCACCCTAAACCTATGCCCTCTAGCTCTGGACTCCCTGACCCCAGGGAAAAGACTTTGCCTATTTACCCAATCTATGCCCCTCATAATTTTGTAAACCTCTATAAGGTCACCCCTCAGCCTCCAACACTCCAGGGAAAGCAGACCCGGCCTGTTCAGCCTCTCCCTATAGCTCAAATCTTCCAACCCTGGCAACATCCTTGTAAATCTTTTCTGAACCCTTTCAAGTTTCACACCATCTTTCCAATAGGAAGGAGACCAGAATTGCACGCAATATTCCAATAGTGGCCTAACCAATGTCCTGTACAGCTGCAACATGACATCCAACTCCTGTACTCAATACTCTGACCAATAAAGGAAAGCATACCAAATGCCTTCTTCACTATCCTATTTACCTGCGACTCCACTTTCAAGGAACTATGAACCTGCACTCCAAGGTCTCTTTGTTCAGCAACACTCCTCAGGATCTTAGACCTTACCACTAAGTGTATGCATCCTGCTAAGATTTGCTTTCCCAAAATGCAGAACCTTGCATTTATCTGAATTAAACTCCATCTGCCACTTCTCAGCCCATTGGCCCATCTGATCCAGATCCTGGTATACTCTGAGATAACCTTTTTTGCTGTCCACCACACCTCCAATTTTGGTGTCATCTGCAAACTTACTAACTGTACCTCTTATGCTCGCATCCAAGTCATTTACGTAAATGACAAAAAGTAGTGGACCCAGCACCAATCCCTGTGGCACTCCGCTGGTCACAGGCCTCCAGTCTGAAAAACAACCCTCTACCACCACCCTCTGTCTTCTACCTTTGAGCCAGTTCTGTATCCAAATGGCTAGTTCTCCCTGTATTCCATGAGATCTACTGAAATAACCTTGCTAATCAGTCTCCCATGGGGAACCTTGTCGAAAGCCTTACTGGAGTCTAATCTATTCCTATGACTTTGTAGTCTTGCGCCTAAAATGGTGGAAAGGTCTGTAATACTAGACTTTATTTTTTTTTAATTTTCTAATTTTTTTCCTGTGAATTTGTACTTAAGAATCTGTACCGAATAACATTCGACCTAAAATGGTGCCATGAGTAGTGATTTGTAAATTTTCATTGTACTCTGTGAATATGTGTGACAATAAGGCTAATTCAAAACCTAATTCTAATGCAAACACATATTCAACTGGTCCAAACTTTTCACACAAGAAAACCCATACAACCCAGGAATCAGTCAACCGATCCTTTGCTGCATATCTCAAGTAAGCAGCTGAGAACAGTACACAGTACCACATGAGGCCCCACCATCACCCTTGACAAAATGGTTGCAAAATCTCCTGATTTTTGCAATAAGGAACAACATTCTATTTGCCTTCCAAAGGACTTGCTGTGATTTATGTCTCAGGGCCATCCACATCACTCTGTACTGTGTCGTGTTGCCATCTTTTTTTTTGTAAAATATCACATTACTACTGCAGAGTTTTTCAATCTTTTTATTTTAAATTCATATTTCTATTCAGGAGGCTCTGAAAGTAACATAAGAAGAGTGTAGCAGTTACCCTGGTGATGCAAAAATGATCACTGACTTCTTACAGCCCTACAGGCCATTCCTCCAGACTGTAAGCTGGGTGGCAATGCCAGACCAGACTGCCAGGGTCTCGTGTTATGGTCTTCTCTGTAAGTCCTCCAGGAAGAGGATTCCTCATCTTTGCACCATTCCCTCAATCAACGCCTCCAGGTCCCTGCCAAGGCATTGAAGGAAGGCTACAGAACAGTTTGGAGACAGGACGAGGAGCAGAAGTCATCAAGATCATGACATTTTGATGGCTGCCAATAAACTAGAGACTGAACTAACATTCAAGGCTAATCAATATAAATTAGTGCATTGGAAGGAGTTTGGAGTTTGTTCTGAAATATTAGGTAAGGGTTGGCCAAACTTATCACATAGATGGATTGGAATGGGAAATGATGTCTTTAGAATGGCTAAAGTGAGACTAATTTCTTGGGGTTTTAGTAAAAAGATTCAAGATGCAACCTCTTTTTGCACTTCACTTGGAGACCCTTTTCCCAGAACATGAATTACAAGAATCACTCTCACTAGCTGAACTCAGTGCACTTTTTAACATTTCATTGTTTTGTGGGGAAGGCTCACTGGGTTGATTCTGGAATTAAGAGGGTTGGCTTATGAGGAGAAATCGAGTAGATTGAGACTATACTCATTGGAATTCAGAAGAATGAAGAGAATAGGTAAGTTAGAAGCAGGAGGTTGTTGCCACTTGTGGCTGAAACCAGAATTAGGGGGCATACCCTCAGATTAAGAGGGATCAGATCTAGAACTGAGTTGAGGAGGAATGGCAAAGATAGATTTTTGAGCAGAAAAGAAATTAAGGTGTGTAAGTGAATCTGGGCCCACAATAAGTTCAGCAATAAACTTACTGAATGGTGAGGCAGACTCTACAGGCCAGGTGGCCTACTCCTGCTCTTATTGCTTATGTTCTTATATTCTCCCGGTTCCTAAAAATTACCTCATAGGTTTTGGCTTGAACATTTAATCAATGTTTAAACTCCTCAGTAGCGCTTCCTACTTGTCTTGCAATAGTCAAATGAGTGGCCATTTTATGTGCTTTACTTTGGATGTGAAAGCACATCTCTGTGCATCAGGATAACCCAGCCTCAGGTCTGTTGTGTCTGTTTCTCAGCATTATCCACTCTCAGGTTTATTCTGTCTGTTTCTCAAGATTGTCCAGCCGCAGGTCTAACGTTTCTCTTTCTCAGGATTACCCGAGCTCAGGTCTATCGTGTCTGTTTCTCAGGATTACCCAGCCTAATGTCTATCGTGTCTGTTTCTCAGGATTATCAAGTCTTATGTCTATTGTCAGTGTTTCTCTGGATTTTCTAGCCACCGGTCTATCATGTCTGTTTCTCAGGAATACCCAGCTTCACGTACATCGTGGTGTTTCTCAGGATTATCCAGCCTCAGATCTATTGTGTCTGTTTCTCAGGATTGTCAAGCCTCACGTCAGTTGTTTCGGTTCCTCAGGAATATCCTACCTAATGTCTATCATGTATGTTTCTCAGGATTATCCAGCCTCAGATCTATCATGTTTGTTTATCTGGACTATCCAACCTCTGATCCATCCGGTCTGTTTCTCAGGATTATCCAACTTCAGTTTGATCATGTCCATTTCACAGGGCAATACATCCTCGAGACTATCATGCCTGTTTCTCAGGATTATCCAACCTAATGTCTATCGTCTGTGTTTCTCTGGATTATCTAGCGTCTGTTTATTGTGTCTGTTTCACAGGATTATCCAGCCTCAGGTCTATCGTGTCTGTTTCTCAGGATTATCCAACCTAATATCTATCGTCTGTGTTTCTCTGGATTTTCCAGCCACGAGTCTATCATATCTGTTTCACACGAATACCCAGCCTCACGTACATCGTGGTGTTTCTCAGTATTATCCAACCTCAGGTCTATCGTGTCTGAATCTCAGATTACCTGGCCTCAGATCTACCATTTCTTGTTCACAGGATTATCCTTCCTCAAGACTATTGTGTCTGTTCCTCAGGATTATCCAGCCTCAGGTCTATCGTGTCTGATTCTCAGAATGACCCAGTCTCAGTTCGCTCGTGTCTGTTGCACAGGATTATCCAGCCTCAGATCTATTGGGTCTGTTTCTCAGGACTGCCCAGCCTTATGTCTGTCGTTTCGATTCCTCAGGAATATCCCGCCTAATGTCTATCGTGTCTGTTTCTCAGGATTATCCAGCCTCAGATCTATCTGGTCCTTTTCCCTGGATTATCGTGCTGTTTGTCAGGATTATCCAGCCGAATTTCTATCCTGTCTGTTTCTCAGGATTATCCAGCTTTATGTATATCATCTGTGTTACTCTGGACTAACCAGCCTCTGGTCTATTGTGTCTGTTTCGCAGGAGTATCCGACCTCAGGAGTATTGTGTCTGTTTCTCAGGAGTATCCAGCCTCAGTTCAATCATGTGTGCTTCTCAGGATTACCCAGCCTTAGTTCGATTGTATCTAATTCCCAGGATTACCCAGCCTCACGTCTATCGTGTCTGTTTCTCAGGGATACCCAGCCTCAGGTCTATCATGTCAGTTCCTCAGGGTTATCCAGCCAAATGTCAATCATGTCTGTGGGTAGAACAGGGACAAGAATGGCTGTTGCACGTTCCAGGGTTCAAATGTTTTAGTAGGATCAGACATGGGGGTAAAAAAGGGGGAGGCGTGGCATTACTTGTCAAAGACAGTATCACAGCAGTGGAATGGACGATGGAAGAGGACTTGCCATCTGAGGTAGTTTGGGCTGAGGTTAGAAATAGGAAAGGCGAGGTCACCCTGTTAGGTGTTTTCTACAGGCCTCCTAATAGTCCTAGAGAAGTAGAGGATAATATTGCGAGGATGATTCAGGAAAAGAGTGAAGGTAGCAGGGTGGTTGTTATGGGGGACTTTAACTTCCCAGATATTGACTGGGAGAGCTATAGCTCGAGTTCATTAGATGGGTCGGTGTTTGTACAATGTGTGCAGGAGGGTTTCCTGACACAATATGTCGACAGGCCAACAAGAGGGGAGGCTATATTGGATTTGGTTCTAGGTAATGAACCAGGCCAGGTGTTAGACTTGGAGGTAGGTGAGCACTTCGGAGACAGTGACCACAACTCGGTGACTTTTACTTTAGTGATGGAGAGGGATAATCGTGCGCCGCAGGGCAAGAGCTATAGCTGGGGGCAGGGAAATTATGATACAGTGAGGCATGACTTAGGTTGTGTGGATTGGAAAAACAGGCTTCAAGAGAAGAACACTAATGAGATGTGGGGATTGTTCAAGGAGCAGCTACTGCGTGTCCTCGATAGGTATGTACCAGTCAGGCATGGTGTAAAGGGCCTTGTGAGGCAGCCGTGGTTTAGTAAGGAATTGGAGTCCCTTGTGAAAGGGAAGAAGGCGGCATATGTAAAGATGAGGCGTGAAGGTTCAGTAGGGGCGATTGAGAGTTATAAGGTAGCCAGGAAGGAGCTAAAGAGGGAGCTAAGAAAAGCGAGAAGGGGACATGAAAAGTCTTTAGCTGGTAGGATTAGGGAAAACCCAAAGGCTTTCTATAGGTATGTCAAGAATAAAAGGATGACTAGGGTAGGTATCGGTCCAGTCAAGGATAGTAGTGGGAAGTTGTGTGTGGAGGCGGAGGAGATTGGAGAGACATTAAATCAGTACTTTTCATCAGTATTCACTCAGGAACAGGACACTGTTGCTGATGTGAATATGGAATCACAAATAATTAGAATGGATGTCCTGGAAATATGCAGGGAAGAGGTTTTGGGAATATTGGAAAGGATGAATATAGATAAGTCTCCTGGGCCTGATGGCATTTACCCCAGGATCCTATGGGAAGCTAGGGAGGAGATAGCAGAGCCATTGGCCTGGATTTTTATGTCGTCATTGTCAACGGGAATAGTACCAGAGGACTGGAGGATAGCGACTGTGGTCCCATTGTTCAAGAAAGGGAGTAGGGATAGCCCTAGCAACTATAGGCCAGTGAGTCTGACTTCAGTGGTGGGCAAAGTCTTAGAGAGAATGGTAAGGGATAAGATTTATGAACATCTGGGTAGGAATAACGTGATCAGGGATAGCCAGCATGGTTTTGTGAAGGGCAGGTCGTGCCTCACAAACCTTATTGAGTTCTTTGAGAAGGTGACTAAGGAAGTGGATGAGGGTAAAGCAGTAGATGTTGTGTATATGGATTTTAGTAAGGCGTTCGATAAGGTTCCCCATGGTAGGCTAATGCTAAAACTTCGGAGGTATGGCATTGAGGATACATTAGAGGTTTGGATTAGGAATTGGCTGGCTGGAAGGAGACAGAGGGTAGTAGTTGATGGATTATGTTCATCTTGGAGCGCAGTTACTAGCGGTGTACCACAAGGATCTGTTTTGGGACCATTGCTTTTTGTTATCTTTATAAATGATCTAGAGGAAGGACTTGAAAGCTGGGTAAGCAAGTTTGCGGATGACACGAAAGTTGGTGGAGTTGTGGATAGTGAGGAAGGAAGTGGTAGGTTACAGCGGGATATAGATAAGTTGCAGAGCTGGGCGGAAATGTGGCAAATGGAATTCAATGTAGCTAAGTGCGAAGTCGTTCACTTTGGTAGGAATAACAAGATGATGGATTACTGGGCTAATGGTAGGCTACTTGGTAGTGTGGATGAGCAGAGGGATCTTGGTGTCTATGTACACAGATCTCTGAAAGTTGCCACCCAGGTAAATAGTGCTGTGAGGAAGGCATATGGTGTACTGGGCTTTATTGGCAGAGGAATTGAGTTCCGGAGTCCTGAGGTCATGTTGCAGTTGTATAAGACTCTGGTGAGGCCTCATCTGGAGTATTGTGTGCAGTTTTGGTCGCCATACTATAGGAAGGATGTGGAAGCTTTAGAACGAGTGCAGAGGAGGTTTACCAGGATGTTGCCTGGAATGGTAGGAAGATCGTATGAGGAAAGGCTGAGGCACTTGGGGCTGTTCTCATTGGAGAAGAGAAGGTTTAGGGGAGATCTGATAGAAGTGTATAAGATGATTAGGGGTTTAGATAGGGTAGATACTAAGAACCTTTTACCGCTAATGGAGTCAGGTGTTACTAGGGGACATAGCTTTAAATTAAGGGGTGGTAGGTATAGGACAGATGTTAGGGGTAGATTCTTCACACAGCGGGTTGTGAGTTCATGGAATGCCCTGCCCGTATCAGTGGTGAACTCTCCTTCTTTATGTTCATTTAAGCGGGCATTGGATAGGCATTTGGAAGTTATTGGGCTAGTATAGGTTAGGTAGGACTCGGTCGGCGCAACATCGAGGGCCGAAGGGCCTGTACTGCGCTGTATCCTTCTATGTTCTATGTTCTATGTTTCTCAGGTTTTCCCAGCCTCAGGCCTATCGTGTCTGCTTCTCAGGATTACCTGGCCACAGAACTACCATTTCTTGTTCACAGGACTATCCTGCCTCCGGATTATTGTGTCTGTTTCTCAGGATGACCCAGCCTCAGTTCAATCGTGTCTGTTGCACAGGACAATACATCCTCGAGACTATTGTGTCTCTTTCTCAGGAATATCCAGCCTCATGTCTATCCTGTACGTTTCTCAGGATTATCCAGCCTCAGGTCTATCAAGTCTGTTTGGCTAGATTACCCAATCTCACATCTATCACGTCTTTTTCTCAAGATTACCCAGCCTAATGTCTATCATGTATGTTTCTCAGGAATACCCAACCTCAGGTACATCATGTCTATCTCTTAGTAATATCCAGCCTCTAGTCTATCGTGTCTGTTTCTCAGGATTATCCAGCCTCAGTTCTATCATGTCTATTTCCCAGGATTTACCCAGCCTCACGTCTATTGTGTCTGTTTCTCAGGTTTACCCAGATTAATGTCTATCGTGTATGTTTCTCAGGATTATCCTGCCTAATGTCAATCGTGTGTGTTTCGAAGGATTATCCAGTCTCAGGTCAATCATGTAATTTCTCAGGATTATCCAGTCTCATGTCTATCATCTGTGTTTCTCTGGATTTTCCAACCATTGGTCTATCAGGTCTGTTTCTCAGGAATACCCAGCCTCACGTACATCGTGGTGTTTCTCCAGATTACCCAGCCTCAGGTCTATCGTGTCTGAATCGCAGGATTGCCTGGCCTCAGATCTACTGTTCCTTGTTCACAGGATTACCCTGCCTCAGGATTATTGCGTCTGTTCCTCAGGATTATCCAGCCTATGGTCTATCATGCCTGCTTCTCAGGATTATCCAGTCTCCAGTCTATTGTGTCTGTTTCTCAGGAATACCCAACCTCAGGTACATTGTGTCTGCTTCTCAGGATTACCCAGCCTTGGGTCTATCATGTCGGTTCCTCAGGATTATCCAGCCTCAGGGCTATCATGTCTATTTCTCAGGAATGGCCAGATTCTATCGTGTCTGTTTCTCAGTATTATCCAGCCTCAGGTCTATCGTGTCTGAATCTCAGGATTACCCAGCCTCAGGAGAAAGTGAGACTGCTGATGCTGGAGACCAGAGTTGAAAAATATGCTGCTGGAAAAACACAGCAGGCCAGGCAGCATCTGAGGAGCAGAAGAATCGACGTTTCGGGCATAAGCTCTTCTTCAGGAATGAGGCTGGTGTGCAAGTGGGCTGAGATAAAAGGTAAGGGGGAGGGAATTTGGGAGAGGGGCACTGGGAATACGATAGGTAGAAGGAGGTGAGGGTGAGGGTGAGGGTGATAGGCCGGAGAGGGAGTGGGGGTGGAGAGGTCGGGAAGAAGATTGCAGGTCAAGAGGGCGGTGCTGAATCCGGGGGTTGGGACTGAGATAAGTTGGGGGGAGGGGAAATGAGGAAGCTGGAGAAATCTACATTCATGTCGTGTGGTTGGAGGGTTCCTAGGTGGAAGATTAGGCGCTCTTCTTCCAGGCGTCGTGTGGTCCAGGTCTGGCAATGGAGGAGGCCAATGACCTGTATGTCCTTGGCGGAGGGGGAGGGGGAGTTAAAGTGTTCAGTCACGGGGCGGTTGGGTTGGTTGGTGCAGGTGTCCCAGAGGTGTACCCTGAAACGTTCCGCAAA
Source organism: Hemiscyllium ocellatum (assembly GCF_020745735.1). Taxonomy (NCBI): domain Eukaryota; kingdom Metazoa; phylum Chordata; class Chondrichthyes; order Orectolobiformes; family Hemiscylliidae; genus Hemiscyllium; species Hemiscyllium ocellatum. The sequence continues at coordinate 102,029,243 of NC_083401.1, forward strand.
TAGGTGGCCTGTCTCCCCAATGTAGAGGAGACCACATTGGGTGCAACGGATACAGTAAATGATGTGTGTAGAGGTGCAGGTGAATTTGCGATGGATATGGAAGGATCCATTGTGGCCTTGGAGGGAGGTGAAGGGGGAGGTATGGGCTCAAGTTTTGCACTTCTTGTGGTTGCAGGGGAAGGTGCCGGGAGTGGAGGTTGGGTTGGTGGGTGGTGTGGGCCTGACAAGGGAGTCGCAGAGGGAGTGGTCTCTCCGGAACGCTGAGAGGGATGGGGAGGGAAATATATCCCTGGTGGTGGGGTCTGTCTGGAGGTGGCGGAAATGATGGAGGATGATATGATGTATCTGGAGATTGGTGGGGTGGAAGGTGAGGACCAGTGGGGTTCTGTCCTGGGGGCGAAGGGAGGGGCGGGGCTCAAGGGCAGAGGTGCAGGAAGTGGAGGAGATGCGGTGGAGAGCATTGTCGACCACATCGGAGGGGAAATTGCAGTCTTTGAAGAAGGAGGCCATTTGGGTAGCTCAGTAGTGGAATTGGTCCTCCTGGGAGCAGAAGCGGCGGAGGTGAAGGAATTGGGAATATGGAATGGTGTTTTTCCAGGGGGCAGGGTGGGAGGAGGTGTAATCTAGGTAGCTGTGGGAGTCGGTCGGTTTGTAGTAAATGTCCGTGTTGAGTCGAGATAGAAATGGAGAGGACTAGGAAGGGGAGGGAGGAGTCTGAGATGGTCCAGGTACATTTGAAATCGGGGTGGAAGGTGTTAGTAAAGTGGATGAACTGTTCAACCTTCTCGTGGGAACACGAGGTAGCACCAATACAATCATTGATGTAGCGGAGGAAAAGGTGGGGGGTGGTGCCAGTGTAGCTGCCGAAGATGGACTGTTCCACATATCCGACGAAGAGGCAGGCATAGCTGGGGTCCATGCAGGTGCCCATGGCTACTCCTTTGGTTTGGAGGAAGTGGGAGGATTGGAAGGAGATGTTGTTAAGAGTGAGGTCCAGTTCAGTTAGCCTCAGGTCTATCGTGTCTGTTTCTCAGTATTTTCCAGCCTCAGGTCTATCATGTCTGTATCGCAGGATTATCTAGCCTCAGATCTACCATTTCTTGTTCACAGGACTATCCTGCCTTAGGATTATTGTATCTGTTCCTCAGGATTACCCAGCCTCAGGTCTATCATGCCTGTTCCTCAGGATTATCCAACCTCAGTTTGATCGTGTCTATTTCACAGGACAATACATCCTCGAGACGATTGTGTCTCTTTCTCAGGAATATCCAGCCTCATGTCTATCCTGTATGTTTCACAGGATTATCTAGCCTCGGGTCTATTGTTTTGGTTTCTCAGGATTATTCAGCCTATGCCTATTGTCTGTGTTTCTCTGGATTTTCCAGCCACTGGTCTGCCATGTCTGTTTCTCAGGAATACCCAACCTCAGGTACATCATGTCTGTTTCTTAGGATTATCCAGCCTCAGTTTAAATCAGAGCGGTGTTGGAAACGCACAGCAGGTCAGGCAGCATCTGAGGAGCAGGAAAATCGATGTTTTGGGCAAAAGCCCTTCATCAGGAATAGAGGCAGGAAGCCTCCAGAGTGGAGAGATAAATGGTGGTGTTTGGGGAGGGGGGGGGGGTGGCAGGAACGGTGTTTGTGGTGGCTTGGGAGAAGGTGGCAAAGAGTACAATATGTGAATGGGAGTGGGGATGGAGGTGATAGGTCAGAGAGGAGGGTGGACCAGATCGGTAGGAAGGGAGAATGATAGGTAGGACAGATCATGAGGATGGTGCTGAGCTGGAAGGTTGGAACTGAGGTAAGGTGGGAAATGAGGAAACTGGTGAAGGCCACATTGATGCCTTGGGGTTGAAGTGTTCTGAGGTGGAAAATGAGGTGTTCTTCCTCTAGGCATCAGGTGGTGAGGGAGCGGCAGTGGAGGAGGCCCAGGACCTGCATGTCCTCAGCAGAGTGGGGGGGGGAGTTGAAATGTTGGGGCACAGGGCGGTGGGATTGATTGGTGCGGGTGTTCCCTAAAGCGCACTGCTAGGAGGCATCCACTCTCCCCAATGTAAAGGAGACTGAATCAGAAGCAACAGATACAGTAAATAACAATGGTGGGTGTGCAGGTGAAACTTTGATGAACGTTAAAAGCTCCTTTGGAACCTTGGATGGAGGTGAGGGAGGAGATGTGGGTGAAGGTTTTGCAATTCCTGCGATGGCAGGGGAAGGTGCCAGGACAGGAGGGAGGGTTGTTGGGGAGCATGGACCTGACCAGTTAGCCACAGAGGGAACGGTCTTTGTGGAAGGCAGAAAGGGGTGGGGAGGGAAATATATCCCTGGTGGTGGGGTCCATTTGGAGATGGCGGAAATGTTGGTGGATGATATGATTAATGCAAAGGTTGGTAGGGTGGAAATGAGGACATGGAGCGGGGGTGGGGGTGGGTTCAGTCCTTGTTACGGTTGGAAGGATGGGGTTTGAGGGTGGAGGTGCGGGATGTGGTTGAGATGCGTTGGAGGGCATCTTCAACCACGTGGGAAGGGGAATTGTGGTCTCTAAAGAAGGAAGCCATCTGGCATGTTCTGTGGTGTAACTGGTCCTCCTGGGAACAGATACGGCAGAGGCGGAGGAATTGGGAATACGGCATGACATTTTTGCAAGAGGTAGGGTGGGAAGAGGTGTAATCCAGGTAGCTGTGGGAGTCGGTAGGTTTTGAAAAAATGTCAGTGTCAAGTTGGTCGTCACTAATGTAGATGGAGAGGTCCAGGAAGGGGAGAGAGGTGTCAGGGATGGTCCAGGTAAATTCAAGGTCAGGGTGGAATGTGTTGGTGAAGTTATGAATTGCTCATTCTCCTTGCGGGAGCACAAGGTGGCGCCAATGCAGTCATCAATGTAGCGGAGGAAGAGGTGGGGAGTGGTGCTGGTGTAATTATGGAAGATCAACTGTCCTACGTAGCCAACAAAGAGACAGGCATAGCTGGGGCCCATACGAGTGCCCATGGCTACCCCTTTGGTCTGGAGGAAGTGGGAGGATTCAAAGGAGAAATTGTTAAGGGTGAGGATCAGTTCAGCCAAACAAATGAAAGTAACGATGGAAGGGTACTTTTGGGGACGTCAGGAGAGGAAGAAACAGAGGGCTTAGAGGCCCTGGTCATTGCAGATGGAGGTGTAGAGGGATTGGATATCCATGGTGAAGATGAGGCATTGGGGTCTGGGAAACGGAAGTCTTGGACGAGGTGAAGGGTGTGGGTGATGTCTTGAACATATGTGGGGTGTTCCTAGACTAGGACAGTAACAAGGTAAGCGAAGATGAGTTCGGTGGGACAGGAGCAGGCTGAGACAATGGGTTGGCCGGGGTGGTCAGGCTTGTGAGTCTTGGGAAGGAGGTAGAACTGGGCAGTGTGGGGTTCCCGGACTATGAGATTGGAAACTGTGTGGGAGATCTCCTGAGGTGATGAGGTTCTGTATGGTCAGGAAGATGATGGTTTGTTGATGGGGGTGAGGTCATGGTTGAGGGGGCTGTGGGAGGAGGTGTCTTCGAGTTGGCGTCTGGCTTCAGCGGTGTAGAAGTCAGTGTGGCAAACTACCACTACACCCCCTTTGTCCGCTGGTTTGATGGTGAGGTTGGGATTAGAGCAAAGGGAGTGGAGAGCTGCATGTTGTGAGGGTGAGAGGTTGGAGTGGGGGAGAGGGGTGGAGAGGTTGAGGCGGTTAATTTCCCGGCGGCAATTGGAAATGAAGAGATTGAGGGTGAATAATAGGCCAGCTCGGGGCGTCCAGGTGGATGGAGGGTGTTGGAGGTGGGCAAAGGGGTTTTGGAAGGTGGCGGGAGTCCTGATTGTAAAAGTAGGCTCGGAGGCGGAGGCGGCAGAAGAAGTGTTTGCCGTCATGATGTGTATTAAATTCATTGATGCGTGGACGGAGGGGGCTAAAGGTAAGGCCTTTGCTGAGGACTGATCATTTGTCCTCAGTGAGGGGGAGGTCTGGAGGGCTGGTGAAGAACCAGTAGGGTTGGGAGCTAGGACCTGGTGTTGATGTGGATCTCCAGCCTGTAACTGGAGTCGGTATGGTGGTCGGGGAATGGGGATGGAGTCATGAGCTGATGTGATATTCCCCTCAGGGTTATGGGAGACAGGGATGGTGACAGTGGGATCTGTGGGGGGCATATCAGCAGAATGCTGGTGAGTGACATTGGTGGGGATGGATGTGGTCGCGAACACGGCAGTGGGGGAGCGGAAGTCGCTGAATGTGTGACATCAGCGATGATGTATGGGGCGAAAGTGATGTCACGTGTGGTGCATGAAGAATTGTGAGGGGCGGAAGTGGCTGTGGAAGTGGCCATGATGGGGGTGGAAGTGATATCATCGACCACCGTGGGGTTGGCAGCTGTACCAGCCGCATGGCAAATGGTATCCGAGCAGTTCCAGAGGCTGGGGGAAATCTTCTGAGATGTTTGAGGAGTGCTGGTTATGGAGGTGAGTGTGTAAAAGTTTGTTGTACTTACAGTTTTCGATGCTTGAGATGGTGTTGAAATACTGTTTGTTGAGACTATAAATCATTCTTACATTATAGTACAGAGTGGGTTCTTTGCAGTTCTGAGAGAGTTTGGCCTTCAGCTGAGGCAGGGCTGACTGTAGAGAGGTTAGGTGCCGGTACATGGCTACGAGCGTGAAGCAGAGGGTCCGGAAGGAGAATTGTTTCTGGTGGTTTTGAATCTGTAGTCTTTACTGATTGTCCTGTTCGGTTCTGAACTGTGCTGGTTTAAAAATAGCCCGGAGTCCATGTGGGATCAGTTGGTTACTGAGGCAGGCACTGAGGAAGCGAATGTGGCTGTGGTAGCGAGTCTCTTTCAGTACAGGTAAAGTGGGGGGAGGGCAAATGAGGAAACTAGTGAAGTCCAGATTGATGCCATGGGGTTGAAGTGTTCCGAGGTGGAGGATGAGGCGATCTTCTCCAGGCGTCGGGTGGTGAGGGAGTGGCGGTGAAGGAGGCCCAGGACCTGCATGTCCTCGGCAGAGTTAGGCCACAGGGCAGTGGGGTTGATTTGTGCGGGTGTCCTGGAGATGTTCTCTGAAGCGCTCTGCTAGGAGGCATCCAGTCTGCCCAATGTAGAGGAGACCACATCGGAAGCAACGGATACAAAAATGACATTGGTGGATGTGCAGGTGAAACTGTGATGGATGTGGAAGACTGCTTTGGGGCCTTGGATAATGGTGAGGGAGGAGATGTGGGCGCAGGTTTTGCAATTCCTGTGGTGGCAGGGGAGGGTGCCAGGACGGGAGGGTGGGTTGTTGGGGGGCCTCAGGTGTATTGTGTCTCTTTCTCAGGATTATCATATCAGTTTGGTTCAACATATCAGTTTTTCAGAGTTACTCAGCCTGAGGTATATTGTGTCTGTTTCTCAATATTGCCCAGCCTCAGTTCTAACTCCTCTGTTTTTCAGGATTATCCAGCCTCAGATCTATCGAGTTTGTTTCTCAGGATTTTCCAGCCTCCAGTCTATTAAGTCTGTTTCACAGATATATCCAGCTTTACGTCTATTGAGCCTGTTTTTCAGGAATATTTAGCCACAGGTGTATTATGTCTGTTTCTCAGGATAACCCGCATTCCGTTGTCTTGTGTCTGTTTCTCAGGATAATCCAGCCTGAGGTCTATTGCAACTGGTTCTCAGGTGTATCCAGCCTCAATTCTATCGTGTCTATTTCTCAGATATATCCAGCCTCTGGTCTATAGTGTCTGTTTCTCTGGATTACCCAGCTTGAGGTCTATTGTGTCTCTTTCTCAGGAATATTGAGCCTCAGGTCTGTCATGACTGGTTCTCAGGATTATCCAGTCTCAGCAACTATTGTGTCTGTTTCTCAGATATATCCAGCTTCTGGTCTACCGTATCTCTTTCACAGGATTATTCAACGCTTCCGGTCTGTCGTGTCTCTTTCACAGGATTATCCAGCCTCAGCTCTATCATGTCATTTTCTCAGGATTACCCAGCCTCAGGTAGATCGTGTCCATTTCTCAGGATTATCCAGCCTCAAGTCTATTGTGTCTCTTTCACAGGATTATCCAGCCTCAGGTCTATCCTGTCTATTTTTCTGGAGTATACAAACTCAGGTCTATCCTGTCAGTTTCTCAGGATTTTCCAGCCTCAGTACTATCATGTCAATTTCTCAGACATATCCAGCCTCTGGTCTGTTTCTCAGGATTACCCAGCCTCAGGGCTATTGTGTCTATTTCTCTGAATTATCCAACCTTTGGGCTATTGTGTCTGTTTCTCAGATATATCCAGCCTCTGAGAACAGAAGTGATTCAAACAGTCAGGGCAGGCAGGGACAAGGTAGGGCTAATAAGTTAGACTGCATTTATTTTAATGCAAGTGACCTAACAGGGAAGGCAGATGAACTCAGGGCATGGTTAGGAACATGGGACTGAGATATCATAGCAATTACAGAAACATGGCTCAGGGATGGGCAGGACTGACAGCTTAATGTTCCAGGATACAAATGCTACAGGAAGGATAGAAAGGGAAGCAAGAGAAGAGGGGGAGTGGCATTTTTGATAAGGCATAGCATTATGGCTGTGCTGAGGGAGGGTATTTCTGGAAATACATCCAGGGAAGTTATGAGGGGAAACTGAGAAAAAAGAAAGGGATGATCACCTTATTGGGATTGTATTATAGACCCCCTAATAGTCAGAGGGAAATTGAGAAACAAACATGTAAGGAGATCTCAGCTATTTGTAAGAATGATAGGGTGGTTATGGTAGGGGATTTTAACTTTCCAAACATCGACTGGGACTGTCATAGTGTTAAAGGTTTAGATGGAGAGGAATTTCTTAACTGTATACCAGACAATTTTCTGATTCAGTATATGAATGTACCTACGAGAGAAGGTGCAAAACTTGACCTACTCTTGGGAAATAAGGCAGGGCATGTGACTGAGGTGTCAGTGGGGGAGCACTTTGGGGCCAGTGACCATAATTCTATTAGATTTAAAATAGTGATGGAAAAGGATTGACCAGATCTAAAAGTTGTAGTTCTAAACTGGAGAAAGGCCAATTTTAATGGAATTAGGCAAGACCTTTCGAAAGCTGTTTGGGGGCAGGTGTTCACAGATAAAGGGATGGCTGGAAAATGGGAAGCCTTCAGAAATGAGATAACAAGAATCCAAAAAAAGTATATTCCTGTCAGGGTGAAAGGAAAGGCTGCTAGTATGGGGAAGGCTGGATGACGAAAGAAATTAAGGGTTTCGTTAAGAAAAAGAAGGAAGCATATGTCAGATATAGACACGATAGACCAAGTGAATCCTCAGAAGAGTATAAAGGCAGTAGGAGTATATTTAAGAGAGAAATCAGGAGGGCAAAACGGGGAATGAGATAGCTTAGGCAAATAGAATTCAGGAGAATCCAAAGGGTTTTTACAAATATATTAAGGACAAAAGGGTAACTAGGGAGAAAATTGGGCCCCTCAAAGATCAGCAAGGCGGCCTTTGTGTGGAGCCACAAAAAATGGGGGAGATACGAAATGAATATTTTGCATCAGTATTTACTCTGGAAAAGGATATAGGAGATATAGACTGTAGGGAAATAGATGGTGACATCTTGCAAAATGTCCAGATTACAGAGGAGGAAGTGCTGGATGTCTTGAAACGGTTAAAGGTGAATAAATCCCCAGGACCTGATCAAGAGTACCCGAGAACTCAGTGGGAAGCTAGAGAAGTGATTACTGGGCCTCTTGCTGAGATATTTGTATCATCGATAGTCACAGGTGAGGTGCTGGAAGATTGTTGGTTGGCAAACGTGGTGCCACTGTTTAAGAGGGTAAGGACAAGCTAGGGAACAATAGACCGGTGAGCCTGACCTTGGTGGTGGGCAAGTTGTTGGAGGGAATCCTGAGGGACAGGATGTACATATATTTGGAAAGGCAAGGACTGATTAGGGATAGTCAACTTGGCTTTGTACATGGGAAATCATGTCTCACAAACTTGATTGAGTTTTTTGAAGAAGTAACAAAGAAGATTGATGAGGGCAGAGCAGTAGATGTGATCTATATGGACTTTAGTAAGGTGTTCGACAAGGTTCCCCATGGGAGACTGATTAGCAAGGTTAGATCTCATGGAATACAGGGAGAACTAGACATTTGGAACTGGCTCAAAGGAGAAGACAGAGGGTGGTGGTGGAGGGTTGTTCTTCAGACTGGAGGCCTGTGACCAGTGGAGTGCCACAAGGATCGGTGCTGGGTCCTCTACTTTTTGTCATTTACATAAATGATTTGGATGCGAGCATAAGTGGTACAGTTAGTAAGTTTACAGATTATACCAAAATTGGAGGTGTAGTGGACAGCGAAGAGGGTTACCTCAGATTACAACAGGATCTGGACCAGATGGGCCAATGGGCTGAGAAGTGGCAGATGGAGTTTAATTCAGATAAATGTGAGGTGCAGCTTTTTGGGAAAGCAAATCTTAGCAGGACTTATACACTCAATGGTAAGATCCTAGGGAGTGTTGCTGAACAGAGACCTTGGAGTGCAGGTTCATAGCTCTTTGAAAGTGGAGTCGCAGGTAGATAGGATAGTGAAGAATGCGTTTGGTATGCTTTCCTTTATTGGTCAGAGTATTGAGTACAGGAGTTGGGAGGTCACGTTGGTTAGTCCACTATTGGAATATTGCATGCAATTCTGGTCTCCTTCCTATCAGAAAGATGTTGTGAAACTTGAAATGGTTCAGAAAAGATTTACAAGGATGTTGCCAGGGTTGGAGGATTTGAGCTATAGGGAGAGGCTGAACAGGCTGGGGCTGTTTTCCCTGGAGCTTGGGCAGCTGAGGGGTGATCTTATAGAGGTTTACAAAATTATGAGGGGCATGGATAGGATAAATGGGCAAAGTTTTTTTCCCTGGGGTTGGGGAGTCCAGAACTAGAGGGCATAGGTTTAGGGTAAGAGGGGAAAGATATAAAAGAGACCTAAGGGGCAACTTTTTCACGGAGAGGATAGTACGTGTATGGAATGACCTGCCAGAGGAAGTGCTGGAGGCTGGTACAATTGCAACATTTAAGAGGCATTTGGATGGGTATATGAATAGGAAGGGTTTGGAGGGATATGGGCCCGGTGCTGGCCAGTGGGACTAGATTGGGTTGGGATAATCTGGTCAGCATGGACGGGTTGGACCGAAGGTTCTGTTTCTGTGCTGTACATCTCTATGACTCTATGACTGTAGTCCATCATGTTGGTTTCTCAGGATTATTCAGCCTGAGGTCTATCGTGTCCGACTCTCAGTATTGCCCAACCTGAGGTCTATCGCGTCTGATCCTCAGTATTACCGAGTCTCAGGTCGAGCGTGTCCATTTCTTAGGATTATCCAGCCTCAGGTCTATCATGTCTCTTTCTGAGGAATATTCAGCCACAGGTCTATTATGTCTGTTTCTCAAGATTACCCAGCCTCAGTACTATTGTGTCTGTTTCACAGGCTTATATAGCCTCAGGTCTGCCGTGTCTGTTTCTCAGATACATTCAGCCTCAGGTCTATTGTGTCTGTTTCTCAGGGTTATCCAACCTCCAGTCTATTGTGTTTCCTTCAAGTTATTGCCCAGCCTCAGTTCTAACGCGCCTGTTCCTTACGGTTATCCAGCCTCAGGTCGATCGGGTCTATTTCTCAGGATTACCCATGCTCAGGTCTAGCGTATCTGTGTCTCATTATTGCCCAGCCTCAGTTCTAATGTGTCTGTTTCCACAGATTAACCAGCCTCAGGTGTATTGTCTCTAGTTTTCTGGAATATACTCAGAAACTCAGGTCAATTGTTTGTATTTCTCAGGATTATCCAGCCTGAGGCCTGTGGTGTCTGTTTCACAACATTATCAAGCCTCAGGTCTGTCCTGACTGGTTCTCAGGATTACTCAGCTCAAATCTATCTTGTCTATTTCTCAGGATTATCCAGTCTCAGTACTATCGTGTCTGTTTCTCAGTATTGCCCAGCTTGTGGTCCATCTTGTCTGTTTCACAGGATTACCCAGCCTCAGGTGTATCGTGTGTATTTCTCAGGATTGCCCAGCCTTATTCCTGATGAAGGGCTTTTGCCCGAAACGTCGATTTCGCTGCTCGTTGGACGCTGCCTGAACTGCTGTGCTCTTCCAGCACCACTGACCCTAGATCTATCGTGTCTGTTTCTCAGGATTACCCATACTCAGTTCTATAAGGTCTGTTTCTCAGGTTTATCCAGCCAGAGTCTATCATGTCCATTTCTCAGGATTACCCAGCCTCAGATCTATCGTGTCTGTTTCTCAGGATTTCCCATACTCAGGTCTATCGTGTCTGTTTCTCAGGATTACCCAGGCTCAGGTCTATCGTGTTTGTATCTCTTTACTGCCCAGCCTCAGTTCTAACTTGTCTGTTTCTACAGATTTACTAGCCTCAGGTCTATCATATCTGTTTCTCAGGATTATCCAGCCTCAGTTTTGTCGTGTCTGTTTTTCAGGATTATAGAGCCTCTGATCTATTGTGTCTGCTTCTCAGGATTATCCAGCCTCTGTTCTCTTGTGGCTGTTTCTGTGGATTACACAGCCTCAGGTCTATCGTGTCTATTTTTCACTATTGCCCAGCCTGAGGTCTATCGGGTGTGTCACTCAGTGTTGTCCAGCCTCAGATCAGTCATGTCCATTTTGCAGGATTATCCAGCCTCAATTTTATCATGTCTGTTTCTCAGGATTATCCAGCCTCAGGGCTATCTTGTCTGTTTTTCAGTATTACCCAGCCTCTGGACTATCATGTCTATTTCTCAGGATTACTCAGTCTCTGGACTATAGTGTCTGTTTCTCTGAATTATCCCTCCTCAGGTCTATCGTGTGATTTTCTCAGGATTATCTAGCCTCAGCTCTACTGTGTCTGTTTCTCAGTATTGCCCAGCCTCAGGTCTATCATGTTTCTTTCTCAGGATGATCCAGCCTCTGGTCTATCATGTCTGTTTTTCAGAATTATCCAGGCTTAGGTCTATCGTGTTTGTGTCTCAGTACTGCCCAGCCTCAGGCCTATCGTGTCTGTTTTTCAGGATTACCCAGCCTTAGGTCTATTGTGCCTGATTCACAAGATTATCCAGCCTCAGGGCTCTCCTGTCTGTTTCCCAGGATTATCCAGAAGCAGATCAATCATGTCTATTTCTCACAATTACCTAGCCTCAGGTCTATCGTGTCTGTTTCTCACAATTACCCAGCCTCAGGTCTATCGTGTCTGTTTCTCACAATTACCCAGCCTCAGGGCTCTCCTGTCTGTTTCCCAGGATTATCCAGCCTCAGGTCTATCCCCTATTATTCTGGAGTATACAAACTCAGGTCCATTGTTTGTGTTTCTCAGTATTACACAGCCTCTGGACTATTGTGTATGATTCTCTGAATTATCCAGCCTCAAGTCTATTGTGTCTGTTTCTCAGATATATCCCGCCTCTGTTCTGGTCCTGTCTGTTTCTCAGGTCAATCTAACCTCAAGTGTATCATGTCTATTTCACAGGATTACCCAGCCTCAGGTCTGTCGTGACTGGTTCTCAGGATTGCTCAGCCTCAGTTTTATCGTGTCTGTTTCTCAGGATAATCCAACCTCAGGTCTATCGTGTCTGTTTTTCAGGATTATAGAGCCTCTGGTCTATCGTGTCTGTTTCACCAAAATATCCAGCCTCATAATTTTCGTGTAAGTTTCTCAAGATTAGACAGACTCACTTCTATCATGTCTGTTTCTCAAGATTATCCAGCCTCAGGGCTATTTTGTCTTTTTCTCAGGATTACCAAAGCTCAGGCCTATCATGTTTGTGACTCAGTATTGCCCAGCCTCGGTTCTATCGTGTCTGTTTCTCAGGATATTCCAACCTTAAGTGTATCGTGCCTGTTTCTCAGTATCGCCCAGCCTCAGTTTAGCCCGTCTGTTCCTCATGATTATCCTGCCTCTGGTCTTTCATGTCTGTTTCTCAGGATTACCCAGCCTCAGCTCTATTGTGTCGGTTTCTCATTATTATCCTGCTTCAGGTCTATCGTGACTGTTTCTCAAGATTACCCAGCCTAGGGTCTATCGTGTCTGTTTTTCTGGATTATCGTTCCTCTGTTCTTTTGTGTCTGTTTCTCAGGATTATCCAGCCCCTGGTCTCTAGTGTCTGTATTTCATGTTAATCCATCCTCAGTTCTATTGTGCCTTTTTCACAGAATTATCCAGCCTCAGGTCTGTGGTCTCTGTTTGTCAGGATCACACAGCCTCATGTCTATCGTGGCTGTTTCTCAGGATTATCCTGCCTCAGGTCTATTGTTTCTGTTTGTCAGGATTCTTCAGTCTCACGTCTATCCTGTCCATTTTTCTGGATTATACAAACTCTGGTCTGTCGTTTGTGTTTCTCAGGATTACCCAGCCTCAGCTCTACAGTGTCTGTTTCAATGGATTATCCAGCCTCAGGACTGTTCTGTCTGTTTCTCAGGATTACCCAGCCTCAGGTCTATCCTGTCTGTTTCTCAGTATTGTCCAGCCTCAAGTCTATCATGGCTGTTTCTCAGGATTATCCAGCTTCATTTCTAACGTGTCTGCTTCTCAGGATTATACACACTCAGATCTATCAATCATGTTTCTCAGAATTATCTAGCCTCAGGTCTGTCTTGTCTGTTTCTTAGGATAACCCGCCTCATGTCTATTGACTATGTTTGTCAGGATTACCCAGCCTCAGGTGTATTGTCTCTGTTTCTCAATATGGCCCAGCCTCAAGTCGATCATGTCTCTTTCTCAGGATTATACAACCTTGGTTTATTGTCTCTGTTTCTCAGGATTATCCAGCCTCCCCTCTCTTGTGTCTGTATCTCATAGTAACCCATCCTCAGTTCTGTTGTGTCTTTTTCACAGAATTATCCAGCCACTGGACTATGGTGCCTGTTTCTCAGGATTATCCAGCCTCAGATCTATCCTGTCTGTTTCTCAGGGTTACCCGGGCTCAGGTCTATCTTGTCCATTTCTCAGGATTTTCCAGGCTCTGTTTTATCATGTCTGTTTCTCAGGATTATTCAATCTCAGATCCATTGTGTCTCTTTATCAAGATAACTCAGCTTCAAGTCTATCATGTCTGTTTGTCAGGATTACCCAGCCTCAGGTGTTTAAAATCTGATTGAAGATTTGTAGCTCGGGTATCTGTTGTTGTGGTTCTGCTCGCCGAGCTGGAAGTTTTTGCTGCAAACGTTTCGTTCCCTGGCTAGGGAACATCATCAGTGCTGTTGGAGCCTCGTGTGAAGCGCTGCTTTGATGTTTCTTCCGGTATTTATATTGGACACCATATACAAACCACTACAGCTGAAACTGACACCCGGAAACGGCAAGAACATCCACCAACAGACACATCGACCTGGACCCCACATACAAATCACTGCAGCTGAAACTGACACCCGGAAGCGGCAAGAACAAACCAATATAAATACCGGAAGAAACATCAAAGCAGCGCTTCACACGAGGCTCCAACAGCACTGATGATGTCCCCTAGCCAGGGAACGAAACGTTTGCAGCAAAAACTTCCAGCTCGGCGAGCAGAACCACAACAGCCTCAGGTGTATCGTTTCTGTTTCTCAATATTGCCCAGCCTCAAGTCAATCATGTCTCTTTCTCAGGATTATACAACCTCAGTTTATCATCTCTGTTTCTCTGGATTATCCATCCTCAGGTCTATCATGCCTGTTTCTCAGGATTATCCAGTCTTCGCTCTCTTGTGTCTGTATCTCATGGTAATGCATTCTCTGTTTTATTGTGTCTTTTTCACAGAATTATCCAGCCGCTAGACTATGGTGTCTGTTTCTCAGGGTTATCCAACCTCAATTCCAGTCTGTTTGTCAGGATTACCCGAGCCCAGGTCAATCGTGTCTGTTTCTCAGAAATACCCAGCCTTAGGTCTATCTTGTCTGTTTCTCAGGACTACCTGGACTCAGGTCTATTGTGTCTGTTTCTCAGGATTATCCAGACACAGGCCTACCTTGTCTGTTTCTCAGGGCTGTCATCATACAACTGTAAGGTACTGGTGCCTCTGTGCTCAGTTGAGCTGCTTAGATTCTGAGAATTTGTAATCAATCGCAACTAACCATGAAGAATGACTGTAAATGTTTGATTACCATCTTGGATAATCATTATGTTACTATCGCACCTCATTAGATTTCCAGCACCATTCTGTTGCTTATAGTGCTCTCTTCTTTAAAGCACAAAGCCCAGAATTAATGCCTATCTTGGACAGACTGATGTGATCAATAGGGTAGGCAGATCGTTGTCGTCTCTTTGCTCATAGCTTTCCTTCTCAACTCTCTGTGCCTCATTTTCAATCCTGCTGTAGTACAAGAGATACAATAGCTATAATACCCATTACTCAAATAAGTGTTCACGTGTCAGTGCAGAAATCTCCTCTGATCTGAGTCCAGCATAACTCATTTGTAAATAAAAAGCTTATCAAAATTCCTCCAATACGACAAGACAGCACTTCCACAAACTCATCATGGCTAGAGCTAAGACAAAAACACCTCACCTGGACGTTGGATGGTTGCCGTATTAAATACTATTGATGGACATGTTGTGTTCCTCATGAAGATGAATACATGTGAGGTTGTAAGTGACAGTGAGAGGATGTTAACTCAAGCTGTGTAGTCTGTTTTGACAGATTATGTGCCAAATCAGCCTTAGAGGTTGTTTTGATGTCCTTATCCACCCACGCTGCCTGTTTCTGATGCACACACAGCACGCCCACTCGAGTGACCTGTCAGTCAGGCCTCACTGCATAGGCTGCGCTGGAGCTGGTTGGAAATATTCTGGATGCCATTATTCGAATTTGGTGCTTTCTCAGTGCCAGTGCCATTGGCATGAATTTCATGGCATGCAAATTCTGCAGATGGCAAAACATGGGCTACTAAAACCAGACTGAGGGAGAAAACTTTGGTTCTGAGCAGACACTGAGGTGCGAGTGTGTATGTGTGTGTGTGAGAGAGAGACATAGAGAGAGTGAAAGAAATCTGAGTTGGTCTTTCAGTCAAAATTATGCAGAGTGCTGTTTAATATTACAGCTGTGTAGATGAAGAAGGCAGATGAAAAGGAACTACACAATTTGATGTGCCTTGTTATCTTCTGCCATCATATTTCAACTGGAATAATAAAATCATCATGATAGAAACTTAAGAGAAGGTACAATTGCAAGGTAAAGTAATGGAATGCACATGTTTTGTTAGAAACTGTGGACCGGATTGTGCTGAATCCTTAAGGTTATTCCTGGCTCATAAGGCAGCAGACA
This sequence comes from Hemiscyllium ocellatum, assembly GCF_020745735.1. Classification (NCBI taxonomy): domain Eukaryota; kingdom Metazoa; phylum Chordata; class Chondrichthyes; order Orectolobiformes; family Hemiscylliidae; genus Hemiscyllium; species Hemiscyllium ocellatum. The sequence continues at coordinate 102,044,483 of NC_083401.1, forward strand.
TGTGCAGTAGGACATTCACAGTAATAAGTAATAAGTATTAAGGCTACAGGCTGGAGGGCTCACCAATAGAATATGGCTGGGAGCTGGTCTCCTCAGGCAGCCTGAGGTCACCGTTTTTAAAGGGGAACCTTTACACTCGCTGCATACTGTAGAGGGCAATGAGTGTGGTGAAGGTTGGAGAGCAAGGAAGAATGTCTGCACACTTCAATCACTTCTTGTTGCAGGCAGCGCACACAAGAGAGATTCTGTTGAACAGTAGGTAGCTATGATGTGGAGGTGCCAGTGTTCTACTGGGATCGGCAAAGTCAGAGGTCACACAACACCCAGCTACAGTGCAACAGGTTTATTTAAAATCACAAGGTTCCGGAGCACCTGACGAAGGAGCAGCACTCGAAAAGCTTGTAATGTTAAATAAACCTGTTGGATTATCATCTGGTGTTGCGTGACTTCTGACTTTGAACAAGAGGTGAGAGGAAGCCAGCTGACTTCTTGCAAAGCCCCCGCTGGAGATGGCTGAAGGAGCTGTAGTACAAATGTTGCTGCAGTTTGAGCTGCCAAGCTGACTGGCACGCATGATGATAAGGTGAGAGGTTTGTTTGTACAGATAGAGTAACCAAGTCATCTAGAGTGATATTGATGGCCCATCCACAGCAAGAGAGAAATTAGTGTGACACCAGAATACCATGGCCCATCATTCATCTTGATGAAGTACCGAGTATGAACAAATACATGCAGTAGCTCCTACCAGTGGCAGAGTACATGTCAACAGCTGCTTCTCATCTCTGAATACAAGGAAACCTCGATTATCTGAATATCAATTACCAAATTTCAGATTGTCTGAAGAAAATCTCAAGGTCCCAATCAAAGCATTACATCAAAGAGGTGTTTACAATGATTTAAAATGAACCCGGCTGACTGAAATGCTGCCATGAACAGTCTTAGACATCAATGGGAGACCAGGCACCATCTCCAAATGATTGAGCACCCGCCTTGTCTCTCTCCTTACACTTTTCCTGGAGTTTTACACAGGGGTGAACCCTGAACCCCTCTTCCCCAGTTAATCTCTCCAACATTGTCTTGTCCCAGAGAGGACAAAGGTGGAACCTGTCAAAAGGTTGCAGTAAAAAGTTGTGTCTGTGTGTGAGTGTGTCTGTGTGAGTATGTGCCTGTGTGTGAGTGCCTGTGTGTGTTTGTGTGTGTCTGTATGTGCCTGTGTCTGTGTGAGTGTGTGTATCTGTGTGAGTGTGTGTGTGTCTGTGTGCGTGACTGTTTGTGTGTGTGTCTGTGTGAGTGCGTGCGCCTGTGTGTGCGTGCACGTCTGTGTGTGTCTATGTGTGTTTGTGCTTATGTCTGTGCCAGTGTGTGTGTGTCTGTGTGTGTGTGTCTGTCTGTGTCAGTGTGAGTGTGTGTGTGTGCGCATGTGTGTGTGTGTATTTGTGTGTGTCTATGTGTGTGTGTGTGTCTATGTGGGTGTGTGTCTTTGTGAGTATGTAAGTGCATGTGTGTGTGTGTCTGTGCGTGTGTGAGTGTTGTGTCTCTGTGTATTTGTGTGTGTGTGTGCCTGTGTGTGTGAGTGTGTGCGTGCGTGTATGTGTGTGTCTGTGTGTGTGAGAGTGTTTGTGTCTCTGTGTGTTTGTGTGTGTCTGTGTCAGTGACTCTGTGTGTGTGTCTGTGTGTGCCTATGTGTGTGCGTGTGCCTGTGTGCGCGCGCGTGTGTGTTTGTGTGTGTCTATGTGTGTGTGTGCATGTGTGTGTGCGTGTGTGTGTCTATGTATGTGTTTGTGTGTGTGTGTTTGTGCCTGTGTGTGCGTGTGTGTCTATGTGTGTGTCTGTGTATGTGTTTGTGCGTCTTTGTGTGTGTGACTGTGTGTCTGTGCATGTATGTGCATATATGTATGTGTGACTGTGTGTGTGAGTGTTTGTGTCTGTGTGAGTGTGTGACTGTGTGTCTGTGTCTATGTGTATATCTGTGCCTGTGTAAGTGTGTGTCTGTTATTTTGAAACTCACACCCCAAAGGCAGCAGCCATCTTGCTGTTGGTGTCTAGTCTGGCTACCCCAGAGGGCGCACATGGGGGGGTGGCTGCGCATGGTGGGCAGGGCAACCGGGTTAGACGGGGATGGGGTGGGTGAGCGGATGGGGGTGGTGGGGATTAATGGGGGTGGGGCGGCCGCGTCGGACGGTGGGGGGGGTGCACAGATGGGGTCGATAGGGATTAACGGGGGTGGGGCTGCTGGGTCGGGTGGGGTTGGGGCAGGTGCACAGATTGGGGGGGGTGCAGCAGATGATGTGCAGGTTTAGATGGGGTTGGCGGCAGTTGGGGGCAGAGACGGACAGAGGGGACGGGGGCAGACGAGGGTCAGGTGTTCACGTGCTGTGTGCTGCTGCCTAGTCTCCTGAACGGAGAGCAGACTTAGCAAGTGCTCGCTGCATCAATCCCATTGAACTGATGGGGTTATGGTGGATTGTGTGGGAGGCTTCAGCAATGCTGCAGGTCCCTTACACACAAGTGTGTGTCTGTTCAGAAACAAATCCTGAGACAGAGAGAGCAAGGCAGGCAGAGCAAGGAAAAAGGAAACTTCAGAGTCCCGGAGGAGAGACATTGAATCAGTTATCTAAATAATCAATTATCTGAAATTCTACCTGCCCATCTCATTCGGATAATCAAGGTTCCTCTATCGTAATGTTTCAGGATCAAGTCCCATTCCATGAACTGAGCACAAACATCATGGCTGATCCTCGAGTGCAATATTAGGAAGTACATCACTGGGAGAAATACCTCCTTCGAGTCGAGAGGTTTAATCAGGCCCCATCTGATTCTTTATATGGATGTAACAAATCCCATGCCAACAGTCTGAGGGCAAGCAGGAAGTTATCCCCATGTGTCCTGGCCTCAATCAAGAACACAGAAACAGATTCTCTGGTCATTATCGCATTGCTGTTGTGGGGCTGGGCTGTGATTGGCATAAATTAGCTCCCACATTTCCCACATTACAACTGTTTCCACAGTTCAGAAGTCCTTCCTTACCTCCAGTGTGTGAAAAGCATCATTTAAATACAAGTCTTTGTTTCTTTTAAGTGATGATCTTTGAAAGTGAGCATAGCAGGAGTGAGACAGTTATGTCAAACTTATTATTTGTGTCAATGCAGGAGATAAGAGCTCATATACAAGACAGAAGAGGATTACAGGTAGCCAGGGTGGTGCTTAAAGTACAGCAGTGGCAAATGTGTGCACTTCTGTTCGCAGAGCCTGTTCACTTGTATGTGTGCAAGATGGAGGACTTCCTCAAGCCACAAGCTGTTTCTGGCTATGAGCACACCTCCCTTTAGTTTTCTCCTCTCCCAGGAAAACAGTCTCAACATCTACAATCTCTTGTCAAAACTAACATTTCTCAAGCCTGAAACCATTACCATAAACTTCTTCTATATTCTCTCCATCTTTCTCAAAGTACACCACAGTGAACTGTACACAATATTCTATGGCGATTTGACCAGTGTCCTAGATACATTCAGCATAACCTCCTTGCACTTGTATTCAATGTCCCTATTAATGAAGCTCAGAATTGCATATGCTTTATTCACTGTTTTATTGACCCCCTAAAGATTTATGCACACATATACCTGCTCTGTTTGCTCCTGGATATCCTTTAAAAACGTACCCTTTAGTTTGTACAGACTGCCTTTGTCATTTTCAATTTCTCCAAATTGAACTTCAGCTGCCACACATTTGCTTCTTCCTGTAATGTCACTATCCTTTTGAAATTCTATTCTGTCCTCCTCACAGTTTCAGATTAATTCATGTTCTGAGTCATCCACAAATTTTGAACTTGTCCCTGCACATCAAGATCCAAATCATTAATGGTGTATCAGGAGCAATGAGGGTTTAGCAGCATAAATCAATCTTTATTCAGAACTCTCTACAGCCTGGAAAAGGACTCTAAAACACTACTTTTTCCAATAAAAGTACAGGATATTTACATATTATGCATTATAATGATTACATGCATCATTGACATCAACACTTACCACATCCTCCCTGACCTACACAACAAATCCTTTAAATGATGGACATCTTCATGGATATGGTCTTCCCATGATCTCCTGATGTTTGCTAGACATCCTTATTACCTAGCCTTGGGGTTTCACAACACATCTTACACAATCACGTTCCAATACTGAAGGTTGTCCCCAGCAATTACAACATTTAAAAAGCACCTGGATAGGTATATGAAGAGGAAGGTATAGACCGATACAGGACAAGTGCTGGCAAATGGGATTAAATGACGTTAGGATATCTCGTCGGCATGGATGAGTTGGACTGAAGGGTCTGTTTCCATACTGTACATCTCTATGACTGTGACTCTATTCAACCTTCCTGCTCTCAATTCTCCCTGTTATCAGGTCTCTCTGCTGTCAGGAACATTCTAGAACTGATATAAACAATTCTCCTAGTTGGCAGAATGGGGTTCTCCCGACTGTTTAAGATTTCCTGTCCACAGGAATTCAATGAAATCCCCTGACGTTAGTTTGTCGACTACATTTAAAATTTCAACATACCTATAAACCTGATTACTGTAGGATCGGACTCTTCTCTTTTACAAACTTTGAACTAGCTGGTGAAAGGGCCTCTCTCAAGGTTTTTCAAAGTGTGTCTTCTCAGTCTCTGCATCTAAGGCTGATTGTCCATGGGAGTCTGGTTAAATTCTTGGTGTTTAGCATACTAAAAAAAAGACTGCAAATTAAAATTTCTACTATTATTATATGAACATACATATGTGTCCATGTATCTGTACTGACAATGACCTAAAGGGTCTTAATTAATGTTAGTCCAGTTTCTCCCCCTTTTATCCATACTAAATAACAAGTTTTAAATTGACTTGCTAAAAGGCTTTCATCCAAGCTGTCTTATGAGAAATGTTTTTGATATATTAAGATTTCTATGAAGCACTTCATTATCTTATCTGGCTGCCATGAGCATCAAGTCAAGCAGCATCCAAGGAGCAGGAGAATCGATGTTTCGGGCATGAGCCCTTCTTCAGGAAGGCTCATGCCCAAAACGTCGATTCTCTTGCTCCTTGGATGCTGCCTGACCTGTTGCGCTTTTCCAGCCACACATTTTCAGCTCTGATCTCCAGCATCTGCAGTCCTCACTTTCTCCATGAGCATCAAGGCCATGATTCTGACTGTGGAACTGCTGTGTTCAACTAATAATTCTCTTCAGCCATCTTATGTTAGCAAAAAAACACAGTTGGCCATTTTGTGGTACCTTCAGCCATGGGTGGCTCCAACGTGCAGTAACTGTTACTCTCTATTTCCTACCGATCAGCCATTTTTATATCCCTGCCGTCCTTTTTATTCCATGAGCTGTCAATTTCTTCTTAAGTCTATTGTGTGGCCTTTCAAACCCCTTGCCCTCATCAACCTTCTCCGTTATCTCTTCAAAATACTCCATCAAGTTAGTTGGATACAATTTTCCTTTGACAAATCCACGTTGACTCCTCAAAATTAAATTATTTTTTCCTCCACTGTAGGTAGAGTTTGAATTTCATAAACTGTGACTCCTCTCGGTTATAGGAGAAAGTGAGGTCTGCAGATGCTGGAGATCAGAGCTGAAAAGGTGTTGCTGGAGAAGCACAGCAGGTCAGGCAGCATCCAAGGAACAGGAGATTCGACTTTTCGGGCATAAGCCCTTCTTCAGGAATCCTGAAGAAGGGCTTATGCCCAAAATGTCGAATCTCCTGTTCCTTGGATGCTGCCTGACCTGCTGCGCTTTTCCAGCAACACATTTTCAGCTCCTCTCAGTTATAACCCATCAGCAAATAGCACAACAAATTAAATCTCTAATCCCCTTATAATCTCTCCCTTAAAAGCATACAGAAAGACATAAGGTGACTAGTTCCCTTTTTAAAAAGTCTCTGAGTTATCAGTTAAAAAATACAAATTGCAACAACATTTGCAGGAAAGATGAACTGGTTTTCCTTAGGTATACAGTGAATTTTCACTGCAACGAAGAAAGAGTCTGCACCTGAACTGGGGAAAGAATCCAGTGTTTATAATTGGTCACTCGTCCATAGACCAACCAATTTATTTCTGCCAGCAAACCTACATTTGAATACCCCTTGACTCCAACTTATCTGCTATTTTAAAAGCAATTCCTGTTTGTTCATACATTTGTAAACATGATGTCTGACTTGGGGGTCGGGTTACTTTCTTTCAAAACTGCAGACACATTTTCAAACATTGTTTTTAAAATAATTCTTTCTCAATTCAGTCTTCAGTTTTGCAAACACAAAAATAAAAAGGCATATTCCTCACATCTCCTAAAGGTTGTCTTTTATGTGGTTGACCCCGAACCTCACTGATATTTTGTATTCATGCATTTTCTTAACCATTTTCTTGCTGCTAACACTCCAGACAGGTTTTGATGAGATGCAACAAATCACATCTGTAACAAATCTTGTTGTTTTGGTATACATTGTCAATTGTAGCATTATTGTTGGTTGCACGGAAAGCATGTTGTTGACCTGATACACTTGGTTAATACTTGTGTTCACCCTCAAGTAATGCATCAATTGTATGGCCCTTTCTCTTGTGCAGAAGTTTCTTCATAAAGTCTTCAATTTGTGTAACAGGCAACGACTAATTCAATGAACATCTCTGAGATTTCCTCTTTGGAATAGTCACAGTCACGATCTTTGCTATAGCAACAATAATCTTGAAGTTGCTGTCTGTATTATGTGAGTTAGAGTTTGTTAATCCCCAACTTAATTTTTACCTTCAGCTGGTCTTCAAACACTTTCCAGATCTTTTCTGAATCATTCTGATATTTCAAGAAAGACCTCATTAATTCGGCAAATACCTTCCTCAGCAATTACAATCAAGATCTTTTGGACATTTTTTTTCATGATTGCCTATTACTAAATCTGTAACATATTCCTAAATGTTCTATTCTATTTTAGAAACATTCTAAATAATGATTGTAATACAGTAAAAGTATTATTGGATTCATAATTGAGTGTTGTCTTACATCTGTCTTTGCAGATCTATTCTTTTTCTGAATAAATATAGTACAATGCATTTTATTCTATTTATTGGCTTCTCACTTCTTTAACTTTTTTTTTCGGTTTGCTTTAATTTTCATTTCTGTCACTCCTTCACTGGCTTTGATCCATTTTAAAATTGTTGTTCTAAGAACGATGTGCTTACAATTTATGAATTACTAGTTTGAAGTTTCAGCTTTCTGCCCATAAGTGGTTTACATGTTGCATAAAGAGTGATGATGTCATGTGGGCTTCACTGTACCTCCACATTGACTTGAAGAAATAAAATAGTCAAACTGGCTGACATCTGGACACAGGTAAGTCTTCATAATGTAGAATACTGCCTTTGGAGTGTTTTAAAGGTATATTTTGTTAGGAATCCATTGGAGCTATGCACTTAGGATCATTTATCAGATCAAGAGACTCTCAAACTTCCTTTCCTTTTTTTTCTGCATCACATTTATTTTCGTGATGTGTTTTTGTGACTTCAGCATTTTTATTTTATATGCAGATACCTTAGAAATTTCTTGCATCTTCAAGGAATTCAGATTTCAATTAAAAAGAAATTAGGCCTATTGTCAGGGTGATCAATGTTTAGATGCATCTCCAAACAGCTGTCTCTGCTGACAGAAACTGATGCTGCAGATTCTTTAAATTCTCTGATGTCTAAAGCTGTTGCTCAGCTAATTCTTAATTGGTTTTCCAAATATCTGCAAGTTTCTTGAAATTAAACCAAAATACTCATCTTGACATTTTATCCTAACAATGAAAAGTCCCCAGGATGTTAACGATAAGAGATTCAGGTTTGATAATACCATTGAATGTCAGATGGCAGTGTTCTGGATCTCGCTTGCTGAGGATGGCCATTGCCTCGAAATAGTGCAATATGAATGCATTACCATTTATCAACAGAAGCCAAGATATTGTTCAAATTTTGTTGCATTTGAACTTTTGCTAATTTGGTGTCTAGGGAGTCACAGAATTGTGCAGTCACCAGTGAACGCCCTGCTTCTGACCTTATGATGTAGGCAAAGTCATGAATGAAGATGATTAGACCCTGGTTAGCCCAGGGTTTCCTTGGTGTCAGGCTAGCAGGCTCCAGTGATAGAGAGTGGGGTTGGTGTTGCTGGTGAGCACTGTTGTCAGGTGATGGTAGGATGTTGAGTGTAGGTGGGGGATAGGTAGATCTCCCTTGGATATCCTGTGCACAGTATTTCCAAACAGGATCGATACCTCTCTGGCTAGCAAAGGCTACTGCCACATGGTATGGACACCTCCATCGGCGATAATATGCCAGTGACAATAAGAAGAAGCTCTCCAATGATAATCCAGTGGCTTCTGAAGATTTCAATTAGTCAAGGACAGACAGACCACCTGATAGCTCCCCCACAACACAGACTGGGCAAACCAAATTAGCAATAATACTGTGGCAGATGAAATCCTGCAGTGTCTGTTAATAGCAGACATACAAAAAGTTCCTATAGGTACATAAAGAGAAAAAAATTGGTGAAAACTAATGTTGGTGCCTTTCAGTCAGAAGCGGGGGAATAAAGAATGGCTGATGAATTAAATTCATACTTTGCTTCTGTCTTCACAAAGGAAAGCACAAGCAATGAACCAGATATGATAGGGAACTCAGGATTTAGTGAGAGGGAGGAACTGAAGCAAATCTATATTAGTGGAGAAATAATATTGGAGAAATTGATGGGATTGAAGACTGATAAATCCCTCGGGTTCAATAATCTACATTGAAGATTACTTAAGGAAATGGTCTTAGAAATGGTGGATGCATTGGAATTATAGACCAATGAGTTTGATGTTGACAGTGGGTGAGATGTGCAAGAGTCCTTTATCAGGGATTTTTTTTTTAACAGAGCACTTAGAAAATAGTGGTAGAATCAGACACAATCAGCATGGATTTATAAAAGGGACATCATGCTTAACAAATTTGCTGGAATTCTTTAAGCATGTAACTAACAGAATTGATCAAGAGGAGCCAGTGGAAGTAGTTTATTGAGACTTTCATAACACTTTCACCAATGTCTCACATAAGAAATTACTATGTAAAGTTAAAGCCCATGAGATTCGAAGCAGTGTATTGAAATGAATAGAAAATTGGTTACCAAGCAATAGGAAACAAGAATAGGAATAAACAAGCCTTTTTCTGTATGGCAGGCAGTGATGAGTGGGGTATCAAAGGGATCAATATTAGGACTCCAGCTATTCACAACATATGTTAATGACTTAGATGAGGGAACTAAGTGTAATATCTCACAATCTGCAGATGACGTAAAGCTGGGTGGAAAAGTGAGCTGTGAGGATGAAGCAGTGATATTGCAGTGTGATTTGTTCAGGCTGAGTGAGTGGGCAGATGCTACCAAAGTGGAAACAATTGAGGTTATCCACTTCAGTAGCAAAGATGAGAAGGAAGATTATTATTTGAATGGGTGTAAATTGAGAGAGGGAAATGTTCAATGAGACCTGGGTGTCCACATACAATAGTCATTGAAAGTAAGCTTGCAGTGAACAGTAAAGAAAGCAAATTGTATGTTTGCCTTCAAAGCGAGAGCATGCAAATAAAGAAACAAGGATGTCTTACTATAATTGTTGCAGGATGTAGGTGAGGCCACACCTGGAATAGTGTGTGCAGTTTTGGTCTCATTATCTGTAGAAGGATGGTCTTGAAGTTGGGGGAGTGTAACAAAGGTTTACCAGACTGATTCCCGGGATGGTAAAACTGACAGGAAAAGAGATTGAGTCAGTTAGGACTGGTTATGCTGAAATTGAGAAGAATTAAGAGGGATGTCACAGAATCCTATAAAATTCTAACACAATTAGACAAACTAGATGCAGGAAGGTTGTTCCCAAAGGAATAGGGAGAAATTTATTCACTCAGAGAACTTGGATTGACATGAGAAAATATTTTTTCACTCAAAGGGTGGGGAACGCTGGAATTACCAGAATACTGTGGACCAAGTCACTGAATACATTTACAAATGTTTCATATTTCTAGACTGCTGTGCTTAGTTATTTTTACTGGTGTGTTTCCAAAGTATTACTGACACAATACAGTGGGATATGACACTGACCTTCACAAAGGTTTTGCAAAAATTCCACAATTTCGGAGAAATGCTTTGAGCAAAAGCTATTGTAAAAGATTATCCAAAGAGGTTAACTTCCAAATAAAACCCCAAATTCAGGCTGAGGAGCCATGATCAGTTAACAGGTAATCATTGTGTGAAAGGCAATATTTATTAGTAAATCTACGTATTCAGAAAGAACTTTGCACCTTAGTGCTGTATATCTTTAAAACTCTGTCAGTCTGTGAAGAGCAGTTTCTATGGACACGGAATAATTAACCCCCTTTTCTCACCTCTCAAATGATCACAACAAGATGTATTTTAGAAAAGTATTTTTCCTGTCATGTGCTGTTACTTTCAAGATCAATCAAGAAGTAGAAATATTTATCTTTCTCAACAGCTGAAACATAAAATGCAATAACACTCACTCACTCACACAATAAACACAGACACAAAAAGGTGATATCAAACCTAAAATGTAACAGACACCAATGTGTTCAGAAGAGTTTGAAAAATCATTATTACTTTAGTCCTTCAAGATGATCATTTGATTCATTGTAGGCCTGAAAATTCTCTTTCGGTTCCCTGAAGGCAGAAATGAAGGTCAGAGGTTTCTGGTGATGAATGCACAAAGATTCATTCCATCCAACAGCAGGCTTCTGGCTTTTCCAGTCAAAGTTGGTTGAGTCCCTGTAGTGAAACATATGACCTTGCAAAGTAAAACAAATTAGTTCCATTGCACTGGCTTTGGCAGGCTTTTCCTTTTTTGCTTGTGAGGTAGTTTCCCTCTGATTGCAACCCAGACTGACCCCTGGGCTGCCTTAGTGGATTAATAAACTATATCTTATCACTTGCCATGTGACATTTTATTGATTGTTTTCAACATCAATACAATGGGATGACAACTAAGCAGTTTGACACACAATGGAGAATTTTTGATATCCCATTAGTATTCAAGTTGCGAATAACCTCTGAATGTCTTTACTTGTCATTCCATTTCATGAGACAGGCAAGTGTGACAGGCAGGGTTACTTTGTATCTCCAATTAAAAGCAAGAGGGGCTGTCATCTGTACCTGGGAAGACGCATTTACATTTTAAGTAGCTCCTTTCATTCTGTACCTTTTCTTTCAAGAAACTAAAATGTCCATTCTTTATAAATCCATGATCATATTGTGCAGGCATAAGACATTTTTGAAACCAGAACTCAAATGCCATCAGGCAGTAACACAGCATGGTATCCCAGGAAGGGTGGGAAAGTAAGGATGCTGCTGGGAATGTTTTGGGTGGCTCAGCTTTATTATTTCACTGCAATACAAACCATTATCTGAGATCTTTCTGTTGAAGTTAGAAGGAAGCCTATTCAGTTATCAGACTCTCCTAGTGCCTCAAATGCTTGTAAATATTGTGTTGTTTATTTAAGAGATGTCTTTGGTTTGTTTGGAAAGAGTTAAACTCCAATGTTTGCTTGTTTCCTTGATAGGCTACTGTGCAGATCTAAACTGCATTTGTGACTATACGTATATACAAAGTTTTTTTTTATGAATCAATTCTATATTTGAAACAAAATAAAGTGCTGAAAGTAACTTCCAAAGAAAGGAAGTACTTAGGCAGTGGTCTGAACCCAAGGCAATATCAAAGGCCAAGCAGAAGTTGTTGCAATCTCCAGTTGGCTTAAATTCTGCCACCATCTTCTTTGTCACTTTAATCCTGGTAATAGTGTAATCTGCCATTTTTTTTTACAATCTAGCAATTCATTAATGAATGCAGAACATCAGTTATTATCTTATGTGATGAGATCTAAGTCAAAAGAGCTTTTCAAAAATACTCACAGCTGAAAGCAAGGAAAGATAATGACAATAATAACCTTCGGTCTCTCTTATTAGTAACAGACATTTTTGACATATACATTATAGGCAACTATATATTGCCTCATAACTGGGTAGAGGACACATTGTAATATTTATGTGAAATGTTACGTGCATTTATCTTCTAGTAAATTATTCCTTCAAACATTTGCCTCAACTGACTAAATCCAAAAGACTCTGTCGGTCAAATGGAATTTTGACTCTCACTGTGTTAGCTATTTTCAGACATTGCAAGCTGCTAGTGCAAAATATTGCAATCTACTGCTCCTTAGTTCACAGTAATCAGTAGATATGTAAAAAGGAAAAGCACTGAAGTGCATAAATGATCTGAGAATAAAGCCAAAGAAACATTACAGTGGCTGCATGATAACACCAATCATATCATTCTGAGAAAATAATGAAAATAGAATGAACTAATTAACCAGAAAATGTATAATGAATGAAGATCATGAGCCATTGAGATTCCCTGAATTGTGTTCACTGCTGGGTCATGAACCTCCTTTATAATTGCCCATTATTCCTTATCTCTATCCTGGGAATAGATCCATTCTGCAGTGACATCAAGTAAATGTCCTTCTGATTAGTGAGACTATGGGTCAGAACCTGATGGAAAAAAAATCCATGAGATTAATGGTGCTTTTCTTTATTAGTGCAAAGTATCCAACAACTTGCGAATATAAAAGAGATATCCCAGGAGCTGGAAATTTCCTGAAATTGCTCGATGATTTGCACCATCTGGCTGTTAGCCTCACAAAAATGGCGGCATGATTTCTTAACCCACCCATGAATTTCAAGAAGCTACAGGGAGAGGCTGAATAGGCTAGTGCTGCTTTCCCTGGAGCGTCGGAGGCTGAGGGAAGACATTATAGAGGTTTATAAAATCATGAGGGGCATGGATAGGGTAAATAGACAAGACCTTTTCCCTGGGGTGTGGGAGTCCAGAAATAGAGAGCATCGGTTTAGGGTGAGAGGGGAAAAATGTAAAAGGTCCTAAAGGGCAACTTTTTCACACAGTGGATGGTGTGTTTATGGAATGTGGAAGCGGTGGAGGCTGGTACAACTGTAACATGTAAAAAGGCATCTGGATGGGTACGTGGATAGGAAGGGTTTAGAGGGATATGGGCCAAGTGCTGGCAAGTGGGACTAGATTAGGTTAGGATATTTAGTTGGCATGGACAAGTTGGACCAAAGGGTCTGTTTCCATGCTGTACATCTCTATGACTTTATGACTCTAAATTGCTGTATTTCTTCATTAATTACCAAGTCAACTCACTGCAGAAGTTAGGAGTGAATCTTAACAATAAAAGCACTTTTGTGTCGATGAGACATACATTTCCACAGTACTTCTCATCAGCCAGAAAGGGGACTAGAGACACTGTGGAATCTAATCCTTATCTTCTTCCATTCTGGCAACTATTTTCATAGATTAGTTAAATTAAGCACTTTTAAAATGCTTCTCTGTTTGTCTTCTTTCTTCTTTTTTCCATCATTAATCCAAGGGTTATTTCCTTCTCTGAATGGGAGAGGGTGTGGGTGGAGAAAGCTACTAATATAAAGCCCCAGACTCTGAACGTAAATCCCCACATGGTCTATGGTGAATTTGAATTCCCTGGAAAAAGACATCTGAAGAGAAAGGCCAGTCTGATGGTAAGTATTGAGGAACCACAAAGGAAAAAATATCTTAATGGTAGTTATGTATAGGCCTTCTATCAGTAGTTAGGGTGTGGGGAAGAAAATAAATCAGGAGATAGAAAAGGCGTGTACGAAAGCTGATTATCATGGGGGACTTCAATGTTCAGGTGGACTTGGAAAATTAGGATGCTAGCAGATCTCAGGAAAAGGAATTCATAGAATTTTGAAGAAATTTTATTTGGAACAGCTTGTAGTCGACTCCACTTGGGAATAGGCAATTCTGGATTCGGTGATGTGTAATATGACAGACGTTGGTTAAGGAGCTTGGGCGGGGGGGGTGTGCAGTGACCATAATATGATAGAATTCATCCTGCACTATGACAGAGAGAAGCTGGAATCAGATGTAACTGTATTACAATTGAGTAAAGGTGCCAACAAAGACACTGAGGGAGGAGCTGGCCAGAGTTTGTTGGAATTGAAGCCATGCAGGGATAATGGTGGAGCTGACTGGCAGGAATTTCTAGGAGTAATTCAGGATGCGCAGCAGAAATTCATCTAAGGGCAGGACAAAGCAACCATGGTTGACAAGGGAGATCAGGGACAGTAAAGAAGCAAAAGATAAAGCATATAATGTTGTAAAGATTAGTGGGAAGCCAGAGGATTGGAAAGTATTTAAAAATCAGCAGAGAACAAATAAAAAGCAGTAAGGGGGAGTGAGAAGATGGAATGTGAGAGTAGGCTAGCTAGTAATATAAAATATTTCAAGAAATATTTAGATATCTAAAAGGGCAGACACAAGATTGGGCTCTGGACTACTGGGAAATGAGGCTGGAGAAGTAGTAATGGGAACAAAGAAATGGCAGATGAATTGAATAGGCACTTTGCATCAATCTTCAGGTGGAAGACACCAGCAGGAGATAATGAGCAAATTTTAAAAAGCAGAGCTAGAGTCCATGATTTATTTGGATTTCCAGAAGGCCTTTGACAAGGTGCCACACAGAAGACTGATAAATAAGCTAGGAGCCTATGGTATTAGGAACAAGGTACTGGCTTGGATAGAGGATTGGCTGACTGCAAGAAAGCAGAGTGGTGTAAAGGGATTTTTTTCAATATAGCAGCAGGTCATTTGTGGAGTTCTGTAAGGCTCCATGTTGGGACCACAACTATTCACGTTTTACATTAGTGTTCTGGATGAAGGAGCTGAGGACATTGTTGCTAAGTTTGCAGATGGCACTAAGATAGGTGGAGCGACAGGTAGTGATGAGGAGAGGTTAGCAGAGGAAGCAGGGAGGCCGCAGAAGGATGTGATCAGACCAGGAGGGTGGGCAAAAAAGTGGCAGATGGAATACAATGTGTGAAGTGTAAGGTATGTACTTTGTTACAAAGAGTAGAAGTGTTAATTATTTCCGAAATGAGGGAAGGCTTCAGAAATCTGAAGCAAAAAGGGACTTAGAGTTCCAGTTTTCAGGATTTTCTTAAGGTCAGCAAGCAGGTTTAGTTAGTGGTTATGAAGACAAATGCAATGTTAGCATTCATTTCAAGTGGGTTAGCACACAGGTATTGTCGAGGCTATATAAAGCTCTGTTCAGACTATATTTGAAATATTGTGAGCAGTTTTGGGTCCTGGCCTAAAGAAGGATGTGCTGGCCTTGGGGGAGGTCCAGAGGAGGTTGACACGAATGATCCCAGAAATGAAGGGCTCAATGGAGTTTAGAAGAACGAGAGGGATCTGATTGAAGCTTAAAGAATACTGAGAGGCCCGGATAGAGTGGATGTGGAGAAGGTGTTTTCACTAGTAGGAGAGACTGGGATCTGAGGGCACAGCCTCAGAGTGAAGGGACTATCCTTTAGAACTGAGATGAGGAGGAATTTCTTCAGCCAGAGAGTGGTTAATCTGTGAAACCCACAAAAGCCTGCCATGGAATGTATTTAGGACAGAGATAGATAGTTGCTTAATGAGTAAGGATATCCAGAATTACAGGGAAAATGGGTTTGTGGAACATATCAGCCACAATTGATTGGCAAGCCCACTCAATGAGTTGAATGGCCTCATTCAGCTCCTATATCTTATGGTCTTATGGTTCACGCATGCCCTTTAGTGTTGGAAGGAAATCTGCCAATCTTCCAGGCAACTCTAGAGCCTCAGAAATATGGTTACCTCTTAATTTCCCTTTGAATTGGCCTCACAAGCCAACCAAGGACAGACAACAAATGCTGACCAGTCAAGAACACCTGCATCCCATGAATGAATTTTTAAAAAATCTGTGCCTGATTGCCCTTGAATTCACCCTTTTTATTTTGGTTGCTTTCTTAATCTTTTGTCTCGATGATGGAAATCTTGTTTTGTTGGTTTGTTTACCAAGTTTCCAGATATTCCATTCCCTCTTTTTGCTGCATGTCAGCTTGCATTTACAGCAATTTGCAGTGCAGATATCTTTTTGAGATATAATTCAAACGAGGGAAGTTAAGTATTAGTACACATATATCCTATATATAGTCAAGGATATTGTGAACTATTATGTAACATAGCTCATTGTAAAGCATTTGTAAATGTTGGTTTAGGTATATTTCAGGATGTCTTCAGTTTGATCAATGCCTCCAAATTACCCTTGAATAACCTAAATATCACTCTTGTAATTGCAATTGCAGCTTTTTTGACCTGACTCTATTCTCTGCAGGCATTTTGGGTTGACGTAAAGCATCACAGACTATACTTTCAAACAATTTTCAGAGTTCCCAAAAGACCTCCTTCTCAGACTAATGAAGCACATAAAATTGATTCAGAGTGAGAGAACCCTTCATTAAAACGCAATGTCCTAGATCTTCCTTCATGTTGATGTTCATGTCAGAAATGCATTGTGGTTTAACTCCAGCCCAGTGGTGTGATCCAGCTTTGAACCTGTCATATTTCAGGGTTACCATTACATTCAGAGCTGTTAATACTCACTGTGGGGAGTTTTCTGAGCAAGGAATATTGAAAAACCAGTACTGCTACAGAGTACACAGCAGCTTAAAGTGACAAACTGTTCGGTTTAAAACTGCGACCATTTCTTAGATCAAAAGAAGCACAGGGCTTCAGATTGCCAAACAGTTCAGATGTGTCTCAAGTCACGTCCAGCGGATGGGATCAGGTGAAAAAAGTTCTGCTCTTCCTGGCCCAAAGGGAAGACCTTTGAGTTGGGCTTCTTCCTGCCAGTAACTTAATCACCATCAGCTTTAATTTGTAGGTCAGGCACCATGTGTGACTCTCAATTCTGAGGGTCCGATTGTGTCTGTGTTAGAATATGTAGTCAAGCGATCATGGGCCCAAAACTGGACATTCTAAATTGACCTACAGCTGGATTAATCAGGCCTGACAGAAGATTGGACAAATTAAACTAATACCAGTCAGCAGCTATCAGCTAGAGGGAACAGTGGAAAGTAGGGGAAAGAAGTTACAAATGTTCAGGGGGTACCAGATACAATGAGCCCGAGGGTTGTGTGTGTTAGAGAAGTATCAATCAGACCTTCTGACACCTTGACATCCAGCCAGTGCCTGAGGACATGCACTTTACACTTCCCAGTATGGCAATAATGAGTGATGATTTCACAATCCCATTGGATACCTGGACACCCTCTCATGAACCCATTGGCCAAAGGCCACAGAACATTCTGAAAAGTCTGGGATGAGGGGGACAAAAACAGACATTTGGAAGCCAACCTCTCAATGAAGATTTGCAGCAAGAGTTGTGGTGGAAGACTATGCGACAACCCAAGGAGAAGATTGGCCCGGACCTGGAACACCCAACTTCAGGGAGAGGAACCAGCCCTTCATTGGAGAGGAAGGCGATTCGAATGGCCTAGCTCAATTACATGGATCGTTGCAGGTAATATCCAGAGGAACAGAACCAGCAAACTTTGGAAATGCTCACATGATGTTTTTAATAAGAAATATTTTACCAATAAAATGAAGTTGAATCGCAAACAAATTCTGTGTCGCTTTGTCCACCTCACTGGCAAGACTACTTGGGTAAAGTATTTTAATACATAACCTGGTCCATGAGTCCAAACCATGGAAAACAAATACATCATTGGTTGTTAAGAAAGCATATGGTGTTTTGGCTTTCATTCACAGGAAGATCAAAGTTAAGAGCCATAAGATTTTGCTGCAGCTCTACAAGACCCTGATGAGACCACACTTGGACTATAGTGTCCAGTTCTGGTCACCCTATTATAGGAAAGATAGAGGCTTTAGAGAGGGTGCAAAGAAGGTTTAACAGGATGCTGCCTGGACTGGAGGGCTTGCCTTATGAAGAAAGATTGACTAAGCTTGGACGTTTCTCTCTAGAGAGAAGGAGGAAGAGAGGTGACCTGATCGAGGTATGCAAGATAATGTGAGGCATGGATAGAGTCAATAGCCAGAGACTTTTCCCCAGGGCAGGATTGATTGGCATGAGAGGTCATAGTTTTAAGATATTAGGAGGAAATTATAGAGGAGATGACAGAGGTAGATTCTTTATGAAGAGAGTTGTGAATGCATGGAATGCTTTGCCAGCTGTGGTGGTGGAATTAGGGACATTTAAGCGACTGCTGGACATGCACATGGACTGCTGTGAATTGAGGAGTGTGTAGCCGATGTTATTTCATTTTAGATTAGGAATAATCCTCGGCACAACATTATGGGCTGAAGGGCCTATTCTGTGCTGTACTTTTCTATGTTCTATCATTGATCTCAGTTATTTAAATGTTTGTGACAGAGATATCCCTATTTGCAAAAGCCCAGATGTCAAGATGAGGTGGCGGGGGCACAATTGGCTATTTTAAAAAGGTAGCTCACCACCGCCGCAAGGGCAGCTAGGGACAGGTAATAAATACTGGTCCAGTCAGTGGCATTCACATCCCATTAGTGAGTAAAAACAATATGACAGTATTGGCCCAATAATAGCTCTGACGTGCATTGGAAGGGGTGGTAATTTGACACGAATTGGGAAAAACCTGAAGCATCCGTCATTGACATTTCAATGCAACAGATCTTTATCATTTTACTTCTAGCTGTGATGCTGCTGCATCATTGGGGGTAATGGGACCTCACATGATGTGATCTTAATGCCTGTATTTAAAAAAGCTTGTTCAAAGACGGGAGTTGGAGAAGATGTGAGTTGCATGCAAATAAAGAGAAAGCATGGATTTAATGGAATCAAAGTGGTCACAGTCTGTGTATTCATTGTGTGACGCTCTTCATTCAATGCAGAAAAGCCTTTTAATGATCTGAGCATGCCAGGGAATTAGAGGGCAGTGCACATTCGGCTATATCCTCCTATAAGTGTCATACTTCACCTCTCTCTCTAATTTATCAAGGTCATTTTCACATCACTTGTTCGTTACACTTACTTTATCAATGCAACCATCTTATTCTTTCCTTGCACTTTCTCACATCTCATTTTCCGTTAATATGGCAACCCTTATCCTCACTTTTATGTAATTTGATGCATCTTCCTGCTAATCACTCTCACCAAATCCACTCCACCCACTGAGAGAAGAGGTGCCACTTTAATCACTCATTGATGTGTTCTTCCTCCCATTAGAGATGATGTAAAAATGTGGCATCATAGTGGCACACAATCAGAGCAACTAAATATTCTCAGAAGCAATCCCACTGAAAAACACTGCCGAAGTTATAAATATGGAGATTTGGCATTTATGGAGCCAGGCACCTCCAATGTTGATCAATCAGCAAGAGTTCCCAGCATAGACTCTCATCATATATTCATTTTTCTTCAAGATAAAGAGAAAAACCCTAAGGCAAACTTGATTGTGATGAATATCTAAGATACAAAATAAAAAGAAACTGTTATGTACAAGGAGCAATGCAGAGTCTATCAGCATGATTCTTTTGGAGAAAGTCAAGAAAATTGTAATGATTACAACAGAGTTACAATGAGATTCTGAAATATAATACACTTGCAATTCGCTTTAAATTCACTTCTGCTTCTCAAGCTCCACTTAGCAATGCTGGGATCCTTTTGCAAGGAGGAGACCTTAGGGACCATCAGGTCTCAGACTGCAACACAGAGGCATTACATGTTGGTACTCAGATGGCCATTTAAGTGGCACTAACTCAGGACCATACAGTTAATGCTGTTATGAAAAAGCACTTTTTAAGTGGTTTAAAATACATTTCTTCATTCAGAAGGAATATTAAAACCAGGCATGATTCAAAAGCTCTGATGATAAAACTGGTTCCCTGATTACCATCGCTAAGGTCCACTTTACACTCATTGCTGATGTTATTAAATTGGTGGTGATTGTCTGAAAGTAGCAATACTGCTGCAAGTGATTTTTTTTACATGATCTAGTGGATGAATGGAAGAAGTATAAAGCTCAATGAAGAGACTGTTTCCACCCGTCCCCCACCTCCTTTTCATTAAAGTCTATTCCGGAAACTTGACAATTGTGAGCCAAAGGATTTGGCTGATATAATATTCAGTGTTGGTCAGTCATTCTTGTCTTAATATGGCTAACCAATGTGTATTTATAGTAGAAGAACAAAAGGTTTTCCATGTAAGTCTATCCACATAAGCATCCACTGATGTTTAGCACCTCATGTTTAGAATAATAAGGGGGGATCTCATCCAAACCAAAGAAATTCGAACAGGACTAGACAGGGTAAACACAGGAGAAATGTTCATGATACCAGGAAAAGCAGAACCAGGGGTTACAGTCTAAGGGCATGTGATAGGTCATTTCGGATTAAGAGGAGAAATTTCTTCACACATAGAGAACTGAGTTGGATGATCAGCCATGATCATATTAAGCAGGCTCATGGAGCCATATAGCCCATTCCTGCTTCTATTCTCTATGTTTCTATCTACCAGCTTCTTTATTTCAGATTAAATGAAGATTTAAATGCTATATATTCATGTAAATATTCTGACTAAATTCATCACATTTTCTTTGACTGAAATAGACTGATTTATCAATATTTCATTTAAAGATAATGATGGTAGAAGTAATGTTAACATTATTGAACAGAAAAATGTTGCAAAGCATTTTGTCTTTCACTTATCTGGATAAATGCAAGGACATGAAATTGCAGATCACAATAACTTATAACTACACGTGTAAAGGATGCTGATTGATTGGCAAGGCCACTTGGATTAACCAAAATATTGGCATGAAGAAAGCAATCATTCCCCAAGACTTTAGGTAATTGAATAAAGACCCATAGCTTCAACATAGTTTCTTTTTGCAGAAAAGATACCCTTGAATTGAAATATACATTGCTTCTGGCAAACAGGCATTTGCTGTGGTATGAGTTTCTACTCTCTAAAGGAACAGAATAGTTCAAGTCTTGTAACTTTTTTGAAAGTTTGGAGGTTCATCACTTACATAAATGATTTGGATGCGAGCATAAGAGGTACAGTTAGTAAGTTTGCAGATGACTCCAAAATTGGAGGTGTAGTGGACAGCGAAGAGGGTTACCTCAGATCACAACAGGATCATGACCAGATGGGCTAATGGGCTGAGAAGTGGCAGATAGAGTTTAATTCAGATTAATGCGAGGTGCTGCATTTGGGAAAGCAAATCTTAGCAAGATTTATGCACTTAATGGTAAGATTCCAGGGAGTATTGTCCCCATCCTATCGGAAAGATGTTGTGAAACTTGAAATAGTTCAGAAAAGATTTACAAGGAGACCTTGGAATGCAGGTTCATAGCAGGTAGATAGGATAGTGAAGAAGGCGTTTGGTATGCTTTCCTTTATTGGTCAGAGTATTGAGTACAGGAGTTGGAAGGTCATGTTGCAGCTGTACAGGATATTGGTTAGGCCACTGTTGGAATATTGCGTGCATTTCTGGTCTCCTTCCTATCAGAAAGATGGTGTGAAACTTGAAAGGGTTCAGAAAAGATTTACAAGGATGTTGCCAGGGTTGGAGGATCTGAGCTACAGGGAGAGGCTGAACAGGCTGGGGCTGTTTTCCCTGGAGCATCACAGGCTGAGGGGTGACCTTATCGAGGTTTACAAAATTATGAGGAGAATGGATAGGATAAATAGACAAAGTCTATAGACAAAGTCTGGGGTCAGGGAGTCCAGAACTAGAGGGCATAGGTTTAGGGTGAGAGGGGAAAGATATAAAAGAGACCTATGGGGCAACTTTTTCACGGAGAGGATAGTACGTGTATGGAATGAGCTGCCAGAGGAAGTGGTGGAGGCTGGTACAATTGCAACACTTAAGAGGCATTTGGATGGGTATATGAATAGGAAGGGTTTGGAGGAATATGGGCCGGGCACTAGCAGGTGGGACTAGATTGGGTTGGGATATCTGGTCGCATGGATGGGTTGGATCGAAGGGTCTGTTTCCATGCTGTACATCTCTATGACTCTATAACTGCAGCTGATAAAATTCTGTGGTCTGAATTATATTACAAATAAATGTTTGCCAGAGAAACTGTCTGTGAAACAAAACTGTCACAGCATTTCACAGTAAGAGTGCTTTTGAAGGTTTGTTTTCAAATCCTTTGAAGGAAAGATCTTATTCAGTTGGATTTACAAGAATTTCTGTTTCCTGCTGTAAAACCCTAAGGTTATACTTCACTGAGTTAACAGCAAGCATAATAACAGAGTCTGAGGAGTACATTTCCTTTCTCTGAAACTTTCATTTTCCTCATCACTACGATAATTGGCACTCTGCAGGATTTTGTCTGAAGTCTGTTGACATAATACAGTTTTGTTTTACAAAAATTGCAGAGAACTTTAGTACCAGAAAAAAAAACCCATAGGCGAACTTGGACAAAGTAAAAATGGCATCTTCCTTCCACCAAAACAAATGTTTCTGAAGGGTTGCTCGGAATATTCACTTGACAAATACGTATTGCTTGAACACAGTCTGTTGGTTATAGAGTTTAGAGCTTGGAGGATGTTCTAATAAATCCCATGTGATGAATTTGCCAGTACTCTATTGTGAGAAGTCATGCACTTATGGCACTAGGCAAGTGACAGCTACTTGTTTCATCATGGCCAAAAAACATCAGAGTAACCTCTGAGGGTCACAACAGGCTCAAAGGGCAATAGATCTGGTGACTGGAGCCTCTGACAATATTTGATGAACTGCATGGACCAGTCAAGTAACAACCTATAATATTCCCTGTCATATCTCAGTTTGAAAGAGCAACACTCAACAGACCTGTATCCGGTGCTTCAAAACCTAATAGTTTCAATCTTTTGCTCAGTGCCTCACTTTCTTTTTCTTTTAACAATTTCTGTTCAAGAGCAATCTTTCACGTGTTTTTTTTTTAAAGTAGTTCATAGGATATGGATGTTTACTATCTAGGCAGCACTATTGAGCATTTATTTTGTTTTCAATGTAATCACAACACTCAAAACATCACTGTTGGGTACATGCAATGTGCCAAGATTTGTTGTTTTTGAACTTAAAATTAGCTTGTAAAAAATCACAAGTTGCTGTTCCAAAGCTGCAGCTTGACTTCACATTCTACAATGAAATCACATACAAAATCTTCATCTCTTTTGGGAGGTCTCCTCTGGCCGCTGAGTCCGTTTTCTTGTTTCTGAAATACTGATTATTATGTCATGACCAAGAAGTGTTACCTTCCCTCTGGAACCAATGTTATCCTTCTGAATAGAAAGCTGTCTGCTTGCCATCAGCATCACCAATTTGGGCTTATCTAGAGCACGAGGTATCAGCTTCATCTCGGCTTTTAAATCTGGTTCAACTGCCACAGTGTCATTGTCACCATAACACTCTCTGACAGATGAAGACTTTCTGGGATGCAGCAATCAATCAGAAACAGCGTTTGTGTCTGGGGAAATAGGGTAAGTATTAGAAGCTATTATTCAAGACATTATGATTGGCCACTTAGGTAGTTTGTCAAAAGGAAATCATATTGAACCAAATTATCAGGGTTCTTTGAAAAAATAGCTTGTGCTGTGGAGAAATTTAGCAAGATTTCCAGTAGGCACTTGACAAGGTGTCACATCATAGCTTTTGCAGAAAATAAAAGCTCACAGCATTGAGGGTAACGTATTGACATGGATAGAAGATGGTTGGCTAACAGGAAGTGGTGGAGATTAGAAATAAATGTGTCTTTTTTTCGGCTGGTAGGATGTCATGAGCAGTATGCCACAGGGATAAGTGCTGGGCCCTGAACTCCATGATTTATATCAATGATTTGGATGAAGGGACTGGAAGGTATAGCAGCCAATTCTTCAGATGACACATAGATAGGTGAGGACGTGAGTTGTGAAGAGGACATAATGAGCCTACAAAGGGATTTACATGTAGGTTAAACGAGTGGTCAAAGATTTGGCAAATAGTATAATGTGGGAAAGTGTGGACATGTTCATTTTGGCAGAAAGAGTAAAAAAAGAATGTTATCTCAATGGTGAGAGGTTGCCAAGTACTGAGGTGCAGAAAGTTCTGAATTCCTAGTGCATACATCACAGAAGGTTAGTAGGCAAGTATAACAAATAATCAGGAAGGCTAATAAGGCAGTTCTTATGAAGAGTCACCGGACGAGAAACATTACATTATTTTCTCTCCACAGATGCTGCCAGATCTGCCAGAGTTTTATCAGCAATTTTTATTTTTGTTTTAGATCTCCAGCATCCACAGTTCTCTGTTTTAGTTTGTTTTACTTAAGCTAATAGAATGTTATTTTTCATTGGGAGGGAAACTGAACGCAAGAGAAGGAAGATTATGCTTCAGTTATGCAGGACATTGATAGGACCACATCAGGGGTATGTATATAGTACTGGTCACTGCACATACAAAAGGATGCTAATGTATTGAAAGCAGTTGAGAATTAGGTTTATTGAGACGTATACTCAAATACAGAAGTACAGCAGTTTTACAATGTCAACCCTTACAGCGTTATCTTAGGTACAGGATACTATGGTTCAAGTCTTAGAGTCATAGAGATGTACAGCACAGAAATAGACCCTTTGGTACAATCCATCCATGCCAACCAGATATCCCAACCCAATCCAGTCCCACCTGCCAGCACCCGGCCCATATCCCTCCAAACCCTTCCTATTCATTCACGCATCCAAATGTCTATTAAATGTTGCAATTGTACCAGCCTCCACCACTTCCTCTGGCAGCCCATTCCATATACTTACCACCCTCAGCTACGAATTAGAGAAATAAAGAAAAAAGTTGAATTGTTATAGTTATTCATGGTATACGTTAACAAAATAAAAACTTAAGTTAAAAAGATGAACATTTCTAGAAAGGGCCTGCAGTAGATCAATACAAGGGATTTCCACAGAGGGTCTGACTGGGTTCACATGCCACTGACTGCCTGCAGCGGTCCTCAGTCCAACAACTGTCCCTGTTCCACTGTGGGCACACTGCCCATCCCACTCCCCACACCCCACCCCACAGCTCCTCACCGTCCCACTCCTCTCCTGGCACTCACCCCCTCACCATCCCACTCCTCTCTGGGCCCCCAGCCCCTGGCCATCCTGTTCCTCTCCTTGCCCCCCGCCCCTAGCCATCCCACTCCTCTCCTGCCCCCCAGCCCCTCACCATCCCACTCCTCTCCGGGCCCCCAGCCCTTGGCCATCCCACTCCTCTCCAGGCATTCAGCCCAGTCTGCTCCATTCCAGCCCTCAGCAATACTTTTGATATCACCACTGCTCCAAGGTAAATTTCTTTTTAAAAATCACTAAAAACAACTTTTAAGAAAGGAGAAGAAGAACAAGAAAGGAAGAAATTAAAGTAAAAGTAGATGGAATGGATGCGCCCCAGGCTGAGGGGTCTGGTCGCTGCCTACCCTGCCACCATTTTGTTTACTAAAGTTTACTAAAGTGGGCGGCAGGTGGCACAGTGGTTAGCACTGCTACCTCACAGTACCAGAGATCCGGGTTCAATTCCCACCTCAGGTGACTGACTGTGTGAAGTTTGTACATTCTCCCCGTGTCTGCATGGGTTTCCTCTCACAATCCAAAAATGTGCAGGTTAGGTGAATTGGCCATGCTAAATTGCCCATAGTGTTAGATGAAGGGGGAAATGTAGGGGAATGGGTCTGGGTGGGTTGCGCTTCAGCAGGTCGGTGTGGACTTGTTGGGCTGAAGGGCCTGTTTCCACACTGTAGGTAATCTAATCTAATACCTGGAATGAAGGGATTGCCTTGTGAGGAAAGGTTTGTATCACATGGAGTTAGAAGTGTCTGAATTGAAAAATATAAGATCTTGAGGGGACTTGACCATGTGCATGTGGAAAGAATGTTTCCACTTGTGGGAGATTCTAAAAAAAGGGTCATAATTGAAAAATAAGTTGTTACCCATTTAAACAAGAGATAAGGAGAAAGTATTTCCATCAAAGTTTTGTAGTCTTTTGAATTCCCTTACTCAAAATGCAGTGAATGCAGCATTTTGAAATATTTTTAAGGCAAAAGTAGATTGATTATTGATAACCTTACATTTCCTCAGTAATCAGAGAAATGCAGGAATGTAAAGTTGATGTTAAAATCAGATCAGTGATAATCCTATTAAATGGTGGCACTTGCTGCAAAGATCTGAGTGGCTTCCTCTTGTTCCTTGTTTGTATGTTGATATGTTTCCTTTCTTGGTGATGACAATGTATGGCCTGTAGTAATGTAGTATATCTGTATTTTCCAGACTCCCCCCTCAGTAGTACTTAATCATTTACATCAAATTGTCTAGCTCCCCTTCTGTGGTTTGCATAAAATTTCATAACATCCTCTTTTCTCCATCAAAATCTCAATTCTTCTGATCAAAGCTGATGTCCCTCAGTACTGGCATCTGGGTGAGTGTCTTATTAGCAACTTAGTAGGTATCTGTTGCATCATATAGTGTGGAATTACTGCATATGTAGCCAAGGACATCTCCTTCCAATCTTTTCCCTCAGCTTGAGAAGTCTTCATCCATTTCTCAAAGGTTTGATTGTGTTGTTCCACTTGCATATTTGCCTCTGGCCAGTTTTGTGTTACTTTGTGTTGGTGTGATTTGGAGGTGCCGATGTTGGACTGGGGTGTACAAAGTTAAAAATCACACAACACCAGGTTATAGTCCAACAGGTTTAATTGGAAGCACACTAGCTTTTGGAGCGACGCTCCTTCATCAGAATCACCTGATTTTTAACTTGGTGTTGGTAAATCGTTTAGACTTGCAATTAACCTGCAAATGTCCATGAAATGAGTTGTGCCCACTGTCTGAATTAATGATAGCTGGCTGGCCGTGCCATAGAAACATTTCCATCAGTATCAACACTACTTTTTTGTTGTTGTTGTATACTTCATTACAATGCATTCATAATAATGACTGCAGTACTCAATTATCCTGAGTGTGTCCTCTCCTAGTGAACTGAAAAAGTTAACTGATTCATCCTTGCATGGTCTGGCTGGTAACAGTGTCCTGCATGCTGTTTCTAGTCATTTGCATTTACTGATAAATTGGCAAAATGCTTCACATATTTCTCCATTCCTGGCAACCATACTATGGTTTGTAAGATTTGCTTAGAACCGCCACTCCCAAGTTACCCTTAGGAGCTTGCAGCACCAGTCTTTTGTGATACTGCCAGTCTGTTGTCTCTGCAAATACACTTCTCAATTGTGCCCAGTTCAGCTTATGGAATGATGTGCGCTTCATGGGCAACTGTCCTCATTTTCAGTTGGAATTCTCTGTTTGACATTATCCAATTCTTGCCTGATTCACTTTCAATCTCTCAACTTGCTCTTGCTTGGGTAAAGCATAAATTGTCACAAACTAGAAAAATGATTCAGCTTCCCACTCTGGTGAGATTCTATGTGTTTGATCATCTCTCACTTTGTTGGCATTTTGTGTTTAATGTGCCTCAGCCATTGCTTTTGTTATGTCTTTGATTGGGTTGATTCAGTCGCCTGTGACTTTGTGGTTTCTAAATGTTAGCTCTGTATTGAGTTTTCAAGAAAGAGTTGAGTAGAGCTCTTAAGGATCGTGAAATCAAGGGTTATGGGGATAAGGCAGGAACAGGATACTGATTGAGGATGATCAGCCATGATCATAATGAATAGTGGTGCTGGCTCAAAGGGCAGAATGGCCTACTCCTGCACCTATTGTCTATTGTCTATAGTCCAGCTGACTGCCATCTAACCAATACTAATCTCAGTCTCTCGTGATGGTCCTCTGTATCAACTTTGTGAAGAATGTTGTCATCTGAAATATTGCTGTAACTGGGATCCCTGTATCACATTAGGAACCTGGAGTTGTGCTATATTAATCACAAATAGTAATTGCTTATACTTGCAAAGTACAATGTCTAACAAACAACTACACATTCCTTGAATTAGGAAGAAGCTCCAGCTGCTGGTATTCCCACATTTGATCTAATTTGGAGAATATCTCGCTTGTTGAGAGCCGTTAAAAACTTTATCCACATGGAACTAAACATCATTCTCTCACAACCTTTTCAATCACCGAACCTGATGTTGCCATTTGGTTTAGAGGCTACAACAGCCCTCATCCTGTGCTGGTCCTTCAATTAGTTGTATAATATCCTGTGCCATCAGTTCTTTGCTTCAACTTGCCCTCTCAGATCATAAGGCATTCTGCATATTGGCCAAGCAACAGGCTTCACCTTCTCATCAATGGTTAATCTCACTTGTTGGATATGCAACATCCCAATTTCTTAAAACACTGCTCAAAACTGCTCTCTAGACTTCCCATAGAATTTCACTGAATTCACTTTCAATCTGATGTGTTGCACCTCCCCCCCAAGGATTAGGCAGCTCCTTTGATCAGAAGAGGATTCACCATCCTTCTGAATCACTACAAAACCTACCTATACATTCTGATCTCCAGCTCTTACATCTGCAATGAAACGTGTGAGAGTTTGAAGTAGGATTTAAGGCATGCAAGGATAAAGCTTTTTGACGCATTTTCAAGATGTGTGCATGATCCTCTGTTTTCAATACCTCCCACAGTACTCTGTCAATAATGCACTCAATTCAATACCAGCAACAATCACTGGCACCTTCTCATGGTTGCTCCCATTGAACAAAACATGATTTAATGATTGCTATTCATAACCTCACTCTCTGCACGTCTCCAACACACCTCCCAGCTTTCATCTCACCTTCTTTACATGGTTTCACTCTTTGTTCAGCTTTGCTTTGATACACCTCGCCTTTGCCCCCTCATTTTCTTTTCAACTTTTCCATTGTGCCTAAAGTTGCCACCACCTGAAACTCTCACAGACATTTGTTCTTCACATTTGCATGGACCTGGATTCTGCTGTGCCACTGGGTTAGCCTCTGTTTTTGTTCTGCTGTTAGCACAGTAGGACCACATTGTGTTCTGCAAAATTATCTAGCCAGTGCTTCGAATGCAGCTGCTGTTTTCAAAGTGACCTCGAATGTATGTCCCCTCCTCTTTCCAGCAGCTTACTCCTCAGATTTATCGAATTACAGAATTGTTTTGGTGCACAAGGGGGCCATTGTTCAATCATGTCTGCACCGGATCTCTGAGCATTTAAACTTAGTGCCAAACTCTTGCCTTTTCCCCATAACCATTCACATTGCTGATCTTTAAATAATTATCCCATGGCCTCAATTGAACCTGCCCCCATCACATTCCCAGATGGTACATTTTCAGACTACTAATACATTCTAACAATTTTTTTGTGTGAAGAAGTTCTTTCTCATCTTTTACATCTGCTTCTTATAAGCCCTCTGATTTTTTTATCTTTTTATGAGCCTTCACCATACTTGCAATTTTGAACCTATCCATTTTCTCATATTCATCTCCATTTTACCGTGGTTGGATGAATCCAAAACATGCCTCAAATTTTTCCCAAATTCACCTTCCTTCTTCTGCCTCATTTGGCAGAAACCCCACCCTTTTAAAGTGAGATTCAGAGTCATCACATAAAAATCTCCAAGCTTTCACTGACAGTTCACATTGTCCTGTGTCAGGCATCTCCACGTGGCACACAAGCCTTAAAAAGTAATAAAACGTGTCATTGTTCTTTCTGCTCCTCCACTCCTTCCTCCATCCAGAAAGAAGTGGTGGTTGTCAGCATACGCTTCCAACTCTTCCGGATACACTTTCTATCTCATGCTGTCAGTGCGTTAGGTCAAACGGTTCTCTGGACTACATACATATCAGCTCCTCTATGTGTCGTCGCATGAGTTTAAATATTTCTGTATTTCCCTCCATGGCTTTTCTCCTGTTATTTCGCACTTCTTGCGACTGTCATAGTTCAACCTGAAAGATCACTTGCCATAGTCACAAATTTAATTTTGACAACAACTTAACAAAGACCCAATTGAGGTTCCTTCTTACACTGTTACATGTGCTAACTACCCCTGTATCTTCTGGTTAGGTGACCCCTATCTATTATAATGTGTTCCTTTCAGTTTCTCATCCTAACAACACAGTATCTATTACTTATGCCCACACAACAATCAGCTAGCATGACACCATCTATCAAGGATCTATGTTATTGTGATGATGTGCTGCACTCTCTCTATCATGGCTGTCAAGAGAGATATGGACCCTGAGGACAGTGAGACCCTTGAAGGAATAAGCTCAC
The DNA here is from genome assembly GCF_020745735.1 of Hemiscyllium ocellatum. NCBI lineage: Eukaryota > Metazoa > Chordata > Chondrichthyes > Orectolobiformes > Hemiscylliidae > Hemiscyllium > Hemiscyllium ocellatum. Next base: position 102,074,633 of record NC_083401.1, read on the forward strand.
TGGGAGAAGAGAAGGAGCAGAAGGTGAGAGAGGAGAAGGAATTGGAGGCAGGGAGAGATAGTGTTGAACAGAGAGGTGACCCTGCGAATGATGAATTGATCTCCAGCTGCCACCCACTGGAAATAAAATGACTTATCTCATGGGTGTCCATGTGACATCTTTCTTCTTTATGATACAGAGGGGGACTTTGGTACAAATATTCTCCCTGAGAAGAACCAGCAGGCTAGGTGGTGGCTGCCATAGAGTGTCTAAATTAATCCCCATCTCTTATGACCCACCTACATTCTTGCCCTCACAAGATTCAATTGGACAAGAAACCTGGCTCCATCTCTGTTAATAGTTCACCCTCATGAACTTCAGCAAGTTTCCCACCAGAGCTGAGTTTCTGTCACTGACACAGCCTTGGCTCCTGTTTCCCACCAACCTGGAAAAATCCAGCACTAGTAAATATCAGGAAAATGCTTTTCTTGCAAAACAATAAATCTATGAAATGATTAATGCTGCTTTGAATATCTCTTTAGAAAGAACTGAACAATGATTAATTATGAATGGGCTGTGGAAATAAGTACATATGATAAAATAGTTAATGGAGGGCAATGGCTGCAATATTTTTCCAACTCTAAATAATACTGAATATTTCAGAAATCATTACTTTTTACAATTCATCCAAAGAAGAAAATTCCTCAAAAGTCAGAGCTATTTTATATAAAGCAAAATCAGTTTATTTTTTTTCGAATATTATACTGTGTCATGGAAATCTCCTGACCTACACCTTGGCCCAAACTGAAGTCGATATCAATTTCTACCCAAAACACACCAAAGCAATACAAATGTGACTGACCAGTTCTGCGTGAGCTCAAAATGTTCTTGACCTTTACACTGCCTGACTCTCAAAGGGATCTGATTAGCTTGATGTTGTTATACCAAATATGAAATTGTGTGAAAGTACTCCAAGGGATTTGTGGAAGATATACCATCAAGATAGGCAATTTAATATGAGAGCAGGCAGAAACAGAAGGAAGTTTATTCAGTCAAGGTTACAGATAGATATTGAAGGAAATAGTCACCAAGAAATTCGGGAAATCTCTGTTCAAAGGACATCAGGCACAGCACATACAAACAGGGCACTGAATTGAAAGGCAGTGCTGTCTGTATTTTCAATGATTTTAATTTTGCAACCATCATTTGGGAAGTCACTTTTGTTCAAGATGTGGGACAAGGTCAAAATCCCAGGGAAACAAACAATCTGAGACTTCTATTGAATGGATAAATCAGATATCGAGTTTTAGTTGGCTGTGAACCAGTGAACATGGGGTGTATAAAAATTGAAAGAGATAGAACTTATTGCCTTGGAATTCTGTTATTAAACTTATCTCAGTTTACCTAATGCGGAAGGAGCCAAAGTAATAGTTCATCATTCAATGAATCATGGTTGATCTGATAATCCTCAATTCCACACTGATTAAAAATCTATCTTTCTCAGCTTTGAATATGTTAAAATCTTGCAGCCTCAACAGTCCTTTGCAGAAAAGAATTCCAAAATTTTACTAACCTCTGGGAGAAAAACATCCTCGCATCTGTCCTAACTGTGTGACTGCTAACTCTGAGATCATGACCTGTGGTCTTTAACTCTGTCACAAGGAGGAACAACTTCTCCACACCTACACTGTCAAAGCTCACTAACAATCTTATATGTTTCAATAAGCTTAGCTCATTCATCTAAACTCCAGTAAGTTTAGGACTACATAGTGGCCCAGTGATTAGCACTGCTGCCTCACAGCGCCAGGGACCCAGATTTGATTCTAGCCTCTGGTATCTGTCTGTGCGGAGTTTGCACATTCTCCCCGTGTCTGCGGGGGTTTCCTCCGAGTGCTCCGGTTTCCTCCCACAGTCCAGAGATGTACAGGTTAGGTGAATTGGCCATGCTAAAATACCCGTGGTGTTAGGTGCATTGGTCAGGGGTAAATGTAGGGGAATGGGTTTGGGTGGGTTGCTCTTCGGAGGGTCAGTGTGGACTTGTTGGGCTGAAGGGCCTGTTTCCACACTGAAGGGAATCTAATCTAAATTGCCCATAGCATTCAGGGATGTGTGGTTTAGGTGCATTAGTCAGGACTAAATGTAGAGTAATAGGGTAAGAGAATGGGTATGGGTGGGTTGCTCTTTGGAAGGTCGGTGTGGATTTGTTGGGCCAAAGGGCCAGTTTCCACACTATAAGTATTTGATGATCTATGATCTAAGTGCAGACCTGACCTACTCAATATCTCCATATATGCAAATCCCTCCATAACCAGAATCAACCAAATGCATCTTCTTTGGATTGTTTCCAATGCTGGCACATCTTTTCTTGGATAACAGGATCAAAACTGTTTACAGTATTCCAGGTATAGTTGAACTAGGGCCTTGTATAGTTTTAGCAAGTACTCCCTAACTTTATAGTTGAGGGTGTGGTGCTGGAAAAGCACAGCAGGTCAGGCAGCATCCGAGGAGCAGGAGAATCGACGTATCGGGCTAGAGCCCTGGGCTCGATTCTCCTGTTCCTCGGATGCTACCTCACCTGCTGTGCTTTTCCAACACCACACTCACGACTTTGATCTCCAGCTTCTGCAGTCCTCACTTTCTCCCTAACTTTATACTCCATTCCCTCTAAACTAAAGTGTGAACAATCTATTTGCCTACTACGCGCTGAACATGCATGTCAACTTTTTGAGATTCATGGATGAACATCTCCAAATCTCCCAGTGCTGCAATTTGCTGTAGTGTTTCTCGATTTAAGTAATACTCAGCTTTTCAATTCTTTCTGTCAAAGGGCATAAACTCACATTTTCCAATGTTACAATACATAGAGTCATAGAGTCATAGACATGTACAGCATGGAAACAGACCCTTTGGTCCAACCTGTCCATGCCAACCAGATATCCCAATCCAATCTAGTCCCACCTGCCAGCACCTGGCCTATATCCCTCTAAACCCTTCCTATTCATATACCCATCCAAATGCCTCTTAAATGTTGCAGTTGTACCAGCCTCCACCACATCCTCTGGCAGCTCATTCCATACACGCACCACCCTCTGTGTGAAAAAGTTGCCCCTTAGGTCTCTTTTATATCTTTCGCCTCTCACCCTAAATCTGTGCCCTCTAGGTCTGGACTCCCCGATCCCAGGGAAAAGACTTTGCCTATTTATCCTATCCATGCCCCTCATAATTTTGTAAACCTCTATAAGGTCACACCTCAGCCTCTGACGCTCCAGGAAAAACCGCCCCAGCCTGTTCAGCCTCTCCCTGTAATTCAGATCCTCCAACCTTGGCAACATCCTTGTAAATCTTTTCTGAACCCTTTCAAGTTTCACAACATCTTTCTGATAGGAAGGAGACCAGAATTGCATGCAATATTCCAACAGTGGCCTAACCAATGTCCTGTACAGCCACAACATGACCTCCCAACTCCTGTACTTAAACTCTGACCAAAAAAGGAAAGCATACCAAATGCCTTCTTCACTATCCTATCTACCTGTGACTCCACTTTCAAGGAGCTATGAACCTGCACTCTAAGGTCTCTTTGTTCAGCAACACTCCCTAGGACCTTACCATTAAGTGTATAAGTCCTGCTAAGATTTGCTTTCCCAAAATGCAGCACCTCGCATTTATCTGAATTAAACTCCATCTGCCACTTCTCAGCCCATTGGCCCATCTGGTCAAGATCCTGTTGTAACCTGAAGTAACCCTCTTCGCTGTCCACTACAACTCCAATTTTGGTGTCATCTGCAAACTTACTAACTATACCTCTTATGCTCGCATCCAAATCATTTATGTAAATGACAAAAAGTAGAGGACCCAGCACTGATCGTTGTGGCACTCCACTGGTCACAGGCCTCCAGTCTGAAAAACAACCCTTCACCACCACCCTCTGTCTTCTACCTTTGAGCCAGTTCTGCATCCAAATGTCTAGTTCTCCCTGTATTCCATGAGATCTAACGTTGCTAATCAGTCTCCCATGGGGAACCTTGTCGAACGCCTTACTGAAGTCCATATAGATCACCTCTACTGCTCTGCCCTCATCAATCTTTTTTGTTACTTCTTCAAAAAACTCAATCAAGTTTGTGAGATATGATTTCCCAAGCACAAAGCCATGTTGACTATCCCGAATCAGTCCTTGCCTTTCCAAATACATGAATATCCTGTCCCTCAGGATTCCCAACAACAACTTGCCCACCACTGAGGTCAGGCTCACTGGTCTATAGTTCCCTGGCTTGTCTTTACTGCCCTTCTTAAACAGTGGCATCACGTTAGCCAATCAACAGTCGTCCGGCACCTCGCCTATGACTATCGATGATACAAATATCTCAGCAAAAGGCCCAGCAATCACTTCTCTAGCTACCCACAGAGTTCTCGGGTACACCTGTTCAGGTCCTGGGGATTTATCCAACTTTAACCGTTTCAAGACATCCAGCACTTCCTCCTCTGTAATCTGGACATTTTGCAAGATGTCACCATCTATTTCCCTACAGTTTTTATATCTTTCATATCCTATTCCACAGTAAATACTGATGGAAAATTTTCAGTTAGTATCTCCCCCATTTTTTGTGGCTCCACACAAAGGCCGTCTTGCTGATCTTTGAGGGGCCTTCATCAGGAAAAAGGCTTATGCCCGAAACGTCGAATTTCCTGTTCCTTGGATGCTGCCTGACCTGCTGCGCTTTTCCAGCAACACATTTTCAGTTCGGGCCCTATTCTCTCTCCAGTTACCCTTTTGTCCTTAATATATTTGTAAAAACCCTTTGGATTCTCCTTAATTCTATTTGCCAAAGCTATCTCATGTTCCCGTTTTGCCCTCCTGATTTCCCTCTTAAGTATATTCCTACTTTCTTTATACTCTTCTAAGGATTCACTTGATCTATCCTGTCTATACCTGACATATGCTTCCTTCTTTTTTAACCAAACCCTCAATTTCTTTAGACATCTTGCCAAGATTTTACCCAATTGTTCAGCCTGTCTCCATCCCTCCATATATTCTTTGTGTCATCCTCACTGCTTGCCTACCTACTTATTTTGCTGTTGCTTACAAATCTGGTTATTGTACAATCACCTTCCTTATTCAGGGCACTAATGTATACTGTGTCCCAGCACTGATCTCTGTGGCACACAACTAGCTATAGGCTGCCGTCCCGAAAATGCCCTCTTTACCCCAGCTCTCTGTGTTTTATAAAGTTTATCAGGTTTGTTTTCCTAATCAAGCTGTTCAGAAATGCTATTACACACTTCTGGAGAAGTTATGACCCATGGTCTAGTTAAAAAGTCTAAAAGGCATTTAGATAGGTATTTGAATAAGGTTTGGATGGATTTGAGCCAAGAACAAGAAAGTGGGACTAGTTCAGTTTGGGATTATGGTTGCCATAGACCAGTTCAAGAAAAGAGTCTGTTTCTGTGCTTTATGCCACTATGATTCCTTGCCACTACCACTGCATCACAAGAATCTTTGACAGATTTTAAGTGAGCATTGGGGTAATGTCAATTTGAGCAGGTGAAAAACAGAAGATTTCTATTTAATCATCTGGTTCACTAATGTCCTTTAGAACAGCCAGTCTTCCATCCTTACCTCGGCTGGCTTGTATGTGACTCCAGATCAAAGACAATGTGCAAAACTCTTAAAAGCAGGAACGGGCAATAAGAGTTGACTTAGCCAGTGGCACCCACATCTCATGAACTAATGATAAGAACTAGCTGCATATTGAACAAACATTTCTTGGGGGAGGGGGTGGATGTCAGGGGCTGGGTGGATGTCAGGGGCTGGGCTCACCAACACCCCCCTCACACCCAGCCACCCTAAGAAAAGTCAGTGTCCCCACCCACAGGGTCAAAACAAGCCTGTCCCTTGAGCTAGAAATCACACAACACCAGGTTATAGTCCAACAGGTCCCGGATCACTGAAGTGTTCTCCAACTGGGCGGGAACACTCCTGTCTGTTGATTGTTGTGTGGTGCCCATTCCTCCAATGCCGTAGCCTCTGGATATTCGACTTTGGACCTTTGGGTGACCATCCTCCAAGGCAGACTTCGGGACAGGCAGCAGTGAAAATATGCCAAGCAGAGACTGATAGCTAAGTTCCGTACCCATAGGGAGGGCCTCAACCAGGAACTTGGGTTCATGTTACACTACGAGTAAAAAATGAGGTCTGCAGATGCTGGAGATCACAGCTGCAAATGTGTTGCTGGTCAAAGCACAGCAGGTTAGGCAGCATCTCGGGAATAGAGAATTCGACGTTTCGAGCATAAGCCCTTCATCAGGGCTTATGCTCGAAACGTCGAATTCTCTATTCCCGAGATGCTGCCTAACCTGCTGTGCTTTGACCAGCAACACATTTGCAGCAGCGTTCATGTTACACTACAGGTGACCACCATTGCACAAACACACACACACACACACATTCACACACACACTCTGTCACAGACACTCACAACCCCAACAACCCTAACACCCCCACTCTCACACGTACACATACAAGTCCGTGGGGTGAATTTGTACTTACATAGTTACATTGTACTTTGCTCAAAACTGCATGAATCCATGTAAGATTCTGTTAATTCATTTTTTAGTTTAGAATCAATCTAAACATTATGGCAGATAGCAGCACAGAGGGGGCTAACATCATCAACGCATTATCTGGGCTGACACCAATTGTTACAGTTAACTTGAGAATGTAACTTTTTAAAAAAGTTTTGCGATTTACATATGAAAGAAGCCAAACTATCGTGTTCATTCTAACAGATGAGAGACTTAACAAACAATTAAGGTATTTTTCAATGTATAATTTCATTTACATCACACTGTAAACTTTTGCTACAAATTCTGTGTCTGACAATTTTATACTCCACAGCCACCTGATGAAGGAGCAGTGCTCAGAAAACTGGTGCTTCCAATTAAACCTGTTGGACTATAACCTGGTGTTGTGTGATTTTTAACTTTGTACACCCCAGTCCAACAACAGCATCTCCATATCCTGTCCCTGAGAAGTGTTGTGCTGCAGGTTGGCTAAATTAGTGGTTAGAGGACTCGTGCCCCTCAGTCAGTTGATGTTCCACTTGTGGAGCTGCCCATCAATCCGGGAGGAACAAGGGCTCAGTGATTAAAAAAATTGCCCAGATAAAGGCATCATCAATCTCTGGGTCTAGGTAAGTAAGTAAGCATTGGACAGGGAGGCAAACCCAGAATGAGAACAAGGGAATTTGAGAGGTGGATTTTGAATTCTTTTGGGAGAAACAATTGAACTAACTTCTGGGTAAGTGACTGCCTTCTTCTTACACTTTCAAAGAATAATAAGCTTCCAAATTCCACCCATCTGCCTCCGCCAACCACATTAATTGACCTGTAATTATTAATTTACATGTGATAGGCAGGCAGCCAATGTCAGTGCACATTCACTCTCCATTTTATGAGGGTAAGATGGGAGTGAGTGGGAAGGTGATGGGCTGGGTACATAACCTATTCCCTGCACTGAATGCAGAGCCTGCTGAAAGCACAGTGGGGCACATAACATCCAGCCCATTTTACATCTCACGGACAGGAAAGACTGCAGATGCTGGAATCTACAGTCAACACATGGTGATGCTGGAAAAGTGCAGCAGGTCAGGCAGCATCCAAGGAGCAGGAAAGTCAATGTTTCAGGCCAAAACCCTTTGTCAGGACTAGGAAGGGGGAGGGAGCCCAGAAATAAATAGAGGAATTGGAGGTGAGGATGAGGGGAAGGCAGGTGGGATGGTGATAGATGGGTGCAGGCAGGCAGATCAGTGGGAAGGGTGGAGCGGATAGTTGAGTAGGAAGATGGACAAGTTAGTTCAGGTCAGGGAGGCCAGGAGGAGGGGGAGGGCTGGACATGAGATAAGGCTGGGGGTGAGGAGATTTTGAAGCTGATGAAGTCAATGTTGGGGCCATTGGGCTGTAAGCTCCCGAGGTAGAATATCAGATGTTGTCCCACCAGTCTCCATTTGGACTCACTCTGACAGTGGAGGTGGGCAAGGATGGACGTGTCACCAGGGGAGTGAGAGGGGGGATTAAAAAGGATGGTTACCAGAAGGTAGGGTTGGTTGATGTGTTCAGAGCACAGATGGTCAAGGAACCAGTCCCTGAGTCAGCGTTTAGATTAGATTAGATTAGATTACTTACAGTGTGGAAAAAGGCCCTTCGGTCCAACAAGTCCACTGGTCTCCCCGATATAGAGAAGACCACATTGGGAGCAATGGATACAATAGATCAGGCTAGATGAAGTGCAGGTGAATCTCTGATGGATCTTGGAGGTTTGTTTAGGCCCTTGGACGGAGGTGAGTGGGAAGGTGTAGGGGCAGGTGCTGCACCTCTTGTGGTTGCAGGGAAAGGTACTGGGTGTGGTGGACTTCCCTGACCTGACCTAACCTGTCCATCTTCCTAATTACCTATCTGCTCCCATTAACAAATCACAATAACTCTCTACCTGCAGCCTCCGATTATCGCCCCACCTACCCTTCCCCCCAGCTAATCCCCCCTTCCCCACACCCACAACCTCCATTTATTTCTGGGCTCCCTCCCCTTCCCTGGTCTTGACAAAGGGTTTTGGCCTGAAATGTTGACTTTCCAACTCCTTGGATGCTGCCTGATCTGCTGTGCTTTTCCAGCTTCACATCCATCATACATCTCTCCTGACCTCCATTTCTGCTGACTTCAGCCATAGTCTGGCTATTGTTGCAATCCACCCCTTATTAATAATAAGTGTTTCAACACATCAGCTTTGTGTTAAAAATAAACACAAATGATGAATGGTATAATGTGATTCAGGCAATATGGAGAATTTAGGAGTTTGCAAATTTGTGAACTCAAAATGGCTCAAATGGATTTGGCTGGGCCCATTTGCTGAGCACTGACTGAACAACAGGGTAAAAACATCCATCTGCACACAAGAACTGTCAACTTTTGCCATCCTGCCAAAAAATCTCTTTGCATGATGCACACAGGACGGCCAGCTGCTACCTGACTGCAGCAATACATACAAGGACTTTCAAACAAAACTGCTTTACTTTGACTTAAAAATATCACCTTCTACTCAGCTAACCATCAAGTGATGTACACAGTTCATACTCAGCTAACCATCTAGTGATGTACACAGTTCATACTCAGCTAACCATCAAGTGATGTACACAGTTCATACTCAGCTAACCATCTAGTGATGTACACAGTTCATACTCAGCTAACCATCTAGTGATGTCCACAGTTCAAACAATTCAAACTTCATGACCATCTAATGTTTGGCGATACTAGAGGAGTGTACTTTACCTTAAAATATCTACCTATTTCTATGTATTCCTGTAAAAATGAAAATCACTTTCCATTATTTATGTATGTTAACATAAATGAAGAATGCTAATTAAGTTCCAATGTTAATTTGAGATGTGTCCATGGTCAAGGGGTATGTGAGAGGGTAGAAGACAAGCTTGCATGTCTATCCTGGTGAAATATATTCGGAGGGCAACAATAACATACCCAAAGAGACTCCAGCTCAAATATCATGGGGGGATAAGGAAAGAGTATAGGATTAAGAGTGGCAAGGTGATGAGAGAATACGCTGCATGAGTCAGGTCTGTGGATGGCTCAGAGGGATGTTGAAAGTGCAGGTGGGTAGCAGTGATTGTTGGGTGGTGGTCACTCCAGTCAGAAGGGGGATGCCTCATTTCTGCTTCTGGACCATACAGTAACCATTAAAAGCTCAACGTTATATTTCATGTTGAGACCCTTCCACCCTGGTCTAGCTTTGAGGCAGACCAACCCAGTGCAGTGAACAATAAACTCGGCCTATATTTTAAAAAAGTGTTCAGGTCAGAAATTTGAATATTTTTGATCTGAAATTAATTATCTTCTTCTAAATTATTCTGTGATCTAATGGTGATGATGTGTTGTGCCACAATATTATCTACTGCATTCTCATTTAAATTCTAAGAACTGGCAGAATAAAGAAAAATAATGTGATAACCCCTACAAGACCAATGGGGAATCACTAATTAACCTCCCTGTGGAGCTCATTGAGTATGAGTGCCTTTGGTAACAGACAGCTAGAATTCATCACCTGAGTCCTTTATAAAGCAGACTCATTGCCCTCTAGTAGCACAGTGGTGGCGTATCTACCCAAAAACTGGGAGGTCTGGGATGAAGGCCCAATTGCTTGAGAGGTATGTAATAATATCTCTGAACAAATAAATTGGAGAAATAAGTTAATTTTTAAAAAAATGTTTTGATGATTGGGTTGAAGTGCCACCTGCTTGAGAAGTGTGTAATCATATCTCTGAACAGATCAATTAGAAAAATAGATTACGTTTTTTTTTGAAAAAGCAGATCCAGCATCAATCTACAGAACTGTCTGTCCTGGGTTGGGAAGAGCCTATGTATGTCACACGTAGCGCCTCTATTTTGGTGTTCCGCAATAAATTATGTTCTGTTCTAGTCGGCTTCCTGGGTTATTGCACTGTCTAATTTAGCTGTTCAGTGTCAGTTTATGAATATGATGCTGTTTTTATAGCTTACCAATGTTATCACAATATAACTTTGTATTGATCTTGAATTCAATGCCATATCAAATCAGTTCAAAAATTGCAACAGGGTTTCTTGACCCACTTGCATGTTTTTTTTTAAATCTACTTGGAGCTATTATGAATTTTTAGACAATACAGGCATTACTGTTTTGTGAGCATTTGGAGTCTAATTCTCTTTAGCCTCCCAAAGTAAGGCAGTTAGAGTCCATGGAATAGTCTGCATTTATAACTGAATCTTTATTTATAACTGAATTGGTACACTAAGTGTGGAGGCAAGCCTTAAAAGTGGGACTTACTCAGGTTTCCTTGTGTAAATATATCATTTCCAGCTCATTTTATGTTATTTCATAATACAAACAGATAGAAGGTAATCATTTTATTTTTCTGCTTTTGTGTTTGTGGTGTTTTCATTTTTAATTTTCCTTTTCCTTTTAAAATAGGTGTTTTTCCCCCACTCTATTTGTTAAGTCCAATATTAAAATTACACACAACAGAATTCTCCTCAGGGTTTGAAATAACAGTATGATTTATTCGTGCATTAAAGCCCAGTCAATGATTAACATAGTCAGAGAGATGTGCAGCACGAAAACAGACTTTTCGGTCTAACACAGCCATGCTGACAGATATCCTAAACTAATCTCATCCCATTTGCCAGCAATTGGCCCTGGTCCTTCTAAACCCTTCCTGTTCATATACCTGTCCAGATGCCTTTTAAATATTGTCATTATATCAGCCTTCACCACTTCCTCCAGCAGGTCATTCCATATACGTACCACCCTCTGCGTGAAAATAGTTGCCCTTTATGCCCCTTTTAAATCACTCCCCTCTCACTCTAAACCTCTGGTCTCTAGTTTTGGACTTCCCCATCCCAGGGAAAAGACTTTGTTTATTTATCATATCCATGCCCCTTATAGTTTTATAAACATCTATGAAGTCACCCCTCAGCCTCTGATGCTCCAGGGAAAACAGCCCCAGTCTTTTCAGTTTCTCCCTATGGCTCAAATCCTCCAACCCTGACAACATCCTTGTAAGTCTTTTCTGAACCCTTTCAAGTTTCACAACATCCTTTCTATAGGAGGAAAACCAAAATTGCATGCAGTATTCCAAAAGTGGCCTTATCAATGTCCTGTACAGCTGCAACCTGACCTCTAAACTCCTATACTCAATGCATGGAGCAATAAAGGAAAGCATACTAAAGGCCTTCTTCACTATCCTATCTACCTGCAACTCCACTTTCAAGGAGCTATGAACCTGCACTCCAAGGTCTCTTTGTTCAGCAACATTCCCCAGGACTTTACCATTAAGTGTCTAAATTTTGTCCTGGTATGCCATTCCAAAATGCAGTACCTTACATTTATCTGAATTAAACTCCTCGGCCCATTGGCCCCTTTAACCAAGGTTACATTGTACTCTGAGGTAACATTCTTCATTGTCCACTACACCTTTCAGAATATCCATTATTGTCAAATGGACTCCAGTACAGAAATACAGGAGTACAGTGAAAGGTTTTCACAATGGCTGCCTTTAATGGCGCCATTTTAGGTACAATGTACCTAGATACATTGATACGTTAGATACAAAAGAGGAATAAAAGGAAAAGGAGAACCATTACTTACAGTGTCTAAAAATTAAGTTAGAAAAAGGGCAGTTGTAATATATTTAAAAGATTGACATTACAGTTCGGTTAAAAAATTTCAAATAGAAGCAGCTCAGCATGTGGTCTGACAGCCCACGCCAGGCCCCAGCACAACAACTAGGGCCAGTTCTGTAACCAAATAGCTAGTTCTCCCTGCAGCACATATACTATACACATACAAAGATGAAAGAAAGTAAAAGGAAAATAAAGGAAAGGATAGAGGCTGTAATTGAGAACAAAACCTACTCCTGTCCCTTGTTCATATCACAACTGACATATAAAAACATGTGCATTGATTCATGTGATTTTTTTTGTAGTAGTCCAGAAAGTAAGCATCCAGTCAGCAGGCCTTTCCTTTTGCTTCTGTCAACTGGCTGAATTTACAAAATCCCTCTTTATAGTGGTTGAAGACAAAACAATATGAACTTGCTCCATTTTTTCAGGTGAATATAAGATTCTTTTTAGAAACCAAGCTCCAGAGATGATTTTGAGGAGAAGCAAGTTTAGCTAAGTCAGGAGTCCACCTGTAGTGTCATCAGCTAGATTCTTAACAGACTGACTTTATATTAGTAGCCATCTGTTTCTTCACAGACTAAAGCAAAAAAGTCCAGAAATTGCAATTCAATCTTTTTTCTCAAAGACAAGGAGTTTTGATCATAGAATCCCTACAGTGTAGAAACAGGCCATTTGGCCCAACAAATCCACACCGACCCGTCAAAGATTATCCCACCCAGACCAATTCCCCTACCTTATTTCTTTACATTTCCCCTGACTAATGCACCTAACTTACACATCCCTGACCACTATGGGCCATTGAGCATGGCCAATTCACCTAACCTGCATATCTTTAGATTGTGGAGGAAACCAGAGCTCCCAGAGAAAGCCCCTGCAAACACAGGGGAATATGCAAACTCCACACAGACAGTCACCTGAGGCTGGAATCAAACATGGGTCCCTGGCACTGTGAGGCAACAGTGCTAACCACTGAGTCAGGATGCTTGGATTTCCTTAATCAATCAATTTCAACTTTAATGAAGCAGTTTCCATGTCACCATTGTTTTCTGTTTCTCAACGTCATTGCTCATTCGTGTAAGATAAATGGTGAGGTGTTAGAACTACTTCAAGCATGATGAGTTTCAAAGCTCCCCTTCGTTCCGATGTGCCAGGGGAGATATCCTTTCTGCAGGTCATCTTGTGTTTCAGCAAATTACAAGGTTGTGACATTCCAGGAGCATGCTCTCTGGGTTTTGGCCTCGCAACTGCTGGCTGGAATTTTTGTTAGCGATGCTACAGTCCAACTAAATTTAGTTTTAAGTGTAAACAAGAAGCTATTACATTTAAAACAATTTGTCATCTCTCTTTATGTCTTGTAGACTTGCCAATGGTTAAGATAATGAATTTTATGGACAAGCAGGCAGGAATCTCTGCATCCCACTAGGAAGGCCCAGCTCCAACTTGTGGGGACCATATTTAAAAGGCATCCAAAGAACATTTCACAAACTGCAACCCAAGAACATCACAGAACCTCTGCTCATGAACCCCACTCAGTCCATAAAGGCTTCAGCGACCAGACAGAAAGCAGCACCACAATTTACTGAAGCCTCCATAGACGTTCTTCTGAAGGTTGACAAGTGGAAAATAGATGTTTCATTCCTTGGAGAGACCATCCTGATTGACATATACAGCCTACACAGAGATGGCTGTGGAGGTCTGAACCTGTGGGTGGCTGAAGAGGATTTGTGTCCAGTACCACAAAAGGATGAATGACTTGCTGCTCTCCAGTTAAGTATGTACCATATGTACTCAATGCTTCATGCCACTATGTGAGTTAGCATTGCAGCATTGACACTATATATAACTGTCTCACACTAGGTTGTGTGTCAAGTCATAGAGTCATAGAGATGTACAGCATGGAAACAGACCCTTCAGTCCAACCCATCCATGCCAACCAGATATCCCAATCCAATCTAGTCCCACCTGCCAGCACCCGACACATATCCCTCCAAACCCTTCCTATTCATATACCCATCCAAATGCCTCTTAAATGTTGCAATTGTACCAGCCTCCACCACTTCCTCTGGCAGCTCATTCCATACACGTACCACCCTCTGCATGAAAATGTTGCCCCATAGGTCTCTTTTATATCTTTCCCCTCTCACCCTAAACCTGTGCCCTCTAGTTCTGGACTCCCCGATCCCAGGGAAAAGACTTTGTCTATTTATCCTATCCATGCCCATCATAGTTTTGTAAACCTCTATAAGGACACACCTCCGCCTCCGACGCTCCAGGAAAAACAGGCCCAGCCTTTTCAGCCTCTCCCTGTATCCTTCCAGATCCTCCAACCCTGGCAACATCCTTGTAAATCTTTTCTGAACCGTTTCAAGTTTCACAACATCTTTCTGATAGGAAGGAGACCAGAATTGCACGCAATATAGTCTCTATCAAAGTCTTGAAAATGTCCTTTTCAATCTTGCTTGTGACTATTGAACACTTGACTATGTCCTGCTCTTCCCCCCCCAATTCCCTCCCTTCTGGATCCCCATGCCCAGCCTTAACTCTACACCTCCCCATATTAATTTACCTACCCTTTCTCCCTCTCCAACACAGTTAATTATCCCATTGTGTTTCCCATCCTAACTATGCAGATCTCAGCCTTCATTATGCCCACATCACAGTTCTCTCCCTCCATATTCCAGGATCTTTCCAAAGCCCCTGACATCTAATCCCCTTAAGTTCAAATAACAAAGAAAATCAGAGCACAGGAACAAGCCCTTCAGCCGTCCAAGCATGTGCCGAATTAGATTCTCGATTCAAACCTGTTGCCTATTCTCCAAAGATTTGTATCTCTCTGTTCCCTGCCCACTCATGTATCTCTCTAAATACATTTTAAATGATGTTATCTTATCCGCCCCTACCACCTCCACTGGCAATGTGTTCCAGACACTAACCACCCTCTGTGCAAAGAATGTTCCACACAAATATCCCTTAAACTTTTCCCCTCTCTACTTGTACTTGTGACCCCTAGTAACTGAGTCCCCCACTCGAGGAAAAAAAGCTTCTTGCTGTCCTATCTATACCTCATAATTTTGTAGACCTCAATCAATTCTATTTCCTACCATTCCTTTCTACCTAAGTAAAATTTGTCTGCACCTTTCAAACTAAGCTATACTTGCCTGTCCCTGGTCAGCTTTCTGGCATCAGCTAGTGTGGCTGTCTCTCTTGAACAGGCCTGTATCTCCAATCAGGCTGCACCCCTAACATTCTGTAACTAATTTGCATAACGAAATATCCTTGCTGTGAAAGAGCCAAGATAGTGTAGAAGATAATGTGGAAGTTTCAACTCGTCTGAATTTAGATGAAGCTGTCCCGCTCCATCAGGTACCATCTTGTGTATAGAGTTGGATTTGTGCCCATGTATTAACCACCTGATCCAAACTGGAAAATGTCTGTGCCCTCTCTTATCAGTGTCAGTGTTTTCTCCTGGGTCACAGGAAAGGCTCATTCTTCCCCTTCTTCCTGAAACAAGTTTCAAGTTTCTGTTGCTTGCTTATTTGCTTACATGAGTTGAGGAGCAGTTGAGGATTCTGGGTCTGTACTTAATGGAGTTTAAAAGGATGAGGCAGGATCTGTTTGAAACTTACACAACACTGGGAAACCTGAATAGAGTGGACATAGAGAAGACATTTCTACAAGTAGGAGAAACTAGGACATGAGGGCACAGCCTTAGAGTAAAGGGAAGACCCTTTAGAGCTGAGATAAGGAGAAATTTCATCAGTCAGAGAGTGGTTAATCTGTGGAATTCATTGCCACAGAAGGTTGTGAAAGCCAAGTCATTGAGTGTATTTAAGACAGAGATAGATAGATAGATTCCTGATTAGTAAGGGGATCAAGGCTTTAGAAGGGAAGGCAGGAGAATAGCGTTGAGAAACATATCAACCACAATTGAATGATGGAGCAGTCTCAATGGGTCACATGCCCTCATTCTATTGCTATATCTTATGGTCCAATGGTCTTGCAAATGCTTTACAGTCTCTCCTTAAAATCCCAAGATCTGTTTTAATCATTTGCACTGTCTGTTGTGGTGTATTTACAATGCATGTTTCTTTTATCTCTTGTTCTCTGACCCATCTACTCTCCTTCGGCTGCCATTCTGGTAACTCTTTTGCTGTGCGTATTTTGACAGTTTCTCCAGCTTTGTTGTCCCTTTGCATCTCTTTGCATGATTTCACATTGCTGTGATCAGTCACAGTGGGGCTAGAATATAATTTCTGCAACAGAGTTGGAGATTGTGTTTTCAATCTTCTGCCCATTGGTAAGTCTGACAGTGAGAACCCATTTTGCAGTGACGTGGAATAATAATGCGAGATTTAAGATATTTTCTTCTTCAGAAATAGAGTTTTATCACAAATCCTTGTGCAAACTCTCTATTTGCTTGATGACAATGAAGTGACATGATAATATAAATGAAGTAGAGAGATGACTGGTGTTACTACAAGACTTTTAATCCAGAAGCTCAACTAATATTCTGGTGACTAGGTTTAAACCTTGTCATGGCAGATACTGGAATTTGAATTTAATAAAACAGAATCTGAAATTAAGAATCTACTGATGACCTTGAAACCTTTTTGACTCTCACAAAAAAAACCCATCTGACTAAAATCCTTCAGGGAAAGAAATCTGCCATCTTCACCTGGTCTGGCCTGCACATGAGTCTAGACCCATAGCAATGTGTTTGGCTCTTAACTGTCCTCTGAAATGGCCCAGTAAGCCTTTTGGTACAGGGACAGCTAGGGATGTGCAACCAATGATGTCCATGTCACATGCGTAAATAAAGAAATAATCCCATTGAGAGTCTCTTAAACAAAACAATTACAAACAGTAATTCATTGTGTGATACAGCCATATCTACACTCCATTGATCTGAGTTATTCTCTTGAGTGATTTAACTACTCAGATTACAAAATCCCTCAGATTACAATGGGATCTTGATCAGATGGGCCAATGGGCTGAGAAGTGGCCGATGGAGTTTAATTCAGATAAATGTGAAAGCAAATCTTAGCATAACTTATACACTTAATGGTAAGGTCCTAGGAAGTATTGCTGAACAAAGAGATCTTGGAGTGCAGGTTCATAGTTCCTTGAAAGTGGAGTCATAGGTAGATAGGATAGTGAAGAAGGTGTTTGGTATGCTTTCCTTTATTGGTCAGAGTATTGAGTACAGGAATCAACACATCATGTTGCGGCTGTACAGGACATTGGTTAGGCTACTGTTGGAATAGTCCATGCAATTCTGGTCTCCTTCCTATCGGAAAGATGTTGTGAAACATGAAAGGGTTCAAAAAAGATTTACAAGGATATTGCCAGGGTTGGACAATTTGATCTACGGGAGAGGCTGAACAGGATGGGGCTGTTTTCCCTGGAGTGTTGGAGGTTGAGGAGTGACCTTACAGAGGTTTACAAAATCATAAGGAGCATGGATAGGACAAATCGACGAAGTCTTTTCCCTGGGGTGGGTGAATCCAGAACTAGGTGGCATAGGCAAAGATATAAAAGAGACCTAAGGAGCAACGTTTTCACAGAGAGGTTGTATGTGTATGGAATGAGCTGCCAGAGGAAGTGCTGGAGGCTGGTACAATTGCAACATTTAAAAGGCATTAGGATGGGTATATGAATAGGAAGAGTTTGGAGGAATATGGGCCGGGCGCTGGTAGGTGGGACTAGATTGGGTTGGGATATCTGGTCGGCATGGACGGGTTGGACCAAAGGGTTTGTTTCCATACTGCACATCTCCACAACTCTATGACTCTATGACAATACTCACTCTGTTGTGACATTGTGCAGCATGGATTCATGGAAGGCAAGTCATACTTAACAAATCTTTTCAAACTCTATGAAGACATTACGAGCAAGGTGGACAATGGGGATCCAGTGGATATGGTGTACCTAGATTTCCAAAAGCTCTTTGAAAAGGTGCCACACAAGAGGCTGCTGTGTATGATAAGAATACATGGTGTTAAGGGTAAAGTATTAGCATGGATAGAGCATTTGTTGCCTAACAGGAAGCAAAGAGTGGGGATAAATGAGTCCTATTCTGGCTGCAATAAGTGACTAATGGTGTCCCTCAGGAATCGGCATTGGGACCACAATTATTTATAATTTATATAGATGATTTCGAGTTGGAGACCATGTGTTGTGTGACAAAGTTTGCTGATGACACTGAGGTGAGTGGCAGAGCAAAGTGTGCAGAGGACTACGAAACTTTGCAGAGGAACATAGATACTTTAAGTGAGTGGGCAAAGATTTGGCAGATGGAGTACAATGTTAATAAATGTGAAGTGACCATGTTGTTAGGAATAACAGTAAAAAGGATTATTACTTGAATGGTAAAAAGTTGCAGCATGCTGCTGTACAGAGGGACCTGGGTGTCCTTGTGCATGAATCATACAAGGTTAGTCTGCAGGTACTTATAATTAGGAAGGCACATGAAATTTTGTCCTTCATTGCTAAAGGGATTGAGTTTAAAAGCAAGGAGCTTATGTTATAGCTGTACAAGGTGCAGGAGTACTGTGTACAGTTTTGGTCCCCTTACTTGCAAAAGGATGTACTGGCACTGGAGGGGGTGCAGAAGAGGTTCACCAAGTTGATTCCCAAATTGAGGGTTTTTGCTTATGAGGAAAGACTGAGTAGACTGGGGTTATATTCATTGGAATTCAGAAGAATGAGGGGTGATCTTATATAAACATATACAATTATGAATGTAATAGATAAGATAGAAGAAAAGAGGATGTTTCCACTAGCGGGTGAAACTAGGACAAGAGGTCATAGCCTCAAAATTAGAGGGAGCAGATTTAGGATTGAACCGAGAAGGAATTTCTTCACCCGGGAGTTGTAAATCTGTGAAATGCCTTGCTCAATGAAGTAGTTAATGCTACTTCAGTAAACGCTTTTAAAGCTAAGATAGAAATTTTTTGAACAAGGAATTAAGGGATATGGTGAGAGCACGGGTATGTGGATCTGAATCCTCAAAAAGATTAGCCATGATCTTATTGAATCGCAGAGTGGGCTCGATGGGCCAGATGGTCTGCTCCTAGTTCATATGTTCATATAATGTTGATTGTGGGGAATTCAGTGATGAAAATGTTGGTGAATTTCGATGAATGGTATCAGATTTTCTCATGTCAGCGATGGTCATTTTCTGATACTTTTCTGGTTCGAACATTACTTATCACTTATTCAAAGTTTGTGAGAAGATTTGTAGCTCAGGTGCTCGTTGTTGTGGTTCTGTTCGCCAAGCAGGGAGTTTTTGTTGCAAACGTTTCGTCCCCTTTCTAGGTGACCTCTTCAGTGCTTGGGAGCCTCCTGTGAAGCACTTCTGTGCTGATTCCTCCGGCATTTATACTGGTTTGAATCTGCTGCTTCCGGTTGTCTTTAGATTAGATTACTTACAGTGTGGAAACAGGCCCTTCGGCCCAACAAGTCCACACCTACATGCCGAAGCGCAACCCACCCATACCCCTACATCTACCCCTTACCTAACACTACGGGCAATTTTTTTAGCATGGCCAATTCACCTGACCCGCACATCTTTGGACTGTGGGAGGAAACCGGAGCACCCGGACAGACCCACGCAGACACGGGGAGAATGTGCAAACTCCACACAGTCAGTCGCCTGAGGTGGGAATTGAACCCAGGTCTCTGGCGCTGTGAGGCAGCAGTGCTAACCACTATGCCACCGTGCTGCCCTCACTGTGCCACCGTGCTGCCCACTGCAGTGGCCAGTATATAGGGTCTAGGTCAATGTATCTGTTGATAGACTTTGTGGATGAGTGCCATGCCTCTAGGAATTCCCTGGCTGTTCTCTGTTTGGCCTGCCCTATAATAGTGGTGTTGTCCCAATCGAATTTGTATTGTTTGTCATCTGAGTGTATGGCTACTAGGGAGAATTCACAACGAAGGTATACAGGAAAGCCAAGTCCTGAACAATGAAAGCAACCACCCCAACACACACAAACGAAGTTGCATCAGGAGATTATTCAAAAGGGCCACAACACACTGCAGCACACCTGAACTACAAAAAGAGGAAGAAGAACACCTATACAAGGTATTCACCAAAAACGGATACCTGCGCAATTTCATCAACAGATGCCTTAAGGAAAAACAACGAAACGAGGACATGCCACAACCCAAAGGACTGGCCACACTCCCATACATCAGGATCATTTCTGAACTGACAGCCAGAATGCTGCGACCACTAGGACTCATAACAGCACACAAACCAACAGCCACCCTCAGACAACAACTCATCAGGACAAAGGACCCGATACCCAGCATGAGCAAAACCAACGTAGTGTACAAAATCCCATGCAAGGACTGCACAAAACACTACATAGGACAGACAGGAAGACAGCTAACAACCCACATCCATGAACACCAACTAGCCACGAAACGACATGACCAGCTATCCCTAGTAGCCATACACTCAGATGACAAACAACACGAATTCGATTGGGACAACACCACTATTATAGGGCAGGCCAAACAGAGAACAGCCAGGAAATTCCTAGAGGCATGGCACTCATCCACAAATTCTATCAACAGACACATTGACCTAGACCCTATATACCGGCCATAGCAGCGGACAGCAACTGACAACCAGAAGCGGCAGATTCAAACCAGTATAAATGCCGGAGGAATCAGCACAGAAGCGCTTCACAGGAGGCTCCCAAGCACTGAAGATGTCACCTAGAAAGGGGACAAAACGTTTGCAACAAAAACTCCCAGCTCAGCGAACAGAACCACAACAACTTATCACTTATGATTAGATTAAATTAGATTACCTACAGTGTGGAAACAGGCCCTTTGGCCCAACAAGTCCACGCTGACCCTCCAAAGAATAACCCACCGAGACCCATTTCCCTTTAACTAATACTATGGGCAATTTAGAATGGCCAATTCACCTGACCTGCACATGTTTGGACTGTGGGAGGAAACCAGAGCATCCGGAGGAAACCCACGCAGACACGGGGAGAATATGCAAACTCCACACAGACAGTCACCTAAGGCTGGAATCGAACCTGGGTCCCTGGCGGTGTGAGGAAGCAGGCTAACCACTGAGCTACCATGCCAACCCCCCAAGCCTGGATATTGTCTAGGTCTTAATAAAAACTGACAGAAATGTGGATGCTGTAAATTAGAAATAAAAACAGAAGTTTCTGGAAAAGCTCACCTGGTCTGGCAGCGTCTGTGAAAAGAAATCAAAGTTAATGGTCACACTCCCTGAGAACTGTCCTGACCTTATAATGGAGGGAAAATAATTGATGAAGAAGCTGAAGATTCTTGGGCCTAGCATACCACCATGAGACACTATTGCAATGATGTTCTTCGAGTGAGATGATTGATGTGCCAGTTATGACTAAGCAATAAAGAATTTTCTCCCTGATTTGCACTGACGGACATTTCTTGACATGATGTGGAGTGAATCAAAGTTGTTGAAGACTCACATCTCTGAAGCTGGGAATCTCAGGAGGAGACCAAGATAAAGTATCAGCTCAATATTTCAGAACTGAAGATGACTGTAAATACATGCACTTTGACCTTTGCATCAATATGCGACACTCCCATTAAAGAAGTCGGAGGTATTTGGAACCTTCTTCCCCTTTTAATTATTCAATAACCACCACGATTTGTGACTGAATAAGGCATGACTGCAGAACATAAAACTGATCCATTGGATATAGGATCTATTAGTCCTGTCTATTTCATATTGATTCATTTTTTTCTCTCTCTTGGCTGGTTATAGCATTCAGCATGCAGTTAGCAATCAATACTTGATTAAGGGGAATGATAACTAGTTACAAGTATGATTGCCATGCACTCTCATGACACTTTGTCATTCCAAAATATTCTTGATAAATTCCAGGAAGAATCTTATATTAAAGGCCTGTTGTTATGACAAATCCCTTTGAACAGTAACACATTATTGATGACAGTGAGGCATCTGTACTTTTCAAAGTATTGGTATAGTTTTGGATTACGAGTTTAGCCATCCTTCTGGAATATATTTCTAGATTTGGACATACCTTCATCCTATTCTTTGGCTATTTGTATCTCTTGTCTCTGTCTTTAATTAGCTGGTAAATATTTACGGCTTCTGATGTACAGGATGCAATGTTATCAATGCAACCTTAATCTACTTGCTCTGTTCTATTCATTAGTATTCTTGAGAGTGTAGCTGTTTTGTTTTTCCACTGTATGTATTCAGTCATTGAGTCACATGCTCATGGCATCAATTTGAAGTGTTGATTTTCGAGGTGGCATTTTGGTGATTTAGTTTATGTTCAGAAAAGTGAACAATAGTTTATGGTCAGTTTCAATTTTGAACTGTAACTTTATCAGATGATCTGAAGTTTTTGTCATGCCTCCATCACAAAAGCTAAAGTTTCTTCTTCAATTGCCTCATTGCGGGTTTCTGTCTCTGCTCGTAAGCTAGAGGGAGAATAAACTGGCCTCCACTTTTCAACTTTTTGCATCCGAAAGAATGCTTCTTCTAATCCTCTTCAAGATGCTTCAGCAGCCATTAAAATAGATAAATGGGTAACATATGTGCGAAGATTTCTGAAGTGATCAAGAGTTGTTGATATTGTCAAAAGACTTTTTGTGGTTGGTGTTCTAGTATAATTGCTAACCCTGCCTTAAAGATAATGATAAAGTCACCATAGCCCTGCTGGACTATAGGGTGGCTCTTTCATTACAGAGAGACAACTGGTGGTACCTGAACCTGAGGTGAGGGAAGAGCCCTTCCTTGAAACCTCAGTCAGGGTAGGAATTGACCTCATACTGTAGATGATACTCTATACTAGAAATCAGCTGTCTAGCCACTTGAGCTAACTAAGCTGCCTTAAAGGCTCATTATCTGCTGCCAGCTTTGTTTGTGACATTTTGCTCTTTGTTTGACATTCTTGCTGCTTGTGTGGCTTGTATTCACCTCATTGAAGACATTGCAAAAGAGCATGTGGAACACTTTTTGATCTGTTCTGATTGATTGATTTTCATAACATTTCTCCTTGGTGGTTTCTGGCCTGAATTCCATCGCTCAACATTTTTCATGTTATATCAGTTTCCATTTGAAGTTCTGTTTACCAAGTGAGTTGAGCTGCTTTCTCTAATGATAAACATTCTATAGCTGGTAAAATGTCTAACAAGGTCTCAGCTGACATCTTAACCAAAAGTATCTGAAAGGGTTAATATAAACTGAGTCCCATAGGCACCTCCCATCGTGGTGATGGCATGCATTCTAGAGGGGAGAATAACTAAGGATCTTGAAAGAGACAGACTGAAGGCCAAACTCTCCTCCTACTCTCTTTACTAATGTATGCCATGTCCTTGTAACATGCCGATAGTTACAAAAAGGCAATAAATTATATCTACGTTATTTTTCAGACTCCTCTGGTTAGAGCAGGCTGTGGCTATCTTCATTTACACTGAGGATACAAATTTCTAGCAAGTTTGGTGGTGCCACATACAATCCAGTTGTGAATCAGTTCAGCCTTCAAACTAATTTAGTGCCAGCCTTTCAGAGATCATTGATAAATATATTCATCCTGCTCCCTTGCCTCTGTTTCCTTCTATTTTGCCTGTTCGATAATTAAGCTTTGGTGGACACTGAAATAAATGTTGAACACCTGAAACATTTCTTTACACAGTGCTTCATTCTCATCGATGCCCTATCTTGTTAATGGGTTATTTGCAATGATTCCCACAGTGTGAAGGAATGTGCTGTTGGGTGAATAAGGAGACATTGATCTTTAGGATGATAACAGTGGCATCACCAGTCATATAAGCAAATCAGTGAAGGTGGACCAGTCTATCCCAGACAGAGATGAGACCTCACGACATATTATGTATTACAATGTAAAGTAAAGGCCTTCACGTTCAGGTAGATGTCACTCTTTAGTAGAAGAAACCTTGCTAATATATCAGACCATCAATTACCTGAAGAGACATTCAAATATTACCAAAAGTGGAACCAAATCTAAAACCACTGACCCGGTCCTTCTGATCTTTATTACCTACTTCTGAAGCAGTTTTCAAGTCTGGTGAACCTATTCCTCAAATTGTTCTATCTCTGGGCTTGGTTTGGTACCACAATGAACTGGACTAATAGGGAGTGCAAAGTTGTCTTCCATGCTTCCTCTCAGCCCTGGAGCTGCTCCTATATCTGCTGTTGTGCTATCTTGCTGCTCATTGCTTCAGATAGGATGCAATCTCCTGGTTGGTTTTCCAGCCTTTTGCTGCTCCCATGATGCCCCTGACATCCTGCTGAGTTTTCAAAACCTTTTCTCTGTTCTTCTTGACCACAAGTTTCACTTCAGCTTGCTTTTTCTAATTTTTTTTGATGCAAGCTTTATAGTCTAACTCTCCCAGAGTAATGCTGCTGGAGTCCATGGACTTTCCTGAGCATCCTCTTCTTTGATGGCTTGAGCTGTATACACACATATGATTACACCTACTGATCCCTTCCATTTCTCTCTACTTAAGCATATGATTCTGAAATAATCGCTGTATCATTGTCATTATTAATGCTTCTGATTTTAACCCAATTGTTCCATGCTGACCATATTTTTCAAACACTTGCACCCAAAGAAAACTATTCCAAATCCTGAATGCACACACCACAATTGCATGGAGGCAACATGCTATGTCTCTGATTGGGAACTATCCTATGGGTTCTAGCATAATTGTACTTGATTACTGTGATAATGTGAAATTGTTTCTCTATAAATCAGTAACACAAATCATTGAATTATAAATGTTAGAGCCCAAACTTGATGACAAGTTGTTTAATGAAGCATATAGCATTGAAACATTTTATTTTTAATTATATCACCAAGAAATAGAATAATGAGACTGGGGAAAAAAACACTGGATTTATAATTTGTGTTTTTTTTTCAATTTCATTAATACATTAAGTATTTCACTGAGTGTACTTGATCATAGAGCATCATTAAATGAAACCTTCCCGTAAATCTACCCTCTAACATTACAGCCTTCGGGGATAATTCCAATATGATATATATTTAAAATAAAGATTGTAATAAAGGAACATTAAAATGGAATGAAGAGAACAATGTGAAATAACAACAATAATGCAAAAATCAAGTTTGGTTGGTTTCCCTTCATCAAAGCCAAAGAGGTAGCATAAGGACTGCACTTGTGTGAGTGTCTGTGTGTGTGAGACAGTGGGTGTGTTGGTGTGAGCAAGTGTGTGAGTGTATGTGTACGAACATAAGTGTGTGTATATGGAAACATGAATGGATGTGGGTGTGCACTTGTGAGCGAGTAGTTGGGTCTCTCCAATATTATAATTTAAAAAGAATCAGAAGGTCAGACTGCCAATGAAGAAAGGTAAAGCTGAATAAACAGTTTCATTTTTGTAATTTAACATATAAAACAGTCCACCACTACTTTCTCCAGGCCAATAGGAATGGGGAATAAGTACTAGCCTAGCCAGCAACACCCACATCCCATGAACAACAATTCTTTACACCAATTCTTCATTCCTGCCATAAATCCTGATATTTGTATGAGAAATGAATGCACAATATTGAAACACAAGAAAAAAGACAAGTTTCCAGATCACGATGAGGTGAAATTAGATCACAGATTAATTTGGAAGATTAGTGATGTCAATTTAATCTTACAAATTTCTATCCATCTATCCAGTCTAACTATTTCTGGTATATGATCTAGATAAGATGGTGGCAATGTGATCAGTGGGTCAACTCATAGGAACGCAAAAACAGGAGTAGACCATTCAAACCTTTGAGCCAGTCCTTTGCACTTCATCACTCTTATAAAACTGTGTTAAACTCCCTCCAGGGTCATAGCATACTTCCTAAGGTGGTGGTCAGATCTGTTCAGAGTGCTGTAAGTGGGGTCTAACTGTATAACTGCAACATAATGTCTGCACCCCTGTACTCCAGCCCCTTAACTTTGAAGGCCAGCATTCCATTAACCCTCTTAATTATTTAAGACAATAGACAATAGACAATACGTGCAGGAGTAGGCCATTCAGCCCTTCGAGCCTGCACCGCCACTCAGTATGATCATGGCTGATCATTCCTAATTAGTATCCTCTTCCTGCCTTATCTCCATAACCCTTCATTCCACTATCTTTGAGAGCTCTATCCAACTCTTTCTTAAATTAATTCAGAGACTGGGCCTCCACTGCCCTCTGGGGCAGAGCATTCCACACAGCCTCCACTCTCTGGGTGAAGAAGTTTCTCCTCATCTTTGTCCTAAATGGTCTACCCCGTATTTTTAAGCTGTGTCCTCTGGTTCGGCAGTCACCCATCAGCGGAAACATGTTTCCTGCCTCCAGAGTGTCCAATCCTTTAATAATCTTATATGTCTCAATCAGATCCCCTCTCAGTCTTCTAAACTCAAGGGTATACAAGCCCAGTCGCTTCAGTCTTTCAGTGTAAGGTAATCCCACCATTCCAGGAATTGACCTCGTGAATCTACGCTAAGCTCCCTCAATAGCCAGAATGTCTTTCCTCAAATTTGGAGACCAAAACTGCACACAGTACTCCAGGTGTGGTCTCACCAGGGCCCTATACAGCTGCAGAAGCACCTCTTTGCTTCTATATTCAATTCCTCTTGTTATGAAGGCCAGCATGCTATTAGCTTTCTTCACTACCTGCTGAAAATGCATGCTTGCCTTCATTGACTGGTGTACAAGAACACCCAGATCTCTCTGTACTCCCCCTTTGCCTAAATTAATTCCATTGAGGTAGTAATCTGCCTTCCTGTTCTTGCCACCAAAGTGGATAACCATACATTTATCCACATTAAACTGCATCTGCCATGCATCTGCCCACTCACCTTGTAATCTCCTAACATCCTCATCACATTTCACCCTGCCACCCAGCTTTGTATCATCAGCAAATTTGCTAATTTGATTGCTGATACCATCTTCTATATCATTAACATATATTGTAAAAAGCTGCGGTCCCAGCACGGATCCCTGTGGTACCCCACTGGTCACTGCCTGCCATTCCGAAATGGAGCCGTTTGTTTCCTATCAGCCAACCAATTTTCAATCTAATCTCATGCTTTGCCCCAATACCATGCACCCTAAGTTTACTCACTAACCTCCTGTGTAGGACTTTATCAAAAGCTTTCTGAAAGTCCAGGTACACTACATCTACTGGATCTCCCTTGTCCATCTTCAGAGTTACAGCCTCAAAAAATTCAAGAAGATTAGTCGAGCATGATTTCCCCTTCATAAATTCATGCTGACTCTGTCCTATCCTGTTACTACTATCCAGATGTGCTGTAATCTCATCCTTTATAATAGACTCCAGCATCTTTCCCACCACTGAGTTCAGATTAACTGGTCTATAATTTCCTGCTTTCCCTCTCCCACCTTTCTTAAAAAGTGGTATAACATTAGCCACCCTCCAATCCTCAGGAACCGACCCCGAATCTATCGAACTCTGGAAAATAATCACCAACGCATCCATGATTTCCTGAGCCACCTCCTTCAGTACCTTGGGATGTAGACCATCAGGCCCTGGAGACTTATCAACCTTCAGACCTAACAGTTTCTCCAACACCAACTCCTGGCAAATATAGATTCCCTTAAGTTCAGGTCCTTCAGCCACTGTTACCTCAGGGAGATTGCTTGTGTCTTCCCCAGTGAACACAGAACTGAAATACCCATTTAATTCTTCTGCCATTTCTTTGTTCCCCGTAATATATTCCCCTGTTTCTGTCTTCAAGGGCCCAATTTTAGTCCTAACCAATTTTTTTGCCTTGCACATACTTAAAAAAGCTTTTACTATCCTCCTTTATATTACTGGCCAGTTTACCTTCGTACCTCATTTTTCCTCTGTGTATTTCCTTCTTAGTAATCCTCTGTTGCTCTTTAAAAGCTTCCCAGTCCTCAGTTTTCCCACTTATCTTTGCTATGCTATACTTTTTCTCTTTTAACTTTATATGTTTGTTAACTTCCCTTGTCAGCCATGGCCACCTATGCCTCCTCCTGGGATCTTCTTCCTTTTAGGAATGAACTGATCCTGCAACTTCTGCATTATACACAGAAATATCCACCATTGTTCCTCCACGGTCATCCCTGCTAAGGTATTGCACCATTGAACTTTGGCCAGCTCCTCCCTCATAGCTCCATAGTTCCCTTTATTCAACAGACGTACTGTCACTTCCAACTCTACCCCCTCCCTCTCAAATTGCAGATTGAAGCTTAATGTATTATGGTCACTACTTCCCAATGGCTCCTTCACTTCGAGGTCTCTGACCAATTCTGGTTCATTACACAATACTAGATCCAGAATTGCCTTCTCCCTGGTCGGCTCCAGCACCAGCTGCTCTAGGAATCCATCTCTGAGGCATTCCACAAAGTCTCTTTCTTGAGGTCCAATACCATCCTGATTCTCCCAGTCTATTTGCATGTTGAAATCCCCCATAACAACTGTAGTAACATCTTTGCGACAGGCCAATTTCAGCTCCTGATTCATCTTACATCCGACATCCAGACTACTGTTTGGGGGCCTGTAGATGACTCCCAAGAGGGTCTTTTTACCCTTAGTATTTCGCAGCTCTATCCACACTGACTCTACATCCCCTGACTCTAGGTCCCCCCGTGCAAGGGACTGAATATCCTCCCTTACCAACAAGGCCACCCAACCCCCTCTGCCCGTCAGTCTGTCCTTACGATAGCACGTGTAGCCTTCAATTCATTTCCCAGACCCTGTCCACTTGAAGCCACGTCTCAGTTATCCCTACAATATCGTATCTGCCAATTTCCAAAAGAGCCTCAAGCTCATCCATCTTATGTCTAATGCTTCGTGCATTCATATGACATATTTTTAATTTGTTACTGCTCTCACCCTTCCCATCAATCCCTATTTCACTCAACCTTACAGCATGATCCCTTTTCGAGTTTTCTGCCTCGTTGATACAGTTGTCTTTCTTGACTTCTCTTGTTCTAACTTTCCCTTCAATTTCCTTTTTAAACATCCAGTTTGTCCCCTCCCCCCGCTACTTAGTTTAAACGTAGCTGTGTTGAAGTAGAAAACCTGCCTGCCAGAATGCTGGTTCCTAACCTATTTAAGTGCAAACTGTCTCTCTTGTAGAATTTATGCTTACCACAAAATATACCCCAGTGATCCAAGAACTTAAATCCTTGCTTCCTGCACCAGTTCCCCAACCACACATTCAAGTCCATTATCTCCCTGTTTCTGGCCACACCAGCCCGAGGAACTGGAAGCAAACCGGAGATAACCACTCTGGACGTCCTCCATTTCAGCCTTCTTCCTAGATCTCCGAAGTCCCGCTGTAGTATGCTCCTCCTCTTCTTCACGACATCATTTGTGCCGACATGTACCACCACCTCTGGCTCTTCACCCTCGTCCTTGAGGATTTCCCGCACTCTGTCTACGATGTCTTTCACCCTGGCATCAGGAAGGCAACACACCATCCTTAAATCCCGTCTGCTGCCACAAAAACCCCGTTCAGTTCCTCTCACGATGGAGTCCCCTATTACCACGGCTCTGTGCGATGTACGACTCTTCCGCTCTGCCTCTGTGCCAACTTTTGATTGACAGACCTGGCCACCTCGCGGACTGGCAGTGTCATCAGTCTCTACTGTTTCCAAAAGCTTCAACTTGTTCCTGACAGGTACTTCTCCCGGGGTCTCTTGCGCCTTTCTCCTCTCTGCCTTCCTCATCATCTGCTCTCTTCTGGCATGATTGGTGTAATAACCCTCGCTGAAGGTCTTGTCCAGAAAGATCTCAGTCTCTCCGATGAGCTTAAGGTCCTCGAGTTCTTTCATCAGCGCTGCAATATGCTCAGTCAATAGCTGAATGTGCACACACTTTCCACACATATATGAGCCAGACACACCAGAGTCGTTGACCTCCCACATCAAGCATGTAGCGCACTGAACCAGCTGGGCAGTCATGTCTTCACCCTCTTCAACTGTGGCGTAATCACTTCACTCAACCTCCTTGTTGAAGACTCCTGAACTAAAGCCTCACTCTTCGATCCAAACTTCCTTAGACCCCCTTTTTGTGGCAAGTCTGTGGACTCTTAATTTAGGTTAGAGGAGGAGGGAGGGAGGGAGACCCTACTTTGTAGGACCTGGGGTTTAGAACACACCCACTCTAATAGCAATCACTTACCTTCCCGACCGGCTTTGCGCTCCGCCTGAACTTCCGCCCAGCTCCCGCCGCTCTCTGCACCTATTCATGGCATTTTAAAGAGCTATGTACCTGAACACCCAAATATCATTAGATATCCAATGCATTTAACTTTATTCCTTCTAAAAAATACCCCGATCTATCCATTTGTAGTCCAAATTGGATACCCTCGCACTTGCTTATATTAAAATCCATCTGCCACAATTTTCACACAATCTATCAATATCAATTGTAATTTTGCTGTTGTCAACACTGTATACAATGTTACCCATTTTTTATCATTAGCAAGTTTGGATATTTGACATTTTATGGGAGAAAGTGAGGATTGCAGATGCTGGACATCAGAACTGCGAGTATGGTGCTGGAAAAGCACAGCGGGTCAGGCAGCATCTGAGCAGCAGGAGAATTGATGTTTCAGGCATAAGCCCTTCATCAGGAATTGAATCCTGAATGAAATGGAATACCCGATACATCAATTCTCCTACACTTTCGATGCTGCCTGACCTTCTATGCTTTTCCAGCACCACACATTTGACATTTTATGCCACTATCCAAGTCATTAATGAATATATAAGGCTCCAACACAGATCCCTACAGGACACCAGTAGGAGCATACAGCAAATTTGAGTACTTACCCACTATTCCAACTCTGTTTCCTGCCACTGAACCAATTTTACCCAAATAAATTTGTCCTCGATTACGTGGTCTTCCACTTTTAGCTAATAGTCGCTTAAGTGGAACTTTATTAAAAGCCTCTGGAAATCCCAATAAACAACATCAATCAACTTACCTCTGTCCACCACCTTTGTCATCTCTTCAAAAAACTCTGAGGTTTGTCCTATCCTTCATAAATCCATTGTGACTCTCCCTAACTTAATTGAAAACTTTCAAGATAATCATTAATCTTATCCTTGATTGTAAATTCTAACAATTTCCCCACACAGATATCAGGCTAAATGACCAGTAATTCCCTGGTTTCCCTCTGTCACTGTTCTTAAAGAGCAGAGTGGTATGAACACATTTCCAATACAGAGGTGCAACTCCTGAATCCAGGGAACTCTGAAGGATTATGGTTCGGGTATTGGCAACATGTTCTCCTACTCCTTAAACTCCTGTAGATGAAAACCTGGGGATTTATCACTCTTCAGTTCCGTTCATTTCCCCTTTATTGATGATTTATTTAAGCTGATTTTATTTAGACCCTGTCCCTGATCCTCTGTTCATTTCTTTGGGACTTCTGGCAAGCTATAATCCTTCTGTGTTGTGAATACTGAAGCATGGTCAGTGACAATATCCCCACTTTCGCTTTCAGTGGACAATAAGTAATCTTAGACAGCCACCTTCCCTTTGTATACATACATAAAATCTCATCTTATCATCTTTTAGGGTCCTTGCAAGTTTCCTTTCTTAATCCTTTTTAGCCACTTCCATTAGCTGTTTTGTGGTCCTTTGTTGGTCTTTGTATTTGTCTCCTTCTGTGGGGTCTGTACTGTTCTTTGGATTTTTATTAGCCTTTTCTTTTAACTTTATGCTGTCCCTTACCTCTTCAGCTGTCCATTGCTGATTATCTTTGTGAAGTAAAGCTTTTCCTCTTCATGGGCACCAGCTGCTTCTGAATGGCATTAAACATTTCTTTGAACACCCACCACTGTTTCTCGGTTGTTTTATCTGTCAGTCTCTGCCTCATCCCATTAAATTTATACCTCACTTTGTACAGTGTACAGTAATCTGGCCCTGCTTGTTTGTCCCAAAAAACTCTACCTTCTCCTCACATGCTGACCTGCTGCCCTGGTTCCCAAACTCCTGTCACATCAATTTCAACCCTTCTGAGTGACACTGGCAAACCTCCCTGCCAGGATATTGATGCCCCTTTGTCCTTTTTGCAGGTCCCATCTGATCTGGAAGAGATTCCAGTGATCCAGATATCTGGATCCCTCCCTCCTACACCAGCTTTTTAGCCAAGTATTCAGTTGTGTTATCTTCCTATTTCTGGATTCACTAGCATGTACCATGAGGAGAAACCTCGAGATTACAAACCTAGAGATCCTTTTTTTTTTAACTTCAGCCTAACACCCTTTTGCAGGACCTCCTCACCATTCCTACCTATGTCGTTAGTACCCACGCAAACTATGATCTCTGGCTGGTCACCCTCTCCTGTCAGAATGTCCTCTGCCAGTTCAGAGGCATCCTTGACCCTAGTACCAGGGAGGTATCTGCAGTGTTGTTTGCAGCCACAGGAGCACCCACCTGTGCCCCTGACTACAAAGTCCCTGATGATCACTGCCTACCTACACTCTGAACCCCACCCACCCACCCCCACCTTGCTGTACAACAGAGCTAGCTGTAGTCCCACTGTTCTTGCTACTTGCTCTCACCATCTCCTGATAGGCCATCGCTCCCTTCCTGCTTCCCACCCCTGCCTCCCCACCAAAAACAAGAGCCAAAATGTTTTCTTTAATTGTTTTTGGGACATGGGCATCTCTATTATTGCCCATCCTAGTTGCCGCTGAGAAGGTGGTGGTGAGCTGCCTTCTTGAACAGCTGCAGTCCACCTGCTGTGGGTTGACCCAGAATACCGTTGGGGAGGGGATTCCAGGATTTTGACCCAGTGACAGTGAAGGAACAGTGATGTATTTCCAAGTCAGGATGGTAGGTGACATGGAGGGGAAATTGCAAATGGTGGTGTTCCCAGGTATCTGCTGCCCTTCTCCTTCAAGATGGAAATAGTCATGAGTTTGAAAGGTGCTGCATGAGGACCTTTGGTATACTTGTTAGAGAAGTGAATAGCTACAATGGTCTCCTGTATTTAGTACCTGTCTATTTTGCTGGTCATCCATCTATCTGCCTCTACTTTGCATGTGGCCCCACCCCTGAAACTCCTATCTGTGATACTTTCCATCTGCATGCTCCTAAATGTGACCAACAGCCATTCCAACCAATTCACGTGGTCTGACAGGACATACAGGCAGACTCTCTTCCTGCAGACGTAGTCATCAGGGTATGCGGACTGTCCCTGATTATTCACAATCCACAGGAGATGCATACTACCCAACAAACTGTAATTTCTAATCTAGTGGAATAAAAATAAGTGATAAATATTATATAGTTACTTTAATTCCAATCCAAAAAATCTCTTTGCAATCTTTAAAGCTCAAGTCAACACAAGATTCAGGTACAACAATATTTCATATGGCTCAATATCCATCACCTACAGTCGAAGGTCACCATCAAGATTACTTCACCATATCTACAATTCTTCTCCATCTATAAGGCTATAATAACTTGGACTTAGATTACCTTATATTGTGATTGCTAGGTCCAGATTTTGTTTTTTCCTTCTTAACACCATATGGAAGCATTATCATAACTGCAGTCATTCAAGGAGAGGGTCCCCGAACACCACCTCAGGAGGACAGATATAACTACGTGCCGTGTTCTCATTTCTACAATATACAAGTTAATTCAGGAATGTGAAAGATTGTGTAATTCATTGTATTTAGCAAGATTAGATAACTGAACACACACTATACAGTTTCTGCTTTTGGGATTGTAGATTGTGCTTTTTAAGATGGAAAAGAATGCTGTTTAAAACAAAATTGAGATTGCAAATACCAGAATTTTAAACAAGTAAATGTGACTTGTAATATGGTTAGCAGCCTGAGTATCTCAAATCTCTCAAATTTAGGGAGCACTTCAGCTCAAAGATATAACACACATCAGCTCCCTGTCGAAAGATGGAATGGGGAGCCCTCAGTCCTGACTGAATTGGAATGTCTGTTTGGGCTGTGCAGTGGTGTGTATACCTCTGGCTGATTCTGATGGCATTACTGCAGTGACATAAGGACTTTACCTGACAATGGAGAACTTCACTTTAGCAGCAGAATAGTTCCTGGGAGCCATATATAACTGCTAAATGCCAGAGCAGTAGATCAGAATTGTAGCAGTATCCAGGGGATAAATGCAATTTACAAGGATAACATTTATAGGGTCATAGAGTCATAGAGATGTGCAGCATGGTCCATGCCGACCAGATGTCCTAAACTAATGTAGTCCCATTTGCCAGCGCTGGGCCCATATTCCTCTAAACCCTTCCTATCCATCCAGATGCCTTTCAAATGTTGCAATTGTACAGCCTCCACCACTTCCACTGGCAGCTCATTCCATAGACACACCAGACTCTGCGTGAAAAGGTTGCCCCTTAGGTCCCTTTTTTGTCTTTCCCCTCTCACCCTAAATCTATACCTCTAGTTCTGGAGTCCCCCACCCCAGGGAAAAGACTTTGTCTATTTATCCTATCCTTGCCCCTCATGATTTTATGAACCTCTATAAGGTCACCCCTCAGCCTCCAATGTTCCAGGGAAAACAGCCCCAACATACTCAGCTTTTCTCTATAGCTCAAACCCTTCAATCCAGGCAACATCCTTTCTGAACCCTTTCAAGTTTCACGACATCCTTCTTATAGAAGGGAGACCAGAATTGCACACAATATTCCAAAAGTGGCCTAACCAATGTCCTGTACAGCCGCAACATGACCTCTCAACTTCTATACTTAATGCTCTGACCAATCAATGTACTGTTTAACATTTTGGCACTTATCTTATTTCATTTCTGACTTGCAACAATTTGCAATTGTTACTTTGAATAATATCAATAGTAGTTCTGACAATTTGCAAATTTCATTAGGGTCTGCATTCTTTGCTGCTTTATCATACTTGCTCTGCTCCTTTACTTTAGTGCCATTGGTTTATTTGATCAACTCTCATGGGACTTCTGAATCAAGTTTGTGTCAATTGGAAATAGATAAAGCTAGCAGTAATCTCAATGGCAATCTGCTCAATGTGAAATCCCAGCCTGATAATATTGCTGTTTCATCTCTCTGCTAATTTTGTGACAACCTGTTGTGCAAATATTGCTGCAGCATGCAGATAAAGATAGATTGACTTCCTTTCTCCTCCTCAAAGTTGTCAATAAAAACAGTAGCTGCCAAATTTAGCATTTGTAGTTTATTTAAATATATTTCTGCATTGATTGCAGGCAGACTGTCTCATACAAAATATGTTGCAAAGTGTTTGTTTCCGTTTAGTCATACCGTGAATCTTCAAAAATGTGTTGGCTCTGTTGACAGTAATATTTTCCTACTATTTCTATTTTCCACTTTAGGACTGCAATGTGCAGCATCTTTTTCATCCTCACAGACTTCAGCTTATTTGTGAACACAACTGAAATTTCTTCAGATTTTCGGGAAAAAAAACCCAACAGATTTGAGCTTTCTATTTTACCTTTCCTGGATAATAATGTTCAGTTTTTTTTTGTATAAAGGCATATAAGGGGAACAATTTGGCAACAACCAAAAATGGGCAGGGAGATTGCAATTGCTCAGTTGCTTCTGATGGAAATTTTCTGTTACCTGCTCATTTCCATGATATGGCCAAAAGGCAACATAAAGCACTCTGCAGAATGGCTGCATTCCTGAGCAAGAGATGCAAAATCATAAGGAGTGAGAACAAGTACAAGCTTCCCTACTTTTCTACAAGACACCATGGCACACCTCTTTAAAGGGAGCTGCATTTGGATGCTGAATAACATTCTAGAAACAGGAGGGACACAGTCATAGCATAACGTAGCAGAGTGTGGGTTCCAGTGTTCTCTGGAGGCATTACTGCAGGAGATGGACAGTATGAGAGAAGCCCTCTATCCTAAAGAGAACAGGTAACTCTTTAGACAGACACAGAAAAGTGGTGGATGCAGTTCGCAGGTACCAGCAGAACAGCCACAAGGACCTAGATACAGAGTTACAAGATTTTCAAAGTGCTCACTTAAGTGGTTAGGTTCAGTGACCAGACTTATGAATGCCATATCCAATCACCTACAGTACTAGCCTTATTCATTTTTCAAAGTATCACATCTCCACATCCACACCACTCACCAGCCAACAATCTCTATCAATCATATTCATACATGATATTCATGTCTTTACTTCACCCTCACACATATCACATCACATGCTACAAATGTATATATCTCATATTGCCACTTATTCAACCCCAACTAGAAAATCATACAACCACATTGCAGTTCACTGACACATTTCACTCTGACTCGTAGGACAGCCCCAGGAAGAAGTAGCCAACTGTGGGAGACAAAGTTAGATACAAAGTTAGATGGGAATGTAAACTCAGAGGATGTCGTGAAAAAGTTGCACAGTGATATCGGCAGGTTCAGTGAGTGGGAAATAAAGTGGGGGTAAAGTATAATGTGGAGAAGTGGATAGTCATTCGATATTTTAGAAAGAAGAGGAACATAATAGTTTATAAAAGGCATGAAACTTTTGAAATGTTGATAAACAAAGACACTATAATGAATTCAAACAATAATGAAATCAGCATGCAGGTACAGTAAGCTATAATGAAGGCAAAAGTTATGTTGCAAGAGAATTGGAATAAAGAAAAGTATGTTTTGTCACAATTGGGCAGGTATTTGGTTAGGGCAGCATCCGAGGAGCAGGAAAATCGATGTTTCGGGCAAAAGCCCTTCATCAGGAATAGAGGCAGAGTGCCTGCAAGGTGGAGAGATAAATAAGAGGAGGGTAGGGGTAGGGAGAAAGTAGCATAGAGTACAATAGGGAATGGGGGTGAGGATGGAGGTGATAGGTCAGAGAGGAGGGTGGAGTGGATAGGTGGAAAGGAAGATTGGCAGGTAGGACAATTCATGGGGACAGTGCTGAGCTGGAAGTTTGGAACTGGGGTGAGGTGGGGGAAGGGGAAATGAGGAAACTGGTGAAGTCCGCATTGATGCCCTGGGATTGAAGTGTTCCAAGGCGGAAGATGAGGCATTCTTCCTCCAGGTGTTGTGTGGTGAGGGAGCGGCAGTAAAGGAGGCCTATGTCCTCGGCTGAGTGAGAAGGGGAGTTGAAATGTTGGGCCACAGGGCAGTGTGGTTGATTGGTGCGGATGTCCTAGAGATTTTCCCTAAAGTGCTCTGCTAGGAGGCGTCCAGTCTCCCCAGTGTAGAAGAGACTGCATTGGGAGTAATGGATACGCTCCCCTCTACATTGGGGAGACTGGACGCCTCCTAGCAAAGCGCTTTAGGGAACGTCTCCGGGACACCCGCCCCAATCAAGCCCCGTGGTCCAACAATTCAACTCCCCCTCCCACTCAGCCGAGGACATGGAGGTCCTGGGCCTCCTTCACCACCGGTCCCCCCACCATACGACGTCTGGAGGAAGAACGCCTCATCTTCTGCCTCGGAACACTTCAACCCCATGGCATCAATGTGGACTTCACTAGTTTTCTCATTTCCCCTTCCCCCACCTCACCCCAGGTCCAAACTTCCAGCTCAGCACTGTCCCCATGACTTGTCCTACCTGCCTATCATCCTTTCTACCTTTCCACTCCACCCTCTTCTCTGACCTATCACCTCCATCCCCACCCCATACACCTATTGTACTCTATGCTACTTTCTCCCCACCATCAACCCTCCTCTCATTTATCTCTCCATCCTTCAGGCACTCTGCCTGTATTCCTGATGAAGGGCTTTTGCCTGAAACATCGATTTTCCTGCTCCTCGATGTTGCCTGAACGGCTGTGCTTTCCCAGCACCACTCTAATCTAGAATCTGATTTCCAGCATCTGCAGTCCTTGTTTTTACCCAGGTATTCGGTTAGACTCCATTTGAAGTATATTGTTCAGTTTGGTCTCCATGTTTAAGAAGGGATGCACTTGCAATGGAGGTAGAACCATAAATGTTCAATAAATTGTTTCTCGAGATGAGGGGATGGTCCTATAATGAAAGGGGAAGTACCTTGTATCTATAATCTCTGGTCACTCAAAGAAC
The DNA here is from genome assembly GCF_020745735.1 of Hemiscyllium ocellatum. Taxonomy (NCBI): domain Eukaryota; kingdom Metazoa; phylum Chordata; class Chondrichthyes; order Orectolobiformes; family Hemiscylliidae; genus Hemiscyllium; species Hemiscyllium ocellatum. The sequence goes on from NC_083401.1 coordinate 102,112,867, forward strand.
AAGAAGTGATCGAATTGAAATAGACAATTTTATATATTTTGGCAGGATGGATGTTGTTATCACTAATTTGGGATTCCAGTACATAGAACAGTCTCAGGGTAAGAGAAGACATTTCTCTTGATTCAGAATCGTGGGCCAAAAGAATTCTCTATCCAAGAAGGTATGGATATGCTATATTTGAGAAAGGTTAAGGTTGAAATAAATAAAATGTTTGATCTCTTATGGACTATAGCTGACTTGAACATAAGCCATAGGTCAGTTATTATAGTATCAAATGGTGGAACTGATGAAAGGAGCCTCCTATTTCTTATATTATGTTTCTAATAGAGATATAAAGGAAGGTGGTGATGTATTGGTAAATTATCTGGATTATTAAGCAAAAGGTCCAAGTAGGTAGCTGGGTACAAAATCCACAATAGCTATTGGTTGAACTTAAATCTGATTCTTCAAACTGAAATATAAAGCTAGTATCCATGACAGTGGCTATGAAATTATCATCAATTCCTGTAAAAACCCGTATGGTTCACTAATATCCTATAAGGAAGGAGGTATGTCACCCTTAGCTAACCATGTGACACAATGTATGATTGACTGCACAAGTCCTATGTAATTCAGTCAGGGCAGTTAAAGGTAAGCAAAAATGCTGGCCTCACCATTAGCACTCACAAAGCTTAATACAATAAAACTCAGTCCATTCCCACCTGATTTGCAACTAAAGGGAAAGAAACCACTCCAATGTGTTTGGATTTTATTTCTACTCATTCCCAAATATTTACATTGCACAAAGGGGAAATTAGTCATTTAGTAAAGCAGACATTGGATCTAAAGGTTATCACTTCTGGTTCTGAAAAGTACCAGTCAACCTCAGATTACCCTGGAAGGGCAACATATCTTAAAGGTTTGCAGAGTGTTGTCAAACAGAAAGACCTCAGAGTTCAGGTACATAATTCATTGAAGTTTGCATCACAGGTAGATAGGGTGATGAAGAAGGCATTTAGCACATTTGCCTTCATTACTCAGATGTTTGAGTAGAGGAGTTGGGATATTATATTAAGGTTGCACAGGACATTGGTGAGGCTGCTTCTGGATTACAATGAGCAGGTCTGGTCACCCTGTTGTAGAAAGGATTTTATTAAATTGGAGAGGGTTCTGGAAAGATTTACCAGAATATGGCTGGGAACAGAGAGTTTGAGTTAATAGAATAGTCTGGGACTTTTTTCACTAGAGAGAAGGAGATTTGGGGTGACCTTACAGAGATTTTTAAAATCATGAGGGACATAGATAAGATGAATAGTAAAGGTCTTTTCCCTGGGGAGGGGGAGCTCAAAACAAGTGGCATATTTTTAAGGTGAGACGAGAAAGTTTTAGAAAGGACATGAGGGGCAACCTTTTCACATATAGAGTTGTTAGTGTGTGGAATGAACTGCCAGTGGAAATCATAGAGTCCTCCAGCATGGAGTCAGGCCCTTTGACTCAAACTGGTGCATGCTGAACAAAATGGATGCAGGTACAGTCACAACAATTAAAAGTCATTTGAATAAGTACATGAATAGGCAAGGTTTGGAGCAATATGGACAAATGCAGGCAGGTGGGACTTGTTTAGTTTGGAAATCTGATTAGCATGGATTAGTTGGACTGTATGTAGTATAATAAATGAAACTAGCTACTTCACACTGCTATTATGCTGGAACAACACTTGTGGTATTCAGCACTAACAGGATTTTGCAGTCAAGTCAAAAAGACATTCTGCTTATCATGCAAATTATAATGTGTTGCATGAATTTCAGTGCCAGTGTGATGTCAAGTATGTAGGCTGTTTGTCCCAAAGATTGGAAAGATAGTGTTTTACTTTACCTGTTTATGGTGAGCCAAGTATTCACCATACCTGATGAAGGGCTTATACCCAAAATGTCGATTCTCCTGCTCCTCGGATGCTGCCTGATCTGTTGTACTTTTCTAACACCACACTTTTGACTCTGATCTCCAGCATCTGCAGTCTGCAATTTCTCCCACCATACACAACCAATCCATGCTTGTAAAGCTCACAACACAGTATCCACCAATGGATGTGATTCCCTGAGTGCATGTCATTTGCGAAATAATCCTGAGGATGTAAAGAATCACACTGACAATTAAATTGGGATTTTCAGTTGGGTGTGCAGTGTGGCACACTTGCGTGTGTTGGAAGTACACAAGGCCTTAATCTTTGCAGATAGAAAGAACATTAACCATTCTCTAGTTCATTTCTCAGATCAATGCCTAGATAAATCAAGGTCATCCTGCTTGGTTTAAAATTTAAACAATACTTACCTAGTACCGTAGTTAACCTCATTTACTGATGTAATATCCATGGTGATACAACTATCAAGCAAATTCCACTTGCAAACCAATTAGCACTTACTTTCATACAGTATGAAGGTTCCTTTACATTTTCTTTGGTATTTCTTATGAATTGTCCTGATGAGTGCAATATAAAAAGCTTCAATAAATCTGCAATACAAAGGAGAAATTATTATTCTTTGCACTGAATTATTAGTACAAGGTAAAGAATTATATTTTAATTTTTCCAAGCTTTGTAAGTAACTTTTAAAATGATAATGGCATATAATGGCTATATAAAGCTTTTTTTTTCAGTTCCTTACTAAATTCTTTGTAAAAACAATACCGCTTTGTTTCATTTGAAACTTTGATTAAAAAGTCAATTGATGAAAGAAATATCAAGCCTATGTTGAAGCAACGGGGAGCTCCCAAGTGAGGAAGTACCCAGCAGCAAAGCAATTTGATGCTGATCTGAATTTGACTCAAAACCCATACGAGCTGCTATCATTATCCCTCAGTTGTTTGTTGTATAATGGAATTCTTAATCTTATAAGGGTCTCCTGTGAAATTTATTTTTAGCTTACAGAAACTTAGTTATTTAATATGCCACTCATCCTTTTTAAAAGCCATAGTCCTCTGCGAACACTTATTCTGAAGATGATGTAAAGGAATCCAAAAATATTTCAGTGGAGCTCTTGTCAAACATTTCTCTGGAGTGAACATTGGCTAAGCGACCTATAGTTTCACTGAAGTAATTTAAAAAACATGTTTGAACCTGTTGATGAAAAGAAACTAATAAAGAATCATTCCTATTTTAAATGAAATAATAATATCTGATAAAATACCTTCAAAAACAGTTATTTTCTGAATTCACGAACTCCAGATTAACTTAATAGGGATGATATGACAGATAGTGTTATTATATTTTCTGTTGAATGGTCAAATTAAAGATAAAGCAGGCAATGAACTGGAAATGAAGCATCTTGTTCCTATGTGGTCTATAATGTCAAGCTTTCTCATGAAAATGTATTCAATGTGTTATGCTCCATGAATCATGAAATATGATATCAAAATAAAAGGGAACAGTGTTCTCCAGTAATCTAAGTTAAAGTAATGCAAATTGAAAAGTGAACTCCAGTGTCTAAAACTGCTTTTCAGTCACCTGAGATAAAAGCATTGATGCAATTGTCAGATGAATGAAAGGCATTAAACAATGTTTTAGGCAATTCAGCAGATGCACTATTGACTGCTGAAAGAAAAATGTTGCTCTCTGAGATACCAATGACATTACTTTCCATTGAACAATTTTAGGATTATTGAGTTATTTGAAATACAACAGCAAGCAGGACGGAGTACTGCTTACCAGATTTTTATGGTCAGTGCGAGCAGATATGGAGGCAGGAGCAGATAAGCTGAAATATTGGCAGATTCCTGGAAAAATCATTTTTGCTGCAAATTTTTGTACTGGAGTTCTACCTTGATGTTGGAAATTCTGTATTAATAACAGCATGCATGTTTCTGCAATGTTTTCAGGAAGAGCATGCTGTATAATTCAGTGACTCCAATTAAGCGGTCAATGAGAGGATGATGTCCTCCAGAGAATATCGCCAAAAGAACATTGATACTTTGGTAGGTCATCATAAGAACATAAGAACTAGGAGCAGGAGTGGGCCATCTGGCCCTTTGAGCCCATTCTGACATTCAATAAGATCATGGCTAATCTTTACGTGACCTCAGCTCCACTTACTCACGCTCTCACCATAACCTTTAATTCCTTTACCGTCCAAAAAACTATCTATCTTAGCTTTAAAAACATTCAATGAGGCAGCCTCAACCACTTCACTGGGCAGGGAATTCCACAGATTCACAACCCTCTGGGTGAAGAAGCTCCTTCTCGATTCAGTACTAAATCTGCTCCCCCTAATTTTTGAGGCTGTGCCCTCTTGTCCTAGTTTTACCCGCGAGTAGAAACTGGCTTGCTTTTATCTTATCTATTCCCTTCATAATTTTCTGTGTTTCTGTAAGATCCCTCCTCATTCTTCTAAATTCCAATGAATATAATCCCAGTCTACTCAGTCTCTCCTCATAAACCAACCGTCTCAACTCTGGAATCAACCTGGTGAACCTCCTCTGTACTCCCTCTAGTGCCAGTACATCCATTCTCAAGTAAGGAGACCAAAACTGCACACAGTACTCCAGGCGTGGCCTCACCAGCACCTTGTACAATTGCGACATAACCTCCCTGCGTTTGAACTAAATCCATTTTGCAATAAAGGGCAAAATTCCATTTGCCTTCCTAATTACTTGGTGTACCTGCAGACCAACTCTCTCTGATTCATGCACAAGGACACCCAGGTCCCTCTGCACAGCAGCATGCTGCAACTTTTTACCATTGAAATAACAGTCCTTTTTACTATTATTCCTAGCAAAATGGCTGACTTCACTTTTACTAACATTGTACTCCATCTGCTAGACCTTTGCCCACTAACTTAAACAATCTATGTCCTTTGCAAAGTTTCACAGACATCTGCACACTTTGCCCTACCACTCATCTTACTGTCATCTGCAAACTTTGACACACTATACATGGTACCCAATTCCAAATCTTCTGTGTAAATTATGAACAATTGGGGTCCCAACACTGATCCCTGAGGCACACCACTAGTCACCGATCGCCAACAAGAAAAGCACTCATTTAGATTTAGATTAGATTACTTACAGTGTGGAAACAGGCCCTTCGGCCCAACAAGTCCACACCGACCCGCCGAAGCGCAACCCACCCATACCCCTACATATACCCCTTACCTAACACTACGGGCAATTTAGCATGACCCGCACATCTTTGGACTGTGGGAGGAAACCGGAGAACCCGGAGGAAACCCACGCAGACACGGGGAGAACGTGCAAACTCCACACAGTCGCCTGAGGCGGGAATTGAACCCAGGTCCCTGGCGCTGTGAGGCAGCAGTGCTAACCACTGTGCCACCGTACCGCCCCCAAGTTAATGCTTCATCTGAGAATGTCTCATCTGACAATGAAATTAAATGTTTCATTCTTGGATTCCTCAGATTGGATCAGATTGGATGCTGTCACAGTTTTATTGTTGTGGCCTGCATTTATTCCCACATTTTGCTTCCTGTTAGTTAATCAATCCTCTATCCATGCTAATACATTACATGTAATGTCATACATCTTTATCTAATGCAGCAGCCTTTTTTGCGGCACCTTGTCAAATGCCTTTTGATAATCTTGATACACCACATCCACTGGGTCCCCATTGGCCACCGTGCTCTTAAGGTCTTCACAGAATTCCAGAAGAGGTATTCGAAAGAAGTATTGTAAAGGTTATTCAAAAACCTTCATCTGTCATACTTTTATTTTCAGGTCACAAAATTTAACCAGAATATTAACTGTGAGTAAGCACATTGCAGTGACCTCTGAAAAGTGGCAGTGCATTTTTGTTTCATTCTTACTGCTTTCTTATTACTCCCATACAAACCTATGCTGGGCAAAGTCAGGTTATATTAAATAGTTTACTTTCATATAAATGGACAAGCAGGAGAAAATTATACGCTGGAACCCAAGTTAATGCTTCATCTGAGAATGTCTCATCTGACAATGAAATTAAATGTTTCATTCTTGGATTCCTCAGATTGGATCAGATTGGATGCTGTCACAGTTTTATTGTTGTGGCCTGCATTTATGACATCAAATGTGGAGCAAAGTTGTCAGTACACCCTTTAATATTAAGGGAATGATGCTGCTGCAAATAGTGCACAGAGAAAATCTCCTGGAGGGCATTGCTTTTAAAAGACACTCGCAGGCTGTCTTTCAGCAATGAGCAATTTCTTTATATCACTCACATCTACAAGTATCTGCAATATTCCCAATTGAATTGTTTTTTTCTCTTCCTCTCTACTATATCGCAACAACTTCTCAAATATTCCACTTTACTATAGGCCACCTAAAAGATATTGTTTTTTGGAATAGAAAATACTGCTCATTGCATCAGTGGAGATAAAACAAATATGAGCTTGATAAAGCGGCCTGAATCTTCCAAACAGTGAAATCTAGAGCAAACTTTCTGTCATTGCTATTGACATTGAATAAATCCTGGAGTTGTCTCACACACTGAAATTATCCAGGAAATTTTAAATTCTGATGTTTAATTTGCACTTTACGCATGTCCCTCACATGATCTCAGTGTTAGAGACTTGGGATTGATATGTTGGACTCACCCTGGAAATGTTAGGTTGGTTAACACTTGGCCTACCTCAGTGAGTAGCCAGCCCAAATGATCATAGTACTAGAACTGACCACACCTGCATTTGATGTGCCTACCTCTCTAGACCCAACATATTATCCTCTGACAAGATTAAAACCAACCCCACCTAACCGGACTACTCCAGTTGTCCATCCAGGTGACACAACTACCCCATCACTTTTGCCCACCTTGCCAGCCTGACCAAACCTTCAACTCAACTACCTACCTGACTTGACCTTACTCTTCCCACCCTTTCTAAACTCAGCTAAGTCTCTTGACCTGACCTGACAAATCCAATGATCCAACTGGCCAACCACCCACTCAGTCATCCATTTACCCACCTGCCTACTCACCCAGTAACCTAGATTCCACCCATCAATTCACATTTACTGAACTACACATCCAACTATTCAGCCAGCAGCCTACTCACAAAAATATTCATTGAAAGATTTGAGATCTTTAAAAATTCACTTGAATATGGCATCTAGTGTCATTTAAAAATGTCATATTTCCCTCTGTTTTCTCTCGTGTTCAATGATCTTGCCCTGAAAAGTCAGCACAGGTCCATTTCTGCTGTGATCCTGGCTGAATGTACAAATTGTAGTCAGGGCGTAGACACTTTCACGAGCACTGCAGCATGCCCAGCATTGTCTGTGCCAGGATGTTTCCTGTCATGTGATACATTTAAATGTGAAACTTGTAATGACATTGAAACTAGCAGGATTGCTCCCTTGGTTCGATATTCCCCAGTTTCTCAGGCTGCAAAGCAAAGAAACTCCTGTGTTTGAACCAGCTCTACTTCCATGCTTGTTTCATTGCTGTCAATTTTATTTTCACACTATGAACAGCAATGTAAAATAAAAGTAAATAGAAAACATTGAGCAAAATGCATAATACTTTTCAATATCATCTTGGTGCTTTCTTCATCATATTGAAACTGTGTAATTACACATTTTGACACAGTTTGTACCTGGCAGGAGCACCTTGTTCATGACTTTTAAACTGATGTGCATCTAGAAGTTTATTGAGTATAATTGCATACAGTGCTAACTGAAAGCAAAAGGTGATTTCTCTGTGAGGAAATTCAATGCACCTAAGGTGTTGGAGAAAGAATCATTTATAATATATGATGCCATGAAGCACGTGATAATACCAGGAAAGAAATCATTCCCAAAAGATGCACATTACCTTCAAAGTTAGAGACATAGACACGGAAGGTTCACCTCCCCACAGGGTTATACATGCTCACCAAGTGCTGGGAATGGTGTGCCCAATTCCATTACACTCCAGCTCTCTCTTTCTCTCAGAGAAGTGGGATGAGTTAGTGCACAACAGGAAGAAGAGGGTCCAGAAGGTCTACCTGATCTCACTGCATTCATGGACATTGCAGTCCAACTACTGAGTAATATATAGGATCAATCCTGTGCTGATGTACAATTTGGAATGATAAAAGCCTGCAACATTTCAAGAAGGAAGGTCGCTATTAACTTTGCCATTGCAATAATAGATGGGCAATAAATGCTGACCAAACAGGTGACATCCACATCCCATTAGCACATTTCAAACAATTGCTGTCTGTTCCTTTCATATCTGCAGTTTCTCTAACTGATTCCTCTGCATAAGCAGTTGAGCTTCTTCATGATCTAATTCTCTCTTGTTTTCTGCAGTCACAGAAGATTCAACTGATAGCCAAGAGAAACAAAGCACATACGTGTGCAACTGGGAGATAAAGAAATGCCGCAAGAGTTCTGTCCCTCGGAGGACCTGCTCAGCCCCATATCGATAAAGTGCCTCTGGATCCAGCCATAAGGGACAATGTCAATTTGCACAAAATGGCAGGGAATGTCAGGCAGGGATGCAGACACCTTCATCAGGCTGAAGCGAATGATAGGAGAGCCTGTCCATCCTCTGGTGACTGCTGCGACTCTGACATTCAAGCTTTAAGCTGACTCCATAGAAAGGGTGTCAGCCATCTTGGAAAAACACTCTGTATGGCTGTTCAAACATGCAGGGACCATCACTCTAGACATATGTGTTCAGCATTGATGAAAAGATGAGAAGGAGGTGATGATCCAGGGGAACATTCATGTCTTCCATGTGAAAGAACAAGAAGGCACAGATTTAAAGTGATTTACTAAAGGAGCAGACATGATGCCAGAAGAAGCTTTTTCACACCAGATTATTGGGGCTGGAATGCATTGCCTAGAAATGTTGTGGAGGTATGTTGAATTGAGACTTTCAGAGGGAATTGGATGATTATTTGAATAAAAATAAGGCTCTACAGAAAGGACAGGAGACAGGGACGAGGTAACGCTGCTCATTTGAAGAACTGGTGAGAATACAATAGCCAAATCATCCCCTTCTGTCCTCTGTCACTTCTGTGATTCTGTAACCTCACTCTAGGTGCTCCATCTGCTTAAGGAGCCAGTAGGTACCTACAGGGACAGGATGAGCAGAAAGGATCCCGGGAGTTTCAACACAGGACACTGTGAACTTGCCTGAGCCATCCATCTCAGTCCTGCCAGTTACATGAGAGGCCGCAACAGATCAGGCCAAGGAGGGTGCACCCATATCCATCCAGGAGACAATCACTGGCTTGGGGTTTTCTAGGCCATGAGCCCAACAAAGGTGCCCACCAAAGACTTCACAATCACCAGGTCATACCGGTCAACAGGGTCCCTCCACCCCTGTTGCAGACATTGGTCCTGCCCTTTGACCTAGTGGTAGGCAAAAGGAGAAGAAATTATTTTCAGGGCACGCATATGGCATGAGTGTTTCATATTCCCACTTGGTGCCTATATGGCAGCTTTTTCTCCAGAACCAGAAGTTTTCCCTTTCCTGGACTCCTTTGAATGTCTCATTGTCTTAGGACTGTGTGTGCCTCTACTCCCTTTTGTAACTCAGTGCACTAGCTCCTAACATTGAGTTGCACAGTCAAATCTGCAGAGGTTACACTTTGCTCCATCAGGTCAACAGCATGGAGTGCAGGGGTCAAAGGTTACCTGCATGCTTGGTCTTTCCATAGCCAGGCTGGGCATTCACAGTTCACGCGGTAGGCTTAGCCCCTAGAAATGGTGCCTCTCGTTTTGGGCGGGTGCTGATAGTGGGGAAGGGATAGTATTTGTACACCTCACGCTACTAAAAGCTCAGTTTGAAAGAATGAGCAGGCATACTAATGTAGGTGTAGGTTCCTGACATTCTGCAGCAGTGTGGGAGGAGAGAGAGCACAGAATGGGACTCACGATACCAAGTAGTGTCACAGACTGGGTAACTTCCTCCCAGTTCTTAAACAATTCTACTGGCATCCATTCAGGCTGCCTAAGCTAAATTTTAGATTACTAGTGAGCAATAGTGATGCAACAGTATTAGTGCAGGGACCAGTCATATTTATTTAAATGCTCTGACCCTACTCTGATTCACACACTCCTTTGGAATCTAATGGTATTATGGATTTAAGGAGTTGTAGTGTGACTGTGGAGCTCAAAATAAAGAAAAGAAATAACTTCCATTATCAAAGATTCCCTGAATATTACACTGAACTATCAACTGAAGTTATGAGTTCAATGACCTAAATTCATGACATTGAACCAACAGTGTTCTGCTTCAGAAGTGACAGTACTCCCAAATGAATCACATTACAGGAACTGGGCAATGAGATTCTCTTGCTGGGAGGAAATCTGCACTTTTCAAGCTGTTGTCTGTGATTTCAAAGCCTGTTTTTTTTTCCTTCAGTATGGTCCCTTGCTGAAATATAAACCAAAGCTTCAGGTGGCAACAAGAATAGAAAAGCACACAGAATATAATTTAAATGGGGAGAGACAGGAGAGCAATACAGAAAGTCTTAAGTGTACTTGTACCTGACTCACAGCCTGGAAGCAGATCAAGTAAAGCGGAAAGTAAATGGAATGGCGCTCTCTGTTACTAGCAGGATAGTGTATAAATGTAGGAACGCATGCTACAACTGTGCAGGGCATTGATGAAAGCATTCATGCAAGTGCTCGGTAATGACCAGCTCCATCAAGAGAGAATCTAATCTTTGCTTCTTTACCTTCAAAAACACTACCATCAATCAATCCGCCAATATCAACATCCAAAGGGTTTTCAGTGACAAGAAACTCAACTGGACCAGCCATATAAATACTGGATGTACAACAGCAGGTTCAGAAGCTAGGAATCTAGCAGTTCATAACACACCTCTTTACTCCTCAAAGCTTGGCCACCATATGAATGGCAAAAGTCAAGTCTGTGATGCAGTACTCTCCATTTGTTTGGATGACTAAAGCTTCAGCAACACCCAAGAAGCTTAACACCATCCAGGACAAAGCAGCTTGCCTCCCTGACATGATATTTAGCACCTTCAACATTCACTCCCTCTGCCACCAATGCACAATGGCAGCTATCTGAACTGTTTGTAAGATGTACTACAATGGTTCACCAAGTTTCCTTAAATAGTATCTTCTAAATCTGTGGCCTCCAAAATCTAGGAGGATAAAAGCAGCAGATACATAAGAAAACTATCATCTGCTAGGTCCCTGCCAGGCCACACACCATTCTGGAAATACAACGCTGTTCCTTCTGTGTTCCTGGGGCAAAACTATGGAACCCACCCCCTCACCCCCACTCACAGTACTGTATGTGTACCTGCACTAAATGGATGGCAACTATTCAAGAAGGCAGGGATGAGCACCATGGGCCACATTCTATGAGTGAATAAAATAAAAAGACAATATGCAGTTTTATTCACCTCAAGCAACAAACTGGGATTGGCAGCAATTCAGAGAATTGTCCCTGTGCTGATTCCTGGGGTGCAGTGGCTGTCTATTTGTTGAGCAGGCTGTGCTTATAATGGTGGAATTTAGAAAAATGAGGCAATTATTTTGAAACAAAGAAGATCCTAAGACGGTTTTACGTGATTGATAGTGAGAAATGTTTTCCCTTGAATGCGAAACCAGAAGGAGAGAGAAAGCTTCAAAAGAAGAAGTCTTCCAAAAAAAGCATAGATAAGGGGATAAGTCAAAGAGGTTTATCAGAGGTCACTGTTGCAAGAGAAAAAGCTGGTGATTGGAGGCAGCTTACAGGGATGTAGAGGAGATAACTTTTGTGAAGAGAAGCAACTCAATATAAGAGGAGGAAAGATGATAAAGCATGGAAGGGGAAGGAGTAATGTAGAGGTGGGAGGTCACTGACAGACAGCAAAACCCTGGCTTCAACAGGGGACGGTGGATTTTTAAAGTTCTTTCGTAAGACAGATACATTGCTGAAACATATCCCTCGCTGTCCTTGAGAAGGTGGTGGTGACCTGCCTTCTTGAACCACTGCAGTCCTTTTACCACAGGCACACCCACAATGTTGGTGGGGGGGCTGGGGGGGGGGGGGGGGGGGGGGGGGGAAGTTCCAGGATTTTGTACTTGTGACGCTGAAGGAATGGTAGTCTATTTCCAAATAAGGATGGTGAGTGCTTTGAAGAGCCAATTGCAAGTGGTGGTGTTCCTATCAACATTGCCTCTAAGTTGCACACCAAGGCTCTGCACAGAGCAGTTGGCTCCATAACCACCATGGCCACCAAGACCTCCTAGTCCTTGTCCCATTGTCCGGCCAGGGCAAACAAAAAAAGCTGCACAGGGCAGCTCTGGACTGCCAGAACTCAAACAGTACATGACTGCCTATTACAAAGTGTACTGCCACCAGAAATCTCAGAATGTGCCTGTAGTGGCAAATACGTCAATGGCGAGTGGAAGAAAATGATGATCAGGGCATCATAGGGATGTAATGCTTGGGTAATGAACTGAGTTTTGTATAATAGCTTGAGAAAGCTTACCAGGGCTCCCATGAACCTTGCCAAAGATGACACTTAGGTGATGATAGTAACATTCATCCTAAACAGAGAATGAGGCATAAAAATGACAAAAAGGGTCTCATTATTCCTGACAGACCCAAATGCATTCTGTGTTGAATAGGTTAACGTCAAAGCAAATTGAGCAATGGATGCTTTAAATAATCCAGTTTGAGTATAATTCATGTTTTGAAGTGCAAATGAAAGCTGTGAAATACATTTAAAAACAATTACTTCTGTAAGCAAGTTGTGTTTTGATGGATGGTGAAAGCTCATAGGTTTGTTTATTTCTGACTTTGATGAGATGACAAGTCCATTCTAGAAACATATTTCCATCCTTCAATTTTCTCTCTCTCTCTCAGAATTTCAAGAAACGCATTTAATGTTCATTTCATTTTTTTTAAGTAGAAAAGTAAAAAGGTTCCAAGCCCAGAGGGTACAACTTTGAATTCCATTTCTAGGTTGGCATTTAAACTCCTCTCAAACTATGCAAGATTTAATCAAGTCACTGATTGCTCATTGCAAGGCAGCAGGTGGTACAGCTTTGGAAACAAAATGGTCCCACAAATGCTTGACCTATGGAAGTGAATCAGAAAGCAGCCTTGGCAATGATTGTGGTAAAGGCTGCTGCCCAGATGGTTTTAGCTGAAGGAAAAACAGCTGAGATAGTCAGCTGCAAAGAACAGAAGGTGGAAACAAAAAGAAATGAAAGTGATCTAAGAAGGGTGACGGGTATTTCAAGGTCTACTCATCACAGTACATCACTGTCATTTGCTTTTTTTTAACGTGCGCTCCTTTTCACTATGTTACTTTTTTGTTCAAGCCTCTTTACGTGCAGAGTGAACATAATTTTTTGATTAATTCATTCCCACCCTTTGTTCAGATCTGAGTCAAGATGACTGAAATTCCACACAGCACACATTTGTTTTTGGTGAAGTGTATTAGGTATTTGCCAGATAAAAGAGAACTCAGGCAAGCCTTTTCTTTATGCATTTGTAAGAGAGTTCCTTCCTATATTGCATTTACCTCATATTTACAACAGAAAACACCACTAGTTGGTTTCCATCAAAAACACAGCTACCAATTTTTTTATGGTTGTAATAAATTTGTTTCACTTATTTTTCCATAAGTGATGAGATGATTTTAGAAGGCTTTTGTGCTATGGAGGAGAGGATATTCATTTCCACTAATGCTGTTTGTTTTCATTCTTAACTCGTACAAATATATCCGACACTTATTTTCTTCCGAGTTCATGTAGAGCGATTTAATGCATGAAAAAGAAGGAAAAAGAAGTAGCATACTAAAAATGGTGTCACAAATTGTGTGTGTGTCTTCCTTGGGTTAATAAATCTTGGAATGTTTTACCACATTAAAGGTGGTACATAAGTCCAAGTTGTTGTTAATGAAGTATATGACTGTTGACAATGAAATAAACAACCTCTTCCTTAATGTATGCGGTTGAGACTGTTAGGGAGCTCTATTTCCTTGCAGGATGAACCAGAAATACAACTTTATTTCAGAGTTGGTACCCAACTGATGTCAGACTTTGACTCTTTACCTGCTCTTTAAAAATTGCTTTAGAGGAAGGCAAATAATCTTCCCACAAATGAGTGGGCATAATATAATATAATGCAAATGATGGACCTCTGGCAAACAATAGACCAGAATTATTTTTAAAGCAGAGCAGCTCGTGTCATGCCTCGCTAGTTAGACATAATTACACACATTTAGGTTTGAATTTTTGTCTTTATTCTGCAAGTTGCTGAAAGTGTGAATTGGAAACAACACAAAGCGAGCAAAACAAGGCCTCTGGTAATTGCTGCTGGCAAAATGCCACCCCAAGGGATTTCTCTGACCTACGGCACTAGTTGCAGTTGACAAATAGTAGAGAAAGAAATTAAAAACATCAGAAGAAGGGTTAATTGAAGATAAGTAAACCCTGTACTGCTTTTCAAGTAAGGAAGGGAAATCTCTACAGAGGGAAGATCAGGATACAAATACCAGGATCATAGATGCTGCATCTCCACTCAGCATAAAGATATACAGCCTGTAAATTTGCACAATTCTACAAAGTATAATGTATAACGAGATTACTTACTTTATGAAAACTATTTTAGCACAAATATTACATTGAGGATAATTGTAACATACCCATTTCCATGCCTAAGTAAATTTTATAATTTTTTTGTCTGACATCTGTTGAAATCTGAGTGTGAAATTCATTAGGAGGTGATTATTAAAATTGGACTCATTGATAAGACTTCTTAAATTCAAAAAGAAATTCCTTTCCCGGGAATAAAACACAATAGAACACTGAAGATAATATGTTCTTTAAGAATGTGCTTGTGTTGAAAGGTGACTTGAAAGGAAATAGGAGCAATGTATTAATCTGGGTTACAGTTCTAATGGAGGATGGTTCATGATGCTGGATTGTTTCTTATTGCATGAGCTAAATTTTCACCTTAAAAAGCAATGGCAATGGCAGTGCCTGGAGCTCTGGGCCAGGAGGTCTGTGATGAGGTCATACCTGCATAGAGGTGTGTCCAAGCGGGTTAATTAAAATCCTTCTGTTTAGAAAATATTAATTATTTTGCTTTCACTTTCTCTCCAACAAAATGCCACAAAAATTGAAGGAAGCTCTTCTTTGAGGTTTTTGTGATTCAATGGCAAAAATGCGGTCCAACATTTCAACCCAATGTTGAAAAATCTACCTTAAATCTAAAGGAATATGCCGATATCAGGTCAAAAATGTAATTTTCCTTTGGAGCAGTATAGAGTGTAGATTCAGTAGTCACCTTGGAATAAAGCAGATTTTGAATCCCTCAGATTTGTGCAGTTAGAGTTTGCTTGTTTGTTGGGTTGCTTTCATTAATTAAATTGAATTGAATTGAATTGAATTTTATTTTATTTTATTTAATATATTGGCATGTGTACTGAGGCACAGTGAAAAGCTTTGTCTTGTGAGCAATACAGGCAGATCACAGAGTTAAGTAGCACAGATAAGTAAATAATAGGTGAACAATGGCAAAAACAAAAACACAGGTACAAGTGAATGTTAAGAGTTTGTGAGTCCATTCAGTATTTTAACAACAATAGGGTAGAAACCGTTACAAAACCAGCCAGTGCGTGTGTTCAGGCTTCTGTACCTTCTCTACCAATGGTAGAGGTTGCAGAAAAACATTGGAGGGTGGGATAGATCTTTGAGAATGCTGGCAGCCTCTCCTTGACAGAGGGCCTGGTAGATGGATTCTATAGATGGGAGGTTGGCTTTTGTGATTGTCCAGGCCGAGTTCACCACCCTCTGTAACCATCTCCAATCTAGAATGGTACAGTTGCCATACTAGGTACTGATACATCCAGACAAAATGCTCTTGATGGCACACCTATAAAAATTGGCAAGGGTATTCACTGTCATGCCAAATTTCCTCAGGTGCCTGAGGAAGAAGAGACATTGTTGGGCCTCTGTAACCAATGCATCCACATGAAGAGCCCAAGAAAGCTTGTTGTTGCTGACCGCTCCCAGGAGCTTGACACTCTCCACTCATTCCACCTCTGTGCTGTTAATGTGTAGACGGGTATGAGCAACATCCCGCTGAAAGTCAATAATGAGTTCCTTGGTTTTGCCGAAATTAAGAGCTAGGTTGTTCGCAGTGCACCATTTTTCCAGGTCTTCCACCTCCCTTCTGTGGTCTGTTTTATTGCTATTTGAGATTCGACAGACTATGGTGGTGTCATCAGCAAACTTATAAATGGCATTAGTCTGGTATTCGACGATGCAGTCATGGGTAAACAGTAATATATTTAGGGGGCTGATTATGCACCCCTGGGGACTCCACTGTTGAGTGTCAGTGAGTATGAAATATTGTCCCCAGTGATTGTGGCCTGTGGGTCAGGAAACTGAGGATCCAGTTGCAGAGAGTGAGGCTTAGTCCAAGATCACTGAATTTAGTAATCAGTCTTGAGGGGATAATAGCGTTGAAGGGTACATTGTAGTCAATGAGCAGGATTTTAACGTAGCTGTTCTTGGTGTCAAGATGATCTAGGGAGGAGTGAAGGGCAAGTGATATGGCATCTTACGTGAATCTTTTGGTCCAATAGGCAAAGTGGAGTTGGGCAAGAGTAGTGGGGAGGCTGGAGTTGATTAATGCTATGACCAGCCTTTTAAAGCACTTCATGACCACCGAAAGTAGGACCATTGAGACATGCTGCATGAGCCACCTTAGGCACAGGGATGATGTTGGCCCTCTTGAAACAGACAGGGAGAGGTTGAAGATGACCGAGAAGACCTCTGCCAATTGATCAGCGTATGCTCTGAGTGCACGGTCTGGTACTCCATCTGATCCCATTGCTTTCCTTGGATTCACACGAAGGGAAACTGATGTGACCTCTGATGCAGTGACTATTGGGATAGGTTCATCAGGAATAGGTGCTACCTCTCTGCCGAAATTCTGCTTTGGAGGTATTGGCATTGTCTTGTTTCTTCACTGGCTTTTTCAAGCTTCCCTCAGTCCATCTCTCAATGTTATCCACTAATCCAATTTTAATTCCACTTATGTTTTTACCCTTAACCTCTGCATCAATTATTGCCAAGACAATGGTATCAGGTCTTTATTTTTAATGGTCGTTCTCAGCCGACTTTCTCTTTCTAACTTAAATAAAAGCGCAGATGTGTGCTATTTAGCCAACATGCCTCCTCCACCAATCAACATAATCATGTCGTCCATATCAATGACTATAAGACCATAAGACATAGGAGAAGAATGAAGCCATTCAGCCCATCGAGTTTGCCCCACCATTCGATCATGGATGATATATTATTCAACTCCATTCTCCTGCCCTTTCCCCATAACTTTGATCCCATTACTAATCAATACCCTACCTATTTCTGTCTTTTGTCTTAGAGAAATGCAATGTCTTGGCCCCCCAGTTTTTTGTAGCAATGAGCTCCACCTTTAGCTGAAGGAATTCTTCCTCATCTCAGTCCTAAAGGAATATCTTTTCATTCTGAAGCTGTGCCCTCGAGTTTTAGTGTCTCCACTGGTGGAAACACCCTCTCCATGTCCACTCTATACAGGTCTCAGTATTCTGTAATCAGATTCCTCCCATCATCCAGCTAAATTTCAAGAATGGATCCAGAATCCTCACCCGCTCCTCATATGACAAGCCCTTCAGTACCAGGATCATTCTTGAGAACCTCCTCTAGACCCCTCCAAAGCCAATACCTCCTTCTTTAGATATGGGGTCCCAAAACTGCTCACAATATTCCAAATGTGATCTGACCAGAGCCTTATACAACCTCAGCCCCTAAGCCTTGACTTCTCCACATTTTTTGACAATGGTTTCCCCTCTTCCCCTGTAGCCCAGTCACAGCTTGCATCCCCAACTAACAATCAACGGATGAAGCCCTAGACCGCTGACTGAGTTTGACAGACACGCCCTACATATGACTGACTGGACCCCTGACATCAGGCTTTGTAGCTCCGTGACTGATGATACAGGACTAAGCACTGAATACTCTCCAGTCTGAAATCAAGTATATTTCTTGACCATGACTGTCTCAATCAGATGAGTGGCCATGCCCCTGGACTGTATGTGGACTGTGCCTGTGACTGGTGTTACCAGGATTCTGTGACCTACAACACCTTCTCCTTGACTGAACCAAGGTCTGGTCCCAAACCACTTTCTGATGCGACTATTTGATTGAATAAATGTGCAGTTTGCTGCACATACATCTGGCACATACTGTAGGTGTTAGACTGAAGCCAGTGTGTGCCGTACTGCATGACGTCCACTTCTGGATAGATCTCCACTGACAAACAACCTGTCTGTGCATTTAAGCAAAAGAACATATCAATATGTCAGAACTGATGGCCTTTGACTGTGACTAGAGTAACAATGCGACAAAAAGCATGACACATCATGGCAAGACAAGGCATGAATGTGTTGACCATGAAGGTAAGCAGTACGTGATCGAATGAAAAAGTCAAATGAACAGCCCTGAGATACAGCCTGATCTAATCCATGAGCTGGGTGCCTGTCCCTGCATACACAGTATCCCTGCTGCAACCTTTCAATGCTACTTGCCAGGGCTCCCCTGTAGAACAAGTCTGTGCTTTTTTACTGCTCTGCAAGTGGATCTGAGAGGTGCCATAAAGATCGTGAGTGATTGACAAATACCAAATACCAGTAAGGGCTGTGTATTACAGATGCCCACAGATCATGCCCTGAGATTCAGGTTTGGTGTTGATCAATGTGGGATTCCTCTCAGCCAGTGATGAGCCGAAGTCACCAGGTAACTGCTCTGACTTCGAAGTTGAGATCTTATGGTTTGGGCTTGTTTGGAATGTTTAGTAACATAGGAAGCAGTGGGAGACAGAGCAGGGGTGATGTTGGAGTCCAGGAGGTAAGGACGTAGTATATATTTGGGCAGCAGCTAAACCTGAGATATTACACATGTAGAATCTCCCTAACACCTCCCCTCCTCTAACCAGAAGAAAGGACTCTGTAAGGTCCTTTTTCTATTCTTGCATATATGGACAATAGACAATACTTGAGTGCATTGTTTGGTTTGGTTTTAATTAGTTGAGTTAAAGCTAAGGCTTACATTGGCAGGGGACCTCAGACCAATGGCATGTGCCTCTTGCTTGATATAGGAGCTCAGGGGTGTGGCTGATGTCCCTGACTCTTACATTTGCAAGAAGTGTGTCCAGCTGCAGCTCTGTTTGCCCACACGATGGTTCTGGAGCTGGGGATGGGCTCACTGTGAAGTAACCACGATGCTGAAGAGGTCATGGATAGCATGTTTCGTGAATTGGTCACACTGCAGATTAGAATTGCTGAGGGAGACAGTGAATGGGTGATCAAAAGGCAGAGCAAGAGTAGGAAGGCAGTGCAGGTGTCCCCTGCGGTCATCTCCCTCCAAAACAGGTATACCATGTTGGATACAGTTGGGGGGAGATGGCTCACCAGAGGAGGGCAGTAGTCCCAGTAGTTCATGGCACCATGGCAGGCACTGCTGTTCAGAAGGGTGGGGAAAAGACTCATAGGGCCATAGTCATAGGGGATTCTATTGTGAGGGGAGTAGATAGACGGTTCTGTGGCTTAAAACAAGACTCCCAGATGGTATGTTGCCTCCCAGGTGCGTGGGTCAGGGATGTCACCAATTGGCTTTAGAGCATTCTGAAAGAGGAGGGGGAACAGCCAGTTGTCTTGGTGCATATAGGCACCAACGATATAAATACAAAGCGAGATGAGGTCCTGAGAGCAGCATTCCGGGAGCTAGGAGAGAAGTTAAAGAGGAGGATCCCAAAGGTTGTGATCTCAGGATTGCTACCAGTGCCACATGCTAGCCAGGGTAGAAATGAAAGAATGGTAGAAATGAATGAACACGTGGCCTGAGGGATGGGGTGGGAGGGAAGGGTTCAGATTTGTGGAACTGGTTGTGAAGAAGATGCGACTATTACAGATTGGATGATCTACGCCTGAAAAAGACTGGAACCAATGTCCTTGGGGGAGTTTTTGCTACTGCTGTGGGGAAAGTTTTAAACTAATGTGGAAGGGGGCTGGGAACCGGAAGAGAAAACTAGTGAAACTACACACTGCATGGATCATGAAGTTAGCATTACCAAGGGGAAGAATAGGCAGAGAACAGATGAATGGAAAAGAACTGACGTTCTAAAGTTCACATACTTTAATGCAAGGAGTATAGTGGGTAAGGTAGATGAACTTAGGGCTTGGATTGATGCCTGGGAATATGACATTATTGTGATCACAGAGACTTGGTTGAAGGAAGGGCATGATTGATAACTAAATACTCCACGATATTGATGCTTCAGATAGGATAGGGAGGGAAGTAAAAGGGCCGGTGGAGTTGCATTGCTGGTCAGGGATGATATCACAGCTGTACTAAAAGAGGACACTATGGAGGGCTTGAGTAGTGAGGCATTATGAATAGAGCTGAAAAATAGGAAGGGTGCAGTTACAATGTTGGAACTGTACTACAGGCCTCCCAACAATGAGCGTGAGGTAGAAGAACAAATAAGTAAATAGATTATGGAAAGATGTAGAGGCAACAGGGTAGTGGTAATGGGAGATTTTAATCTTCCCAACATTGACTGGGATACACTTAGTGGTCTAGATGGGGCAAAATTTAAAAGGAGCTTCCAGGAAAGTTTTCTAGAGCAGTATGTCAATGGTCAATAGGGAAGGGACCATGTTGGCCCTGGTGTTGGGAAATCAGCCAGGCCAGGCAGTAGAAGTTGCAGTGGGGAATTTCTTTGGGAATGATGACCACAATTCCGTAAGTTTTAGAATACTCGTAGACAAAGATGAGAGTGGTCCTAAGGGAAGAGTACTAAACTTTGTGGGCGGCACGGTGGCACAGTGGTTAGCACTGCTGCCTCACAGCGCCAGAGACCTGGGTTCAATTCCCGCCAATGTGGAGTTCAATGTGGTTCAATGTGGAGTTTGCACATTCTCCCCATGTCTGCGTGGGTTTCCTCCGGGTGCTCCGGTTTCCTCCCACAGTCCAAAGATGTGCAGGTTAGGTGAATTGGCCAAGCTAAATTGCCCGTAGTGTTAGGTGCAGGAGTATGTAGGGGAATGGATCTGGGTGGGTGCGCTTCGGCGGGTCGGTGTGGCCTTGTTGGGCTGAAGGGCCTGTTTCCACACTGTAAGTAATCTAATCTAATCAAAACTGGGCCACGGCTAGTTATATCAAAAGTCGGCAGGAGCTGGGAAATGTGGATTGGGAGCAGCTATTTGAAGGGAGCTGGGAAATGTGGATTGGGAGCAGCTATCTGAAGGGAGCTGGGAAATGTGGATTGGGAGCAGCTATTGAAGGGAAGACCACATTTAATATATGGGAGGCTTTCAAAAATAGGTTGAAGATTGTGCAGGATGGACATGTCCCTTTGAAAGTAAGGGATAGGAAAGACAAGATTCGTGAACTGTGGATGACAAGAGAAATCCTGCAACTAGCCAAGAAGCACACATAAGGTCCAGGCAGCTAAGAACAGAACGGGCCCTGGAGGAATCTTAAACAAGGAATTGAAGTGGGCTAACAGGAGTCATGAAATAACTTTAGCGAGCAGAATTAAGGAGAATCCCAAGGCCTTTTATTCATATATAAGAAGCAAGCGGGTAACTAGAGAAAGGATTGGTCCACTAAAGGATAAGGAAGGAAGGCTGTGTGTCGAACCTGAGAAAATGGGTGAGATTCTCAATGATTACTTTGCATCAATGTTCACTGAGGAGAGAGACAAGATGAATTTTGAGATTAGAGATAGACATTTGTTTACTCTGGATCGCGTTGACATAAGGAGGGAAGATGTGTTGGGTAGGCTAAAGGATATTAAGGTGGACAAATCCCCAGGACCAGATGGGATCTATCCCAGGTTGCTGAGGGAGGTGAGAGAAGAAGTAGCTAGGGCCCTGACAGATTTTGTTGTACCATCCTTAAACACAGGTGAAGTGCCAGAGGACTGGAGGCTTGCTAATGATGTTCCCTGTATAAGAAGGGTAGTAGGGATATTCTAGGTAACTACAGACCAGTAAGCCTGATATCAGTGGTGGGAAAGTTGCTGGAGAAAGTACTGATAAAACCTATTTATATTTGGAAAAGAATGAGCTTATCAGTGATTGGCAATAAGGTTTTGTGCAGGAGAGATTGTGCCTTGCCAACTTAATAAAGTTCTTTGAGGAAGTGACCCAGTTGATAGATAAAGGAAGGGCTGTTGATGTCATATACATGGACTTTAGAAAGGTGTTTGATAAGGTTCCCCATGGTAGACTAATGGAGAAAGTGAGTTGCTCCTGACAATGAGATTGGCCTGGCTGGACTTCTCATGTAAGTCTGACATGTCGTTCATGCCCCTTTAAGATTTTACTCTTAATATTTACGAACATATTAGAAGTCAAATTAATAAAAGCTGACAAACAAGAATTTCAAAGTGGAGAGAAATAGGTGTGAACTAGTTCGTGGATAACTAATCCAATCAAAATAGTTTCCTATTGTATTTATTGGGCTAATGACACTAGGTTTTAAACAAAACTGGACTCTATCAACTAGCATTTTAACCTCTGGAACTTAACAATGGTTCCAACTAGTGGATGATGCTCATTATTTGAGGTAAACAACTATATCTCTGGTCCTTTTTTTAACATAATTCTAAGTTTTTGACCATCTGCAACATTCCTCTTGATTGAGTATGTGCAATTTACTTTGTGGTAATTTTACAGCTAGTGCTGGAAATTCTTTTGGATTTGTTACAAATGTTACTTTAATCAGTAGTGATGTCCAATTTCTATTTCCAAAATTGAGTTTTTGTCCTTTTTTGTTCTTTAACATCATTTGCTTATTGGAGGACCACACGATTCAGCACCAATTTTGCTTTCTGTTTGTAATCAATATCCATCCTGGCATTTTACTGCTGTCTGTGTGATTATAGAAAATAATAGCAACATTTATTTCCGTAAGTTTGAAATGTAGATAAGTTGGGCTAAGATACACACAGCTGGCAACAACAACACTGGCCCTATCAATGAGTGCCTGTAACTATGATTTGCATTTTGTAAATTCTTAACAAAGCTACATGGTCAACTATCCTGTGATGCCATTCTGTTGAATTATAAAATAGTAAGGTGGAAAATTCAGAAAGAAAGACTTGCTTTCGAATAGTACCTTATTGATTCTGTGGATTTATGGCAATTTCCTGTCTTACTTAGCTGTTGCAATGTAGGAAACACAACAGCCAACTTGTGCAGAGTCAGGTTAAACAAAACAAAGCACGAGAACAATCTGTTCCAGTGATGTTAGCTGAGAAATAAACATTGCCCAGAACACCAGGAGAAGCTTTTTGGCTTTTCTTTGAAATATAGCATGGGTAAGGTTTCAATTTAAAAGCAGAAGTAGTGCAGAAGCCCCTGAATGCAATTCCCTCCCTAATAACATTGTTGGTCAACCCATAGCAGGTGGACTGCAGCAGTCCTAGAAGGCAGCTCACCTTCACCTTCTCAAGGGCAACTAGGGATGGACAATAAATGCTGGCCATTTATTGGAAGAAAAGAATACTACACTTGAGTATCAACTTATCTTTGGTTATATTTTTAGAATAGGACTTCAATTCACTCATTTTCAGCAAAGGCAACATTCTTCATCTGAAGTAGGATCAGATTCTTTGTCAATTATAAGCAAATATGTAATATTCTTTAAGTATCATCAGGCCTTGAAGGGAAGCCATAATTAAGTGATTTTTTTTACCTGAATGTGAAGGAGGGGTCCTTCTAATTCTCCCCAGCCCCATTTTTAAACCCTACCCTTTGTCGCTTTCCCTTTCTTCCTCTCCCAAGCTCCTTTTTACTCTCTTTCAATCAGCCAGGATAGCAGTCAGTCCAGGCTCCTCAGGACAGTCAACCTCCATAGAATATAAGAAATATGCTGACAAGGGTTAAGGCTCAACTTGGAGTGAGCAGTGGGCCTCCTGTGGTCTTGCCAGTTCACTGCATATTTCAGGTTCCAAAATGTTTTGATATTGGTTTTGACAATTTGTTTGTGCAGCTACCTGCATTCATTACATAAAGAAACAGATATGATCTTTTTGCTGGCTGCACCTTCACATCTGGTTGTTGGTGTAACCTGCGTTCTGTCGGAATTGAGATTAAAGTGATGCTGGAAACGTACAGCAGGTCAGGCAGCATCCGAGGAGCAGGAAAATCATGATGAAGGGATTTTGCCCGAAGGGCTTTTGTCCAGCACCCTGTAATCTTGACTCTAATCTCCAGCATCTGCAGTGCCCTCCTCGGCCTTCTATTGAAATGGTTGTCGCACATTAAGGCCAAGAAGTTGATACAGGAATTTGGACTGGCTAAAAGGTTATGGTGAATGTTCTCAACAGTGAAGGTTCTATGTTGAGTTTAATATTCCAATAGCTATTCTGGTCCCAAATAGCTGACTGACCGTGCTCATCCTTGGCTGAGACCAGATGATCCCCTTAATTGAATGTGATGGTACTCCCTCACTGACCATAATACGCCCCCCTTTATTACACTAAACATCACTCCTCTTTGACTTTCAAACATGCCATTTGGTTGAAGCACATGCAGTGTGCATTTGCTGTGTCAGCTGTTGGGACATGCTGTAGCTCCATGCTCTATGGTAAAATGGCCATGGCCAGAACTGTACAGTGCACTAGAATGTGACCAGGTGCTCGCTTCTTCTTCAGCGTCAAGCAACAATGCAAGCCACAGAGGCTAACTGCCTCCAAATTAGCAAATAGTGAGCAAGTACTAAAAACGTAAGCTGACAACCATAAGCCTCAACATGAGTGAGTGAGTGTGTGTGTGTTTGTATGTGTGAGTATATATGTGTGTGAGAAAGACTGTGTGTGTGTGCATGAGAGAGAGTGTGTGTGAGTGAATATGTGTGTGAGAGTGTGAATGTGTGTGTATATGAATGTGTGTGTGAGAGAGAGGGTGTGTGTATGTGTGAATGTATATGTGTGTGTATGTATATGAATGTGTATGTGTGTGTGAGAGTGCGTGTGTGTATATGTGAATGTATGTGTGTGTGTATGAATGTGTGTGTGTATGTATCTGTGTGTGTATGTCTATGAATGTGTGTATATGTATCAGGTGTGTGAGAATGTGTGTGCGTGAGTATGTGAGTGTGAGTGTGTGTCTGTCATCTCAATGATGGGAATCTGATTTTTTCCACAGCAGCTGCATTAGGTAAATTTCTTCCATTGCCCCCACTGTTTAAGGGAGTAGAAAATTATAACCTTGTAACTGGCTCTTTAATTGCAATTGTTATGGTGTAAAATGAAATCACTGCAGACTGAAAAAAACTAAAAATCTGTGTTGCAACAAACTAAGAAGGTTAAAAAGGTGAGAGCTGATCCTTTCCTCATATTTGGTCACTACAAATCAAACAAATCCATTGTCCCGCCCTCAAGAATCGAAAGGAATCTGCCAATCTCACAGTAAGTATGGGGAGATCATACAGTTTTGGATCACTTTTCTCAAACGTCAGTGGAAGCAGAATCAACATCAGGCATAAAATATAGAACATAGAACAGTGCAGTAAAGGACTAAGCCCTCTTTTTCATCATGTCCCATGATGCCAATCTAAACTAATATCTTCTGTCTGCACCTGGGCCATGTCCCTCTGTTCACTGCCTGTTTATGTATCTGTCAATATGCCTTTTAAATCTTGCTTTCATATCTGCTTCTACCACCCCCCCCCCGGCAACGTGTTCTGGAACACCCACCATCTTCTGTGTAAAAAAAGCCTTTCCTCGCTTATCTCCTTAAATGTTTCCCCTCTAACCTTAAACCTATGCCCCCCAGTATGGGTAGCACGGTGGCTCAGTGCTTAGCACTGCTGCATCATAGCTCCAGCATCCCAAATTGGATTCCATCCTCAGGTGACTGTCATGTGGAGTTTGCATGGTTTCCCCATGTCTGTATGGGTTTCTGTCAGTTGCTCCAGCTTCCTCCCACAGCTCAAAGATGTGCAGATTAGGTGGATTTGCCATGCTCCATTACCCATGGTGTCCAGGATGTTCTAAGTGATCAGAACGAGGGCCAGATGGATCTCATTGACCTTGAGTTCCCGGATTGGGGCTGTTAACCTGGGGCAATCGGGGAGCCCTGGCTGACAGTTATAAACAAGAGATTCAGAGAGTCTCCTCATTCTAGGGACTAGTTCTAACCAAGCTAATCAAACTCCTTGGACTGTGCAGGTGTAAATAAAAGGTGACTAGGCGAGCATCAATGTGAACTTCAACAGTTTCGTCATTTCCCGTTCCCCCACCTCACCCTAGTTCCAAACTTCCAGCTCAGCACTGTCCCCATGACTTGTCCGGACTTGTCCTACCTGCCTATCTCCTTTTCCACCTATCCACTCCACCCTCTCCTCCCTGACCTATCACCTTCATCCCCTCCCCCACTCACCCATTGTACTCTATGCTACTTTCTCCCCACCCCCACCCTTCTCTAGCTTATCTCTCCACACTTCAGCCTCACTGCCTTTATTCCTGATGAAAGGATTTTGCCTGAAATGTCGACTTCACTGCACTTTGGATGCTGCCTGAACTGCTGTGCTCTTCCAGCACCACTGATAGAATACCTGCCTCCTTGGAGTTATTTCAGATGTGCAGGCTAGGTGGATTAGCCGTAGGAAGTGCCCGATTGTGGGGATGGGGTGGATCTGAATATTCTTTGGAGGGTCGGGCGTGGACTCCATGAGCCAAATGGCCTGCTTCCACACTGAGGGAATTCTATGATTCTAGTATTTAATATTTTCACCCAGGGGAAAGGACTCCAACTATCCACCCTATCCATGTCTCTCATAATTTGACGGACTTCAATCTTTCATCCTCTTGCTGTCAAAAACTTGCTTCTACCTTTAAAAAAATTCAAGTGAGGGAGGCTGAGAAGTACCTGACGCAAGTACATGATGTGGCAATGCTGGTGTTGGACTGGGGTGAAGAGAGTTAGTAATCACACAACACCAGATTATAGTTCAACAGATTTATTTGAAATCACAAGCTTTTGGAATGTTGTTCCTTCATCAGGTGAAGTCATTTCACCTCACAAAGGAACAGTGCTCCAAAAGCTCCTGATGAAGGTTTTTTGCCCGAAATGTCGATTTTCCTGCTCCTCAGACGCTGCCCGACCTGCTGTGCTTTTCCAGCACCACTCTGATCTAAACTCTGGTTACTAGCATCTGCAGTCCTCACTTTTGCCTACTTGCCATATCATGTACTTCATTCAGGTTACTTCTCAGCCTCCCTTACTTGAATTTTTTTTAAGGTAGAAGTAAGTCAGTTCTTGATAGGCCAAGAGGATGAAAGATTATCAGAGCTATGCAGGAATATGAAGTTCTCAGATCAACCATGATCTTTTTGAATGACAGAGCAGGAACTGATGACCAACTGTTTCTCCAAATGTCTCCATTTGTGTGATGAGTATCTGTAATCTGGAAGTGTTGACAACTACTGATTACCACTGATGTACCCATGGCAACATGCTTTTCCAGTCTCAGATATTACAAGGTAATTTAAACATCCTAGGAACAGAGAAAAGATCAAGAAGCTCATAGCATTTTTGATCTACTTTTAATGTTACCTTTCTCTCTTTTCACCACAACTCGCCATCCTTGATCAATAGGCATTAACTGGTAAGATAAATCTCCAACTCTGTTATTATTGCTTCATGTGAATACCAGGGTAGCAGAAGGTGAACTTGATGAGCTTTCTTTTTATTAAGCAACTCATACATGCCTGTCATTTTCACAGAGATATATCCGACAAAATGTTTGATCCTGTTGCAACTTCAGAAAACTGAAACCATCTAGTTGTCTGATGAATTGATTTGTATTATTTGTTTCAATCGCATTTTGTGGTGGCTTCCCTATCTCACTTAACTCATTGCTTCTTACTCTTGAGTATGTTGTCCTTCCAGCAAGTCTGTATTCAGAACCTGTACCTAGGAATAACCACTGAGTCGACATGAAAGAAAAAACCAATGAATAGTTTCTGCATAGGGGGCTTTTATTCAATAAATAACAATATTCAAAAATAAATTGCAGATTTTGGGACAGTTTCCCTTGGTGAAGACATAGTAAATTGGTTTTATAGAGGTATTCCAATTCCTGAGGGGATCAGGACAGTAGTGAAAACTGTTTCTGGACAAACACATTTCCTGCGAGTGAGGCAGAGACAAGCTCAATCAAGACACTTAAGAAGGAAGTGAGTTATTATCTAAGGGAGAAGTCAGTGA
Source organism: Hemiscyllium ocellatum (assembly GCF_020745735.1). NCBI lineage: Eukaryota > Metazoa > Chordata > Chondrichthyes > Orectolobiformes > Hemiscylliidae > Hemiscyllium > Hemiscyllium ocellatum. The sequence goes on from NC_083401.1 coordinate 102,141,063, forward strand.
GTGGCACAAAGTGGACTGTTCCTTCATAGAGTCAGCACAGACATGAGGGATGCCCTCTGTGCTGTAACCATTCTAATATTCTATGATTATGTGCAACTACTGCTGTCACTTGATTGTTGCAAATTTGGTTCCAAAAGGTAACACAATTCTCAAGGACCATTCAGCAAAATATGGCAATCCTAGCAAATTGCACTTCATTGGGAATTGAAGAGAGTTGTATGGATTTATATCTACTGTCCGTCCATTATTTTCTTTCCTTCCTTTTGAATCAGTGCATTCACTGTGATGAGAGTGATGACCCATGTTGTGTTGTGTTGACTGAAGTAATTGAACTCTTTCTTGCAATGTGTTCTGCTCTTTAATTGGTTGGATATTTTCCCTCCTGTTTGTCACCTTCATGATGTCTTATAACCAGTCTAATTAATACAATGTAAGTTGGATGAAAATCATGAGAATATTTACATGTCTTTGCTAAATGTTTAAAAAGACAAAGAAAGTGTGCATTCATTAAAGTCGAGATAATTTCCAGAGCAATTGTACAAAGTGTGTGCAGAAATTCTTCATTAATGCTGATGAGCAAAATTACTACAAGTTACTGTAAATTGAACTCATTGGTTAGGTGTAAAACATAAAAGGAATTTTTCTTGCAGAGTGCTTTTAGTTGAGGACACATTGACTCAGATGTTTTTTGAAGGCCGGATAGTCATTTTTAGTAGAGATGACTCTAGGAATATTGGCCAACACTTTAAGTTTCTGATGGGCAATTCCCTGATGTCTGAACGCTCTGTAAGTATTGATTTCAGTTGGAGTATTTGGAGGGTTTAATTGCAGTTAAATAATTACTTACTCAGGAAAAAATTAGGCTATTTTGAATAACTCATTGGAGCAACTATGAAACTGACCACATGCCCCTAACTACACCTTCCCAGACTCCTTACAGCCTCCACCCTCACCTGATACACACCCACTCTAGCCCTGGGAGGCAATAGCCTCTCCATATTTGTTATCAATCTAGCGAACCTTCTCAAGATTGCCTCCAATATCAGTATATCTCTCCTTAGATAAGGAGCTGAAAACTGTTCACAGTTTTAGAGCATTCAATGCTACATGTTGGTAGGAAGCCTGAGAAGACCAATGTATATGAAAGTGTAGGATTACAAAGGCTGTGTAGATCGAAAGTGACACGAGTGTGCATGTTTAAACAAAACAGAAATTTAAACAGTCAGCAGGTGAAACCTGGTTACCGAGAGAGAGAGAGAGTCAGCAATCACTGTGGAGTCAGCAACCACTCCAAAAAGGCAAGTTCATCATTTCAAAGGAAAATCTTCATTCAGAAGTTGGTAAGAAGTGCTGGGCATGCTTATGGGCTTGGAAAAGGGAGAGAAGCCTACTTTACTTAGAAATACATAGGCCTTAGCAAAGGAAGCTCTAAGGAACAACAGTAGTCTCTGGGGTTAACATTTTAGATCCCGAAGTTAAAAAGGAATAACTTCCTGAAACATACCACTAAAAGCAGAATGCTGCCATTGACATGAAACGCTGGGGAACTGGAGGTACAGAAAACAGTGAAAGGGCTGGAAAAGAAATTTGGATCAGAGCCATTGAACCAGGAAAATCTCAGAATTTATTATAGCTGAGAAACAAATAAATTTAAAGAAATCTAGTGAAAGATTCTGGCAGAAGAAGAGAAGCTAAGAAAACTTAAAGACTTAAGCAGTCAGAGACTCCATTTTTGGTGGGAAAATATATAAGGACCATGTTTTAGATCATGAAAGAGTTATTTCTTGTACTCAGGGAGAAGGCAGGAAAACCCAAGGAAAAATGGATAACCTCCATTTTGGTAACTTATAGAGGTGGGAAAACTCAATAAGCTGTACAGAGAAACAGGGCAAATTGGGAATTAAAAAATTTTAAAAGGGGTCATTTAGATGGAGTAGCCAGGCCTGTTGTTGTGTGCTTTTCTCTCTCTCTCCATGTCTCTTTCTGTATTTCATCCTTCTCTTATTCTGGTTCTTTAACTCTCTTATCCCCACTCTCACTGTCTGCATTATAATTTCCAATGATTTCCATTACCACCTCATTACCTTCAATTCCTATCACAGATATTTTATGTTACATGCAAGCACTTGATTTTCCCTTCAGTGGAATTCTGTGCAACTCCAGGCTGAAGCGTTTCTCTCTTCAGTTTAAACATGAGACCCATATTTTGAATATCTGATGTCATTTTCAGATTTGGCCACGTTGGAATGGAAGAGTATCAATCAAATTTGCGGAAGACAAATTTCACCCAATTATGTTGACCACAATACGGAACACTTCCTGGTAAATAAGGCCAAACAGAACTTGGCAATGAATACTATGCTTGCCCACATATATTGTTATTTGGAAAACTGCGTCTGCTTGAAATTTATTTTTACATTTTTTTTTGCATTTTAATCAGCTATCAATTAGTGGTGTTAATAATAGTCCTGCCAACAATGCAAATTCGGTCACTCTAATGTTTTAATAGCTCAGCACTAAAATTGAATAACATTAAGTTGTAAATGGTCAAGTTAAAAGTTAATTAATATTAATAATTCATTAAGTGGTTATTATCTCCTAATGATGCTTGAAATTATAACCAAGCATCACAGACATTCTCTTTACAGAGAAATGTTAATACTGTCTACTTTAGAGCAGTGTGTTGATTCTATTCTAATGATGAATTATCCAATTCCATATGTACCAGTTATCAGAACTTTCTCTAAGATAATTCTTCTCATGTAGAGTTGAATTGATTTCAGCATTTCCTGTTCAAGAAAGAATTTCAGGGAAAATGCAGCAGTCATTCTACAAGAGCCCTGTCGAATTATTAAAGCAAACCCAGAATCTCACTGATAAGTTGTAGAGAATGAATGTAATAGAGAACTATTCTAATATTTTAAGAGTTAATAAATGACAATAAGAAATGGTTAAGAAAACTATCTCAGAAAATGTATAGTACTTAGCAATCTAATTCTCCTGGTATAATGTGCCATCATTGATATAGTAAAACATTCACTTGTCAAAATAATAACTTCTTTCCCACCCATTCTTAACAGATGTTAACATAGTGGAAATGCAAGTGTATTAATGAGTTGGGAAAATGAGTGGGAATCTCACCCAAGGCTGCTGTTAGAATTTAAACTAAGTTGATTGATAAATCTGGAGTTTAAAAACAGAAGAAAGCTACTGGAAGGAGAACTGGAGGCAGAAAATCTCAGCATTTCAATTGCTTGGGGCTATTTTATTTACATCTCGTCCTGTCTCATCCACTTTTGAGGTGGTATTCTGGGTGAGGTGAAAGCCAAATAAACAACCAAATTTAGAGGTGGGTAATCTGTTATCATAATTTTAAATAAAAGCTTTCGAGCTAGTGATCAGGGATTGACTGAAATGTTGAATTGACCTGTACACCCTTGAATTGACCTGTACACTCTCAGCAGCAGACTGGGGGTGGGGGGGATCAGTATTCTCAGATCAATTTAAATCTAACCCATCTCCTTCCTCCTCACTTCCCACACCCAGCTGCTGCCATACTCATGTGAGAACAGCTTCATCCTCAGCTCACACTGTGGATGTGTTCTGTCTCTGTAATGGTGTTCCAGCAACTGTCCACATTTCTTTTTCAGATGTTTGTAATATAGGCTGAGAGGGTGTCTTAATCTTGAAGAGTCCTCTCTCTCTCCTCTCCCTTAACTACAATAGCAGACTCCAGTAGCAGCTGTATCTGGTATGCACTGCAGGAATTTACCAAAGATGTTCAGACTGCACCTTCCAAACTGACAACTACTTCCATCTAGAAAGACAAGGGCAGCAGATACATAAGAACACCTTTACCCATAAGTTCCCCTCCAAGCCACTCACCATCCTGATTTGGAAATATATCGCTGTTTGTTTATTGTCTCTGGGTCAAAATCCTGGAATTCCCTCTCTAAGGGGCATTGTGATTCAGTTCACAGCAGGTAGCCTTCAGTGATTCAAGAAGGCAGCTCACTACCACCTTCTCAAGGGGCAACTAGGAATGGGTAAGAAATACTGGCCAGCCAGCAATGCCCACATTCCACAAATTAATTCTTAAAAAGTTCCCTCAACTGGGATGGGCTCCTATTAGTCCTTGAACCTTGCAGCTGATCCAGCAATCTAACTGATAATGGATGTTCCCTCTGACCATTAATTGGTAGTTCCTTTGAAAACCGTTTCACGTCCAAAACCTGAGCTGAATGAACCATATCAATACAGTGGGGAATCTTGCACCAGGTAACTCACCTTCTGACTCCCCAGTGCCTGTCCACTATATGCAAGGCACAAGTCAAAAGAGTGATGGAACTTGATGAGTGTAGCTACAACAAAACCGAAGAAGCTTGACACCATCCCGAACATAGCAAGCTGCTTGATTGGAACATATCCCCAAGCATCCACTCCCTCCACAACTGACAGTCAGTAGCAGAAATGCACACCAGTTTCAAGATACACTGCAGAAATTCGCCAAAGCTCATTAGACAGTGTTACTATCTACAAGGACAAGAGATACAGATAGATGGGAATGTCACCACCTGCAGATTTGCTCCCAAGTATCCTGAAATGGAAGTAGATCATGGTTGGTCAAAATCCTGGAACCACTGCCTAACAATGTTATGAATGTATCTACACCCAAAGGGCAGCAACAGTTCAAGAAGGCAGCTCACCAGCACTTTCTCAAGTGGCAATGAATGACAATAAATGCTGGGTCAGTCAGTGAAGCACACATCTCCAAAAGTGACTATATTTGGGTTCCAAACAGATCTGACCTCTACATTCGGGCCCTGCTCATAAAATCAATAAACCAGCATCAACTAAGCATCAGAATTGACAAATACACCTTCTAGTTGGCCCTGTAAAGTCCTCCTTACTAACACCTTGCAGCTTGTATCAAAATGGGAGAGCTGTCTTACAAATTACACAAGCAATAAATCAACATAGTTATTCTCACCAAGTCATACATTGCAGCCAATGTCCCTGGTACGAGCATTATGTTCCATGGTTATTAAACAGAATTAGAAGCAGAAATAGACCATTTGACTCTGCTAGCCAATTGCATCATTCAATAAGATCATAGCCAATCGGATCCTAGTCTCTGCTTACTTTCCTGTCTACTCGCCCATAACATTTGACCCCGTAATCTATGAAATAGTTTTCTAACTCAGGCTATAATATGTTCAATGATCTAACCTCTACTGTTTTCTCTTCTGAGGAAGAGAATTCTACAGACTAATGACCATAGGAGGAAGAACTTCTCATTTCTGACTTAACAGAGAGACTTTCTTAAACCGAATTCTCAATTTCTAATATCCCCCACACGAAGATATACCCTTCCAATATCCACCCTGTCAATCTTGTTGAGGATTTGAAATGTTTTAAGAAGATTGCCTCATTCTTCTGAACTCCAATGGGTAAAAGCCCAAACTGTTTAACCTTTTTCTCACAAGATAAGCCCTTAGCTGAGGAATGAGCCATGTGAACTTTCTCTGAACTACTTCCAACGTAATAATATGAAGGAGGTCAAAACTGTGTATAAAGTATTCAAAATCACCAAAGTCTAGTACAGCTGCAGTCCAACATCCCGACTTTTATACTCCATTCCCCTTGAAATAAGTAATAGGTTCTGGTGTTTTCCATAGGTATCGCTCCATCAACAAGACAGCTCAAGCAGAGGGAGTGGTCACATGTTGCCATGGACTCAGGAAGAAAAGCCCAAGGAGACCTCAACATTGACATTGGATTCAATGAATAAACATGACATTATGTCAAAAGTGGGGAAGAAACCTCCAGCTAATTACTACACATCACAAACCCCTGCACCCTCCTACTGTACCCTTGTCCCCTCAGCTAATGAATTTGTTTGCAGAGGAATGTAGATCCTAGAAGCAGGGGATGTTATTTGAGTCTGGTTCACTGTTTGACAAGACTACAGGTGACCTAGTTAGTTTCTGTCATGTTTTCTTGTGTTACAATGATTAACACAGATTGAGCAGATTTATTAAGAGTATCAACTAAAACTTACAGATAACTATACATGCTAGCATTCTTCTTACAACCTGGTCCTTGTCTCAAGAACATATCACATTCTTAAAGTAATACAACTCCTAAAGGAGTAAACAACTATCTCAACTCCACTTTCCTATTCCTGCCTGCTCCCAGAGTACATGGCTCCTTCCACTTTCCGGATGACTGAGCCTCCATTTCTATCTGGGCAAGAGTTTTATACAGAAAAATGCCCCTCTGGAGAAAATACTTCTTCAACATCTTTATTTTGAAAGTAAGATCTCATTCTTAAATGATGAACTATAATCCTAGTTTCCCACATGAGAGGAAATACCTTTCTTGTATCCATCCTATCACGAACCCTCAGGATCTTACATCTTACAATCAAATTATCTCTCATTCTTCTAAGGTCCAATGAATACAGAAAAAAAAATCCTCATAAAATAAGTTAAAAATCACACAACACCAGGTTATAGTCCAATTGGTTTATTTGGAAGCACTAGCTTTCAGAGCGCTGCTCCTTCCTTCACAACCATCTGATGAAGAAGCAGTGCTCCAAAAGCTAGTGCTTCCAAATACACCTGTTAGACTAAAACCTGGTGTTGTGCGATTTTTAACTTTGTACACCCCAGTCCAACACTGGCATCTCCAAATCATAAAATAAGTCAATTCATCCCAGAAATGAATTGAATGAAGAGCACCTAACACAATTATATCCTTATTTCAAATAAGGAGGCCAAAATTGTAAACTCTACTCCAGATGTTGTCTCAACAAGGCATTGTGCAGCTGTCAGAAAACTTTCCACTTTTATATTCCATTTTCCTTGAAATAAGCAACAATATTCCATTACCACTTTAATCACTTCCTGTACCTGGCCCTTATGGCAACAATTTTGGTGTCATCTGCAAACTTACTAACTGTACCTCTTTTGCTCGCATCCAAATCATTTATGTATATGACAAAAAGTAGAGGACCCAGCACCGATCCTTGTGGAACTCCACTGGTCACATGCCTCCAGTCTGAAAAATAACCCTCCACCACCACCCTCTGTCTTCTACCATTGAGCCAGCTCTGTATCTAAATGGCTAGTTCTCCCTATATTCCATGAGATCTAACCTTGCTTATCAGTCTCCCATGGGGAACCTTGTCGAACGCCTTACTGAAGTTCATATAGATCATGTCTACTGCTCTGCCCTCATCGATCTTCTTTGTTACTTCTTCAAAAAACTCAATCAAGTTTGTGAGACATGATTTCCCACGCACTAAGCCATGTTGACTATTCCGAATCAGTTTTTGCTTTTCTAAATACATGTACATCCTGTCCCTCAGGATTCCCTCCAACAACTTGCCCACCACCGAGGTCAGGCTCATCAGTCTATAGATCCCTGGCTTGTCTTTACTGCCCTTCTGAAACAGTGGCACCACATTTGCCAACCTCCATCTTCCGGCACCTCACCTGTGACTACTGATGCAAAATACTCATTTAGTATCTCCCCCATTTTCTGTGGCTCCACACAAAGACCGCCTTGCTTATCTTTGAGGGGTCTTTTTCAGTCCCTAGTTACCCTTTTGTACTTTATATATTTGTAAAAACACTTTGGATTCTCCTTAATTCTATTTGCCAAAGCTATCTCATGTCTCCTTTTTGCCCTCCTGATTTCCCTCTTAAGTATACACCTACTTCCTTTATACTCTTCTAAGGATTCACTCGATCTATCCTGTCGATACCTTACATATGCTTCCTTCTTTTTCTTAACCAAGCCCTCAATTTCTTTAATCATCCAACATTCCCTATACCTACCGGCCTTTCCTTTCACCCTGACAGGAATATACTTCCTCTGGATTCTCGTTATCTCGTTTCTGAAGGCTTCCCATTTTCCAGCTGTCCCTTTACCTGCGAACATCTGCCTCCAATCAGCTTTCGAAAGTTCTTGTCTAATACTGTCAAAATTGGCCTTTCTCCAATTTAGAACTTCAACTTTTTGATCTGGTCTATCCGTTTCCATCATTTTAATCCCAGTCTATAACCACACAGTCCTGTACACATCTCACTTTACTATTACCATTCGGACAAACCAGGGCAGTGCTGTCCACTGTTTCCTTTTCTAATCTCACTAATCTCATCACATTTTAAATACAACAAAGGTCACTGGACTTGAAATATTAACGCTGTTTCTTTTTCCCCACAGATGTTACTAGGCCTACAGAATTTCTACACCAATTTCTGTTCTGTTTTTCATTTTAAATATAACCAGGTTTTGATATGACCAATTATACAGGTTTCAGATTGTGTCAAATCCAGAATTAATTAACATTAGCTAGACTTCTTTAACAACAACAAATAAATGGTTTATTACCAAACTCACCCACACACCCACCCACATACATCCCCGCAAGTGGAAACATCTTCTCAACATTTATTCGTTCCCTCACAAATTTGCATATTTCAGTAAGATCACACCTCAATGTCCTGAACTCAAATGAACAAAGGCTCAACCTGTTTAGTAGTTCAACCCCTTCATCCCAAGACTTAGTAAACTGCCTCAAATGCCAGTATATTCTTTCTTAAATACAGCAATCAAAATTGTGCACAAGATAGTTGTAAATGAGTTTGCTATTTTTAAACTCCAACCCCTAGCAAAAAGTTAAAAATTCTATTTGCCATCTTAATTACTTGGAGCACCTACATGCTAGCCTTTTGTGTTTCATGCACAAGAACATCCAAATCCCTCTGCACAGCACTGTTCCCACGAAGGTCTTTTACTATGAGATCATTGGTTAAACCTACTTCATTACACAATACCAAGTCCAGAATAGCCTGCTTCCTGGTTCGTTCCACAATACATTGCTCCAAGAAATACAATCTCTAATACATTCAATGGACACTCCCTCAAGACTATTCTTGCCAATTTGATTAATCCAATCTGTATGCATATTAGAATCACTCATGATTATCGCTGTACTTTTCTTGCAATCCAGCAGTGCTTCCTTGTTTATATGGCACTCCACTGCAGGCCTATTGTTTGAAGACATATAGATTACTCCCACCAGGGGACTTGTTCCCTTGCTACTTCTTATTTCTATCAAGACTTAGTTTATATCTTGATCTCTAATGCTAATATCCTTTCTCATTCCAGCAGTGATCGCTTCCATGTCTCTTTCAAAGCTACACGACCAGCTTTCCTTTCTGCCTATCCTTCTGAAATACAGACTACCCTAGGATGTTCAATTCATAATCCTGGTCTACCTGCAACCATGTCTAAGTAATCATCAACAAATCATACCCATTTGTGTCTGCTTGTTCTATTAATTCACTAATTTTATTCTAAATGTCTTGTGCAAAGTGGATGATTCATTTTGGCTGCTTCCTGATGTGCCCAGTATTCTGCCCACTTCTCATGTTTGGAAATAGCTGAGAACATCAGATAGAGGGTCAGTGTGGACTTGTTGGGCCGAGGGGCTTGTTTCCACACTGTAAGTAATCTAATCTAATCTAATCTAATCTAATCTAAAAAAGCCAAAGGACCCTGAAAATGTCCCATCAGTGCTGAAGGTTTGTGCTCAGAATTGCCTGTACCCTTAGCTAAGATATTCCAGTCAAGTTACAACATGGTATCTATAATGTGGAAAATAGAGCAGGTCTCTTTGTCCTAAATCTAATTTAGCAAGTTAACACTCTAGCAGTTTCATGACAATACTAAGCAAAATGATGGATGGTTTCGTTGACAGTGTGAGTAGTTGACAGACAATAATCTGCTCGGCTAAACTGAGCTTGTTTTCTGTCAGGGCCATTTGGCTCCGGACCATAATACAGTCTTGTTCCAAATGTGGACAAAGTGCTGCTTTCCAGATCTGAGGTGACTGCGAGTGAATGTCTTTGACATCAAGATGACATTTAGCCAAATGTGGCATCAAGCAGTCCTAGACAAGGCACAAGTCAGATGTCTGATGAAAAATTCTTCATTTACCTGGATAAGTACAGCTCTGACAAAAAAGACCACCAACATTATCCAGAATAATCAGTCAAATTGTTTGGTATTCCATACCCCATCTTTAATATTTATTCTCCACACCATCAGTGCACAGTGACAACATTGCACAGTTTCTACAAAGTGCACTGTAGCCACTCAGTAAAGCTCTTTCAAAAGTATCTTCTAAACATTTAACCCCATCTTTTTTTAACAGCAAGGGCAGCAGATACATTGTAAACCAGCTGGAAGTCCTCTCTGAGTTGCACATTATCCTCACTTGGAACTATATTGTTGATCCCTCACTGTCACTAAGTCAAGTCTCTCCCTAATTTCCAGATGACTGGACTAACATATTCTCAATTCTGGATTAGTGGTGCTGGAAGAGCACAGCAGTTCAGGCAGCATCCAAAGTACAGCGAAATCGACGTTTCGGGCAAAAGCCCTTCATCAGGAATAAAGGCAGTGAGCCTGAAGCGTGGAGAGATAAGCTAGGGGAGAGTGGGGGTGGGGAGAAGGTAGCATAGAGTACAATGGGTGAGTGGGGGAGAGGATGAAGGTGATAGGTCAGGGAGGAGAGGGTAGAGTGGATGGGTGGAAAAGAAGATAGGCAGGTAGGACAAGTCCAGACAAGTAATGGGGACAGTGCTGAGCTGGAAGTTTGGAACTAGGGTGAGGTGGGGGAAGGGGAAATGAGGAAACTATTGAAGTCCACATTGATGCCCTGGGGTTGAAGTGTTCTGAGGCGGAACGTGAGGCATTCTTCCTCCAGGTGTCTGGTGGTGAGGGAGCGGCAGTGAAGGAGGCCCAGGACCTCCATGTCCTCGGCAGAGTGGGAGGGGGAGTTGAAATGTTGGGCCACGGGGCGGTGTGGTTGATTGGTGTGGGTGTCCCGGAGATGTTCCCTAAAGCACTCTGCTAAGAGGCGCCCAGTCTCCCCAATGTAGAAGAGACTGCATCGGGAGCAACGGATATAATAAATGATATTAGTGGATGTACAGGTAAAACTTTGATGAATGTGGAAGGCTCCTTTAGGGCCTTGGATGGAGGTGAGGGAGGAGGTGTGGGCACAGGTTTTACAGTTCCTGCGCTGGCAAGGGAAAGTGCCAGGATGGGAGGGTGGGCTGTAGGGGGACGTGGACCTGACCAGGTAGTCACGGAGGGAACAGTCTTTGCGGAAGGGGTGGGGAGGGAAATATATCCCTGGTGATGGGGTCTTTTTGGAGGTAGCGGAAATGTCGGCGGATGATTTGGTTTATGCCTCTAATCTATTCTTTTGTTTTTGTTTTTGCCTCTAACATATTCTCAAGGACAGTTAGAACATAGAACATAGAACGTTACAGTGCAGTACAGGCCTTTTGGCTCTCGATGTTGCGCCGACCTGAGAAAGTAAGCTGATGCCCATTTAACCTACACTGTTCCATTATTATCCATATATATATATATATATATATATATCCAATGCCCATTTAAATGCCCTTGACATCGGTGAGTCCACTATTGATGCAGGCAGACCATTCCATGACCTTCCTACTCTCAGAGTAAAGAAACTACCCCTGATATCTATCCTAAATCTATCACCTCTCACTTTAAAGCTATGTCCCCTCATGTTAGCCTTCACTATCTGAAGAAAAAGGATCTCACTGTCCACCCTGTTTAATTCTCTGGTTATCTTAAACATCTCAATTAAGTCACCTCTCAACCTTCGTCTCTCCAATGAAAAGAGCCTCAGCATTTCCTCGTAAGACCTTCCTTCCATACCAGGCAACATCCTAGTAAATCTCCTTTGAGCCCTTTCCAAATCTTCCACATCCTTCCCATAATGCAGTGGCTAGAACTGTATGCAGTACTCCATATGCAGCCTTACCAGTGTCTCGTACAGCTGAAGCATGACCTCGTAGCTCTGAAAATTAATCCCCCTACCAATAAACGCCAACACACCATATGCCTTCTTCACAACACTATCAATCTGGGTGGTAACTTTCAGAGATTTATGCACCAGGACACAGATCTCTCTGTTCATCTACACTGCCATGAATTTTACTATTAGCCAGTACTCTGCATTCCTGTTACTTCTTCCGAAGTGAACTACTTTACACTTTACTGCATTAAACTCCATTTGCCACGTCTCATCCCAGCTCTGCATCTTATCTATGTCCCTTTTATCTATGTCCCTCTGTAATCCATAACATCCTTTGGCACTATCCACAACTCTGCCAACTTAGTGTCATCTGCAAATTCACTAACCTATCCTTCTATGCCCGCATCCAGATCATTTATAGAAATGACAAACAGCAGTGGCCCCAAAAAAGATCCTTGTGGCACAACACTGGTAACTGCTCCAGGATGAACATTTTCCATCAACCAACACCCTCTGGCTTCTTTCAGCTAGTCAATTTCTGATACGGTTAGGGTGGGTAACACTGCTTCAACTTGACAGCAACACTCACATCCCACAAAATAGTGAAATATAAATATGCATGTGGAATAATTTCAGGGATTTCACATTTATACAGATGATTTTATTTGTTAAATGCATCTTGAATGAAAATAAATTGAGCAAAAGATAGATTGCAAGCAAATACCTTTTCTCTTGCTATTATGCATTCAATTGAATTCGTCAAAATAGTTAATGAATTTCTTTCATATATATAACACTTTTCATGAGCTCAGGGTGCACCAACGTGTTGTGTTGAAGTTTAGCATAAGATCATAGTCATTTTTCCAAAGCAAGGTTCTGCAACAAGACCAAATTTGTGCAGTATACAATTGGCACATTCAAAATAACTCAACATCATTTGGGAGAGATCAATTTGTTTGACTTACACCCCGAGCGCTAAAGGTAACATGCATCCTTTCTAGGAAAGAACCATATGACTGCACCATGTACAATACAGAAGGCACAATAAATCACATATTTACCTCCAATAGTTCAATGATAGGACAGAAGAGATGCATTAGCAGATTTTTTTTGAAAAATTGTTTAGTATAGTTAAGAAGCTGTTCAATGATGGTGCTCTCAATTCATTCTTAGGTAAAGAGCTTATCTTATGAAGGAAGTTTGAGCAGGTTGAACCTTTACTCTTTGGATTTTTGAAGACAGGGGGTAATCTTATTGAAACATATAAGGTCCTAGGGGTGCATCTGAGAACATATTCCCTTGATGGTGGGGTTGGAGGGCATGCACTTTGATGGAGAGTGGATGAGAACTAATGGACACAATTTAAGAATAAGCGGTTTCTCTGATGATAGGAATTTGGAGAAATTATTTCTTTAGTCTGTGGAATTCTTTCCACAAAAACAATGGATGTTTGGTTGTTAAATTAATTTAAAGCTGATTTGATTTCTGATAGATGAGAGAGTCAAATGTTATGGAGGGAAGCTGGGAAATGAAATTTGAAACCGCAGCAAATTAACCATGATGTTATTGAATGGTAGTGAAGCCTCAAAAGGGTGAATGACCTACTGCTGTTCCTAGGTTCTATAGTCCTGTGAAGAGAAAGTAAATTATATACAGGAAATAGTCAACAACCAGAATCTAGAAAGCTTTACCTTCAGACATCAATGGTCATGTATAAAACAGATAAATACTCTTACTTTGAAACTCTTTGTTGTGCTTCTCAGGATATGTGTGTTTTGGATAAAAGCAAAAGCCAGTTCAAAACAATTAATTCTCTTTTTTGGATTTTTTTATGTTGAATATTTACTGTCCTACTTAAAAAAGGTAGTTTCAACTTTCTGTCAGGCAAGTGAACAATCTAGAAGACCAGATATTTGCAGAGATTGGAACAAATGATGCATTCTGGATAACATGAACTAACAGTGCTTCCCTTTAACTCATCCTGGTGAATGTTATGTGGAATATAATCAAAATAGCCTCCAATGTAAGCAGTTAGTGAGACTGATCAAGACATTTCTATTTCAGCTGCCTACCTCGAAGGACACTCAAAGGCAATCAAGAGATTGATGGCTGCACTTATTACAAACAGTAAAAACAGCATTTGGTTTAATTTGTAGTGATTCCTTCAATACATTCTTTAATGCCCTTGGACAGAGTGACAGCAAGGGCATATAATAGAGACTGGTGTTTCGTCCAGCATAGATAAAGTTTTCCCTTAATGGTGTTTCACATGGCAGAATTCTTTCCATCAACCTTCATATAAACAGCTTCTGAGTAAAATGATTTTGAAGTACCCTGGCTGCTTGATTATCACACATATCAGCACCCCTTTAATGTGGCAAGTGAAGGGAAAGGGGCCATTACAGTATTCTATGCTGTGTATGCAAAATTTAAAAATGTGGTGCTTGAAAAACACAGCAGGCCAGGCAGCATCCGAGGAGCAGAAGAATCGACGTTTCGGGCATAGGCCCTTCTTCAGGAATGAGGCTGGTGTGCCAAGCGGGCTGAGATAAAAGGTAGGGGGGAGGGAATTTGGGGGAGGGGCGCTGGGAATACGATAGGTGGAAGGAGGTGAGGGTGCTCTTCCTCCAGGCGTCGTGTGGCCCAGGTCTGGTGATGGAGGAAGCCAATGACCTGCATGTCCTTGGCGGAGTGGGAGGGGGAGTTAAAGTGTTCAGCCACGGGGCTGTTGAGTTAGTTGATGTGGGTGTCCCAGAGGTGTTCTCTGAAACGTTCCACAAGGAGGCGGCCTGTCTCCCCAATGTAGAGGAGACCACATCGGGTGCAGCTGATACATTAAATGATGTGTGTGGAGGTGGAGGTGAATTTGCGATGGATATGGAAGGATCCATTGGGGCCTTGGAGGGAGGTGAGGGGGGGAGGTGTGGGCGCAAGTTTTGCACTTCTTGTGGTTGCAGGGGAAGGTGCCGGGAGTGGAGGTTGGGTTGATGGGGGGTGTGGACCTGACAAGGGAGTCGCAGAGGGAGTGATCTCTCCGGAACGCTGATAGGGGTGGGGAGGGAAATATATCCCTGGTATTGGGGTCTGTCTGGAGGTGGCGGAAATGATGGAGGATGATACGATGTATCCAGAGATTGGTGGGGTGGAAGGTGAGGACCAGTGGGGTTCTGTCCTGGTGGCAATTGGAGGGACGGGGTTCAAGGGCAGAGGTGTGGGAAGTGAAGGAGATGCAGTGGAGAGCATCGTCGACCACATCGGAGGGGAAATTGCGGTCTTTGAAGAAGGAAGCCATTTGGGTAGTTCGGTAGTGGAATTGGTCCTCCTGGGAGCAGATACGGCGGAGGCGAAGGAATTGGGAATTGGGATAAGCCTAGGAACCCTCCAACCACACGGGATGAATGTAGATTTCTCCAGCTTCCTCATTTCCCCTCCCCCCACCTTATCTCAGTCCCAATCCCCGGATTCAGCACCGCCCTCTTGACCTGCAATCTTCTTCTCGACCTCTCCGCCCCCACCCCCTCTCCGGCCTATCACCCTCACCTTAACCTCCTTCCACCTATCGTATTCCCAGCGCCCCTCCCCCAAATCCCCTTCCCCCCCCACCACCACCTTTTATCTCAGCCCAATTGGCACACCAGCCTCATTCCTGAAGAAGGGCTAATGCCCGAAACATCGATTCTCCTGCTCCTCGGATGCTGCCTGGCCTGCTGTGTTTTTCCAGCGCCACATTTTTCAACTCTGGTACTCCAGCATCTGCAGTCCTCACTTTCTCCCTGTGTATGCAAAATGCCAGTTTGAGGACATAATACAGTCTTTAAAACATTTTAAGATTGATTTTGTCCTCAGAGGACAATCACAGAGGGGCTAATCTAGGGCTACAGTTCAGGCTATTTTGCGGGGGGGGGGGGGGTGGCACAGATTACACAAACTAGAATAATAAATGCAGAAAATGCTGCAAATACTCTGCAGATTGCAGCATGTATAGCGAGAATTCCAGCACTTCATGGAATTTAAAGTTATAGATATTTCAGCATAATAGTAGGTAAATTGATAAAGTGGGTCAATCAAAACTATTTGGGGAGTCTACAACTAAGAGGAGATAGCTTACAATTTCAGACCATTTCATTAACCATTCATTCATGAAGTCAGAAAGCATTTAAAAAAGGAAAGGGACAGATGAATTTGGAATTTACTCCCAAGAGCAATACGTGATTTTCAAGGTGTCCTGGGAAAAACCCTAATTGCGTCCATATTTTACAGTAGATTGTTGTGATATCAAAGTAAGAAAAATTCTGGTATGCATAATTCAAAATAAATGTTCGCTTCAAACTTCTTTACTTCCATTCAAGAGGAATAGCAGAATGAAAAATGCAGGGTGTAAATATAAATATAACTGTTTCAGAAAATGTCCTTTTGAAAGGTTGGGGATATCTTCAAAAGACCTTTCCATTTCTATCTCGGGCGACCGACTCAACACAGACATCTATTATAAACCGACTGACTCCCACAGCTACCTGGACTACACCTCCTCCCACCCTGCCCCCTGTAAAAACGCCATCCCATATTCCCAATTCCTTCGTCTCCGCCGCATCTGCTCCCAGGAGGACCAATTCCAACACCGCACAGCCCAGATGGCCTCCTTCTTCAAGGACCGCAGATTCCCCCCAGACGTGATTGACGATGCCCTCCACCGCATCTCCTCCACTTCCCGCTCCTCCGCCCTTGAGCCCCGCTCCTCCAACCGCCACCAAGACAGAACCCCACTGGTTCTCACCTACCACCCCACCAACCTGCGCATACAACGTATTATCCGCCGCCATTTCCGCCACCTCCAAACGGACCCCACCACCAAGGATATATTTCCCTCCCCTCCCCTATCAGCGTTCCGCAAGGACCACTCCCTTCGTGACTCCCTTGTCAGATCCACACCCCCCACCAACCCAACCTCCACCCCCGGCACCTTCCCCTGCAACCGCAGGAAATGTAAAACTTGCGCCCACACCTCCACACTCACTTCCCTCCAAGGCCCCAAGGGATCCTTCCATATCCGCCACAAGTTCACCTGTACCTCCACACACATCATCTATTGCATCCGCTGCACCCGATGTGGCCTCCTCTATATTGGTGAGACAGGCCGCTTACTTGCGGAACGCTTCAGAGAACACCTCTGGGCCGCCCGAACCAACCAACCCAATCACCCCGTGGCTCAACACTTTAACTCCCCCTCCCACTCCACCGAGGACATGCAGGTCCTTGGACTCCTCCACCGGCAGAACACAACTACACGACGGCTGGAGGAGGAGCGCCTCATCTTCCGCCTGGGAACCCTCCAACCACAAGGTATGAATTCAGAATTCTCCAGCTTCCTCATTTCCCCTCCCCCCACCTTGTCTCAGTCGGTTCCCTCAACTCAGCACCGCCCTCCTAACCTGCAATCCTCTTCCTGACCTCTCCGCCCCCACCCCACTCCGGCCTATCACCCTCACCTTGACCTCCTTCCACCTATCCCACCTCCATCGCCCCTCCCCCTAGTCCCTCCTCCCTACCTTTTATCTCAGCCTGCTTGGCTCTCTCTCTTATTCCTGATGAAGGGCTTATGCTCGAAACGTCGAATTCTCTGTTCCTGAGATGCTGCCTAACCTGCTGTGCTTTGACCAGCAACACATTTGCAGCATATCTTCAAAAGGTCAGAGATATTTTTAATCAAACTGTCAGGACACGCCTTGGAGCAGGTAGGATGTAAACCTGGGTTTTTATGCTTAAAGAGAAGGACATTACCACCGCATCACAGGAGTCCCTTGTCAGAAGATTATTTTGCTTGAGTTGCATTAGGTGATTACATCAATTAGAATGTTTTAATATCAGAAATAGCTCTTGAAATGCAATATTAATAATCAAATGAGCAGTGAAAGACTGGGAGAAACAATTTTTTAAACTTATGAAATAATGTCAACCTTATGTAGTGGTGAAAATTGGATAGTAGCAATTTGGCAGTCTCTGTCCTCACATTTTGCTTAAGAAATACGAAATGGACTATCAGTTCAGTGTTTCCCATTTGTCATTTGGCACAGAATTAAAAGACACAATTATTTATGTTAATGACTTAAATATTTTTAAGTGAAGTGTAGTCTTTTGATATCAAAATGAGAATTAATTTGGGTGACTTATGGAGAAAGTCAGGACCACTCATCATCAACAAATGTTTATTCATTACCACAAGCTTTTTCAAAGGAATCTGCTCACTTATCTGAATGTTACCAATTCCAGTGGCATTTCTGAAATTTCATAAATCCCATTTTCCAACCTCAGTCACTCCCAATGAAGAATGAACATCTTTCAAAAGTGTGACAATTTCCATGGCAACTTTCAGATTATGTTTTTGTTTTCAAATTTACCTACTCAAGAAAATACATTGTTGTTTCTTTTTAAGCATTGGATTTTCTTTTAGTCCAGAAAACAAATGTGATAATCTATGAAAATGGCAGCAGTGGTTGTGATGAATGAGTAACTCACATCCATTGCAGCCAGTTCGGACAGAGGCCTTTCTGTGCAGTGGTAGTGTCCTTACCTCTGAGACAGGAGGCCTGGCTTCGAGTCTTACCTGTTCTAGAGGTGTATCATAACATCTCTGAACAGCTTGGTGAGAAAATATCTCCAAAGCAAACAGAATCTGCTAACTTGTATGATTGCAGGAATGCAGTATGCGTAAATTGTGAGACTGCAAACATGAGGAAGGAAACCATATTCATAGGACAATAAAGCAAGCCTGAACATCTTAAAGAGAAGGTGCAGCTGGTTGAAGAAGGTCTTGAAATTATTTGCGGAAGTGAGCCTGAGGGGAAAAACTCTTTGCCACCCAGTACCATGGGTGCACTTGGCCAACAGCAAATCAAGAAGGTGGTTCCTCGTCACTTCTCAAGAGCAAATAGGGATCAGAAATGAAAGCTGGTCAAGCTAATGGTGTTGACATCCCATGAATGAATGCAAAAAGAAAGAAGAATGAATTATGCTAAAATGTGGGGGAGAAGTGTGCTTCAAAACTCTCTGGAGAGTCATTGTTTGGTTGGTACAGGATGGTAAAGGAGAAATATTTTCACCCACAGAAAGCTAGGGGACCATTTAGACAATTGTTGCAAAGACAGTTGGAGAAAAATAGCCATGGCAGACATGAACCATGAGAACCTGGATGTAGTTTCACAAAAATGCCAATGATTTCAGAAGTAGTAAAGGTCAGTGAATGCTTCTTAAACGGCATATCCTACCAACTCCACTATTAGCCTCAATCACTGAACAAAGCTCCACATTCCCCAACCCACAGTCTCTATCAATCATGATTCATACTCAGCACTCCCAGTGCTGACTCATCCTCATGTATGTACCAATGCTGCAAACCTCATATTTCTCTCTCAGTTCTCACATATTGCCAGCTGTTCAACCATGCCAAATATATCACTCAAATACCTTACAACACATTCACCTTCTGACAGGACCTAATGACATGTACCCAGGGGCAGCAAGACCTGCATGCAGAGGACATATACAGATAGATGTATTTTCAACCATGGAGCAGACAGTGCTTCATTATCTTCCTGATATAAAAGCTTATTCCTATCGTACCAACTACACACACTTACCTCATCACATCTCCTCATATGCCTTTCATTGTTTAGATTACATACCTGACCAGGAAATGGTAAAGAAGCAAAACCAAAAGAGCAAGAAGACAGTGTTTTCTTAAAAACTAAGCACCGTAGACTTTGTATGAATGGGGCATGGGCATTAGTAGCTTGGCCAGCATTTCTCATACATCCTGAATTACCCTGGAAAAGATGGTTGGGAGTTGAACAATTGCAGTTCTTGAGGTGGAGGGACAAATACATTTCTCTCCTGAGCAGGGAGTTCTGAAGCTTGTGGTGTTCCAAACTATCTGCTACCCTTGCCCTTGGTGGTCATGATTTGGAACTTACTGTCAGAGGGGGTGTCATGGGGAGGCAGTAGGTGGCAACCAGCAGAATGTATACTTACCCACTGTGCTGCCATGGGACAGAATATGGCAGAAATGGGGATGATGGATTGTTTGCAAGGTGAGTGTGACTTTGTCTTGTTGTTGCTTGACTAGTCTGTGGGAAAGCTCTCCTGATTTTGGCTTAATCTCTCACATGTTGGTAAGGAGGACTTTCCAGGTTGTTCCAAATTAATTTTCTATTATTGTTTCTGGTGACTAGGTCAATTCTGGGTGGTCTATTCAGTCTGACAGCTTTGATGCTATAGTGGTTTTACATAGAACATAGAACAACGCAGCACAGACACAGGCTCGTCAGCCCACCATGTCTGCACCAACCATGATGCCATTCTAAACTAATCCTATCTGCTTGCACATACTCCAAATCCCTGTATTCCCTACCTGTTCATGTGTCTGTCTAAATGCCTCTTAATTGATGCTATCATATCTGCTTCTACCAACTCCCTTAGCAGCACATTCCAGGCACCTACCACCACTTGTATAAATAATTTGCCATGCACATCTCCTTTAAACTTTCTCCCTTCTCACCTTAAACAAATTCCCCTAGTATTTGACACTCCCATCCTGGGAAAAAGACTCCAAGTATCCATGTATCTCATAATTTTATATAATTCTTTCAGGTCACACCCTCCCAAGCCTCTGAAGTTCTGGTGAAAACAATCCAACTTTGTTTAACCTCTCCTTATAGTGATCATTCCAATCCAGGGCAACATCCTTGTAAACCTCTTTTACACCCTCCCAAAAATGTCCACATCTTTCCTCCAGAGGGGCAACTAGAATTGCACACAATACTCCAAATGCTGCCTAACTAAAGTTTTATACAGCTGCAACATGACTTGCCAATGTTTTTACTCAATGTCCCAACCGATGAAGGCAAGCTGTAAGCCTTCTTTACCTCCTTACCAACTTGTGTTGCCACTTGCAGGCAGCTATGGGTGTGTACCCCAAGATCTCTTTATATATCAATGCTATTAAGGATGCTACCATTTACTGTAAACTTTCCACTTGCATATGACCTTTCAAAGTGCATCACCTCACAGTTAACGGATTGTTCATCTGCCATTTCTCTGCTCAACTTTCCAACTGATCCATGTCCTGCTTTGTCTTTTGGCAACCTTCCTCACTATCTACAACTTGACCAATTTTCATGACATCGTAAACTTACTGATCAACCAATTACATTTTCTATCCAAATCATTTATACATATATTACAAACACCAAAGGTCCCAGCATTGATCCTTACAGAATGCCACTGTTCAAAATTGGCCTTCCCACCACTACCTTCTGTCTTCTATGCCAAGCCCATTTTGTACCCAACTTGCCAATTCACCATGGATCCAATGTGGCTTAATCTTCTGGACCAGCTTACCATGAAGAATCTTATTAAATGCTTCAATAAAATCCATGTAGACAACGTTCACTGCCCTATTCTCATCTATCATCTTTGTCACTTACTCAAAAAAATTCAACATTTTTGAAACAAGATCTCCCCTCCATAAAACCATGGTGATGATCCTGAATAAGTCTATTCTTCACTAAAATGCAAGTAAATCAGGTCCGAAAGAATCTTCTCTAATAATTTCCCTCACACTGACATAGGGTTCACCAGCCTATTTTTAACTGGATTATCCCTGTTGCCCTTCTTAATCAAAGGAACAACATTGGCTATTCTCCTGTCTTCTGGTCCTCACTTATGGCTGAATAGGATACAAAGCTTTCACTGTCTCCTCCCTTCCCTCCCTCAATATCCTAGGATTGGTCTCATCTGGACTTGGGGTCTTAGCCATCTTAATGTTTACCTAGAATATCAATTTACTTTCCTAATCTTAGCATAATCTATAACCTACTCCTTGAAGAATACCAATGTGAAGTACTCATTAAGGACATCATCCAGTATCACTGGCTCTATGCATACATTCTCTTCTTTCTTCTTACATGGACATACCCTTTTGTGAGTTACCTTTTTCCCCTAACATACATTAAAATGCCTTGGGATTCTCCTTAATCCTACTTATCAAGGACACTTCGTGATCTATTTTAGCCCTTCTAATTCCTTGGTTAAGTTCTTCCCTGCCTGCTTTATGTTCCTCAAGAACCTAGTCTAATTTCAGCTTCTCAAACATTCCATAAGCTTCCTTCTCCTTTTTGATATTGGCTTATTAGGCCATTTCAGAGTCAACTACGTTGTTGTTGGTCTGGAGTCACGGGTAGGCCAAATTGGCTAAAAATGATGGGTTCATTTCCCTAAAGGGTTTTAATGAGTCAGCTATGGTTTTATCATAACACAGTCACCATTAGGCTAGCTTCCAACTCCAAATATTTATTGAATTCAAGTTTCACCAACTTGTTGGAATTCCAACACACGTTCCCAGAACACTGGGGACATAGGATTCTAGATTACTCATCCAGTGATATTAGCCCTATCCCATATTCATCTTTGGGATGGGTCACTAGCAGTTAGCAAGCAGAGGGGTTTCAGGTCAAATCAGGGAGTGTTTGGGATTCCCTAAAGGTCCACAATCAAACAGGACCTGGTGTACTCTCCAAATAATTATTTGAATCATCTGTCTGAAACAGGTTTTTCTATTTCATTGGCCCCAGACACCACAAAAGTAGACAGAAGTAAGCCAAGATATCTGCTTACCCATTACAAGCCCACTGACATCACCTGGTCCATCTCTGACACTCGCCTTCCTTTCCTTGACCTTTCTGTCTCCATTTCTGGCAATAGTCTATCCACTAATATCCATTACAAGCCCACTGACTCCCACAACTATCTGGACTACAGCTCTTCTCACCCTACGCCTGTAAGGAGTCTATCCCTTTCTCTCAGTTCCTTCGCCTCAGCTGCATGCGTTCCAATGAGGCCACTTTCCAAAGTGGTGCTCTTAATATGTGCTCCTTCTTCTCCAACCGTAGCTTCCCATCTATAGTTGTTGTCAGGGCTCCCGACAGCGTGCGGTCCATCTCCCACACCACGACCCTCACCCCCTCCCTCCCCTCCCAGAACAAGGATAGGATCCCTCTTGTTCTCTCCTTTCACCCCACCCAGCCTTCACAAGCAAAGAATAATCTTCTGCCATTTTCGCCAACTCCAACACGACGCCATCACTAAACACATCTTCCCTTCGCTCCCCCTGTCGGCACTCCACAGAGATCGTTCCCTCCGGGACAACCTAGTCGCCTCCCCCATCACACCTAACATCTCTCCCATCACATACAGCACCTTCCCATCACACCTAACACCTCTCCCATCACATATGGCACCTTCCCATCACACCCAACACCTCTCCCATCACACATGGCACCTTCCCATGCAATTGCAGAAGATGCAACACCTGCCCCTTTACCTCTTCCATGCTCACCATCCAAGGTCCCAAACACTCATTTCAAATTAAGCAGCGTTTCACTTGTACCTCTTTCAATTTGGTCTATTGCATTTGTTGCTCCCAATGTGGTCTCCTCTAAATCGGAGAGACAAAACGCCGACTGGGTGATTGCTTTGCTGAGCACCTTCAGTCTGTATGCAATCAGGTCCCGGACCTTCCTATGGCTTGCCACTTCAACACACAATCCTGCTCCCACGTCCACATGTCTGTCCTTGGCCTGCTGCAATGTTCCAGTGAAGCTCAACGCAAACTGGAGGAACAGCATCTCATCTTCCAACTAGGCACGTTACAGCCTGCCGGTTTCAACATTAAATTCAACAATTTCAGATGATTATCCCATCTCGACCCCTCTGTTTTCATTCCGCTCTGTAATGTTATTTCATTTATTTTACTTATTTTTTTTATTTTTTTTTCACTGTTCTGTACCTCTTATTTCTTGATTGTCTCTCTTTCTCTCGTTCCCCACTTTCTCATCACCTTTTTTCTCTCCTCTTCCCCCTTTGCTTTGCTTCTCTCCTGTTTTCCATTTTGCCTCTGCTTCACCCATCACCCCCATCTCCCACATATTTTGTCACAGCCTTGGTCAGTCATAGTTCCTGATCTCCTTATAATCTCTCTATGCACGTCATTATCACCTCTTTATTGCTACCTTTGCTTCTGGAGCCATGACTCACCTTCTCTCAGCCTTGTATAAATACTTCTCTATTTCTCCCTTTTTTTTAGCTTTGACAAAGGGTCAGTTAGACTGGAAATGTCAGCTCTTTTCTCTCCTTACAGATGCTGCCAGATCTGCTGAGATTTTCCAGCATTTTCTCTTTTGGTTTCAGATTCTAGCATCCGCAGTAATTTGCTTTTATCTGCTTACTTCGTGCTCATCGATACTCGACTGTCACCCTGAAATAAAGACTGTCTTGGTGTACATTGCTGTAAGTACGGCACGGTGGCACAGTGGTTAGCACTGCTGCCTCACAGCGCCTGAGACCCGGGTTCAATTCCCGACTCAGGCGACTGACTGTGTGGAGTTTGCATGTTCTCCCCGTGTCTGCATGGGTTTCCTCCCACAGTCCAAAGATGTGCGGGTCAGGTGAATTGGCCATGCTAAATTGCCCGTAGTGTTAGGTAAGGGGTAAATGTAGGGGTATGGGTGGGTTGCGGGTCGGTGTGGACTTGTTGGGCCGAAGGGCCTGTTTCCACACTGTAAGTAATCTAAAAGTCTCAGTGCTCTTCGCTAAGTATGCAAAATTTTTCAGATCAGGTGAACCAAGGAGTGCAGCTTTATTTTAGGACACAGAATTAAAGTGATTTCTCAAAGCAAAATCAAGATCTAACTGTTTGTAAATTGAGCTGTCCATTGTGCCTAAATTTCAACTTTCTGCTTCATTAATTAACAAAGTATCTTTGTTCCTCCACTTCCAGATAAAGGACTGCTAACATGGTGAAATTCTGTGATAGGAACAATCATTTGGAAGAGTCATAAAGTTGTAATTTGATGTTAAGGTTCAATGGACTTTCACAAACAACTTTTTCAATACTTGAGCATCATTACACCTCCTGATTTGCTCATTGGATTGCAGATTTATCGCGCTTTCTCTATCCAAGAATAAAATCCTGCCTGCGTAAAACTACAGCTGAAACAATGGCAGATCGGACTTACTAAAAAAAATCCTTTACTATGTGGAGAAGGAACCTCAGTGCTTTCGATATTTATAATTTTAATAAAACATGTAATCTTTTTGCCTGACTGCCCTAATGCATATGAGTCACTGGGACAGAAAGGAATGTGCAGTTTTCTCTTAATACCTTCTTGGTCATAATTTGCTTGGATAATGAAAACACGACTAAAACTAAACGGTGATCGACTTCAATTCAGCTTATTGGCATTCTTGAGTATATCTTTGGGCTAGTCAAATGCATAATTTATCTGGTAAATAACAATTGTTGTGGTTCATTATTAATCAAATAACCATGAAATCGTCAACAAAATATAAATTAATGTTTGTTTTAGCAATTTTAAATTACCCGATTAAGCAGTAGCCTGCCTCTTGTTGCAGTAATCAAATGGCACTATTACTGACTCTGTCCTCATTTGCAATTACAGATTTTCTTTGCATAAATCTTCCACAGAACTGTCACCATGAACTACTTTAAATGCACACCACAGGCATTTAGATTCCTTGCTTTTCACATTAATGTCAACCTAACAAATTAACTTCTCAGAGTGAGTTAAGTAGGGTAAATTGATTTTTTGTCAGTCTTTGCTGGCTTATTAACAGCAACTGGTGTCATTTATAGAACCTCACAGATTCTGCTAATGATCTTGACATTTGTGTCAACAGGCAAAACAGTAGGGATACACGTTCAGCAATTCTATTTGATGGGACCTGTTGCTGTGTTACTTATTTACCTACTTTCATTATTATTTCACAATTTTTTTCAAGAAGCATAATGTAACATTTCACCATTCTGACATTTACAATTAATCAATAGATAGTATATCTCTGCTTCAAGGTGCTGTTGTATAAACAAGGCTGTGACTGCTAGCAATTTGTTTAGTTACAAGTCTATTAACTCGCTATTTCATTAATCATCATTTAGTATTGACATTTAATTCTATAGGATAAGTCAACAGTTATAATATATTTTTAAAAGGTTCTGCAGACATAAAATTGTGCTTCCACGTATATCTTGGAAAGCAAAGTCAACAATATTTAATGCAATATCTACAGGTAATGAGATAGTAATCCGTACTACTGGGACCCAGTTTTGGACATGAATGCTACTCAATGTTCCTGGTATATGGTAAGGATGATGTTGGCCCAGAATTAGACTTTGAAACTCATTTAAATTACCTGGCCGAGGTGTAGTACTTGTCATGCCAGTTGAATTTTATATAAAATACCTTTACATTTTCAAATAGAAACTTGATTTCTATTCACCTTTGTATCACCACTTTCATTGTATTACAGTCTCTGTTTCTCTGTGCACTGGCTGTGGAAATAGGTATGTTACCCTACTATTCATCACACTTCTTCCATTGTGAAATAAAACAACCCCATACTGTCGCATTAATATAAAGTATGGATAAGAGAGCTTCCAACCACATTAATTGATTTAATACCCGGGACTTTCATGGACAAAACCTTTTTAAAGAAGGGATGAAGCACTGACATAAATGGACACAGAGATCCTCCTGACTTCTACATGTTGGATAAGCCTCATGACCCTGACATGGATTAGAGCAGAGAATGTCTGAGATGAAATTAAAACTTTCACCAAGGGTAATGAAACCAGTTAATTAGGCCCCAATAGGAGGCATATACAGGCTTTCACCTCCTATTTGACTTATACCATTGTGAAAGCTTTCCAGGTTGGAGATAGAATCTTCCCTGAAAAGCCCAACAGGAAATATGCAAACAACCTCCTTCTTTCTAGCAGACCAGAGGAGACGCGTCATCGACTATGCTGTCTCACTTTCTGTCTGTTTCTCTTTCTGTCTCTCTCTCTCACTCTCTCTCTCTGTCTCTCTCTCTCTCACATACACATAAGTATTAACATAATGGTTCAATATTACTAACTGGACAAAAGCATCAGAGCTCTGACAAATTCAGCAATAACTGCAATATTTATTCCTACTGACATTAGCCTTCAAGGACACAAGAAAACCCACAAGGAAGACAATGACCAGCAGCACTCGCAGCAATCGCAGCTTCCTCCTCCTCACCTGACAGGAGACAGAGAGAGAGAGAGAGACATAACTGGGTGCAGAGGCAGAGGATCAACTCCCTGGCATGTCTGAACACAATGCCACAGGAGGCTCAGTGTGTTAGGTGAGATGTTATAAGTATTTGCATCCTTCTAGAAGGTCAGTGGGGGAGCACTTTGGGGCCAGCGACCATACTTCTATTCATTTAAAATAGTAATGGAAAAGGATAGACCAGATCTAAAAGTTGAAGTTCGAAATTGGAGAAAGGTCAATTTTGACAGTATTAGGCAAGAACTTTCGAAAGCTGATTGGAGGCAGATGTTCACAGGTAAAGGGACGGTTGGAAAATGGGAAGCCTTCAGAAATGAGATAACAAGAATCCAGAGAAAGTATATTCCTGTCAGGGTGAAAGGGAAGGCTGGTAGGGATAGGGAATGCTGAATGATGAAAGCAATTGAGGGTTTGGTTAAGAAAAAGAATGAAGCACATGTCAGGTATAGACAGGATAGATCAAGTGAATCTTTAGAAGAGTATAAAGAAATTAGGAGTATACTTAAAAGGGAAATCAGGAGGGCAAAACGGGGACATGAGTTGGCTTTGGCAAATAGAATTAAGAAGAATCCAAAGGGATTTTACAAATACATTAAGGACAAAAGAGTAACTAGGGAGACAATAGGGCCCCTCAAAGATCAGCAAGGCAGCCTTTGTTTGGAGCCACAGAAAATGGGGGAGATACTAAATGAATATTTTGCATCAGTATTTACTGTGGAAAAGGATATAGAAGATATAGACTGTAGGGAAATAGATGGTGACATCTTGCGAAATGTCCAGATTACAGAGGAGGAAGTGCTGGATGTCTTGAAATGGTTAAAAGTGGATAAATCCCCAGGACCTGATCAGGTGTACCTGAGAATTCTGTGGGAAGCTAGAGAAGTGATTGCTCGGCATCTTGCTGAGATATTTGTATCATCGATAATCACAGGTGAGGTACCGGAAGACTGGAGGTTGGCAAACATGGTGCTACTGTTTAAGAAGGGCAGTAAAGACAAGCCAGGGAACTATAGACTGGCGAGCCTGACCTCAGTGGTGGGCAAGTTGTTGGAGGGAATCTTGAGGGCCAGGATGTACATGTATTTGGAAAGGCAAGGACTGATTCGGGATAGTCAACATGGCTTTGTGCATGGGAAATCATGTCTCACAAACTTGATTGAGTTTTTTTTGAAGAAGTAACAAAGAAGATTGATGAGGGCAGAGCAGTAGATGTGATCTATGTGGACTTCAGTAAAGCGTTTGACAAAGTTCCCCATTGGAGACTGATTAGCAAGGTTAGATCTCATGGAATACAGGGAGAACTAGACATTTGGATACAGAACTGGCTGAAAGGTAGAAGACAGAGGGTGGTTGTGGAGGGTTGCTTTTCAGACTGGAGGTCTGTGACCAGTGGAGTTCCACAAGGATTGGTCCTGGGTCCTCTACTTTTTGTCATTTACATAAATGATTTGGATGCAAGCATAAGAGGTACAGTTAGTAAGTTTGCAGATGACACCAAAATTGGAGCTGTAGTGGACAGTGAAGAGGGTTACCTAAGATTACAACAGGATCTTGACCAGATGGGCCAATGGGCTGAGAAGTGGATGATGGAGTTTAATTCAAATAAATGCGAGGTGCTGCATTTTGGGAAAGCAAATCTTAGCAGGACTTATACACTTAATGGTAATGCCCTAGGGAGTGTTGCTGAACAAAGAGACCTTGGAGTGCAGGTTCATAGCTCCTTGAAAATGGAGTCGCAAGTAGATAGGATAGTAAAGAAGGTGATTGGTATGCTTTCCTTTATTGGTCAGAGTATTGAGTACAGGAGTTGGGAGGCCATGTTGCGGCTGTACAGGACATTGGTTAGGCCACTGTTGGAATATTGAGTGCAATTCTGGTCTCCTTCGTATCGGAAAGATGTTGTGAAACCTGATAGGGTTCAGAAAAGATTTACAAGGATGTTACCAGGTTTGGAGGATCTGAACTACAGGGAGAGGCTGAACAGGCTGGGGCTGTTTTCCCTGGAGCGTCAGAGGCTGAGGGGTGACCTTATAGAGTTTTACAAAATTATGAGGGGCATGGATAGGATAAATAGACAAGGTTTTTTCCCTGGGGTTGGGGAGTCCAGAACTAGAGGGCATAGGTTTATGGTGAGAGGGAAAGATATAATAGAGACCTAAGGAGCAACATTTTCACACAGAGGGTGGTACATGTATGGAATGAGCTGCCAGAGGATATGGGGGAGGCTGGTACAATTGCAACATTTAAAAGGCATTTGGATGGGTATATGAATAGGAAGGGTTTGGAGGGATATGGGCTGGGTGCTGGCAGGTGGGACTAGATTGGGTTGGGATATCTGGTTGGCATGGGCGGGTTGGACCGAAGGGTCTGTTTCCATGTTGTACATCTCTATGACTCTATCTACTATCAAATGGACCAGCTGGGTATGCATTACTGTCAAACTTGAGGCATTACCTTGATTGCCATAACTGGCATCTTACAGATTGTGCTTCACTCACACTGTTGATATCACACGATGTGAAATAAATGCTAACTCCTTCTGGACCATTATCTGATACAACAAAAGTTATCACAATCATCAAATCATAAAATGCAGAAGGTGTAGCAGTATCTGGAGAGAGAAACAGGTAATGTTTTCATTCCAGTGATCCTTCTGACTAAGGGTCATTACCGTTGACTCCCTCCATGGGGTACCTGTGCAGGATCTTGTCAGGAATGGAAATGATTCAACACGGTATTGCCAGTCCACGGTGGCCAGCTTTAGTGGGGAGTGCTCCTGTAATTTTACCCCACCCCCAACCCACCCGACCCCACAGGATGAGTTAGAAGGTGGTGGGGGTGACGGGTATAAAATAATAGCATGGCTATAATGAATTATTCTCTATGCCCATCCACTAGCTCACAGCTTCATTGCAAAATTAACGGCAGTGGTTGATACTTTGAATGGTCTGTGTACACATTGTCCACCATTAGCTAATTAATGCCCTGAATAATAGACTCTTCTGACCTCCATGAATTTTTCCCATGTCAGGCTATGACTGGCATTCAGTTGAAAGCCTGGCAACCTCATTGCTTGAACTGTGGTGGGACAGGGGTAGCTGTTTCATAGCCATCCTTATCCTGGGTTCAGAGCCCCCACCCAGTGGTCTTCTTCTCCCTGGCTTCCCCTTCCCCTACCCTGTCCAGTCTGCTATGTTTGGCCTCTCCCCCGGCTGACTAAAAACTCTCCTGACTTACCTTCTTGTCCTTCCCTAGAGCAATCTTTGTTCAGCAATTGATACAGTCCCAGCAATGGCCATTGCACTTGCTGGCACTGTTGGTAGCAACTAACTGCCATTTGAATGGCCAGCAGCCTGGATGGATGGGATTTTCTACCCAGCTCTTACCCTGAGCCAATCAGCTGCTGGCCTAGCAGCAGCTCTACTGTCAGATTTATACTGCATGTATGGAAGCCCCCAGAACAATCTTCAACCCCAATAAACATCAATGAATGCTGCATGGCATGTGACAGTATGATAGTTAGTTCTAATGTTAGTTCACTGGGAGACTTCTACCTCTTCCTACCAGGCAGAGTAAGACTCAGTGTAAAACCACAGTCTCCTCCCCTGTAGCTTTCAATGGGAAAAGAGTTCTATCTTTGGATCTCTGCCACTTGTGACTGTCCAATACTCTGACAAACTACTGCAAAGACGCAAAGAAGAGAACAAGAGTTTGTGCTGTTGGAGGTGATGAGAGGATGGATGGACGACATTGTTTGAAAGTCAGTGTACAGGAGGTTACATGAAGCTGAATGTGAGCTGATGGTGGATGTTCAGGTGGGGATGTGAGGAGATGCCTTTACTCAAAGATAGATGGGGTGCACCTTAATGGTGTGTTAGTATTTGGAGTGCAATGCTGGAGTTACCTTGAAAAGGCAGAGTAAGGAAGTCTGGAATGAAATGTGCACAGGATACCATCAATGGTGCCATTCCACTCACTGGATCACAGAACCCTATCCCAGCAATACATACAGGGCACTGCCACAGATTATTGTTCTCTGAGGACCTTAGATCTTCCTTGGATTTGCTAAAAAAGAGAAACTCCCTGTGGGGTCTTATATCAACCATAGGCGGGGGTTGGGCATTGTGAGGTGAAGATCAGCCCTTTCACATTAGGAAGCCATTGATTCACTTCCCTTCTTTGTTCAAATACTGAGATACATTGTCACTTTTGCAGGTTCCCTTTAAACATTTCAACTAAAATTGACTTATGAAGGTTGTCACTATGCCTACTTATGTTATTTAATTGGGAAATATGGAAACCATATACCAATACAGCAGATGTATTAATAAGCTACTAACAAATACTTCACTGTAACTTATGAGTTCCTCAGCCACTAACAGCACTCCCCACTCCCAGTGCCATGTTGAAGTACAACAATAGGATTTGTCAGACCATCCTACAGTTGCTGCTTCAATAGTGGCCATTCTCTTCATTTCTCAATTAATATACAAATGGTTTCTTGTGAGACTCCATTCCGTAATATTTGTCATTCCAAATTTCTAAAAATTGAGGCACTTTAATAAACAGAACTTCTATGAAAGTTCTATAAACTATTAAACTTCTATAAACTATTCACTTCTATAAAAATTCATCAGCTATTGCAAATAGTTGTTTGTACCCTGTATCAACATACATTGAAGTTGATACATGGTCTTCCATTTTAATGAAAACTCATTCCAGGTACCTTCTGTTGTTCCTATAGATAGATATTTCCAAAGTTGACAATGTCACATTGTGTAACACACATAACTACTATTTTATAGTGAGAGTACATTAACCTGTTACTTTGCAACTTGGTAGCTGAGTTCTCACAATCATGCAAGATGTTTCCTGAACAGCCTTGCAGCTGCCATTTTTTATTGTCAGGAACTGAAAATTTTACTATAAAATATTAATGTTTAAATAAGATTTTAAAAAAGAACTTGCAATAACATGATTAGGTTTACCAATTTATTTTAGATTTTAGATTTATTTCAATACCTTGTCCTTGAAGGCCTGAGTTTGAGTTGCTAACCTGGGAGATTTCTGTTGGTATAACACCAGTCTTGATGAGTGATTTTGATGGTAGGATTTGGAGAAATTTGGATGTCGATCTACCAAACTCTCATCTCTGGTCAGTCTTGTCAGAGGCAAGGGCTGTCTGCCCAGCAGAAGAGGGTAGACAATTGAATACACAAGTGTTCAATTCTGGTCAGATTGAGGATGACATCAGAAGCTTCCCAGTGGAGATGGAGCATTGCGTTAATGTTGAAGCCTGGCAGGTACTCACAGGCAGGTTTACCAGTGGCTGGCTGAGGAGGTGATAAGGTTCTCTACACATCCCCTACCAAATCAGTGGGCTTCAGCTGTGGTCACACAGCATTCTGTGGAGGGTTATCTATCCATTAGGTGGCCTGACAGATGTGTGACCGATACTTAATATTGAAGCAGTATCAAAGGAAATCTAAAGATGGAGGTGACTAAACAATTCCCTTCTTCTGATGACAGCGCCCACCTCTGCCAGTGTGACTGCTTTCTCTCAAGTCATTCTGACTGAGATTACAGAATGAGGAACCTTCTTGTTTTCCATAGTTAGACAATTAGAATGTTCTGCCCATGTCTTAAGGGCAGGGCTCAGGGATCCAAAAATGGTCCTCACCAGGGATCATTTATTAAATGGGTTTCCTCCGGGTGCTCCGGTTTCCTCCCACAGTCCAAAGATGTGCGGGTCAGGTGAATTGGCCATGCTAAAATTGCCTGTAGTGTTAGGTAAGGGGTATATGTAGGGGTATGGGTGGGTTGCGCTTCGGCGGGTCGGTGTGGACTTGTTGGGCCGAAGGGCCTGTTTCCACACTGTAAGTAATCTAATCTAATCTAATCTAATCTAAGAATCTGCCATTTAAAGTCTGGGCCTGTTTGCAATACTTCAATTACATCTCCACTCAATACTGGTAGTTTTTAATGGCAGGGTCATTAGTAGGCATTTAGAACTCTATTTTAATCTCATCTCTGCATGAACCCTCACATCCGCCTATGAATAACAATGGCCAAGTCACAATGGAGGGTAATGAGTGGCATATGGAGCACACAGGTTAGCACGAGTTGGCACTAAGTTAGCATTGGATTCATAAAGGCAAAGTAGGTGGATTAAATGGCACAAGTTAGCATGTGCATATGAGAAGTTTTGGAGGTGGCTGGAGCTGGGAGGTAGAGGTGTGTGTGGGGTGGGTGTGGCAGAGGTCATGGGGCAGAGGTACGGGAATGAGGAAGATAGAGGGCTAGAGTGTCTAACAGATTGTATAATAATTAGGGGGAAAGTCCAGAAGAGCCAGCTCACTTCAGCATTCATCTGCCCCTGTGGCTTTCTGGGATCTGCTCCATAGCTGGCGGCCCCAGATTTATCCAATCCCCTGTCTTTCTGAAGCTAAAGCTTGTATCTAACCGGATCTTCTCAACAGAAGGTTTTTGCTGATTTACCAAATCAAGCGACTCCCCTCAATTTTCAAAAGTCAGGCCCTAAGTTTTAAAGGTAAATCTACAAAATTATCATTACCTGTATATAAAAAGATATACTGACATTCACCTCAAAAATATGCCAAACATTCATCTTCCACGCACTCACAAATCACCCAATGCGGACTTTTTATGCTAAAGTTGTTGAAAGGTCTAATTCTTGGGACCTGTGAACAAAATCTGACACTTGATTGCAGCACGCTTATCAACTTTGCACAGCTTGAAGATTTGATTTCCTAATGTTGCCCAAGAGGGATTAGAGGATTAGTAACATCTCAAGACTCTTATTCCACAATACTATGTGTAGGTTTATGTGTGTATAAACAATGTCCTTGACAATGACAAAAAAAAACTTGAGATCCTTCCTCCCACACTAGAAAATGTTTAACTGGGAATAATGCAGATGATTAACATAGAATGTGAAACATTGATGTTTCAAAATGTTCTTTTTTCTACTTATTTCAGAGTCGACATGAAGAGCACCATGGTCAATAAAGTCATTTTAGGGACTGTTAATTAAACACCAATTCAGCTGTGTAATGCCCATTCCTCTCATACTCCACTTCTCTCACTACAAGATCCATATATTTCATGCATATTAGAATGTTGTTAATACTTTAATGTCTCTTCAAATCAATCACGATTAGGTGATTGTTCTTACATTTCTGGAGTGTGGAGCAAATAATCATAGAATCCCTATGGTGCAGAAACAGATCATTCAGACCATCGAGCCCACACTACCCCTCTGAAGAACATCCCACCCACACCCACCCACCTATCCTATCCCTGTAATCCTACATTTCTCATAGCTAATCCAGCTAGCCTGTACATCCCTAGACACTATGGGCAATTTAGCATGGCCAATCCACCTAAACTGCACAGCTTTGGACTGTGGGAAGAAATTGGAGTACTCGGTGGAAACCCAAGCAGACTCAGGAGAATAAGCAAACTCCACACTGAGAGAAACCTGAGACTGGAATCAAATGCGGATACCTGAGGCAGCTGTGCTAACCATTGAGCCACTGTGCTGCCCCAAAGCAAACAGGGAAGGAAATAATCATCCTTGCAAAGGTTTTCAACTGGTAAATAAGTGCAAAAGTTACCAGTTTTTAAACAGATTTTGATTCGTGCTCCAAGGAAATTGGAAGTGTTCAATGGCAATTTTACTTTGGATATAATTTAAAGTATCCAGAACGATACTCTTGCATATACCAATAGGGGACTTTAAACTGACTTTTGGACCCCTTGGAAATTGGGCTGCTTTCGAGATGTGAAGGTGTTGCAGCTATCATGGAAAGGGTGAGTTTTGTTTTTTTTATCTCTCTTTGGGGTTAAGGAGGGTCAGAATTGCTCTGCCTGGTTTACACAGAACTCCGGGTGACTGCTGTCAACTGTGACTGGGAAGATCCCGTCTACTCTCAGGGAGATGGTTAAGTAATGGCAATGTCACTAAAACTTGTAATCCAGAAGACCAGCTTAGGACCCTGGGAGAATAAGTTTACATTCCAGCTCAGCTGGTAGAATTTAAATTGTTAAAATTCTGGAACATGGAAGTCAGTTTCATAAATGATGTTATGAAACTATTGTCAGTTGTGTGAAAAAAAATTGCTTCATTAATGCATTTCAGGAAAGAATTCCGCTGTGCAAACATTGTCTGACCCAAATGTGACTTCAGACTCCATAGCATTGTGGTTGACTGGGAAATGCTGAGGACACCACTCAGTTGGAAAGCAATTAGGGATGGGCCATAAATGTTGGCCTTGCCAGTGATGCATGCCATCAAAAATTGCTGTGAATAAGGTACGTCGGCTTCCATTTATATTCTAGAATAAGAAAGCTGTCCTGGGAGATTGCCACTGGCAGTTCACCAAAATTATTAAGAGGAGATGTAAGTCCAAATTCTAACCTGCCCTGGGCTGTCTCTTGTTTGGCATATTGGCCTGTATGATTCATTTTGGGTGCAGACTTCCAAGAACAAAGAACAAAGAAAATTTATAGCCCAGAAACAGGCTCTTCAGCTCTCCAAGCCTGAGCTGATCCCAATCTACTGTCTAAACATGTCACCCAATTCCTAAGCATCTGTGTCCCTCTACTCCCCACCTACACATGCATCTGTCCAGATGCACCTTCAATGAATCTACCATGCCTGCCTCAACTACCTCTGCTGGCAACGCGTTACAGACACCCACCACCCTCTGTGTGAAGTATTTGCTGCGTGTATCCCCCTTAAACTTTCCACCTCTCACCTTGAAAGTGTGACCTCTCATTATTGTATCCTTCACCCTGGGAAAAGGCTTGTCTCTATCCACCTGTCTATACCCTTCATGATTTTGTAAACCTCAATCAGGTTCCCCCCTCAATCTCCTTTTTTCTAATGAAAACAAATCTAACTTACTCAATCTCTCTTCATAGCCAGCATCTTCCATACCAGGTAACATCCTCATAAACCTGCTCTGCACCCTCTCCAAAGCAATAACATCCTTTTGGTAATGTGGCGACCAGAACTGCACACAGTATTCAATGCAGCTGAACCAATGTCTTGTACAATTTTAACATAATTTGCCAGCTCTTATACTCAATACCCTGTCCAATGAAGGCAAGCATAATATATACCTTTTTGACCACTCTATCCACCTGTGCAGCAACCTTCAGGATACAATGGACCTGCACTCCCAGATCTCATTGGTCATCAACTTTTCCCAAAGTTCTTCCGTTCATTGATAAATTTGTTCCAGAATTAGTCTTGCCTCAATGCATCACCTCACATTTGTCTGGATTGAAATTCATCTGCCACTTTTCCATCCAAATCTCTAGACAATCTATATCCACCTGTATTCTTTGACAGTCCCTTATGCTTTCTTCTACTCCACCAATCTTCGTGTCATCTGCAAATTTGCTGATCATACCAACAGTGCCCTCTTCCAGATCATTTATGTATATTACAAACAACAGTGGGCCCAACACTGACCCTTGTGGAACACCACTGGTCACCTTTCTCCATTTCGAGAAACTTCCTTCAACTACTACACTCTGTCTCCTGTTGCTCAACCAGTTCTTTATCCACCTAGCTAGAACACCCTGCACACCATATGACTTCACTTTCTCCATTAGTCTATCATGGGGAACCTTATCAAACAACCTACTAAAGTCCATGTATATGACATCAACAGTCCTTCCTTCATTTATCAACTTGGTCACTTCCTCAAAGAAATCTATTAAGTTGGTAAGGCACGATCTCCCCCACACAAAACCATGTTGCCTATCACTGATAAGCCCATTCTTTTGTAAATATAAATAGATCCTATCCCTCAGTACCTTCTCTAGCAAGTTTCCAACCACCAACATCAGGTTCATTGGTCTGTAGTTACCTGGAATATCCCTACTACCCTTCTTGTACAAGGAGAAAACATGAGCAACCTTCCAATCCTCCGGCACCTCACCTGCATTTAAGGATGCCACAAAGATATCTGTCAGGGCCCCAGCTATTTCCTCTCTCTCCTCCCTCAACAACCTGGGATAGATCCCATCCGGTCCTGGGAATTTGTCCACCTTAATAATCTCTAGCCTACTCAACACATCTTCCCTCCTTTTGTCAACATGATCCAGAGTAATCAAACTTCTATCTCTAATCTCAAGATTCATCATGTTCCTCTCCTCAGTGATCACTGATGCAAAGTAATCATTCAGAATCTCAACCATTCTCTCAGGTTTGACACACAGCCTTCCTTCATTATCCTTTAGTGGACCAATCCTTTCTCTAGTTACCCGCTTGCTTCTTATATAAGAATAAAATGCTTTGGGATTCTCCTTAATGCTGCTCGCTAAATTTATTTCATGACCCCTTTAGCTTGCTTGATTCCTTGTTTAAGACTTGTCCTACTCTTCCGATATTCCTCCAGGGCCCATTCTGTTCTTAGTTGCCTAGACCTTATGTACGTTTCGCTTTTTCTCTTGGCTAGTCGAACAATTTCTCCTGTCATCCATGGTTCACGAATCTTGCCCTTCCTATCCTTTGCCTTCAACGGGACATGCCTATCCTGCATTATCTTTA
Organism: Hemiscyllium ocellatum; assembly: GCF_020745735.1. Classification (NCBI taxonomy): domain Eukaryota; kingdom Metazoa; phylum Chordata; class Chondrichthyes; order Orectolobiformes; family Hemiscylliidae; genus Hemiscyllium; species Hemiscyllium ocellatum. The sequence continues at coordinate 102,178,687 of NC_083401.1, forward strand.
ACATATCTTTGAAAGCTTCCCACATATCAAATGTGGAGTTCCCTTCAAATAGCTGTGTCCAATCCACATTTCTGAGCTCCTGCCTAGTTTTGATATAATTGACCTTGGCCCAGTTTAGTACTCTTCCTTTAGGACACTCTCATCTTTATCTATGCGTATTCTAAAACTTACAGGATTGTGGTCACTGTTCCCAACAATCTATTTGTGAGATCCTATAAATGGTAAGAGAAATGATCATTTTATATATGCTTGGCTGTTAAGGGACTAAAAGTTTTCTTTTTGTTAAGCCAGATAACAGCTAAATACAGAACCCCGTCATCATGTTTAATTATCTCCAAACAAAACAACAGAGGTATTTTATTCCTTTGATACTGGACCACATGGTGAAGAAGGCAAATGGTATGTTGGCTTTCATAATGAGAAGATTCAAGTGCAAGAGCAGGAATGTCTTGTTGCAATTGTGTAAGGACTGATGAGATCACCCTTGGAGTATTGTGTGCAATTTTGGTTTTACCTGAGGAAGGATGTTCTAGCTGTGGAGAGAGTGCAAAAACATTTTAGCAGACTGATGTCTTGGATGGACAGATTGATGTATGGGGTGACACTAGATTGCTTCAAACTAAATTCACTGGAAAAATGAAGGGGGATCTCAGAGAAGCCTATTAAACTCTAGCAGGACTAGATAGGGTACATACAGGAAAGATGTTCTCTGAGAGCAGCGAGCCCAGAACCAGGGTTACAGTTTAAGGGTAAGGGTTTAGAGCTTTTAGGACACAGGTGAGGAAGAAGTTCTTCACCCATAGATTGGAGTTCTCTGCCACAGAAAGCATTTGAGGCCAAAACATTGAAGACTTTCAACAAAAATACAGACATAGTTTTAAGGGATCAAAAGAGATGGGGAGAAAGAGGGAACAGGGTGCTGCATTGGATGACCAACCATGATCTTATTGAATCGTGAAGCAAGCATGAAGGCTCCTATATTCAATATTTCTAAGTTCCTATGTCTGCACTTTCTGTAAAAACTGAGCATATCTCCTTGGTTTTTCACAGGACACATCAGCATTTTGACGTGGCTAGTCTTTTGCCATCCTGAATGCACACCGTGATTAACTTCCTCTGTTGTTTCCTGCTCCAAGCTTCTCTATACTCATCTTTGGATGTGCAATTTGAATACCTGAATTAAGGTCACTTCATGTCCAATGCAGCACAACCCACACCATATGTGGAAGTAAACTTATGAAGAGGCAAATGGATTTAAAAGCCACAGGCAGATGTTTTGAAATTACTTCTGAGTTTCCCATAAAATATTTGACTCATTTTATTCAATTTACCCCTACTCTAACCCCAATGCATCTCTGAAGAAATATTAGGCTCTCTGATTCCACATCTATAAATATTGCACAAATCTTAAATTCACCCCTCCTCAAGTGTAGCATGGCCTCATGTTCTACTCTCTAGACAAGATTAAATAGATTGTTGAGGTCAACATCACTTAACCTCATTTTTGGAGCTGAAAGATAATAGTGGAAAATACTTTAAAAGTATGTCACCATGTGTTTTGATATTTCAGCTCTGAAATGTGCAGTGATATAATAGCTTCACTCTTAAATTATGGTGCTGAAGGGCTTTTAATTTTTATATAATTGTAAATCCCCAATTGGACAGGGATTCAGCTTACAGTGGGAAAAAAATCTACAAGGATCCATAGAGTATTCAGAAAACAAAGCATATTGAAGTGTGTACTTGTATTTATGATAGGGTTAGGTTCTTCTATAAAACCCAGAGAATAATTGTTTTGTGCCTAATCTAGGTATGGCATGATGTATTGGCTCTTAGAATGTCAAGCTATGAAAAAATATTTCCACTGAAGCAAGTGATACCGCGCTATAATGATACCCTAGGGGTTTGAGTTTGCACTTAACCATCACTTTCAATAATAGATTATCTTTGTCTACCAATTGACAATACAGAGTGATTTTGTCTTTGGGGAAAGTCAAGTGTCTTTTTTTCATTCTTTTCATACACTTTGTAGATAAGGAGCATATTTAACTGGCTGCTTTCTTGGATCATCTCATCCTATTCAATGTTTTGATAAGCTTCTAACAGGGCAAGAAATGAATGATTTGATGTCTTATATCTTTTCTTGGATAACATTAACTGTCTAAAGGCAACTGTAGGACATATTTCAGAAATAGTACCATCATTATTTACTGCAGTACAAATTATATTTCTCATTTTCAGATTTAAATATTATTAACCTTTTGTAATTATATTACTTTTAAGCTAACAGTCAACATTATTAACCTCAAAATTATGCTTTAGTGTACACATTAGAGATTTTGAGTCGATTCTACTGAGAGACCACAAAAGAGGTCTGAGTAACTATTGTGGTTAGCAAGAATGACATTGATACCAAACTGATTTGAGTAGAATGTCTTAAAATGTTGCTGTACATCAAAATAGTCACATTTCAAAACCAAAAAGAGCAATCATCACTTGTAATAAGCAACCATTTACAGGCCCAGTTGTGGCAGTAGTTTGTAAGATATTTTAATTGAAACAAAGGTCCTCACTTTGTTTGGAATTTCCCTTGGTACATTGGTAGAAGCCTTGTTCAGGTAGTGATGTAGCTGCTGGTCTGTGTATTGCTGAAACCTTTAAATCAATCTTATCAATTGATGAATGCTTGAAGAAAAGTAGCTATCATCTGGTCTGCTTCAGAAAGTGCAAAAGTGTTTGTTACAATCACTCTCAATATAAAATCCAGTTATCAACCTCTTTGACCATTAGACTATAAGATACGAAGCAGAATTATACCATTCACCCGTTAGGTCTGCTCCATTATTTGATCATAGCTGACATGCTTTTCAACTTCATTTTCCTGCCTTTTCCCTGCAATCCTTGATCCTAACTCTCTCTGTCTTAAAGACAGTCAGTGATTTGGCCTCCACATGCTTCTGTGGAAATGAATTCCATAGATTCACCACCCTCTGGCTGCATCTCAGTTCATTTGATTCATCTCAGTTTTACAGGGTCATCCCTTCACTTTGAGGCGGTGCCCTTGGGTCCTAGTGTCTTCTACTGGTGGGCACATCTTCTCTATTTCCATTCGATCCTGGCTTCTCAGTATTCTGTAAGTTTCAATCAAATACTCCCCCTATCCTTCTAAACTCTGAGTACAGTCCCAGACTCCTTAACTGCTAGTCACAGGTCAAACCCTTCATCTCTGGGATCATTCTTGTAAACCTCTTCATAACCTCTTATAACACCAGCACATCCTTCCTTAAATACAAGGGTGAGCACTGCTCAAAATATTCCAAATACAATCTGACTAGTGCTTTGTACAGTCTGAGCAGTACATTCTAGTCCTTTTGAAATGAATGTTAATATTGCATTCGCCTCCCTAACTGTCAATTGAACCTACATGATATCCTTAAGATAATCCTGAATAAGGACTCCTAAGTCCCTTTGTCATTCAGATTTCCGAAGTCTTCCTCCATGTAAAAAAATAGTCCATGTCCCTATTCTTCCAATCATGAGTTGTTGGGAGATGGTCAAGCTGGAGGCCTGGAGAAAGCACTGGATAGGTGAATCCACAAGGTAACTACTCAGACATTCAAACATGGAAATTGACACCTTCTAGTTTCTCTCTGGTACCTGAAAGAATCATGAATTGCATAGAAATGCAATAAGATTAGCTAAAAATAAGATATCTATGCCTACTAGCAAGATTATCATCTAACCATTGAAACCAAATGGGAAAATCTGATTTTTTTTCTCATCAAAATCTCATTTTCCCCTTCTCACTGCATTCTATCAAATTTCTCACTGTTATCCACATTGCTCAAGGATAAGACTTTTAGCCCATTTTCATTAATATATTTTAATCTCTCTGAAGCCACTAATGAAAGGTTTAGTTAGACTTGCATTTCAAATATCTCCAAGGTCGACTAAGAATTGAAACAATTGCACTAAAATGATGTGTCTCACACAATAAACTGACCTAATATTTTTAAGGTGCACATTTTTCTAGTTTGACACTTTAAATGGGAGAATTGTTCATAAAGTACAAATTGAAATTAGTCGCCTTTATTAATGTAGAAATAGCCAATTGAGGTATTTCAGCAGATTTCTCAGTGACTGCTTCTCAGCTCAGCACAGGCTACTGTCGTTTAATTTTAATGAAGTTCCCATTTTGACAATCTATATTATTAGTATTTAAATATGAATTAATATGTTCATGCTGTGAAATAAATGGAATAGAGAAAAGAAATAATTAAGTGGAGACTAAAACTAGATAATTAACTCTTTTCAATGAGCCTCAGTCCAAATAATTCTCTTCATCTTTGTTCTCAGGAAGATCTTCAGAAATATTAACCTGTCCGTAGTTATCTGATATGCACCAGTGTGCAAATTGGAATTTTGGATATTCGTTGATTTAAACTTAACATTCTTGGGCATTCCATGTTGGTGCCGTTCATGTCTGTATCAGATGGAATCTCCAAGCATTATCTGATGGTGTAATAGGTGGAATCTTCTAATTACCTCAATAATTTGAAGATACATTAATCTCAACTGGCAATCCGGATGTCACCTCAAAGGCAGCACCTCCAAAAATGAAGCACTCCCTCAGAACCAAGGGTCAGGCTTGTCAACCTCATTTTTGGAGTCAGATGACAGACCAACAGAAGGCAAACAGGCATTGGAGGGAAATTGTTTCCCAGTAGTCCCTAATGATTGGGTTTAATTAACATTTATTTCTAAGTTTCATAAATTAGCATTCTTGACAACTTTATTTTGAAGGTAAAAACAATGAACGCAGATGCTGGAAACCAGATTCTGGAGTAGAGTGGTGCTGGAAGAGCACAGCAGTTCAGGCAGCATCTGAGGAGCAGCAAAATCGACATTTCGGGCAAAAGCCCTTCATCAGGAATAAAGGGATTTTGCTGCTCCTTGGATGCTGCCTGAACTGCCGTGCTCTTCCAGCACCACTAATCCAAAACTTTATTTTGAAACACATTTGTCCTCATCTAACATCAATGCATCTTAAATTCCTACATTTTTAATGCTGATATTAGTTAGATGAAAAAGCATAAATGCATCTTTGGATGCACCTGAATATTTTCCAAATATCTGTTGGCTGTTGAACAAGTATATCCTTGCATGAGTACCACTCAGCTGGTTCTGTATTTCACTGAAGAATAGAAATAAAGCTATATTGAAATGAAAATAAAAGTGATAAGATCCACTTATTGTGACCTGAGGCTGAGGTCAGAATGTGGATTGGCTGTAAATAACCTGGCAACACATAATATCTCGTTTTGTGCATGAAGGATTAAATTGGTAAAGTATGATAGTGCTGTTGAAACATATAGGCCATATATCAGCATCATTATGACAAGAAGAGAGGAAAAGGAATGAAAGAATTAAACTTTAAAAATAGCTCTGCTGGATCAGTAAAATGCTATACTGTGTAAAGGGATGTAATAGGCATGCATGGCTTCACTATTAATATTGAACGTAAGAGCTGTTGTATTGCTTTAATTGGTGTAAACTGGTTGAACATTATCTAATTGTTAAAATTAGATAATGTTCCCTAAATGCTATTAGCATTTTCATTTCCTAAAAACAGCAAAGAATTATTCCATCTATGCAGTTTCAATGAAGCTTTTTTCACTTATTTTAAACCATGCAGTGCTTCGACCTTCAGTACATTTTTTGAATATCAAACAGCTGCAGAAAATTACATTTATGTTTGTTTTCTTCTGTCTGCACCTAATAAATTTGGAATACTTTCATTTGGACAATAATTTCTAGTGCCATTAACAAAATAACTGGTCTGCATTTTGAATTGAAGAGCAAATAGCTAGGTTAAAAGGAAAGAGACCATGTCAAGTGATAACATGAATTTACATAGTGCCATTTATGATCTTAAGAGGTCAAAAAACACTTTGTAGCCAATAAAATACTTCTGAAGTGTATTCATCATGAAATTGCATTGCGTTTTCTTATATAAATCTGCACGTTTTCAATTTCTTTCTTTTATTTATATTATAAATTTATAAGGCAAATCTAATGAGGTAATATTTGCTAGCTCTAGAAAATTAGGTCAGCCATAAATTAGCTACAAGTGTTATTCTGCTTGATTGTTCCTGACTGCCTGATTCCTGCCAAATGAGGTGTCACACCAGAATCCTCACCTCAACATTTGTCCTTGTATACCATGAGATGGGTGACACTAAAATCAAGGTTCAAGTTAAAAATGACTTTGAGGTTGAACTGTCAGAGGAGTTTTCCTAACTATAAAATATGAATAATAGAAGCTCCAAAGAACACATATGAACCTTTTATGTTAGCTCTGGAAAGGCCACTCAAAAGAACAATGCAGCTGTATAGATTGCATTTAAAGTTTTGTTTCAAGTTTTATTTCAAATATTTCTGGAAAACTCGATTTGTAGTAACTAAATATCAGCACGCATAGAGAAGGTTACAAGGTCATGTACAAAATAACACAATTGCTGTAAAAGCATAGGTTGGATAAATGATGCACATAAAACTTCATTTTGTTGTGTGAAAGTGACAAAAGTCTTTTGTCAAATATTGTTGCCTGTAGGGATCCAAGAAGGTGGCGATCGAGGAAGACCACGTTGCAGAGCTCTGCACCGCAGTGCATACGGGACAAACTTTTAACCCACCTTACCCAGACCACCATGATATCCTGGGACTCTAGAAAGGTCATGGAGTCCCAACAAACTGTTAAACATCAACCTATCTTGGTTTTCGTCATCCAGACATGCTGAAGAAGGGAAGAGGAGCATCCGAGGCCAGGCCAGCCTGCAGGATCCTCGGGCTCAATTTCAACCAGGCCCTGGTGAAGGAGCTCGCGAACTCTCGTGAGATGTTAGGGAAGCAGATAGAGGAGAACCTGGCCCCAATCTCTATCATGCTGCAGAAGCATGAACAGCAGCTGGGAGTCCTGGAGAAAAGGATGGATGAGGTAGAACATGGGGTCACAGTAGTGGAAACTGATAGTGGTTCCTCCAAACATAGGATCCAAGCCCTAGAGATGCAGGTCCATAATTTGCTTGACCAAGTTGATGACCTCAAGAACACTAAGGCTTGGTGATTTGTGGTTCTAGTTTCTCCTTTCTGGAATCTAAATGTTACTGCAGAAGATTATGGCTAATGACTTGATTAAAGGTGTACCTGGAACATCAAGAGGAGTCACTCACCAATTAAGAGGAAGAAGGTACTTTTGAGTCTTAGAAAGGAAAATGTGGATATTGCTTTGTTACAGGAGTCACACTTGGATAGCAGGGAGCATTTGAAACTGCAGCAGAATGGCTTTGATCGAGTTTACTTTTCATCATTTAATACCAGAAGTAGGAGACTGACTATATTGGTTAGGAGGAAACTCCCTTTTAAGTTACTAGACTGTGTTAAATATACACACAGGAGGTTTGTAATTTTCAAAGCCCTGATAAACAGGGAAGAATATGGTGTTTTATGTGTTTACTGCCCTTTGGCCCATCCCTCCAAATTTCTGGTAAACGTGTTCTCTAAATTGATCAGTCTTGAGTCCTGGCATATTATTATGGGGGAGGGGGGATTTTAATTGTCTCATGGATCCCACAACAGACAGGTTGCTCAAAGGTGCCTTGATACCCTCTGTACAAACTAAACAATTGGTGGATCTGTGTGTAGAGTTAGGGTTGGTGGATGTCTACAGGCATCTCATCCTACAGGCAGGGATTTTACGATTTATTTCCAATCCGCACAGATGTCACACCAGGATTGATTTTTTGTTTCCAATCCTAGTGGCAACCCTGGAATTAGTGGCATCTTGTACGATTGGTAACATTACCATCTCTGATCACGCTCCAGTGTACTCTGCCAGTAGGAAGCAGCAGAAGGGTGTACAGTAACGCCTCCTCGAAGCACAGTCGAAGGCAGCCAAGGTGGCTTGCTTTGACAGGCTCTTGTTGATCAAGCTACAGAGGATTACAGTGCTGCGGTCTGCATTGAATTACACAGACAGCAAAGAAGGAGCTTACTTTCACAAAGCAAAGGTTGCATGATCATGGTGACAGGCCAGGCAAATACTTAGCACATCTCGCTAGGAAAAGGAGTGCCCCCTCAAGCCATTACGGTGATTAAGAAAGGGAACCTAACATATGATTCTAAAAAGATTAATGTGGCATTCCAGAGATTTTATTTTACGTTATACCAATCCGAGGGTTGGCCAAGATGGAGTCTTTTTTCAAGGATCTGGAGCTCCGGTGCATGACTCCCGCACAACAGTCTTTTCTCAATGCCCCCTTTTTATCAGAGTAAGAGGCGCAGGAGGGTGTGAAGCAGCTTCAGAATGGAAAGGCACCCAGTACTGATAGAGTTCCCGGTGAATTCTATAAGGAATTTATAAGCATATTGTCAGGCCCGATGCTCAACATGTTCAATGACTCATACAGTCATGATCATCTCCCACCATCTCTGAGAGAGGCCAATATTCTTAAAAAAGGCAAGGTCCTGAAGGACTCTGTGTTTTGTACAGGTCCATTTCACTCTTAAATGCGGACTTCAAAAGCCTCTCTATGACTCTTGTGTTAAGGCTGGAAACTGCGTTACATTTTTTGTTAAAGAGGATCAGACGGGCTTCATAAATGGCTGCAGCTCCTCCAATAATGTGAGGAGGCTACTTAATATAATGCAAGCATGTCAACGACAGGCAATACAGGGATTGGTGATTTCTCTACATGCAGAGAAGGCATTTGACCGAGTTGAGTGGCCATGCCTTTTTTATACTCCAGAGTGGTTTGGCTTGGCCAAAGCCTTTCTAAGTTTCTCTATAGCGACCCTTTCACTGCAGTCATCACCAATGGGGTACAATCAAGCAATTTTAATATTTTTCGGGTCAGCCGGCAGGGCTGTCTCCTTTCACCACTGCTTTTTATGTTGGTGATTGAACCATTGATGGGGCCATTCCTAGGGACCCTAATATATTGGCTCCAGAAGTGGGGTCAAAATTACATAAGATTTCGTTGTACGCAGATGATGTCCTCATTTTTTTTTGTCAAATCCAGTAGTTTCAGTGCCTCGCCTGATACAATGCATTTTTTTGGAGTACAAGATAAATTTTGCAAAATCAGAGGCTATGCCTATGGATAGTCTTATGACGGTGTCAGGTCTTGAGGGCAAATATTGATTCTTATTTAAGTAGTCACGGGGTGTTTTGTTTTGGGCATATTCCTCACTCCAGTTCTTGATTAGTTGTTCAAAGCTAATTTTGTTCAGTTATTTGACAAAATCAAATGAGACCTTCAAAGATAAGAGGTGCTTCCAGTCTCATGGTTAGGTCAGATAGCACTTATTAAGATGAATATTCTCTCCCGTTTGTTGTACCCTACACAGATGCTCCCCATGATTTTCGATAAGCAAATGTTCAGGAGACTGAGCAGCTGGTTCAGCTCTTTTATTTGGCATTGTAAGCGACCCTTATTAAATTAGCTAAACTACAATTGTCTCACAGATTTGGGGAAGTGGATCTCCTGGACATTAAAAACTATCAACTAAGCTAGCTTTTATCTTATGTAAGTGACTGGGCTTGAGGGCACCCTTTCTCAATATGGTTAGATATCGAAAGCTCTCAGGCAGGGTGCCCACTTACTAGATTAAATTAGATTCGATTCCCTACATTGTGGAAACAGGCCCTTCAGTCCAACCAGTCCACACTGACCCTCTGAAGAGCAACCCACCCACACCCATTCCCCTACGTTTACCCCTGATTAATCCACCTCCACTATAGGCAATTCAGTGTGGCCAATTCATCTAATCTGCACAACTTTGGACTGTGGGAGGAAACCAGAGCATCTGGAGGAAACCCACGCAGACACGGGGAGAATGTGCAAACTCCACACAGACAGTTGACCGAGTAGGAATTGAACTACTGACTACTTACCACTGAGCCACCGTGCCGACCCTACTAGCTTGCTGGTTTTGGACAAAATGAGGACAGTTAGGGAATATTGCCATAACCCAATAGTTATCAATACTGTTAAAACATGGAGGGCAAGTCGGCAGAAGGAAGGCAATATTGGCAAAATATCTCTTACACCTTTAGTGGGTATGTCGGGTTTGCTACTGGGGATGATAGATTCAGGATTCAAACATTGGATAGTTAGGGGTGTGTCTAGCATGAATGATTTATTTGAGGGAGACACAATGATCTGCTTTGATCAGGTAGCACAGAAATATGAGCTTTTTAACAGGGACCTCTCTTTTTTTTTCAAGTTAGGGATTTTATTCAAAAAAAGACTACAATTTTCACTGATCCCTGCAAATCTGACAGAGACAGGAGGATGCTCAGTGCTAAGAGTACACTTTGTCAGCACTTTATATCGTCAATTGGGGGGTGCCTCCTCAGATGAGTTCGATTGACTCTGCAAGGTGTGGGAGAGAGAGAGATAGACTTTGAGGTCTCCTCAGAGGCATGGGAAGATATTTGGGAAAATGCAAGAAAGATATCAATCTGCAATTGGACCCAGTTGAAGATTCTCCATAGAGTCCACTTGGCTTGGGATGATTTGTCAAATTTTTAAACTGGGGTATCTTCAACATGCACCCAAGTATAAGGTCTGTACAGGCACTCTTACCCATTGCCTCTGGTCCTGTAATAGGCTTCAAACATACTGGAGTGCTGTGGCAGGTATAATGGAGGGGATTTTGGGTGTAAGGGTGGAAATGGACCCTATCTCTCCTTTTCTTGGCCCACCCAGTGTATTCCCTGTAGATGCGCATAAGAAAAAAACTTTTTAATATCCTCACTTTCTGCGCAAGAAAGAATATCTTGTTGGGTTGAGAGTCCGAAAATCCCCTGGGCCTATTGGGTTTGCGTAAGATTGTTATGGAGCTATCCCCATAGATTTTCTCACAAGTATGGTACATCATAAAACTGAGAATTTCTATTAGACATGGCAGCCCTTTTTGGAATACCTGGACACAGATTTGTCTGCCACACTAACAAGGGCATTTATATAGCCATAACGAGTCCAATATCCAGAGAGGGGGATCTGCGAACATAATAATATGTGAAAACGAATGCTCTCAACATTCAAGTGTGAGTGTTTTGTTTTGCTTAACTGAGCTATTACATTTGCGAGTTTGTTGTTGGTTATTATTTATTTAGTTAAGTAGTTAGTTGGAGTTTATTTAATACATATTTTTCGATATATATTTATGCATTTACACATGAAGGTTCGGATTTTTAAAACTTTTTTTGATGTTCTTTCTTTGTATTGTTTTGAATTGTTTTGTTTTGTATTCATTGTAATATTAAAAAATTCAATTTTTCAATAAAAATATATTTTTTAAAAATTGTTGCCTATCTGTTCTGTTATATTCTCTTCCAAACTTGGTAATTTCAGAACTAATGCCTTCAAAAGTATTCTGACAGAAAACACAAAGCAATTATGTTAGTTTTAATAAATGCAGAGTAATTTGAAAAACACAATTGAAAATCCTATACAGCAGGATGAGTATGTTTGTGTACTAATTAATTGTAAAAATAAAAGAATAATTTCTGGAATTTATGGAGCTTGAAATCTAATATTACAACAGTGGCATATGTATGCTTTAAATTCTATAAGATCAGCACTGTTTCACATCTTTCTCTGTGTTGGGATTTCCAGATTGTTGGGACCATACAACCCAATGTGTGCATTGGGACCTGCTGTAAAGTTTACTTATTTTTAAATAATTTTTACATGATGTAAAAAGTGAGGAATTAAATTATATTCTGTTTAATTCTGGCCAATGTAATGTGGCCATTTGAACGCATGCTCGTGAGTCTTAAATGGAAAGTGTGACTTGCCCTCAGTTCAAATAAACATACACTGGAACCTGGTTTTATGGCCCAAGTGTTATATAATCACAGCTTAACAAATAATAATCATTCTGAAGTGAAAATAGATTTTATAGTGTAGGCTATAGCCTTGTTCTAAATTGGTTTATTTTTGGAACTTCAAATAAAAAATGCCTTTGGCAAGGTGTCGCACAGGAGGCAGCTAAATAAGATAAGAGCTCATGGTGTTAGGTAGACAAGCAGAAGGCTGGAAGAACACAGCAAGCCAGGCAGCATCAGGAGGTAGAGAAACCTTAGGGGCAAGGTACTGGTATGGATAAAGGATTGGCTAACTTGCAGAAGACAAAGTGTAGAGATAAAGGGCTCTTTTTCAGGATGGCAGCCAGTGACTATCAGAGTTCCACATAGGTTGACAATGGGGCCACAACTATTCATGTTACATATGAACAAAGGTATTGTTGCAACAACACAAAGATAGGCAGAGGGACAGGTAGTGTTGAGGATGTGGGGAAACTACAGAGGACTTGGACAGACTAGGAGAGTGGACAAAGATGTGGCAAATGGTATACAATGTGGGAAAGTGTGAGGTTATTCACTTTGTTACAAAGAATAGTGGCATGGGCATTTTTTTAAGTGGGGTAAACCTGAAAGTCTGAAGCACAAAGGGGCTTAGGCGTTGATTTTCTGAAGGTTCACATGCTTGTTCGGTTAGCAGTTAGGAAGGCAAATGGAATATAGCATTCGTTTCAGGAGGGCTAGAACATAAGAGTAGAAATGTCCTGTTGAGTCTGTGTAAGGCTGTGGTCCGACTACATATGGAATATTGTGGGAAGTTTTGGGCACCATAACTAAGGAACAATGTGTTGGACCTTTACATTTGCCATGTAGCAGTTATTGATATAAAAAGGGAGCATGCTGTGTCTTCCCAATGCCTCTACAGAGCTCTTCAAAAAGGCTGTGTGCTCCTTATTTTTGGCAAAGCCAGGCTCAGAAGACCTAGCAATGTGTCAAAATGACCAACATTTTAAGTGGAGTAACAATCCAACAGCAAAGCTCCTCCTTGGAAGATCTGGGGCAATAACTTGGAAAATCTTGCCGATCAGATGATGCAGAGGATATATAGTTCTTTTAATTTATCTTGTTAAAACTTGAAAGTTTACTTTCACATCTGATAGGGTCAGAAGCTTTTCCTTATTACCAAGAGAGCCACGTTAAAGGCCGAAGCACATCATGCCAGCATCACCGACTGACAAAGCAAAAGGAATAGAAAGTAAAGCAGGAAACAACAGGTAGATGTCATCTCAATTTTAATAGGTTGTGGAATGTAGAGAGCCAGCAATGAGTTGCACAACTTTGGAAAGAATGCAGTAATGAGTTGAGATCTGAAGACTCCAAGTAAGACCTTAAAACAACAGTGGCTGGAAAGCCAGGCCATCTGTGTGAAACAGGTGAAAATATGTTTAGGAGAGTAACCTGAGAAAATAAAATATATGGACTGAGTCCAGCGCAACATGATCCATCAAAGGCTATTTGCATACCCCAGAGACCAATCGAGAGACTCAAAAGAATGGGCTGTACAGCAGTTGCTGCTAAACCAAAACATAAACTTTGCTATAAATATAACATATAACATAAATCTTGCCTTGAAATAAAATCAAGCCGCAGCGTTTTCAACAGTATGATCATCATGAGGAGAAATCCCACTGGAATTGGATCAGTCCAACTCACATCTGACTCAATCCACCTGCAGTCACCCAGTCTGATGAACTGCACGTTCTTAAAATTCTGTTTTGCTTTAAGTTTAATCTTTTGGCAATAAAGCTGTCAAATTTGCAGTGAAATTATTTCACTGTGATTCTCAATCTCACTGATGTTATAGAATTTAGTTGTTAACTCCAGAATTTTTTTCCCTCATGTGTTCATGGATGCACTTTAGAAAGATTACTTCTGTTATTTGACAATAGCAATAGCAATATCAAATAATCATTTGTATTAACATACTGCTTTTGACTTAAAAGTAAGTCCATAAAATATAGGAGCAGAATTTAGCCATTTGGCCCATTGGGTCTGCTCTACCATTCAACATGGCTGATGTATTTCTCAACCCCATTCTCCTACCTTCTCTGTGTAACCCTTGATCCCCTCGCTAATCAAGAACCTATCTATCTCTGTTTTAAATAGACTCAATGACTTGGCCTCCACAGCCTTCTGAGGCAATGAGTTCCACAGATTCACCACCCTCCTGCTGAAGAAATTCTTTCTCTTGCCAAGGGGCTCCACACAGTTATCAGAAAAATAGATACTGAGGCAGAAAGGAGAAGCCATGGAGATGAATTTTGAGGAAATATGTGAAGGAAGATGGGGTGGTGAAATGGGGTGAAGAAGGTGACAAGGAATGGAAATGAATCTGTAAGAACAGGGTCCATGTTGCTGAAGATCAGAATTTGAGGAATTAAATATTCAGGCGTGAGGTTTTGCTATTGAGGTGTTAGGTGTGAGGAATCCCCCTTAGGGCTTTGTTTGCTCCCCACATTTAGAAAATGGAGAAGCCATCTAGGCCTGCAGAGCAAAAGATCCCTACCCTGTTATGGATAGCCATCTTAATTTTCTCTGTCAAGTCAGTGAACTGGAGAACAACAAAACAATCTGCATTGGTCTCCTTAGATGCAATTAACAAGACTTTTAATAAGCTTAAAAAAAATGATCATAGCTAGGAAAAGCTTGATACCTATGAGGTGGAAGGAGGGGGAAGGAGTAAACAAGACAAAGAACAGCATTTAGGCAGACAAATAAATGTGTAATGGTCAGTCTGGGGAAATCAATAGCTGCTAATAGTGGCCATTATTGGCTGACAATGGATTGTGTGTGGTAGCAGCCAATATGATGACAAGGCCAGATGTTTCAGGTTGGGTTAAGGACATAGGAGAAGGTGCTCACGCCCTAAAATTATTGAACCCAATATAGAGTCCTGAAGGCTACAGTGTTCCCAAATGGAAAATGAGGTGTTGTTCTTCCAGCTTGCCCTGAGCTTCGCTGGAGCACTGCAATGAGCCTGAGGCAGAGATGTTGTCCATGGAACCAGTGGTGTGTTGAAGCGAAAGACAACAGGAAGCTCAGGGTCATGTTTGAGGGCAGAACTTCGGCAGTCTGCAAAGCGGTCGCCTAGTCTGCATTTCATCTCTCCAATGTAAAGGAAACCATATTGTGGATATTGAATGCTGTATGCTAGATTGAATGAAATTCAGGTAAATCACTGCTTCCCTTTGGAAGGTGCATTTGGGTCTTGGATAGTGAGGAGGGAGAAAGTAAAGGAGTCAGTGTTACACCTTCTGTGATTGCAAGGGAAAGTGTCGTGGGGGTATGGGGAGATATTGGGGGTGGAGGAGAAGTGAGCCAATGTGTCCCGAAAGGAATGATCCCTGAGGAAAGCTGACAAGGGAGAGGAGGGGATTATGTATCTGGCAGTGACATCCTGCTGGAGGTGGCAGAAATGGCAGCTTATGGTCCTTTGGATGTGGATTCTGGTGGGATAGTAAGTGAGGACACAAGATCTCTATCAGTATTATGGGAGGGAAGTCACAGGGTGAGGGCAGAAGTGCGGGAGATATATTGGACACAACTGAGAGTCCTGTCATCTACAGTACTGAGGAATCCTCGGTTGAGGAAGAAGGTGGACATTTCAGAGGCTCCCTTGTAGAAACTGGCATTGTTGAAACAGATGCAATGGAGATGGAGAAACTGAGGGAATGGAATAGAGTCTTTACAGGAAGCAGGATGTGAGGTTGGATCATCCAGGTAACTGTGGGAGTCAATGGGTTTGTAGCAGATATTGGCGGCCAACCTATCCCCTGAAATGGTAACAGAGATGTTGACGAAGGAAAGGGAGGAGTCAGAGAGGAACTAGGTGAAGGTGAGAGTGGGGTGGAATTGAAAGTGAAATTGATAAACTGTTCAAACGTTGGATGAGAGCAGGAAGCAGCAACAAAGATGCCGTCAATATACCAGAGAAAAAGTTGTGGGTGAGGGCTGGAACAGGATTGGAACAAGGAATGTTCTACATACCCCACAAACATAACTGGGACCCATGCAGGTACCTACCCATGGCAGCCCTCTGACCTGAAGAAAGTGGGAGGAGTAAAAGGGGAGTTTGTTCAGAGTGAGGACGAGCTCAGCCCAGGCAGAGAAGAGTGGTGATAGATAGGGATGGTTCGGGCCTTTTATCCAGGAAGAAGCAGAGAGTCCTGAGACGATCCTGATGGGGGATGGACTTGTCAAGGGATTGCATGTCCATGTAAAGAGGTGGCAGCTTGGAAATTCTGTAACTAACATAAAGCATCAGAAGAATTGTGGTTGTAAGTGGTAAAGGACTAGACAAAGAGAGAAAAAAATCAAGCTGAGGTAAAAATACATGAGTTCTATGAGACAGGAGCATATAGGAACAATGGGTCTGCCCAAGATGTCTTATGTGTGGATTTTGGGAAGGTGGCAGAAGTGAGCTATGGAGGGTTGGGAGACTATGAGCTTGAAAGGAGCGGGGTGTGGAGATCACCAGATGCAATGAGGTGAGTGACTATTGTGGACATGATAGCCTGGCATTCCATGATGGCACGAGGTATCTGAGAGTTGGTGTTCAGCCTCTGCAACGTAGTGGTCAGTCTGCCAGCCAACAACAGAAGCACCCTTGTCGGCAGCTTAATTACAAAGCTGAAAATGTGTTGCTGGAAAAGCGCAGTAGGTCAGGTAGCATCCAAGGAACAGGAGAATCGACGTTTCGGGCATAAGCCCTTCTTCAGGAAAGTCCTGAAGAAGGGCTTATGCCTGAAATGTCGATTCTCCTGTTCCTTGGATGCTGCCTGACCTGCTGCGCTTTTCCAGCAACACGTTTTCAGCTCTGATCTCCAGCATCTGCAGTCCTCACTTTCTCCTCGAAGCTTAATTACAAAGTCAGGGTTGGATCTGAGAGCACTGTATGCAGTCAGTCCAGAGGGAGATAGGTTCAGATGGGAAGGGAGGAGAGAAATTGAGGTGACCAATGTCATGTTGACAGTTCTCGATCGAAAGGTTGAGTGCAGGTAAAAGGCGAGAGGGATGGGTCAAGGTGGAGGGAGACTGATAGACATGGGTGAATGGGTCTATGAGTGGGGAAGAGGATTTCTGTCCAAAGAAATGGACACGGAGGTAGGGGCAACAGAAGAAGAGTAAAGCATCAGGTCATGCCCAAACTTCTTGAGATAGAGTTGTGGAGGAGTGTAATTGAGATCTTTGCTGAATACTGAACATTGAGCTTCAGAGCGCAGAAGGTCAGAAAGGATAGTAAATACACAACAGGAGGTGGGGTTGGGAGAGGGGATGGAGTCAGAAGAAAGGGGAGGGGAGCAAGGTTCCAGAGGGCTGTAGGTACCTCTAAATTGTTGCATCTTGTGTTTCATAAAGCCCGAAAGGAAAAGTGAAAGTTCCTTGTTAGAACAGCGAATGACACAGAGGATGAGGTGGAACTGGGGCTGGGCTGCCCTGAGCCAACATGAGGCAATGTTGATAGAGAGAGAGAGTTGAGAATGTACATTTGGCAACCCATGGCACTGAGTGTAGGAATGTTGAACATCACAAAATACAAAGAATGAAACTTCAGTTAGAATGCATGTGGGCTGAGTCTAAGCCAGGGACAGTTAATCAGGTGTATGAGGTGGCTGTGGAAGTGAGGTTTGCAAATACCTTCTCAAGCACCAGGAGCAACATTGCAAGTAATGACAATGATCAGCAAAACAGATTTGAATGGAAACGCTGTTGACAAGAGGAGCAGAATTTCTTCAGGGTGGACATATCTAGAAGAGATGTGGCAAAGTGTTCAAAACAAAACAAAAAAATAAAAGAACTACGGTTGCTGGAAATTTGAAACAAAAATGGAAATTGCTGGAGAAGCTCAGCAGCTCTGATAGTATCTGTGGAGAAAAAGCAGAATTATTGTTTAGGGTATAGTCACCCTCCTTCAGAACTGCTTGCAGCGAGGAAAAGGTTGGTAAAAATGAAGATGGAGGGGTGGGGGGAGGGGGTCAGAGTGGACAATAGGTGGAGGTGGAGCCCAGAAAGAGAGAAACACAGTTAGGCAGACAAAGAAATGGAGAAAGTGAGGACTGCATATGCTGGAGATCAGAGCTGAAAATGTGTTGCTGGAAAAGCGCAGCAGGTCAAGCAGCTTCCAAGGAGCAGGAGAATCGAAGTTTCGGGCATGAGCCCTTCTTCAGGAATGAGCAAAATGTGTCCAGCAGGCTAAGATAAAAGGTAGGGAGGAGGGACTTGGGGGAGGGACGTTGGAGATGCGATAGGTGGAAGGAGGTCAAGGTGAGGGTGATAGGCCGGAGTGGGGTGGGGGCGGAGAGGTGAGGAAGAAGATTGCAGGTTAGGAAGGCGGTGCTGAGTTCGAGAGATTTGACTGAGACAAGGTGGGGGGAGGGGAACTGAGAAAACTGGAGAAATCTAGGTTCATCCCTTGTGGTCGGAGGGTTCCTAGGTGGAAGATGAGGCGCTCTTCCTCCAGCCGTCGTGTTGCCATGGTCTGGCGATGGAGGATTCCAAGGACCTACATGTCCTTGGCAGAGTGGGAGGGGGAGTTGAAGTGTTGAGCCACGGGGTGGTTGGGTTGGTTGGTCCGGGTGTCCCAGAGGTGTTCTCTGAAACGTTCCGCAAGTAGACGGCCTGTCTCCCCAATATAGAGGAGGCCAGATCGGGTGCAGCGGATGCAATAGATGGATGTGTGTGGAGGTGCAGGTGAATTTGTGGCGGATATGGAAGGATCCCTTGGGGCCTTGGAGGGAAGTAAATGGGGAGGTGTGGGAGCAAGTTTTGCATTTCTTGTGGTTGCAGGGGAAGGTGCCGGGACTGGAGGTTGGGTTGGTGGGAGGTGTGGACCTGACAAGGGAGTCACGGAGGGAGTGGTCTTTTTGGAACGCTGATAAGGGAGGGGAGGGAAATATATCTCTGGTGGTGGGGTCCGTTTGGAAGTCGCGGAAATGACGACAGATGATACGCTGTATATGGAGGTTGGTGGGGTGGTAGGTGAGGACCAGTGGGGTTCTGTCCTGGTGGCGATTGGAGGGGCGGGGCTCAAGGATGGAGGAGCGAGAAGTGGAGGAGATGTGGTGGAGAGCATCATCAATCACATCTGGAGGGAAATTGCGGTCTTTGAAGAAGAAGGCCATTTGGGTTGTACGGTATTGGAACTGGTCCTCCTGGTAGCAGATGCGGCAGAGCCAGAGGAATTGGGAGCATGGGATGGCGTTTTTACAGGGGACAGGGTGGGAGGAGGTGTAATCTAGGTAGCTGTGGGAGTCGGTCGGTTTGTAGTAAATGTCCGTGTTGATTCGTCGCCCGATATGGAAATGGAAAGGTCTAGGAAGGGTAGGGAGGAGTCTGAGATGGTCCAGGTAACTTTGAGGTCGGGGTGGAAGGTGTTGGTAAAATGGATGAACTGTGGGAGCACGAGGCAGGGCCGATACAGCCATCGATGTAGCAGAGGAAAAGGTTGGGGGTGGTGCCAGTGTAGCTGCGGAAGATGGACTGTTCCACATATCCTACGAAGAGGCAGGCATAGCTGGGGCCCATGCGGGTGCCCATGGCTACTCCTTTGGTTTGGAGGAAGTGGGAGGATTGGAAAGAGAAGTTATTCAGGGTGAGGACCAGTTTAGTCAGTCAAAGGAGGGTGTCAGTGGAAGGGTACTGGTTGGTATGGTGAGAAAGGAAGAAGCGGAGGGCTTTGAGTCCTTCATGATGGGGGATGGAGGTGTACAGGGACTGGATGTCCATGGTGAAGATAAGGTGTTGGGGGCCGGGGAAACGAAAATCATGGAGGAGATGGAGGGCGTTGGTGGTGTCTCGAACGTAGGTGAGGAGTTCTTGGACTAAGGGGGACAGGACCGTGTCAAGGTATGCAGAGATGAGGTCTGTGGGGCAGGAGCAGGCTGAGACAATGGGTCGGCCGGGGCAGTCAGGTTTGTTAGATTTTGGGCGGGAGGTAGAAACAAGCGGTGCGGGATTGTGGGACTATGAGGTTGGAGGCGGTGGATGGGAGATCCTCTGAAGTGATGAGGTTATGGATGGTCTGGGAGATGATGGTTTGGTGGTGGGAGGTGGGGTCATGGTCAAGGGGGCAGTAGGAGGAGGTGTCCGTGAGCTGGCATTTAGCCTCAGCGGTGTAAAGGTTTCGAGGAGAAAGTGAGGAATGCAGATGATGGAGATCAGAGCTGAAAATGTGTTGCTGGAAAAACACAGCAGGTCAGGCAGCATCCTTCAGCTCCACCGCATCTGCTCCCAGGAGGACCAGTTCCAATACCATACAAAACAAATGGCCTCCATCTTCAAAGACCGCAATTTCCCCCAGACATGATCGACGATGCCCTCCACTGCATCTCCTCCACTTCCTGCTCCTCCGCCCTTGAGCCCCACCCCTCCAATCACCACCAGGACAGAACCCCACTGGTCCTCACCTACCACCCCATCAACCTCCACATACATTGTATCATCCATCATCATTTCCGCCACCGCCAAACGGACCCCACCACCAGAGATATATTTCCCTCCCCTCCCCTATCAGCATTCCGAAAAGACCACTCCCTCCGTGACTCCCTTGTCAGGTCCACACTCCCCACCAACCCAACCTCCAGTCCCGGCACCTTCCCCTGCAACCACAAGAAATGCAAAACTTGCGCCCACATCTCCCCCCTTACTTCCCTCCAAGGCTCCAATGGATCCTTCCATATCCGCCACAAATTCACCTGCACCTCCACACACATCATTTACTGCATCCACTGCACCCGATCTTGCCTCCTCTATATTGGGGAGACAGGCCGTCTACTTGTGGAACGTTTCAGGGAACACCTCTGGGATACCCGGACCAACCAACTCAACCACCCCATGGCTCAACACTTCAACTCCCCCTCCCTCTCCGCCAAGGACATGCAGGTCCTTGGACTCCTCCATCGCCAGACAATAGCAACACGATGGCTGGAGGAAGAGCGCCTCATCTTCCGCCTAGAAATCCTCCGACCACAAGGGATGAACCTAGATTTCTCCAGTTTCCTCAGTTCCCCTCCCCCCACCTTGTCTCAGTCAAATCCCTCGAACTCAGCACCGCCTTCCTAACCTGCAATCTTCTTCCTGACCTCTCCGCCCCCACCTCCACTCCGGCCTGTCACCCTCACGTTGACCTCCTTCCATCTATCGCATTTCCAACGTCCCTCCCCCAAGTCCCTCCTCCCTACTTTTTATCTTAGCCTGCTGGACACACTTTCCTCATTCCTGAAGAAGGGTTCATGCCCGAAACGTCGATTCTCCTGCTCTTTGGATGCTGCCTGACCTTCTGTGCTTTCCAGCAACATATTTTCAGACAAAGAAATGGGTAGAGGTCAGCCTAGAGGAATCAATAGCTGCTAATGAGGACCATTTGTAGCTTACAATGTGTTGTTTCATGACAAGGCCTGGTCTGTGAGAGTTGAGATAAGGACATGGATGAAGGTGCTCAGGTCCTAAGATTATTGAAATCGATAATGAGTCCTGAAGGCTGCAGGCTCTCCAGGTGGAAAATGAGATGCTGTTCTTCCAGCTTGTGCAGAATGAATCTCAGATGTATCTATGAAGTTGATTTTGGTTATAGTTATAATGAGAAATTATGGTGAAAAAGGATTAGACACTAAGATCTAGGAAATCTTTAAGAACCTCCTTTTGAAGTCAGTGGAACATTAACATTAATAAAACATTAACTATCTCTTTTTGAACAGTACCTCTGGTACTTTCTGTTGTAACTATTTATGATGCTCATTCAGCTTACGTGGAAGTTTACACAATGATTTCATGGTTATAATGAGATTCACACCCATTAACCTAAGTTTCATATCCTAGAATTTCCCCAAAGCAAGATGCAAATGAAAGGAAGCTCCAGTTTTTAATTGGCCATGCTAAATTGTCCGTAGTGTTAGGTCCATTAGTCAGGGGTAAATGCAGAGTAAGAGAATGGTCTGGGTGGGTTACTCTTCAGAGGGTTGGTCTGGACTTGTTGGGTCAAAGGGCATGTTTCCATACTGTACAGAATCTAATTTACTAAAGTCCAAGTAAACACTGTCTACCACTCTTCCTTCATTAATCTTTTTGGTTACTTCCTCAAAAAACTCAATCAGGTTTGTGAGACATGCTTTCTCTTAGACAGAACCATGCTGACTATCCCTAACCATTCCTTGCCTCTTCAAATGCATATAAATCCGATCTTTCATAATCACTTTCAGCAACTTACCCACCACAGGTGTCAGACTGACAGGTCTACAGTTTCCAAGCTTCTCCTTACAGCCTTTCTGAAATTAAGGCACAATATTGACCATCCTCCAATCCTCCAGCACCTCACTGTGATTATAGATGATACAAACATTTTGGCTAGGGGCCCACAATTTTCTCTCAAACTTCCCACAATGTCCTGGAATACACATGATCAGCTATTGGAGATTTATCCACCATTTTCTAAGACCTTCAGCACTTTCTCTTCTGTAATGTGAACTGTTTTAAAAATATCAGTATTTATTTCCCTGAGTTCACTTGCCTTCATTTCTTTGTACACAGTTAAAACTGATGCAAAATATGAATTTAATATCTCTCCCATCTCCTGAGGTTCAGCACAAAGATGACTTTGTTGATTTTTAAGGGACCCTACTCACTCTCTAGTTACTCTTTTGCTCTCAGTGTACTGGTAGAATCTCTTTTGATTATCCTTAACCTAACTACCAAGGCTATCTCATATCCCCTCTTTGCCTTCCTGATTTCCCTCTTAAAAATGCCCTAAACTCTTTATAATGTTCAAGAGATTCATTTGATCCCAGTTGTCCATATCTATTACATGATCCTTTTTTATTCTTAACTGGAATCTCAAAAATTTTATTTGTTCAATGATCTCTAAACTTATCATCTTCACCTTTCACTCTAACAGGAACACAATGCTTCTGAACTCTCATTATCACAATCCTGAAAACCTCCCATTTGTCAGTTGTCCTTTTACCTGTGAACAGTCTACTCCAATCAACTTTCAAAAGTTCTTGTCTCATGCAATTAAAATTTGCTCTACTCCAATTAAAAACAATAATTTTATAGAAGACTTATCATTTTCCAAGTCTATGTTAAAACTAGTAGAATTAAGTTCACTAATCCTAAAGTGTTCCCGTACTAATACTTCAATCACGGGTCTTGATCAATTGGGCCAATGGGCTGAGAAATGGCAGATGGAGTTTAATTCAGATTAATGTGATGTGCTGCATTTGGGGAAAGGAAATCTTAACAGGACTTATAACTTAATGGCAAGGTTCTTGGGAGTGTTGCTGAACAAAGAGACCTTGGACTGCAGGTTCATAGCTCCTTAAAAGTAGAGTCATAGGTAGATAGAATAGTGAAGAAGGCGTTTGGTATGCTTTCCTTTATTGGTCAGAGTATTGAGTACAGGAGCTGAAGGTCATGTTGCGGTTGTGCAGGACATTGGTGAGGCCAACTTTGGAATATTGCATGCAATTCTGGTCTACTTCCTATTGAAAGGATGTTGTGAAACTTGAAAGGGTTCAGAATTTCAGAATTTACAAGGATGTTCTGAGGGTTGGAGGATTTGAACTATAGGGAGAGACTGAATAGATTGAGGCTGTTTTCCCTGGAACGTCAAAGGCTGAGGAGTGACCTCATAAAGTTTATAAAATCATGAGGGGTATGGATAGGGTAAATAGACAAGGTCTTTTCCCTTGGATGGGGGAGTCCAGCACTAGAGAGTATAGGTTTAGGGTGAGAGGGGAAAGGTATAAAAGGGACCTAAGGGGCAACTTTTTCACACAGAGGGTAGTGAGTATATGGAATGAGCTGCCAGAGGAAGTGATGGAGACTGGTTCAATTACAACATTTAAAAGGCATCTGGATGGGCATATGAATCTAAAGAGTTTAGAGGTGTATGGGACTAGATTAGATTAAGATATCTGGTTGGCATGGACGATTGAACGGAAGGGTCTGTTTCTGTTCTGTACATCTCTATGACTCTGTGACCTAATAACTTGCCCTGCCTTATTTAATAATATAAGAGCATAAAAACACAAGAACGAGGAGCAGGACTAGGCAGTCCGGCCCCTCGAGCTTGCTCCGCCATTCAATAAGATCATGGCTGATCTTTTCATGGACTCAGCTCCACTTACCCCCCACTCACCATAACCTTTAATTCCCAGCCATCTATCTTTGCCTTAAAAACATTCAATGTGATTTTTCGAAGAGAAAGTCAAGTTTTGCTCCTTCTCTAGTAGGAACATTTACAGATTGAAAAGAAGATTTTCCTCACAAATTCCTCACTATCCAAACCTTTAACTCTATGATAGTCCCAGTCAATGTCTGGAAAATTAAAATCCCCTACTATTACAACCCAATTATTCTTACCTTTATCTGAGATCTCTCTACATGTTTGCTCCTCAATTTCTCGCTAATTATTCAGGTCTGATACTACAATCCCATCAAGGGGATCATGTCTTTCTTATATCCAATTTCAACCCATATATTTTTACTGGACGATCCCTCAGAAATATCCTCTCTAATTACAGTGGTATTGTTTTCTTTAATCAAAAACATGAAACATTGAGCTACCGGTCCTGCCCCTCCCTCAGCTAAGTTTCTGTAATAGCTGTAACATCCCAGTTCCATGTCCCGATACGTGTGCTGAGTTCATCAGCCTTACTTTTAAGACCCCTTGCTTTGAAATGAATGCAGTTTATTTATTCAGAGTCAGCTCATTCTCTGACTTGCTCTTGACTGCCTTTTTGAATTAACTTGCTCTTTTCTGATTTAGAACTATCCTCACCTATCTTTCTATTTTCACTTGCTACTTAGGACTCCCCCCCCCGTCCCAACTAAACCCCCTTCTCTAATAGTTTACAGGCTCCTGATTCAGAGCATTCAACATCAAATCAACACTGGGAACATGCTGTGCAGTCATAAACAGCAAGACAGATTGCCAAGCATTTAGCAAACTGAAACTGTTTTTAGTTCCTAGAATGAGACACATCAAGTGGCAACACTGTTAGACTGAAATTGCTAAGTGTCTGTCCTAATGAGTGAAATTTGACAGGTTTGATAAATGGTCTGGAAATTGCTGCAAATCACTTAAAAACAGTAGAAGCCAAAGTGGCTAGAGACCAGTAATGGAGTTTCAGGCACAAAGTAAGTCATGGCAGAAGTGTATTGTTTGAAGTGACATTAACAGTCAGAAATACACTGGGAGAGTCGATTGCCTTATTCGGATGAAAAACCCCCGGGATCCTAGTTTAAGAACCATCGAATTCAAAAAGTGCTAGGTGATCAAAAACCAGTATAGATTCTAACTTTTACTGCTGAGCAGAAAGCAGGCATTAATAGATTAGCTAGTTGATACATACCTTACCCAATTTGCCCTTCGGTTACCATGGGACGTGTAGCCAATCTGCTAGCTTGAATTTTTCATTCGATAATGAAAGCTAAACTAACCCAATTGTGTCACAATATTCAGCAAACAATCATCACTCACTCATAACTGAGTTGATATATAGTAAAAAAAATTAGATGCCAATGTGTATTCTGACTTAAAAGAAGGTTTATTATCAAACAATTGAAATGAATGAAAACTGAAAGAACTGCAGACACTGGAAATTAGAAACCAAAAACAGTAAGTGCTGGAAAAGCTCAGCAGGTCTAGCAGTATCCATGGAGAGAAGTCAGAGTTAACACTTCAGGTCAAGTGATCCTTCGTCAGAAATTAAAATGACTTGAAATGAATGTGCTAGTTCCATGGACAGTAATAATAAGTGAGATTCACTTGCTTTCATCAAATCAACTGATTCCTTCTAGAGATTGACCTTGGCATTCAGTATATATATATATATATATAATGATGGACTGAATCTTCCATTCCATACTAGTGAGAGCAGAAGTGTGCTTCCGTTTGCTTTCTCACACGATGACTTGGTTGTCAGCTGATTAGATATGAAAGTGCAATTGCATGTTGAACGTTGAGGTGGAAGCAGGGAAAAGGTCAAAGTGGTTGATTTTATCTCAGTCTCAAATGTCCTGGTACCATATTTAAAGAGCACCTGGACAAGAGTACCTTGCAAGCAGAAGCACCAATCTGTGTCTTTCACTGCAGCCACACTTTCCAGTTCTTCAATCCTCTCCATCATTATCTTTCTAACCTCTGCAGTCTTGTCACTCAGTGATGACATATGGACATTTGTTTCGGCAATTATAGTCTCCTTTAGGCAATTAGAAGAAAGTAGGTGGTCTTGTTTCACTGGGATGGCAACAGACAACCCTCCCATTTTGATGAAGGTAGCCTGGACAGAGTTGCTAGTGCACATTAGTGGACATGGACCCCACAGAATGACTTGAGAATATGTAGAGGATGAATGGTCTGAGAGCAGGGAAGGTCATGTTGGAGCTGTACAAGAAGTTTGGTTAGGCCACAGTTAGCGTACTGTGTGCAGTTGTGGTCACCACATGATAGGAAGGATGTAACTGCACTGAAGAGATTCACCAGGATGGTGCCTGTGATGAAGCATTTAGGTATGAAGATAGGCTGGAGAAGCTTGGATTGCTTTCTTTGGAGTGGCAAAGGTTGAGGGGAGATCTGATAGAGGTGTATTAGATCATAAGGGGCATGGGCATGGTGAATATAAGCCGAAATGTCGATTTTACTGCTCCTCAGATGCTGCCTGAACTGCTGTGCTTTTCCAGCACCATTCTAATCTAGACTCTGGTTTCCAGCATCTGCAGTCATTGTTTTTACCTAATTAATCAATTGACAAATTCAACATCTAATCAGTTGTCAGTCCATGAGCATAACAACATCTCCGTATAAAATTGTTTTTAGA
The DNA here is from genome assembly GCF_020745735.1 of Hemiscyllium ocellatum. NCBI lineage: Eukaryota > Metazoa > Chordata > Chondrichthyes > Orectolobiformes > Hemiscylliidae > Hemiscyllium > Hemiscyllium ocellatum. The sequence continues at coordinate 102,205,435 of NC_083401.1, forward strand.
GCTGTAATTAACTTGCATTATCTTTCCAGGACAGTTCCCAAAAGCAAATATCAGCGTTTTGCTCTCTCCTCCTTTTTCAGAAACATGCTGTTTTTCAAAGTTCAAAGTTAAATTGTCAGCTGCAACTCACAGTTCTAAATCAAAAATGTGAAAAATAAAATTAAAATAATGATGGTCTCAACAGGAAGAACATGATTGCACCAGACAGGTTACTAAGGAGATTTATCTTGATGCTGTTTGCGCTGGAGGCCTTGTGTGTAGAGTTCCAAGAATTCCACCACATTCTTGGTGAAAATTAATTTCCTCACATGCCCTCTAAACTTCTTATTCTTTACCGCAAATCAAATTCCCTGTCATTGATCCACTCACTAACAGGATTAGTTTCTTGCTGTCTACTCTGTGTATGCCCCTCATAATTTTATACATTTAAATTATGTCCCCCTTCAGACTCCTCTGCTCCGAGGAAAACAACTTCAGTCAATCCAATCTCTCTTCATAACTAAAACTCACTAGCCCAGGTAGAACACCCTGGTAAACCTCCTCTATACCCTATCACATCCCTCCTATCAAGTGGATTCCAGAACTGCATACAATACTCTAGCTGTAACATAACCAATGCTTTCTACAGTTCTGGCATAACCGCCCTAATCTTAAACTCAATGCCTCAGCAAATAAAGGCAAGTATCCCGTATATCTCCTTAAATGCTTTACCTATCCTGCTACCTTAGGGTACTGCTGGCCATGCACACGAAGCTCCCTCTGATCCTCAGTGCTACCCAGGGTCATTACGATCGTCATGTACTCCTTTTTCCCATTTGTCCTGCCCAAGTATGTCACCTCACATTTATCTGGATTGAATCTATTTGTCATTCATCAGCCCATTTGGACTGGCTCATCTGTATCTTTCTGGAATATGTTGCTATCCTCCTCACTATCTACAATTCACCAATTTTCGTATCATCTGTGAACTTCCTGAAAAAAAATTCAAGTCAAAATTGTTTATATATGCCACAAATAGCAAGGGACCCAACACTGACCCCTGCTGAAACCCACTGAATGGCTTCCTGAAACAAAAACACCCCCACCCATTACCCTCTTCTTCCTGTTATTCAGTCAATCCTGGATCCAACTCACCAAAATTTCCTTGGACATCATGGCATCCCTTGGATCTTTCAGTAGCTGTTTTCCAACAGGACATTATCAAAAGCCTTGCTGAATACCAGTAGACTACATTAAATCCATTTCCTCATCTATACAACTGACTACCTCTTTGAAAACTTCAATCCAGTTGGTCACACGTGACCTCCCCATAACAAAACCATTCTTGATTAACCCTGCCTCTTCAAGTGAAGATTAGTTCTGTCCCTTACAATTGCTTGCAGTTATTTCCCTACCCCCAAGGTTAGACTGACCGGCCTATAATCTGTTGGTTGATCCATTGCTCCCTTCTTGGACAATGGTGCTGCATTCACTGTCCTCCAACATAAAATGCATGAAGGTAGATAAGTCCTTGGGACCTGATCAATTCCATACCAGAACACTGTGAGAAGCTAGGGAAAAAAGATTATGGGACCCCTAGCATAGATACTTGTATAATCAATTGCCACAGGTAAGGTGCCAGAAGACTAGATTAGCTAATGTTGTGTCATTGTTTAAGAAAGGCTGCAAGGAAAAACTGAGGAACTAAAGACTAGTGAGCCTGACGTCAGTGGTAGATAAATTATTGGAGAGAATTTTGAGAAACCGGGTTTACATTCATTTCGAAAGGCAAGGACTCATTAGGGATAGTCAGCACGGCTTTGTGGATGGGAAATAGTGTCTCATGAAATTAATTGAATTATTTGAAGAGGTGCCCAAGGAGTTCAATAAATGCAGAGTAGTAGATGTCATCTACATGAACGTTAGCAAGGCTTTCAACAAGGTCTGACATGATAGACTGGTTAGTAAGATTAGGCGAAAGTGAGGACTGCAGATGCTGAAGATTAGAGTCAATAGCATAATGCCAGAAAATCACAGCAGGTCAGTTAAATCACATGAGATTCAGGGAGAAATAGCCAATTGGATGCAAAATTGGCTTGACGGTAGGAGACATTAGGTAGTGGTAGAGGGTTGTTGTTTGGACTGGAAGCCTGTGACCAGTAGTATTCTAAAAGGATCAATGCTGGGTCCACTATTGTTTATCATTTATATAAACAATTTGGATGACAATACAGTAGGCATTGTTAGTAAATTTGCGGAAGAGTGCAAAATTAGTGGTTATAGTGGACAGTGAAGAATATATAAGAATACAACAGGATCTTGATCCACTGAGCCAGTAGACCAAAACATGGCAGATCAAGTTAAAGTTAGATAAATGGAAGATGTTGCATTTTAGTAAGAGCAATTCTTACATGGTTAATGGTAGGGTCTTGGGGTGTGTTGTTAATCAGGGAGATCTAGTGAATATTGAACTCTTCCTTAGTTTTGTTAAACTCCCATTTACTGATACAATTGGACTGCCTTCACTTTTCACAGTTTTATTCACTAATGTGAGACTAATATATATTCTTAGGAAACATATGTCATTGGTATTACCAATTAGTATCAGCTCATTGGCTGATTAAAACTGAAATTATTCTTCAGCTGGTCATTGATCTTCGGAAGTAATAGGTGTTGAACCTTTTTGGACACATACAGGAGTAAATTAGTTTCATTCTGGACTTAGTCTTTATTATATCCTGTTTTTAGCTTTCTTAATCCTGTAAATAATGTTAGAAATTCTGCTTTGAATTCTCCCATTTAAACTTCAGCACTCTTTGTCTATTTTATTCCGAAAATTAGACTAAATTCTGTCAATGCCTTTCTGCTTAACAGTAAAATAGAAACCCTGATCTTGAACTATGGACAGTATGTCAGAAATTACTTTCTTTTTGTGCTTTCTCTCAATACATTGAGATTTGCTCCTCCTTGCCAATATCGCCTTTTGCATGACAGCTGAAGAACTGCATCTTGTTTATTCATGATCAAGCATCTGGAAGAATTGATGCTGCAGCATCTAATTTAAACTGCAGTTCTATGACAGCCTATCAGGGTTTTTATACTCCAATAACTTTCACTTACTTCTTTAATCTCTCCTAAATAGAGCATCTCAATATCTTGTGAAACCTTTATTTTATGACTCAATTTTGTTTTATGGCCTATCCTTTCCGAGTGTTTTCAACTGCGACCTACATAGGTTACATGTGATTGGCAGGAAAATTCCTGAGCCCGTGACTTTATCTCCTGGACCAGCATAAGCTAGTCTGGACTGCAGCCATTACATATTTTCACTCTACATGTGAATCTTTCCCTTTATTTTCTTTTTTTTGTATGTACTGATTACCATTGTAACTATTATTTTGGGATTCAGGTATTCTTTCTACTTCCTCGAGTTACTGATTGGTTCTGTACTTGATTTTAGCTTGCTTACTTTAATGAATTCATTTTTTAGCAGCACAAATTCTTCTGCAATTCTACAAATTATGTGACGAGATATCATCCATTCCTCCACCAACTATTCTGTTTGAAGTTAGGTCTGCTTTCAAATGACCATACTCTCAATATTCTGCTAATCAATATAAATAATTTAAAAGATTCATCCATACTTTCTTCATGTCTTTGGATATGTCACTGAGTTTTGTGTGTTTCAGAAAGGTGTCACAGCTTAGATTGAAATTTGTCTTGAATGCATCAATATCTTTGGCAAATGTGGATTTACCCTCAGTGATCCCAGGATAACTAAAATATTCTTCACATCGATGCCCTTTGCATACAATAATATACAGAAGAATATTAGAACGAGAAGCAGAAGTAGGCAATTCAGTCCCTCGAGCTTGCTGTGCAATTTAATAGTCATGGCTGATCTCATCTCAACCTCAACGCCATTTTCGTGCCTAATCTCCATAATCCTTCAACCTATTGCTAATTAAAATTCATTTTTCCTCCTCTTTAACTTAATCCAATGAGCCAGCATCCACCACACCCTAGAATAGTGAATTCCATATAAGCAGAACCCTTTGAGAGAAGTCATCTTTCCTCGTCTGTTTTTAATCTGCTCCAGTTTACCCTAAAGCTATGATCTCTCGTTCTAGATTGTCCCACAAGAGGAAACATCCTTTCTAGGTTGACTTTGTCAATCGTATTTAACATCTTGTATACCTTGATTAGATTTCTTATTCTTCTAAGTTCCACAGTGTATTGGCCTAATCTGCTCAACCTCTCTTCATAAAACAAACCCTTCATCATTAAAATCAATCTGGTGAACCTTTTCTGAACTGCCTCCAATGTAACTCCATCCCTCCTCATGCAAAGGGACTAAAATTGGACACAATACTCCAGGTGCAGTCACATAAATGCCTTGTACAGTTGCAGCAACACTTCCCTACTTATGTACTCTATTCCTTTCGCAGCAAATACCAAAAATTCAACTTGACCTCTTTTTTTAATCCACAGTACCACTCACTCGTTTTCTGTGAACCAGACCCTTTGGTACAACTTGTCCAGGCCAACCAGATATCCCAACCTAATCTAGTCCCATTTGTCAGCACTTGACCCACTTCCCTCTAAATGCTTCCTAGTCATATACCCATCCAGGTGCCTTTTAAATGTTGTAATTTTACCTGCCTCCACCACTTCCTCTGGCAGCATGCACACCCCAGTGCACTGAAGCTACCTGAAGTTTCTCTCCATTTAGGGAATAAATTGCCTTTAGTCCTCTGACCAAAATGAATAACCACACACTTACGGCCCAGTCACCTAACCTATCGATATCCATTTAAACCTTTCTTATTTCCTAATTGCTACTGACTTTTCCAGATATTTTAGTGTCATCTGCAAATTTCTCTGCAGAGGGTGGCACAGTTAGCACTACTGCCTCACAGCACCAGGGTCCCAGGTTCAATCCAGCCTCGGGCGGCTGTCTGTATGGAGTTTGCACATTCTCCCCATGTCTGTGTGGGTTTCCTCCGGGTGCTCTGGTTTCCTCCCACAGTCCAAAGATGTGCAGGGCAGGTGAATTGATCATGCTAAATTGGCCCATAGTGTTAGGTGCATTAGTCAGAGGGAAATGGGTCTGGGTGGGTTACTCTTTGAAGGATCGGTGTGGACTTGTTGGGCCGAAGGGCCTGTTTCCACACTGTAGGGAATCTAATCTACTCTCTATCCCTACATTCAAGTCAATGATAAGAGATTGTATATAGTCAGGATCCGAGAGCCAAACCCTGTGGCATCACATTATTTACATCTTGACAACCAAATAAAGACCCGTTTATCCCAATTCTGCCTTCTGTTAGTTAGCCATCTCTCTATTAATTGCCCCTAATCCAAGGTGATCGTCCCTTATATTCTGATATAGAGTAACATATGCAGCAGTTAACCTGCAGGAGTTACAGCTGCTCTTTATGTGTTAACCTTTTGTGCAGCACTTTTTCAAACATCTTCTAGAAGTAGCGTGGTGGGCTGATTGTCTCTGGTTTCACTGTCAGGTCCAGTGTAATGTAACATTGATCAACTGCATCATTTTGGCAAGATTAAGATGAAATGTTTTTGGAAATTCTTCAGTAGAGGTAAAGGTTTATCTATCATCAACCTTTCATCATGTGGCACCATATAAAATAGCGCTGTGGGATTGGAGTTACAAAGAAACAAAGAAAATTTACAGCCCAGGAACAGGCCCTCCAGCCCTCCAAGCCTAAACCGATCCAAATGGACTGTCTCAATCTGTCGGTCAATTCCTAAGCATCTGTCTCCCTCTGCTCCCCACCTACTCATGTATTGTCCAGACGCATCTTAAATAAATCTACTGTGCCTGCCTCTACCACCTCTGCTGGCAACGCGTTCCAAACGTCCACTACCCTCTGTGTGAAGTACTTACCGCATGTATCCCCCTTAAACTTTCCACCTCTCACGTACCTCACACCAGTTCTGTTCGCTTTTTTCTCTTAGACTCACACATCACTTGCTTTTATGACATCAATGCTATTCTAGTTAATTTTTATGGAACTTGCCGAGCATGTTTCATTATTCTACAGACTCCACTGTAGTCAGCACATATCTAGCTCTTTAGCACCATCTGTCTTACCCACCATCTCTGCCTGGAAACTTAGTTGCCCCACTAAGTCGTAAGATCCCAACACCCAAGCTCAAAAGACTGTTCTTTCCTTCCTATATCACTGTGCCCTCAACTTTCCACCCTTTCTCATTCCCTGCCCCAGACTACCACCCTTCCAAAGCCAGCCTTCCAGCCCTGTATCCCTTAGACTGCTGACACCATTTCTAAGCACTCACTCAGGAAGAAGAAAACAATGGTTAATCACTCCAATTCCAGCAAGTTAACTGCTGCATATATTCATCCAAATCTGAAGGCACATGTTGCTCACTTGCACACAACTATATTGGGAAGAGAATCTTAATTTTGACAAGATTGTCTTTTAATGAGCATGCATGACATGCTGATCAACTATCCTTCAAACCTACCTGTAATTTATTGCTTCATTTCATCCTGTTGTCGAAAAGCTGGTTTTTGTCATAATGCACAATGAAGTTCCCGCATCCATGTTGCTTCCCTTTCTTAGCAGCAGGGGAGATTCTGCTCGATATCTCAGTTACTTGGTCTATTCCTTCTCTTGTACAAACTATATCCACATGGCACTATCTGAACATGAAAGATAATATGGACTATTGTGCACAAAAGGAATAGTTCCGGCAGTGCTGTCTTGATAATTGGCAAATACAGCTTGAGAAAAAAGAGACTGCCTGAAGACTTGAGATAAAAAGAGATTAACAAATAGTTTGAAGTATTGAAGTAAATACAGAATTTGCTGTAATGATAAAGCTCAAGCTTCAGTAGCTGGGACTGCTCTGTTTTCAGATTTGGCACATAGAATGGAATTTTATTTTGCCTTTAGCATCTTAACATAGCTTTCAGTGAAAATTGTGATGTACAGTTATATTGGTTTGATGTGATAAAAGATGTATATCCTAGAAACTATGGATCAATACTTTAAAATAATGTTCTTTTCATCCATAATACCTGAGTTCACAACATATTTAGAATATATTAAGGATCTATTCTTCACTTATAAGCACTTTCAACAAAAATGAGTTAGGACTAAATCAGTCAATTTCTCACAAGTGGCTGCACTTAAAATACTGGCTAAGTATAGGATTGAATTTCAACTCACTAAAGCATTCTTCCCATTATTATTAATTTGCCAATAAAGCAGTGATTTTCAAACTTGCCTCCATAAACCCTCAAGTATCCTGAACAGTTTTCTAGAGGGCCCAGGAAATAACCTCTCTAATGGTGAAAAATGGAGAAAAAGAAAGAGAGGGACAAAGAGAGGAAGAAAAGAAATAAAAACTGCCCTATTTGGGTAAAGTAACAATACTTAGTGTTAATTCAACCTGAATAGTAAGGTTTTCACTTTGGAGGTAGGTAGCTCAAGCCAGGATCAATTCAATGTCTTGATTCTTCCTAAGATTGACATGAAGCAGGGTTCTCGGAGGCTCCTGGTCCCAACTGGCCAGGAAATTGACCTGTCGCTAAATGGGAATGCAGGAAAACTGATTCCAGAGAGGACAGTTTACAAAGCTCTATTTCCATTAAATCTTAGTCTGGTGTTTCCAATGCAATCATTGTCTCTCTGTATATAGTTGAACATTACGTCCACTTAAACCCACCCCACAATCCTTTATCCACTTTGTAAACAGAACTGAGAAGATGATTAGAACCGATGGAAGCTGTAACCAAGCAAACAAACTGACACTGAAGGAATAGTGATATATTTCAGAATGGTGAATGGCTTGCAGGAGAACTTGATGGTGATGGTATTCCCATGTCACAGAGTCGTAGGATCTGTAGCACAGGAAAAGCCTTTTCACTCCATCATATCCACCATATCAAAAGCAGCCACCTACTATTTTAGTTTTAATCCTGTTTTCCAGCACTCAGGCTATGGCATTTTATTCATTGGCATCACAAATGACCATCTAAAAATGTTTAAAATGTTTTGAAGGTTTCTGTTTCAGCCACCTCTACAGGTAGTGAGTTCCAGATTACAACCAACATCTGTGTTAAACATTTAAATATGGTACAATTTACTGATTTATATTTGATGGAATTTATATACTATTTGGGCACGTGGACCATTGGCAGACAATTTTTAACATAGAACATTACAGTACAGTTCAGGCTTTTCAGCCCTCGATGCCGTGCCGACCCTGACACCCATCTAACCTACACTATTCCATTTTCACCCATATGTTTATCTAATGACCATTTAAATGCCCCTTAAAGTTGGCAAGTCTGCTACTGTTGCAGGCAGGTTGTTTCACACCCTTAATACTCTCTGAGTAAAGAAACTACCTCTGACATCTGTCTTATATCTATCACCCTTAAATTTAAAGCTATGTCCCCTTGTGCTAGCCATCACCATCCAAGGAAACGACTCTCACTCCACCCTATCTCACCCTCTGATTATCTTGTATGTCTCAATTAAGTAACTTCTCAACCTTCTTCTCTCTAATGAAAACAGCCTCAAGTCTCTCAGGCTTTCCTCATAAGACCTTCTCTCCACACCAAGCAACATGCTAGTAAATCGCCTCTGAACTCTTTCCAAAGCTTCCACATCCTTCCTATAATGCGGTGACCAGAACTCCAATACTCCAAGTGTAGCCACACCAGAGTTTTGGACAGCTGCAATGTGACTTTGTCACTCCAAAACTCAATCCCCCTTCCAATAAAAGCTGTATGCCTTCTTAACAATCCTATCTCCTGGGTGGCAACTTTCAGGGATCTATATACATGCACACAGAGATCTCTCTGTTCATCTACACTGCCAAGAATTTTACCATTCGCCCAGTATTCTTTATTCCTGATGCTCCTTTCAAAGTGAATCACCTCACACTTTTCCACATTAAACTCCATTTGCCACCTCTCAGCCCAGCTCTGCAGCTTATCTGTGTCTCTATGTAACCTGCAACATCCTTCGGCAATGTCCACAACTCCGCCGACCTTAGTGTCATCCGCAAATTTACTAACCCATCCTTCTATGCCATCATCCAGATCATTTATCAAAATGACAAGTAGCAGTGGACCCTAAACAGATCCTTGCAATACACCACTAGTAATGAACTCCAGGATGAACATTTCCCATCAACCACCACTCTCTGTCTTCTTTCAGCTAACCAGTTTCTGATCTAAACCACTACATCATCCTCAATCCCATGCCTCCGTATGTTGTTCTCCTCAACAACATTGTCTTTTTCTGGTGTGAATACTGATGAAAAATATTCATTTAGTGCTTCTCCTATCTCCTCGGACTCCATATACAACTGTCCACTACTGTCCTTCATTGGCCGTAATCTTGGTCTGGTCATTCTTGTATCCCTGATATACATATAGAAAGCCTTCGGGTTTTCCTAAATCCTACTTGCCAGGTTCTTCTGGTTCTTCCTCGCTGTCTCTTTAAGTCTTTCCTGGCTAGCTTGTAGCTCTCAAATGCCCTAACTGAGCCTTCATGCCTCATCTGAACATAAGCCTACTTCTTCCTCTTGACAAGAGATTCAACTTGCTTAGTAAACCACAGCTCCCTCATTTGACCACTTCCTCCCTGCCTGACAGGTACATACTTATCAAGGACCCGCAGTAGCTTTTCCTTGAATAAGCTCCACATTTCAATTGTGCCCATCCCCTGCAGTTTCCTTCCCCATCCCATGCATCCTAAATCTTGCTGAGTTGCATGATAATTGCCTTTCCCCCAGTTATAACACTTGCGCTGTGGTATATACCTATCCCTTTCCATCACTACAGTAAAAATAGTTCACTTAGTATGAACTGGAAAAGTAGAGTCAATCTTATCTTCATTTCTACAGATCTGTCTCATCACTGCCAGCAACAGTAAAAGCATCATTAAATTGTTCAATTTTTAAAAATTAATGAAGGTTATGCTGGATAAATTTCATATCACATAATATGTTGGTTTTAGATTCTAAACATTTCTTGCAGGAAGTCAAAACTTCTCATTTTGGAATGATCAGAACTAGGGTGCAAGACAGAGAGCTGGAGGAAAGGACATCAAATTATAAGCCTGAGAAGTGAACATTAGTGGATTGTGACATCATTGGCCTGGAGATGCAGAAAAAAAAGTTAACTGTCAATCTTCGTTCTCAGGTCAGGCAGATAGACTTTTATTGGTCAAGTTGTTGCCATGGGAATACAGCAGAGACTGACAGTCTTCATGATCTATTGTTGTGTCCCAATGAAAAGGGTGCAATATGTGGCCAAATTCCGTTTTTTTCTACATGAAACAGGATGCTGTTAGTTCACACTAGCTTCTAACATACACAAATGTATTGTACTGAGAGCCCAAAGCATATACTTAAATTGGCTTCACATGCAATATTTTTGTCCAGTCCAGAATATTTCATAAAGTGTATCTAAAAGCAGAATCATATTTGATGGTGGACATTCAGTTCTGAGGCTTCCAAGTAACATGTTAGTTAAATACAATTGAGAAGCTGCATGCTATAGATCGTTCATGGGACCAGTTTGCTTTGGTCCACCAGTCAGTGAAATAATAGGCCTACATACCTGGCATCATAGAGTGACTAATATTTCACAAAACCCATTTATGTGGTCAGCAAAACAACTTTTTGACTTGACTTAAGTAGTGGCGTGAAACAACAGCATCAGCTGTTCAATTTCTTTGAGACACCCACTTCCACACACCATTCAGGCCCAAAAGTGATGCATCCTTTTATGAGCTTCTGTGAAATACATTGGCTGATGGTTTGATCAGGGTAATCATTATCATGCAAAGTCATTCTGATGTGCCTGACTTCAGCCTTCAAGTTCACATGGTGGCCAGGCAGCAATTCATGCAGTTGCCAAGAAGACTAATCTTGTAATACATTGAATTTCCTACAGTTCCAGGTGTTTGAGAAAGATACCGTGGTTTTTTTTAAGCAAAACAGGGGGATGCGGCTAACCAATACTCACCCTTTAAACAAGGCAGCTAGAAAAATATTGTCTGGCCATTTTGGTGCTTATTGTGTGCAACTTGATTGCTGGCATTTTCTACTTCACAACAATGTCTCAAGTTCAAAACATTTGTAAAGCACTTCATTCTAAATTCATTGAATGCACTAATATAAATGCAAATTATTCCTTCCAAGTCTTTCACAGATATTTTGGAAATATTTCATGCATATATTATAAATAGTATATATAGGCATTTCTGTGTGTAACAATATTTATATGTAATGGTGTTGTGGTTCTGTTCGCCGAGCTGGAAGTTTTTGCTGCAAACGTTTCGTTCCCTGGCTAGGGAACATCATCAGTGCTATTGGAGCCTCCTGTGAAGCGCTGCTTTGATGTTTCTTCCGGTATTTATAGTGGTTTGTTCTTGCCGCTTCCGGGTGTCAGTTTCAGCTGTAGTAGTTTGTATGTGGGGTCCAGGTCGATGTGTCTGTTGATGGATGTTCTTGCCGCTTCCGGGTGTCAGTTTCAGCTGTAGTGGTTTGTATATGGGGTCCAGGTCCATGTGTCTGTTAATGGAGTTTGTGGATGAATGCCATGCCTCTAGGAATTCCCTGGCTGTTCTCTGTCTGGCTTGTCCTATGATGGTAGTGTTTTCCCAGTCAAATTCATGTTCCTGGTTGTCTGAGTGTATGGCTACTAGGGATAGCTGGTCGTGTCGTTTTGTGGCTAGCTGATGTTCATGAATGCGGATTGTTAGCTGTCTTCCTGTTTGTCCTATATAGTGTTTTGTGCAGTCCTTGCATGGTATTTTGTAAACTACGTTAGTTTGGCTCGTGCTGGCTATTGGGTCCTTTGTTCTAGTGAGTTGTCTGAGTGTGGAAGTTGGCTTGTGTGCTGTTATGAGTCCTAAGGGTCGCAGTAGTCTGGCTGTCAGTTCTGAGACGCTCCTGACGTATGGTAGTGTGGCTAGTCCTTTTGGTTGTGGCATGTCCTCGTTCTGTGGTCTATCTCTTAGGCATCTGGTGATAAAGTTGCGTGGGTATCCATTTTTGGCGAATACCTTGTATAGGTGTTCCTCTTCCTCTTTTCGCAGTTCTGGTGTACTGCAGTGTGTTGTGGCTCTTTTGAATAGTGTCCTGATGCAGCTTCGTTTGTGTGTGTTGGGTTGGTTACTTTCATAGTTTAGGACTTGGTCTGTGTGTGTTGGTTTCCTGTGTACACCAGATGCCTAAGAGATAGACCATGGAACGAGGACATGCCGCAACCAAAAGGACTAGCCACACTACCATACGTCAGGAGCATCTCAGAACTGACAGCCAGACTACTGCGACCCTTAGGACTCATAACAGCACACAAGCCAACTTCCACACTCAGACAACAACTCACTAGAACAAAGGACCCAACAGCCAGCACGAGCCAAACTAACGTAGTTTACAAAATACCATGCAAGGACTGCACAAAACACTATGTAGGACAAACAGGAAGACAGCTAACAATCCGCATCCATGAACATCAGCTAGCCACAAAACGACACGACCAGCTATCCTAGTAGCCATACACTCAGACAACCAGGAACATGAATTTGACTGGGAAAACACTACCATCATAGGACAAGCCAGACAGAGAACAGCCAGGGAATTCCTAGAGGCATGGCATTCATCCACAAACTCCATTAACAGACACATGGACCTGGACCCCATATACAAACCACTACAGCTGAAACTGACACCCGGAAGCGGCAAGAACATCCATCAACAGACACATCGACCTGGACCCCACATACAAACTACTACAGCTGAAACTGACACCCGGAAGCGGCAAGAACAAACCACTATAAATACCGGAAGAAACATCAAAGCAGCGCTTCACAGGAGGCTCCAATAGCACTGATGATGTTCCCTAGCCAGGGAACGAAACGTTTGCAGCAAAAACTTCCAGCTCGGCGAACAGAACCACAACAACGGACACCCGAGCTACAAATCTTCAACCAGACTTTATATGTAATGGTATTTAAATGTACACTTGCAATGGGGAGAAAGTGAGGTCTGCAGATGCTGGAGATCAGAGCTGAAAATGTGTTGCCCGAAACGTCGAATCTCCTGTTCCTTGGATGCTGCCTGACCTGCTGCGCTTTTCCAGTAACACATTTTCAGTACACTTGCAATGCCAAGGCATCCAAGGCTATGAGCGAAGTGCTGGAAAATGGGATTGGAATAGTTAGGTCGTTGTTTATGAGTAGTGCAGACACAATGGGTCCAAGGAACTTTTTCAGTGCTGTCGACTTCTACAACTCTAAATAGCAATTAAAGTATATGGAGGCAAGAGAACTCCATCTGATTGCAGATGTTACAACCTCAGACGCACACAATTGCAGGGATCTGCATAACACATATGGAGCAGCAGAAGGGAAATTCAGATGAAAGTATTCAATTTTGAAGTGAAGCAGGGCAGATTTTCCTGTGCTTGTTCCCCACAGTGTCTGCATCAGCAGGTGATGTTCTGTTTAGTGTCATGCCTTCCTCCCATTCTTCCGAACAGACCACGAGTGTATCCCCATGAGATACTCATCACCAGGCAGTTTATTTCCTTGTGACATCTAAAAAGTAGCATAAAACAGCATAAAACAGAATTCACTCTTTTAGATGTGTTCCACAGAGAATTTCCAGAATAAATGCTGATTGCATGTTGGTGGGATCTTGAGATAAAATCTCCCAATATAATTCAATCATATTCTTTGAATCTCCAGCAGTAAGTAAACAATAATAATTTTTACATAGTAGTTGAAATTGCCAGATATGTAATCTGCTTCGCCTGGAGTATTAAATGGAACATTTATCCAATGCCATTCTATGCAGACTGAGCATTAATAAGCATCTTAAAGTGGTAATCAGCACTTTAATAATCCTCTGTATGGCCATTCCTTAATCACATTGCTATCTTGTTGGCTTAAACACTGTTTCAGCTCTTCGCCAGAAACATTCTTAACTATCTAATGGAGCTGGAAAATCTTTCCACAGAGCCTGTGCAGTTGAGCCTCAAAAATCAAGTCTCTCAGCCCTTCTGCATCAGCTCGTTGGTCTGGACATCCTTCTGAAAGAGAGGGTTTTCGAGGCAATTTAAGAAACAATTAACAGTACTTTCCACAGGATTCTTCTGGTCCCCTTCCATAACTTTGTAAATACCAGAATAATGTATGTGATTTCCACTGCTCTTCCACTAGAGTTATGTTGGGAAGATTTTAATGGAAATTCTACTAGTATTATAACTATAGTCTAACTGATCATTTGAGGTGGTAACTCCCAAATGTCATTTGTATTTATTAGCTTGTGAGAGGTTTAAAAAATTGGCAGCTGACTGGTTAAAAAGGAGCAGAGTTTGGATGTAAACTGAAGTTTCCATTCAGCATCAAAAGAAGGCACGTTGGCAAGAAGATAATTTACAGAGGGAGGCTTTTGGGAGGCTTCTGCAAATGGGAACGAAATCTTCATGGCAGTGAAATTCTAAACAATCCATATGGGAGCACTTCTCCTGGCCCCCTTGGACTGTATCCAAAATTCTGGTCCCAGATCCTCTTCTTTATTCTCTTCACCTGCTCAAGATGTTTTAAAGATTTCCCTGGAGGCCTAGCTCACCTTCCCAGATCTGCACAATCTAAGAAGGTTGCTGTCAGTTTCAGGCAAGCCTGTGTTGCTTGCCCAGAAGACTTGGTTAAAATCAAGACTATTACATGGCAGCTGGGAGAAGGGCAGGTAAGTCACCCATGGCACTTTTCGCGCCAACTTCACTGATTTCCATGGTAGGATTTAAAATGTCTCAATGTCCCTGCCAATCCCACATGTGCTGAAAATGTGTTGCTGGAAAAGCGCGGCAGGTCAGGCAGCATCCAAGGAGCAGGAGATTCGACGTTTCGGGCATAAGCCCTTCTTCAGCCATTCCTTATGCCCAAAATGTCGATTCTCCTGTTCCTTGGATGCTGCCTGACCTGCTGCGCTTTTCCAGCAACACATTTTCAGCTCTGATCTCCAGCATCTGCAGTCCTCACTTTCTCCTTGAATCCCACATGTGCGCTCTGTATAACATTCCTTTACCATGATCTGACCATTCATTATTTTAGAGGAATTTCACCAGTACATTTAACTCTATTTTCTGAAGAAAACAGTGGGATTTTTTTTCAGATCTGCATTAATTTAAAAAAAGGAACAAAACATTGTCTTTCCTGACTTCAGGAAACCACAATGCACTTTACAACCAATGACAGCATGATTGTTGCAGGAAGAAGAAAGCTTACTTAATGTTGAGGAGGCAAGATTCAGATGGAGCTCTAGAGGGTTACAAGGTAGCCAGGAAAGAACTGAAGAATGGGCTTAGGAGAGTGAGAAGGGGGCATGAAAAAGCATTGGAAGATAGGATTAAGGAAAACCCCAAGGTGTTCTACACTTTAAGTGAGAAGCATGATGGTGAGGGTAGGGCTGATCAGGGATATTGGAGGGAACATTCGCCTGGAGTCCAAGGAGGTAGGGAAGGTCCTTAATGAATACTTTGCTTCAGTATTCATGAGCGAGAGGGACCTTGTCGTTTGTGAGGACAGCATGGATAGGCTGATATGTTCAAAGAGATTGATGTTGAGAAGGAGGATGTGTTAGAAATTTTGAATGGCATGAGGATAGATAAGTCCCCTGAGCCAGACGGGATATATCCATGGTTGCTATGGGAAGTGAAGGAATAGATTGTTGTGCTTTTGGTGATGATCTTTGCATCCTCACTGTCCACTGGAGTTGTACCAAATGATTGGAGGGTGGCAAATGTTCCTCCATTATTCAAGAAAGTGAATAAAGATAACCCAGGGAATTGCAAACCAGTCAGTCTTACTTCAGTCGTGGGATAATTATTGGAATAAATTCAAAGAGACAAGGTTTATGATTATTTGGAAACATATAGTGTGATTAGATAGTCAGCATGGTTTTGTGAGGAGCAGGTCATGCCTCACAAGCCTTCTTGAATTCTTTGAGGATGTGACCAAGCATTTTGATGAAGGTGGAGCAGTGAATGGGGAGTATATGGATTTTTGTAAGATGTTTGATAAGATTCCCCATGAAAGCAAGGATACAGGGAAATTTGTCTGTCCAGATACAGAATTAGCTGGCCCATAGAAGACAGAGGGTGTTAGTAGATGGAAAGTATTCAGCCTGGTGTTCAGTAGCCAGTGATATGTCACAGGGATCAGTTCTGGAATCTCTGCTCTTTGCGATTTTTATAAATTACTTGGATGAGGAAGTGAAAGGGTGGATTAGTAAGCTTGCCAATGTCACAAAGGTTGGTGGAGTTATGAATAGGGTGGAGGGCTGTTGTAGATTGCAACGTGACATTGACAGGATGCAGAATTGATCTGTGAAGTGGCAGATGGAATTTAATCTGGAAATGTGTGAAGTGATTCATTTTGAATCCAGATTACAGGGTTAAAGGCAGGATTCTCGGCAGTGTGGATGAACAGAAGGATCTTGCAGTCCATGTCCATAGATCTCTCAAAGTTGCCACCCAAGTTGATAGAGTTGTTAAGAATGCTTTCATTAGCAAGGGGATTGAGTTTCAAAGCTGCAAGATTATGCTGCAGCTCTATAAAGCCTTGGTTAGACCACACTTGGTATATTTTGTTCATTTCTGGTTGCCCCATTAGAGGAAGGATGTGGAAGGTTTACAGATGGTGCAGAGGAGATTTACCAGGACGCTGCCTGGACTGGAGGGCATGTCTTATGAAGAAAGATTGAGGGAGCTAGTGCTTTTCTCATTGGAGTGAAGAAGGATGAGAGGTGACTTGATAGAGGTGTACAAGATGATGAGAGGTATAGCTTGAATGGATAGTCAGAGACTTTTTCCCAGGGCGGAAATGGCTATCATGAGGGGGGTATAATTTTAAGATGATTGGAGGAAGGTTTAGGGGAAATTTCAGAAGTAGGTTCTTTATACTGAGAGTGGTGAGTGCGTGAAATGCACTGCTAGCAGTGGTAGTAGAATCAGATACATTAGGGACATTTAAGTGACTCTTGGATAGGCACATGGATGATCTTAGAGTAGGATAAAAGGTCAGCACAAAATCAA
Organism: Hemiscyllium ocellatum; assembly: GCF_020745735.1. Classification (NCBI taxonomy): domain Eukaryota; kingdom Metazoa; phylum Chordata; class Chondrichthyes; order Orectolobiformes; family Hemiscylliidae; genus Hemiscyllium; species Hemiscyllium ocellatum. Next base: position 102,222,530 of record NC_083401.1, read on the forward strand.
GGACCAAAGGGCCTGTACTGTACTAAAAAAGAAAAAAAAGGTACAAAATCCAATCTGCACCCATAACGGTCTCACAATGATGGGATAATCTGCTTCAGTGATCTTTATTGAGGGATAAATATAAGCAATAAAAGATATTCTGCCACACAGCCATAATAATTACAGACACAAAGCAAAACTGTTCCAAATAAACTCTTAGTTCCAGTTTCACATTTCTTCTTAGGATACAGCAGCCAGCCCCATCATCCACAATGTCACGTTTGAAGAAATGTGACGCTTACCTTGCTCTTCTGTCAACTTGCCCAGCTGCTCTCTTGCATGGGACAAGATCACTGGTATTGCTGCTGTCGTCTGAAAGCTGAAAATTACTAGCTGCCAATTTATTCCAGCTTTGAAACTCAAAATACATTAGAGCTGTCACAAGCAATGATTTACTGTTGTGCCAAGTGGCATATTTTTCACATGGATAAACTCGCTGTTAAGCAGAAGTTGTTCTAATCAGGTTTAACTTAAGCAGTTGAAATAGTGTTTGCTTGATCAATATGAGACAATATGAAAATCTACCGTAGTAGGAGAAGCTCATTAAACAGATTGTAATTTAATGTAAAAGGAAGCACAGCAGAATAATGTTGAAGAGCAGGCAGTGAATGCTTCTTAAATTTAGACACTATTTTCTGATAATTGCAGTTGGCTTATTAACTTTGATGCGTGAACTCAGAAAGCATCTGAAGACTGTGCAATTTTTCTTCATGCCAACCTTATAATTTATAAACATTATAGACTCAGAACTGTAACAGTTGCTTTTCTGGGCCAAATCGCTGACTTCAGGCCTGCTAACTTCAATCTGTTAATACATTGGAGCAGTGTTTTATCTTGTCTCTGTTTTGTTGCAGCAGAGAGATTTGTTAGAATTTCATGGAGTATGCTGAGAGAATAATTAAATTTATCGTTTCCAGGCAACAAAACCATGTCACTATGTTCAGATCCTTTCATTTTTTTTTTTCTGAATCTGAGTACAGAGTATTACAGGAATACTAAACACAATTTCTAACAATTTGAGTAGAATAAGGGTGAGACAAAAACTGCTTTAGCCATCAATCCTCGTCTTTTCTATAAGTGCAGTTGTAATTTTATTTGTCTATCCTTTGATAGTACCTTTATTCTGGCATTAATGATCACTGCCTGCCATCATTAAATCAAAGAATATCATTCTATCAAGCCAATTACAATTGACATGACAAGAAAATCTGCTTTTCCCTGAAATTTGCTGAGTGAGACGCCCGCAACTAGAAATTTGATCTCAGGCATCATCTGTACAGCATTTATGATCTCTAAATACTAAACCTAAAACAAGCTCATAAATAGTAAGATCAAAAGATAAAATGCCTACTTTAAGTAGGAAATGCAGAAGCTAAGGTCTCTGGCTGCCCATTGATGGTGGCAGAGGTAGGGGGCAGCTGTGTTTGAGTGATCTGGTCAGGCACATGATCTCAAGCTTGGAAATTGGACCGTCTAAATGTCTGTTTTATGCTCAGAGGTGAGAGGTGACAAGAACCAAATTCTCCCATCAGAAATCTTCCTTTGTGCAGAGCTGTTCCTCAGGTTACATGAGGAATTATCTCTTCTCATCTGATTGCAGAGAATTATTTTGAATATAACATTGATTTCAGAAAATAATTGTCTAGTAGATTGCTTTTCACTGCCACGTAGTATTTTGTTTCTGCCAAGATTTTTGCATTCTCGCATCTATAACAAAAGTGAAGGATCACTGATCATCTGGGCATCTTATACTGAGATTAGTCACAGGGATCAATGCTGGGACCGCAGCTATTTACAGTGTAAATGATTTGAAGGAAAGAAGCGAAAGTACTTTACTCAAATTTGTAGACAACACGAAAATTAATGGAATGATTGGTTATGGGAGGGATACAGACATTTGATAGAGCGCTATTGAAATGTTAAGTAAGTGGGCAATGTGTTGGCAATTGGAATATAATGCAAAAAAATGTGAAGCTGTTCATGTTGGGAGAGGATAAAGGAACAAGAGTAACATTTAAATGGAGAAAATCTTCAGAAAGCAACAAAACAAAGAGACTTGGCAGGAGAACTTGCACAAGACACATAAAGCTAGCACACATGTGCAGCAGATAATCAGAAAGGTTTATGGAATGTTGGCCCTTATTTCAAGGGAGTTGGATAATAGGAGTAGGGAAGTCTGACTGCATCTGTACAAGGTGCTGGTGAAACCAAATCTGTTTTTGTCCCCTTTTTAAAGAAAATATATTATTTAATTGGTGCAGTTCAAAGAAGGCTCACTCGAGTGATCCATTGTATTATTTAACTGGCTTATAGTTACCTGTTTATTATCTCCTTCCCTGTTGGGACTTTTCCAGAATTTAAGGATTTTTAGATGATTATTACCAATATCTATGTGGTTATTTTCTTTAATAACATACATTGACCTATTCACTCAAGACACTACAAATCCTAAAAGGAAACGTAGCTTGCTTGTTCTGACATGGGTTAGCAGCAGTAAAACTTTTTTTTAACCAAAAGTGTAAAACTCAGGGGACAGAGAGAATCAATTCCAAATTATAGCAGTAGAAGAAGTATTGTTCACTGTTGATGCAGAGGGTCTATTTTTCTGCTCCTCCAGCTCCTCAGTGGACCACGTGACGGCTGTTTGGTAAGTTCCAGTAGTGTCGTTTGTTTAACAGTTAAAAATTTAAAGTTTTTTTTTAAAAAAAGCGCTTAGCAGACCCGGAAGCTAGTGTCGCGCTAGGTTACCTGGGTAGGGTTTTTTTTCCTTATTTAAACGCGGGCTCCGAGTCGTAGGCTTCAGTCTCTCGGTGGACCACGTGACGGCTGTTTGGTAAGTTCCAGTAGTGTCGTTTGTTTAACAGTTAAAAATTTAAAGTTTTTTTTTAAAAAAGCGCTTAGCAGACCCGGAAGCTAGTGTCGCGCTAGGTTACCTGGGTAGGGTTTTTTTTTCCTTATTTAAACGCGCAGGCGAGTAACCCGAGGCACTACACGAGTAGTGCCTCCCACCCGTCCTCCTCCTCTAACCTAATAATAAGACCAGTTGTGACTAGCAGGTAAGTGCTGCATTTTGCTTGTTTGTTTCTTTAGATTTAGTTGATTTTTTAAAAAAGAAAGCTTACTTTTTAGAGGGATGGCAGTGCAGACAGTGCAATGTTCCTCTTGCAACATGTATGAGGTGAGGGAAGCCATTAGCGTCCCTGCTGATTACACTTGCAAGAAGTGCACCCATCTCCAGCTCCTCCAAGCCCGTGTTAGGGAACTGGAGCTGGAGTTGGATGAACTGCGGATCATTCGGGAGGCAGAGGAGGTCATAGATCGGAGATTTAGGGAAGTAGTTACTCCGAAAGTTATAGACAGATGGGTGACAGTGAGGGGGAGTGGGAGGAAGCAGCCAGTGCAGGGACCCCTTGCGGTCATTCCCCTCAAGAACAAGTATACCGTTTTGGATACTTGTGGGGGGATGACTTACCAGGGGCAAGCAACGAGGTTCAGGCCTCTGGCACGGAGCCTGGCCCCGTTGCTCAGAAGGGAAGGGTGGAGAAAGGTAGAGCGATAGTTCTTGGGGACTCAATAGTGAGGGGTACAGATAGGCGGTTTGTGGGGGCGACAGAGACTCACGATTGGTATGTTGCCTCCCAGGTGCAAGGGTACATGATGTCTCTGATCGTGTTTTCCGGGTCCATAAGGGGGAGGGGGAGCAGCCCCAGATCGTGGTCCACGTTGGCACCAACGATATAGGTAGGAAGAGGGGTGAGGATGTCAGGCAGGCTTTCAGGGAGCTAGGTTGGAAGCTCAGAGTTAGAACAAACAGAGTTGTTGTCTCTGGTTTGTTACCCGTGCCACGTGATAGAGAGTCGAGGAACAGGGAGAGAGAGCAGTTAAACGCGTGGCTACAGGGATGGTGCAGGAGGGAGGGATTCCGGTTTCTGGACAACTGGGGTTCTTTCTGGGGAAGGTGGGACCTCTATAAAAAGGATGGTCTACACCTGAACCTGAGGGGCACCAGTATCCTTGGGGGGAGGTTTGCTAGTGCTCTTTGGGAGGGTTTAAACTAACTCCGCCGGGGCATGGGAACCTGGACTGTAGCTTTAGGGTACAGGACCTTGAGTGTAGGGAGGTTATGAACAAGGCAGCAATCTCGAAGGAGGGTGCCTGTAAACAGAAGGGTGGCTTGAAGTGTGTATACTTCAATGCCAGAAGTATAAGAAATAAGGTAGGTGAACTTGCAGCGTGGGTTGGTATCTGGGACTTCGATGTTGTGGCCATTACAGAGACGTGGGTAGAACAGGGGCAAGAATGGCTGTTGCAGGTTCCAGGGTTTAAATGTTTTAGTAGGGTCAGACATGGGGGTAAAAGAGGGGGAGGTGTGGCATTACTTGTCAAGGATAGTATTACAGCGGTGGAAAGGACGATGGAGGAAGACTTGCCATCTGAGGTAGTTTGGGCTGAGGTTAGAAATAGGAAAGGTGAGGTCACCCTGTTAGGTGTTTTCTACAGGCCTCCTAATAGTCCGAGAGAAGTAGAGGATAGTATTGCGAGGATGATTCAGGAGAAGAGTGAAGGTAGCAGGGTGGTTGTTATGGGGGACTTCAACTTCCCAGATATTGACTGGGAAAGCTATAGCTCGAGTTTGTTAGATGGGTTGGTGTTTGTCCAATGTGTGCAGGAGGGTTTCCTGACACAATATGTAGACAGGCCAACAAGAGGTGAGGCTATACTGGATTTGGTTCTAGGTAATGAACCAGGCCAGGTGTTAGACTTGGAGGTAGGTGAGCACTTCGGGGACAGTGACCACAACTCGGTGACTTTTACTTTAGTGATGGAGAGGGATAAGTGTGCACTGCAGGGCAAGAGTTATAGCTGGGGGCAGGGAAATTATGATGTGGTGAGGCATGACTTAGGATGTGTGGATTGGAAAAATAGGCTTCAAGAGAAGAATACTAATGATATGTGGAGATTGTTCAAGGAACAGCTACTGAGTGTCCTTGATAAGTATGTACCAGTCAGGCATGGAGTTAAGGGTCTTGTGAGGGAGCCGTGGTTTAATAAGGAATTGGAATCCCTTGTGAAAGGGAAGAAGGTGGCATATGTAAAGATGAGGCGTGAAGGTTCAGTTGGGGCGATTGAGAGTTATAAAGTAGCCAGGAAGGATCTGAAGAGAGAGCTAAGAGCAGCGAGAAGGGGACATGAAAAGTCCTTAGCTGGTAGGATTAGGGAAAATCCAAAGGCTTTCTATAGGTATGTCAGGAATAAAAGGATGACTAGGGTAGGTATCGGTCCAGTCAAGGATAGTAGTGGGAAGTTGTGCGTGGAGGCGGAGGAGATTGGAGAGACACTAAATCAATACTTTTCGTCAGTATTCACTCAGGAACAGGACACTGTTGCTGGTGTGAATATTGAGTCACAAGTGATTAGAATGGATGGCATTGAAGTATGTAGGGAAGAGGTTTTGGGAATACTGGAAAGGATGAAAATAGATAAGTCTCCTGGGCCTGATGGCATTTATCCTAGGATCCTCTGGGAAGCTAGGGAGGAGATAGCAGAGCCATTGGCCTGGATTTTTATGTTGTCATTGTCAACGGGAATAGTACCAGAAGACTGGAGGCTGGCGAATGTGGTCCCCTTGTTCAAGAAGGGGAGTAGGGATAGCCCGAGTAACTATAGGCCAGTGAGTCTGACTTCTGTGGTGGGCAAAGTCTTAGAGAGAATGGTAAGGGATAAGATTTATGAACATCTGGATAGGAATAACGTGATCAAGGATAGTCAGCATGGTTTTGTGAAGGGCAGGTCGTGCCTCACAAACCTTATTGAGTTCTTTGAGCAGGTGACTAAGGAGGTGGACGAGGGTAAAGCAGTAGATGTTGTGTATATGGATTTTAGTAAGGCGTTCGATAAGGTTCCCCATGGTAGGCTAATGCAAAAACTACGGAGGTATGGCATTGAGGGTGCATTAGAGGTTTGGATTAGAAATTGGCTGGCAGGAAGGAGACAGAGGGTAGTAGTTGATGGTATAGGTTCATCTTGGAGTGCAGTTACTAGCGGTGTACCTCAAGGATCTGTTTTGAGACCATTGCTTTTTGTTATCTTTATAAATGATCTAGAGGAGGGGCTTGAAAGCTGGGTGAGTAGGTTTGCGGATGACACAAAAGTCGGTGGAGTTGTGGATAGTGAGGAAGGATGTGGCAGGTTACAGTGGGATATAGACAAGTTGCAAAGCTGGGCAGAAAGGTGGCAAATGGAATTCAATGTAGCTAAGTGTGAAGTCATTCACTTTGGTAGGAGTAACAAGAAGATGGATTACTGGGCTAATGGTAGGCTACTTGGTAGTGTGGATGAGCAGAGGAATCTTGGTGTCCATGTACACAGATCTCTGAAAGTTGCCACCCAGGTAAATAGTGCTGTGAGGAAGGCATATGGTGTACTGGGCTTTATTGGCAGAGGAATTGAGTTCCGGAGTCCTGAGGTCATGTTGCAGTTGTATAAGACTCTGGTGCGGCCTCATCTGGAGTATTGTGTGCAGTTTTGGTCGCCATACTATAGGAAGGATGTGGAGGCATTGGAACGAGTGCAGAGGAGGTTTACCAGGATATTGCCTGGTATGGTAGGAAAATCGTATGAGGAAAGACTGAGGCACTTGGGGCTGTTCTCATTGGAGAAAAGAAGGTTTAGGGGAGATTTGATAGAGGTGTACAAGATGATTAGGGGTTTAGATAGGGTAGACACTGAGAACCTTTTACCGCTAATGGAGTCAGCTGTTACAAGGGGACACAGCTTTAAATTAAGGGGTGGAAGGTATAGGACAGTTGTTAGGGGTAGATTCTTTACACAGCGGGTTGTGAGTTCATGGAATGCCCTGCCAGTAGCAGTGGTGAACTCTCCCTCTTTATGGTCATTTAAGCGGGCATTGGATAGGCATTTGGAAGTTATTGGGCTAGTGTAGGTTAGGTAGGATTCGGTCGGCGCAACATTGAGGGCCGAAGGGCCTGTACTGCGCTGTATTTTTCTATGTTCTATGTTCTATGTTCAAAAGGTGTCATTTATCCTATTTAAATTATTTAAGGGTTATGTATATGGCATATCCAGGAAACAATTTGCTAGGTTCTTTCAGGTGACAATGGTTTGGAATTAGTTGTTAATTTTTTTCAATGGCTCACTTAAACTTCAGTTCACGTTTTGTTCAGTTATTTGGTGATGGGAAACAGGAACCATGACAAATATTTATAATTTCATTGCAATGTTGCAAAACTCAGTTATGATTTTGCTTTGATGACTGAGATTTTTGCTTTATCCATTCGTGAGAAGTTGACATCACTGTCAAAGCCAGCATTTAATACCGACCCAAATTATCTGGAATAGATGATGCTGAAACATCCTCTTGAACTGCTATAATCCATTTAGCATATATAGACACATAGTACTATTAAGGGAAGAATTCCAAGATTTTGTGCCAACAATGATAAATTATGAGAAAAAAATGAACAATGATAAAGGATAAGTGATAAGCAAGGATCTTGGGTAATCCAACATGGAGGACAGGGAAAAGAGCTGAAGAGCTATTCCTTTTTAATGTATTTTCAGTGTTGGAGTGATTTCCTCAAATTCTAGGAGCAGTAATTCCTGTTTTATAATCTGTTGCATTGTTTTGGAACTTTGGGAACAAAAGAATAAAATAACGGCACTTTAAAAAGCAGGAAGACAGACAAAGGACTGTGATCACATGGTCAAGTGCTTCAAATGAAGAAAGAAACCCTACACTACTGTCTGACACAGCAGTGTATCTGCTCAGCTACTGTCTTTGCTGTCTACTTTCAAGTATTTCTGGAGATTGGAATTTGTTCTAAGGAAAGAAACAATAGTGAAATGCACGGGTGATCTTGGAGAAACCTATGTGTGGGAGCTCACTGCAGGAGAGCAGCTAAGTGACTTTTTAAAGTGTAACCTTACTGGTTTTCTTTTGTAAATCTACAATAGTAATAGAGTGAGTTTTTATTTGATTATATGTTGTCATTGAGATCTGTCTCTTGATTGAACTTCAAAAATATAAAAACATAGGTACTAAGCTAGCCTGGAGCAGTGATTTTAGAGCAGGAAGATGGTATTATTTCTGGGTTTATAGATTGTTAAGGTGAGAAATACAGCCTTTGGTGGAGTGACGAGCTCTTCCTGTCAGATGTGGGAGGTTAAAGAGAGTTTCAATGTTACTGATGATTATGACTGCGGGCAGTGTGTTTGGTTGTGAATCCTATTGGATCTCATGGATCTGTTGGAGCGGCAGTTAGAGGCAATGAGGAATTTACACGAGCTAGAGGGTGTGATGGGTGGCAGTTGCAGGGAGCAAGATAAAGCGCAGATATGGTCAGGTAGATAGGTTTCCTTCAAGAAAGGTGGGAGAGGGAGGTGGTGGTGCAGGAGTTATCCCCATCCTAAACAAGTACGCAGTTTAGGAAAATATAGGGGGTGATAGACTCTCAGGGGAATATAGCATGAACAACCAAGTTTCTCATACTGAGAATGCTTCAATGTAATAAAGGGTACGCCAGGTTCCAAACGATTGATTGTGATAGGGGACTCACTAGTCAGAGACAAGACAGATGGTTCTGCAGCCGACAGCAAGAAATCAGAATGGTGCAATGCCTCACTGGAGCCAGGATCAAGGATTTCTCAGAGAAAGTGCAGAATATTCTCAATGGAGAAAGGGATCAGTGGGAAATCGATGGTAACATTGGAACTGAGAAAGTGAAAAGAGCGAGATCCTAAGGAGAGAATATAGGAAGTTAGGCAGGAATTTTGAAAATAGGTTCTCAAGGGCAGTAATATCTGGATCACTCCCAGTGCCATATGCTGGTAAGAGTAGGAATAGGAGGATAGAGCAGATGAATGTGTGGCTGAGGAGCTGATGCAGAGGAGAAGGATTCATATTTCTGGATCATTGAAATGTCTTCCAGGTTAGAAGTGACCTGTGTAAGAAGGACAGATTGCACCTGACTAATATACTAGTGGGAAGATTTGTTAGAGCTCCTCAGCAGAATTTAAACTAATAAGCAGGGGGATGGAATCTGGGGAGATAGAGAGGAAAGCCATCAGTTTGAGACTGGTACAGTTGGAAAAAAGCGTAAGTCAAACAGACAGAAACACAGCAGAAAATGTGGTAGGACTGATAAATTAACAGTATTTATTTCAGTGCAAGAGGCCTAACAGGTAAGGTAGATGAACTCAGGCATAGTTAGGAACACGGGACTGGGATTGGAAGCTCAATGTTCCAGAATACAAATGTTACAGGAAGAATAGGAAGGACGTAAGAGAAGAGGGGGAATGGCAGTTTAGATAAGGGATAACAATACAGTTGTTTTTAGGGAGGATAATCCTGGGAATACATCTAGGGAAGTTATTTAGGTGGAACTGAGAAATAAGAAAGGGATGATCACCTTATTGGGATTATACTATAGAACCTTTAATAGTCAGCCAAAAATTCATACACAAATTTGGAAGGAAATCTCAGTTATCTATAAGAATAATAGGGTGGTTATTGGGGGTGGGGGTGGGGACGTTAACTTTCCAAACATACACTGGAACTGCCATAGTGGTAAGAGCTTGCATGGAGAGGAATTTAATGTGTACAAGAAAATTATTTTATTCAGTATGTGGATGTCCCTACTAGAGATATGCAAAACTTGACCTACTCTTAGGAAATAAGGAAGGGCAGGTGACTGTGGTGTCAGCAAAAGAAGAGCACTTTGGGGCCAGTGAATATAATTCTATTAGTTTCAAAATAGTTATGGAAAAGGATAGACCAGATCTAAATTATAGGAAGGCTAATTTTGATGATCTTAGGCACGAAGTTTCAAAAGAGTTTTGGGGGTGGCTGTTCGCAAGTAAAGGGGTGGCTGGAAAATGAGTTAATGAGAGTCCAGAGATAGTTTATTCCTGTTAGGGTGAAGGAAAAGATTGGTAGGTGTTGGGAACGCTGGAAGACTAGAAAAATTGATTTGGAATTGCCGGTGTTGGACTGGGGTGCACAAAGTTAAAAGTCACACAACACCAGGTTAAAGTCCAACAGGTTTAATTGGAAGCACTAGCTTTCGGAGCGCCGCTCCTTCATCAGGTGGTTGTGGAGGGCTCAATTGTCAAACACAGAATTTATAGCAAAAGTTTACAGTGTGATGTAACTTAATTTATACATTGAATAATACTTTAATTGTTTGTTGAGGCTTTCAGCTGTTCGAATACTATGATATTTTCACTTCTTTCATGTGTAAATCATGGGCACCTGGAAGTACTCAGGGATACCCTCATAAGAATGGGGTACGATGCTCAACTCATCGACCACCAGTTCTGACGTACCACAGCAAGGAACCGTAATGACCTCCTCAGGAGACAGACACATGCTGCAACCGACAGGGTACCCTTCATACTTCCCAGGAGCTGAAAGACTACACCATGCTCTTTGTGACCTGCAACACATCATCAATGAGGATGAACACCTTGCCAAGACCTTCCCCACACCTCCACTGCTTGCCTTCAAACAACTGCCAAACCTCAAACAGATCATTGTTCGTAGCAAGCTGCCCAGCTTTCAGGACATGCCATACAATCCTGTCATGGTAGGCACTGCAAGACGTGTCAGAGTGTGGACATGGATACCACCATTACACGTGGGGACAACTCCCACCATATATGGGGCAGGTACTCATGTGACTCAGCCAACGTTGTCTATCTTATACTTTGCAGGTAAGGATGCCCTGGGGCATGGTACATTGGGGAAACCGAGCAAAGGCTACAGCAATAGATGAATGGGCACCGCACAACAATCAACAGAGAGGAATGTTCCCTCCCAGTTAGGGAACACTTCAGCAGCCCGGGACATTCGACCTCGGACCTTCGGGTGACCATCCTCCAAGGCAGACTTCGGGACAGGTAGCAGCGAAAAGTGGCCAAGCAGAGGCTGATAGCTAAGTTCCGTACCCACAGGGAGGGCCTCAACCGGGACCTTGGGTCCATGTCACACTACAGGTGATCACCATTGCACTATACATACACACACAGACACTACTACATCCACACACAGGCAATCCTATACACACACATACACACATACACATGGACACACGTATACAGACACGCATGCAGACACTCACACGCCCTTTCAGACACACACACTCCCACACTCACACGTGCATCCTCTCAGAGACTTAGACCACTCTACACTCACGCGCACACATATACAATCTCTCTCACAGACACTCACAACCCCCCACCCCAGACACACACACATACACTCCTACAGACACACACACTCCCACACTCCCACATGCACCCCCTCACAGATTTAAGACACTGTACACTCACATACACACACATATACACTCTCTCTCTCAGTCACAACCCCCAACCCAGACAGACAGACAGACAGACACACACACACATGCAAAGACCCACATGCACACATATATTTTGTGGGGTGAATTTGGACTTGCAGAGTTGCATTGTACTTTGCTCAAAAACTGCATGAATTCATTTGAAACTCTGTTATCCCATTTTTTACTTTACAATCAGCCTACACATTATGTCACAGACAGAGAACACAGAGAGCTAACACCTTCAACATATTTCTAGCTAACACCAATTGTTACAGTTAACCAGAGAATGCAACTTTTAAAAAAATGTTTTACACATGAAAGAAGTGAAACTATCACAGTATTCTAAAAGATGAAAGCCACAACAAACAATTAAAGTATTATTCAATGTATAAATTCAGTTACATCACATTGTAAACCTTTGCTATAAATTCTGTGTCTGACAATTGTGCTCTCCACAACCACCTGATGAAGGAGCGTCGCTCCGAAAGCTAGTGCTTCCAAATAAACCTGTTGGACTATAAGCTGGTGTTGTGGGATTTTTAACTTTAGAAAAATTGAGGTTCTGGTCAAGAAAAAGAAGGAAGCATGTGTCAGGTATAGAAAGCAGGGATTGAGTGACTGCCTGGAAAAGTATAAAGGCTGGGGGAGTAAGAAGGAAATCAGCAGGACAAAAATACAATATGAGATAGCTTTGGCAACAAGGGTTAAGGAGAATCCAAAGGGAGTCTACAAATACATTAAGGACAAATGAGTAACTAGTGAGAGAATAGAGCCCTTTAAAGATCAGCAACGCCATCTCTGTATGGAACTGCAAGAAATGGGGAGATACTAAATGAGTATTTTGCATCAGTGTTTACAGTGGAGAAGGATATGGAAGATAGAGAACATGGGAAAATAAATTGCGACATCTTGAAAAATGTCCATATTACAGAGGAGGAGGTGCTGGACCTAAAAATCTGTGGGAAGCTAGGGAAGTGATTGCTGGGCCCCTTGCTGAGATATTTGTATCATCAATAGTCATGGGTGAAGTGCCAGAAGACTGGAGGTTGGCTAATGTGATGCCACTCTTTAAGAAAGGTAGGAAGGAAAATCCAGGGATCTATAGACCAGTGAGCCTGACATCAGCGGTGGGCAAGATGTTGGACGGAATACTGAGGGACAGGATTTACATGTATTTGGTAAAGCAAGGACTGATTAGCGATAGTCAACATGGTTTTGTGCATTGGAAATCACATCTTACTAACTTGGTTGAGTTTTTGAAGAAGTAATGAAGAGGACTGATGAGGGCAGAGCAGTGGACGTGATCTATATGGACTTCAGTAAGGCATTTTCAGGGTGGAGGCCTGTGACCAACAGTGTGTCACAGAGGTCAGTGCTGGGTCCACTACGTTTCATCATTTATTTCAATGATTTGGATGTGAACATAGGAGATATTGTTAATAAGTTTGCAAATGACACCAAAATTGGAGGTGTAGTGGACAGTGAAGAAGGCTAACTCAGAGTACAATGAGATCTTGATCGGATGGACCAATGGGCCAAGGAGTAGCAGATTGAATTTAATTTAGAGAAATGTAAGGTGCTACATTTTGGAAAGGCAAATCAGAGCAGGACTTATACACTTAGTGGTAAGGTCGTGGGGAATGTTGATGAACAAAGAGAGCTCAGAGTGCAGGTTCATAGTTCCTTGAAAGTGGATTCACAGGGAGATAGAATAGTAAAAAAGGTGTTTGGCATGCTTGCCTTTCTTGGTCAGCACATCGAGTATAGGAGTTGGGAGGTCATATTGCAGCTGTACAGGACATTGGTTAAGCCAATTTTGGAATACTGCATTCATTTCTCGTCTCCCTGCTATAAGAAGGACGTTGTGAAAATTGAAAGTGTTCAGAAAAAATTTACAAGGATGTTGCCAGGGTTAGAGGGTTTGAGCTACAGTGGGAGGCTGAATAGACTGGGGCTATTTTCCCTGGAGCATCAGAGAATGAGGGGTGACATTATAGAGGTCCACAAAATCATGAGAGGCATGGATAGGGTAAATAGAAAAGGCCATTTTCCTGGGGTAGGGAAGTCCAACCCAAGAGGGCATAGGTTTAAGGTGAGAGGCTAGATTTAAAAGGGACTTAAGGAGCAATGTTTTCACACAGAGGGTGGTGCGTATATGGAATGAGCTGCCGGAAGACATGGTGGAGACTGGTACAATGACATGTAAAAGGCATCTGGACTGATATATGAATAGGAAGGGTTTAGAGGGATATGGGTCAAATGCTGGCAAATGAGATTTATTTGGTATATCTGATCAGCATGGATGAGTTGGACAGTAGGTTTTGTTTCTGTGCTGTATATCTCTATGATTCTATGATCTTAAGTCCACTTTATTATCTAAAGGATTGCAAATGAATTAACCCTAAGAAATCACCAAAGAACCTTTGTCATCATTATGATGCAAGGAAGATCATTGATCAAGCAACTAAATATGATTGAATCAAGACTAGAGTGATGCTGGAAAAGCACAGCAGATCAGGCAGCATCCAAGGAGCAGGAAAATCAATGTTTCGGGCGAAAGCCCTTCAGCAGGAATGAGGCTGGGAGCCTTGGGGGTAGAGAGATAAATGTGAGGGGGGGGGGCTGGGGAGAATGTAGCTAAGGGTGCAGTAGGTGGATGGAGATGGGTGTAAAGGTGATAAGTCAGAGAGGAGGGTGGAGCGAATAGGTGGGAAGGAAGATTGACAGGTCAGACAGGTCATGAGGACGGTGTTGAGCTGGAAAGTTGGATTTGGGGTAAGGTGGGAGGAGGGGAAATGAGCAAATATGATTAGCTCTAGGACACTACCTTAAGGAACTCCTGTGACTGAGATAAGTGGCCTCTAAAACCACAATCATCTTCCTTTGTGGAAGATATGCTCCAAACATTGGAGAATTTTCCCTGGTTCCCATTGACTTCAGTTTTACAGGGATCCTTAATGCCAATCTTGGTCAAATGCTGTCTTGAAGTCAAAGGCAGTCATTCACAATTCCTGTTTGAAATTCAGCCCTGTGGTGTATGCTTAAACAAAGGCTAAATGAGCCCTGGATTACGCTGGTTCCAGCAGGATTAGTGTTAGTCACTTGATTTGTGATAAATGCTTGTGATAAAGCTATTGACAAAACCTCCTGTCATCTATTACTCCAATCGTCCATGGTCTGTTTGATTTACTCTGGATAAAAATGTCCTCAGATGGTGCTCACAATGGAATATGCAAATTGTTCTTTAATGAAGCTAGATACACTACGAAATACTTCAATAACAGTAATAAATCGCAAACTTATCTGTAGAATGCTTACAGTTGCAAGTGACCTGATTTATGTATAGATGCCCAAGGATCAGACCAAAATGTGTCATCAATCTACTTGGTCCTCACTTCTTGGCAATGATCAGATAGTTCCCGTGCCTGAGTTAGCTAGCTATCTCTCTGCGGCACATTGTGTTATATTCCTGTTTGTGCATGAAGGCGGTGTGATCACTCTTTGACACTGCAGACTTCAACAATTGGTTAGTTGACATCACTAATGTATCACATCTACCACAGATGGTTGACCGTTCACTCATTAGAACCTGTGCTTGTTTTCTCTGGAAGGAGGCTGATCACTTGGGTTTTAACTAAACTGGACACCAAACCAACCAGCTCATGACTGCTCATTTCAGCTATTCAGTTTGTATTATCAAATCAACCATATTATATTTACAGAGCATAACCCTGTGGTCAACTATGCTTTTCTGACTAATGCTGAAAATGCGTTGCAGGAAAAGCGCAGCAGGTCAGGCAGCATCCAAGGAGCAGGAGAATCGAGATTTCGGGCATGAGCCCTTCTTCAGGATTGAGGAAAGTGTGCCAAGCAGGCTTAGATAAAAGATAGGGAGGAGGTACTTAGGAGAGGGGCATTGGAAATGCGATAGGTAGAAGGAGGTTACGGTGAGGGTGATAAGGTGAGGGTAATAGGCCGGAGTGCAGGAGGGGACGGAGAGGTCAGGAAGAAGATTGCAAGTTAGGAAGGTGATGCTGAGTTTGAGGGTTGGGACTGAGACAAGGTGGGGGGAGGGGAAATGAGGAAACTGGAGAAATCTGAGTTCATCCCTTATGGTTGGAGGGTTCCTAGGTGGAAGATGAGGCGCTCTTCCTCCAGCCATCGTGTTGCTATTGTCTGGCGATGGAGGAGTCAAAGGACCTGCATGTCCTTGGTGGAGTGGGAGGGGGAGTTGAAGTGTTGAGCCACGGGGTGGTTGGGTTGGTTGGTCCGGGTGTCCCAGAGGTGTTCTCTGAAATGTTCCGCAAGTAGGCAGCCTGTCTCCCCAAGAAAGAGGAGGCCACACTGGGTGCAGCAGATGCAGTAAATGATGTGTGTGGAGGTGCAGGTGAATTTGTGATGGGTATGGAAGGATCCCTTGGAGCTTTGGAGGGAAGTAAGGGGGTAGGTGTGGGCGCAGGTTTTGCATTTCTTGCGGTTTCAGGGGAAGGTGCTGGGAGTGGAGGTTGGGTTGGTGGGGAGTGTGGACCTGACGAGGGAGTCACTTCGGAACGCTGATAGGGAGGGGAGGGAAATATATCTCTGGTGGTGGGGTCCGTTTGGAGGTGGCGGAAATGACGACAGACGATACGGTGTATATAGAGGTTGGTGGGGTGGTAAGTGAGGACCAGTGGGGTTCTGTCCTGGTGGTGATTGGAGCGGCGGGGCTCAAGGGCGGAGGAGCGGGAAGTGGAGGAGATGCGGTGGAGAGCATCGTCGATCACGTCTGGGGGGAAATTGCTATCTTTGAAGAAAGAGGCCATCTGAGTTTTTCGGTATTGGAACTGGTCCTCCTAGGAACAGACGCAGCAGAGACAAAGGAATTGGGAATATGGGGTGGTGTTTTTACAGGGCCTACTTCTTCAACCCACCTTGTCTCAGTCCCAACCCTCAAACTCAGCACCACCTTCCTAACCTGCAATCTTCTTCCTGACCTCTCCGTCCCCACCCACACTCCGGCCTATCACCCTCACCTTATCACCCTCACCTTAACCTCCTTCCACCTATCTCATTTCCAGCGCCCCTCCCCCAAGTCCCTCCTCCCTACCTTTTATCTTAGCCTGCTTGGCACACATTCCTCATTCCTGAAGGTGGGATCATGCCCGAAACATCGATTCTCCTGCTCCTTGGATGCTGCCTGACCTGCTGCGCTTTTCCAGCAAGACATTTTCAGCTCTGATCTCCACCATCTGCAGTCCTCACTAACTCCTTTTCTGACTAATGGCCAACTATCATTTTTGGTGGCTTGCTTGCATCTGGTTTTAAAATGACTCAATGCAGACATATTATACTAGCCAGTTCAGTCCATCACTGAAGTGTTGCTGAGTTACAACACTTAACTTAAACACACATATCCTTTCACTGAACACAGAAAATACTCATTGATTATCTGACTGATTGACCTTTCAAAAGGGTAACCTCATATGTTGCCACTCATTTCAGCTGACTCAGCAAAATTAGGGTTCCCACCTGGACTTCCATTGCTTTGCTGATGTTTGTGAATACACTGATGGTTTTCTAAATAACAACAGATCTGTCTGGTGCTTACCTGGGCAACTTTCCACATTGTCAGGTCGATGCCAGTGTTGTAGCTGTAGCTTGGCTAGACATGTGACTAGTTCCAAAGCTCATGGTTTGAGCATTGCAGCTTGGACGTTCCTTTTAGATATTTAACTATCCACTCTCACTCATGAACAACTACTCCACAAGCAATAATGAGATAAATGTTCACAAAATCTGGTTTACTGATGTAGCTTTCAAGGGGATATTGATGAACATTTTGTAAGAATTCATGATTGAGCAATTTGTTATACGCTTATAGAATGTTAAACTAACCTCCAAAGTAAATAAGCATTACTAAGTGAAGCTAATACCGTACCCCTTGACAGATGTCACTCATAAAATGGTACACATTAACTGCTCATGATGAATTACAACCCCAAGTAGTATCAAGTGAATTGAGAGCCTGAGTTGCAAAATAGTTCTTGTCAGAACATAAAAACAAAGCTGAAAATGCATGGTACAAAGTATATAATGGGAGTATGAGTTAGGTTAGATTTACTCACAAACAAATTTGTTATTTTCAATACAAATATTTACTCAATCTGCATTGCAACTGACTATTCTGATAGTAATGAGCATACACAGTGTTGAAATCACTTGAAGAAAGTTATTATCTATTCTTTCACGAGTGCTTCTGTAGTAACAAAAAACATCAGTGGGAGGATCATTGCTATATTGTTCTTCAAGGATCTATTTGAAAACCCTTATTAGAGACTCAGGTGTGCATTCAAAGCTCTTTTTGCACTTAATTGCAGAGCTTTGATATGAACACTTGAAACGAAGTGTGCACTGAGGAGCTTATTAAAAAGCAATGTTACTATACGAATGTATAATACGAAGAATAACACAGAGCAAGGAGTTTACTGTTTGACATTAATTATTTTGAGACTCAGGAGGATCATTTTTTGGATGCAGATGTGATCCAAAAACAATGGAAATGTTCTCATTAATCGTTAGGGACAGATCTTGTTTGATATGTTAAGGTCTCGTGTTTGCGAAAACTGCTGACTGTATTCCTTTTGATTAAAAGTAAATTAAAATGGTTTTGCCTGTGGTTTAAATGAATTTGTCCAGAGTAATTATAAAATAGTAAATTGAAATGCAATTGAGCATTTTAAAGTATCAACTACAATTATAATTCATGATAATATTAAAGCTCGTGTCAAATGTTGCATTACATTATATTACTCTATCTCATTTATGGGAATCTATCCAATGGAAAGGTTGGCAATGATATCATGTAGGTGTACTTGTCTGAATACTTGATATGTGTTTTTCACAGTGAAATTCTGTGAAGAGGTGTGAATTCATGAATGTTTAATTTGATATTTGTATTAAATGGTTACAAATCTTAATAAAAATAAGTTACTTCATTCTTTGAAGTGTGACGCAAATAGTTTTGTAAATATTTACACAACTGGAGTAAATATTTTATTCCAAAAAGGAAATTATAATGAATTTATAATGTAGTTTGTGATGAAGAAGAGGATTGTTAAGACAGGGTATTTCATCATTGCCAACATTATAGGTAACACGTACTCAGTGTAAATTCAGTAAAATTATATACCATTATTGTGAAACTGTTAAGATCAATAGCCATCCTCATATCATCACCAATCATGGGCACAGTTCCCTTTAGATTATTGTATTATTATTCCCACAAAGTATGCATTATATTGAACTGTGTGGAAATTGATAAGTGGCAGAGGTTTGGATGTATATGGTCAAACATGGTGTAATTCTAATAATCTTGGGTTGGCATGTGCTGCTTTCGAAGGGGAAGTGCTAAAAAATTGACTGTAAAGGAACTTTGACGAATCTGCAGAGATCACTATAATGATCTCTCATCTCTCATCTCATTTTCATTAGAAATGTTTTTACATTGTGTCAGTGCTAAACACACTATAACTTGAAAAATTTTAAAAACTAAAATAAACACTACTTTCCAGCAACTGCAAATACTACACTTAATTGTATTTGCAAATACTAACTTTTTTAAAAAATGTGATAACATTATTTCCTTTTCAGAACAATTACTCTGAGCTGTTAATTCAATGGATACTAGACTGTTACATCTAGCTATTATGTTAAGAATAGAAACAACAACTTATTTTGTTAACATGTTTTTCCAGGTTAAGGACACGATTGAGAAGGTCTGCAATTAGTGCATATTCCTGGTTTCCCTTGAGGCAGGGGTGGTGAACCACTTTCTTGAATCACTGCAAATTATATGGTGAATACACTTGAATAACATTCCATAACACACCCATTGTCTCAGATATAACATCCATTTTGCACTTCACATTGATTAATCAGTTTTATGATAATATTTAAACTACCAATTAATCACTTCGAAATATATTTTTCTATGCCCTGTTTTGTTTCCTTTAAAAACAATGGCATTGAGTTTAAAAGTTTTAAAAAACATTTTAATTTCCCACCAAATCCAATCTCTTCATGTTCAAAGTGCAGTAAGTCAGGTTATAAACATTGCAGGATTGTTAACCATATTTCTGGTGTTGACAGCATTCACTGGTTTGAGACAAAGGAGTGATTTGGGAAGGTACATGCTGCTTTTCTGCCATCACGAAAGTGTCAATTTTAGATTTTTCACAATTTTGATGGAGGAAGGGAAGTTTCTGTGCTCAAAGTGAATTACACCAACACACAAGTGTCATTAACAATGGGTGAACCGTGATTTGGGGGTGAGAACCATATGAAAACTAAGCACTAAAGTTTTTGTCTACTTTGGAATTCATTATTAAATTTTGGTGCTTAAAATATATCTATTTTAACTACTGTGATTGATCTTATTGTTTTAATTTTGAAAAGTAATTGATAATTAAATAATTGGTTGCCAATAACAACTGGCAATTTATCGGAGGAAACAAGAGCTTTCTGAGAATGAATGAGTCATTTGCTACATTCCAGTGCATGACTTACTTCATAAGATGATATTCTGCGTTGTAAAGTGTTGAAACTGAAAGGTGATTATGTGGAAGTATCCTATTTTTGGTTTATGTTCCTTGAAATACAGCTGAACTATCTGTTTCGCTATTTCAAAGCTTGGACAAATGGCCTTGCTTCTGACTATGCGCCAAAGCAATAACAGATTTTACAGACTGCCTCCTAACACAGTGATTCTTCAGTGATTATTGACTCAGCTATGCATTTCGCATTTGAGTTTGTTTATTTTCAAAATTTTCAATGTTATTCATGAGTTTAGTTGATTGTGGCTATAAGGGATGGTCAGGAAAAGGGGGTTAGGGCTCTCACTTTTCTGTTGACTGTCTCTTCTCTCAGTGAATTGAGCAGATCCTTTTAACCTGACTGCCTTGGTATCAGCTTGTGCGCATTCCCTCAGGCTTATCACTGAAGAAGACAGAACTGACTGTAGGCCATGATTACCACTACTGGATCAATATAATGTTGACAGGCACTCTCAACTCCTGACACCTGCCTCAAAGGTGAAAAGCTGGCCCATCATTTTGTGGGTTTAACTTTTCACTATGATGTCACTATTCTGATTATCATTGAGTGCATGTAATTAACAAAATAAGCTGTTCAATGAATTGTGCAAGTGCTGGGAAAGGTTTTTTTCTTTCAGTGGAATTCTTAATTAATGATTGCAATAAATACAAAGAATATAAAGCAGTTTGAGATTATTTCACCCTTTCAATGCTAAGATTTTAATATTTTTCTAGATAGAAGAAATATGAAAATAAATTTAATATACCTTTCAATATTTTTGAATGAAAATAGGATAATAGACATAATCATAAACATGTCAAAATATATTCTGCACAGGTTAAACTAAAAGCCATTACCTGCTGCTGTATTTTTAATATTTGTGGTGAAAGCCATTACAATCCTCAAATGATTTCAAATTTGATTTTCCCAACATTTTCCATCATGCACTTTTTAGTATATAGATTATTGTCACAATGTTGCATTTTACAATATTTTAATTTATAAAAGTTATGCATAAATTGCATTAAATATAAATGTTGCTTTGAAAAACCATTTGAACCATATATATTACGTTTGTACTCTCCTTGTCATTAAGATTTTAATTTACATTTTCTTTCCTTGCTTTTCTTGCTTGTGAGTATTTCCCCAAGGGTTTTGCAGTTTCACATTAAGGATCACACCTCCCCCATCATCCCTCTCCCTCATTCCAGGCATTTACTTTATTAATGTAAATCTTTCACCCACAACCAGAGAATCATATCAGCTTTGCCCAACAATCTGAGGATAGACTATTTGATTACCAAAGGAATGTTGCGTAAAGTGAAACAGAATGATGGTAGGTAGGATATGCTGCAATGTTCCAAGGAAGCACAATGCAAGTTCAAGAAGCAGCACTTCATTTTCGGCTTCAATATGTTACAGTCCCAAAGTTTCAACACTGAAATGAATAACTTCAAATATCAAAAAATTGACCCAACAAAAACTGGTCAATGCCTGAGTCAAGATGCAGGACAACACTACTATTATAACGCAAGCCAAACAGAGAACAGCCAGGGAATTCCTAGAGGCATGGCACTCATCCACTGATTCTATCAACAAACACATCGACCTGGACCCAATATACCGGCCACTGCAGCGGACAGCAACTGACAACTGGAAGCGGCAGAGACAAGCCACTATTAACGCCGAAGGAAACATAACAGAAGCGCTTCACAGGAGGCTACCAAGCACTGAGGATGTCACCTAGAAAGGGGATGAAACGTTTGCAACAAAAACTCCCAGCTCGGCGAACAGAACTACAACAACCTCTGTTTCTCACTCGAATCTCGTCAGAAAAACGTCAGAAATCACGTTTTTTTTGTCCTGCCACATGTACAATTTTCAAATTGAATAACTGTAATAACAAGTTCCACCAAACAGTTTGGCATTTTTGTCCTTAAACTTCTCCACAAGCTTTAATGAGTTATGATCACTGTATGTGATTGTCTCAGATACGTTACTGGTAACATAAACACTGAAATGTTGTAACGCCAAACCAAGCTCAAAGTCTCCTTCTCAACCATCGAATATTTCTGCTGATGAATGTTCAATGTCCTGGAGAAATACCTGATACGTCTTTCTATCTTCTTGTTGTCGTTCTGTAAGAGCATAGCATCGACACTCACATTGATATCTACCTTGAATGGCTTCAGGTAATTAAGTGTAGGTAACACTGGGGCAGTAGTTAACACAGCATCCAGGCTGTCAAATGCCTTCTGACAATCCGCTGTCCACTGAAATGTCTTGCCCTACTTAAGCAATTCAGTGAGTGGAGCAGCCACACTGCTAAAATTTAGAATGAATTTTAGCTAAAATCCATTCAATCCCAGGAACAGTAGCACTGCTCTTTTTGATGATGATATAGGAAACTCCCCAACTACCTTTGTTTTTGCATCCTGTGGGGCCATTTGTCCACGTCCAATAACATGGCCTAGGAAGGTGACTTGGGATTTGCCAAGTTCACGTTTAGCCAGGTTTATCAACAAGCCTGCCTTTCGAAGTCATAGAGATGTACAGCATGGAAACAGACCCTTCGATCCAACCCGTCTATGCCAACCAGCTATCCCAACCCAATCTAGTCTAACCTGCCAGCACTTGGTCCATATTCCTCCAAACCCTTCCTAATCATATACCTATCCAAATGGCTCTTAAATGTTGCATTTGTACCAGCCTCCACCACATCCTCTGGCAGCTCATTCCATACCTGTACCATCCTCTGTGAAAACATTGCCCCTTAGGTCTCTTTTATATCTTTCCCCTCTCACCCCTGATCTGATAAATGTTGTAAATGTGTGACTAAAAATCACCAGGTCTTCTGCTTATATGACACGGTTGAGTAATCTGGCAATTACTTTATTGGTTAGGCTCTGAAATGTGGCTGGTGCATGTTTTATACCAAATGGCATGACGTTAAACTGATACAGTTCATTCGCATTACAAAAGCTGAAATCACCTTTGCTCTTTCGGACAACAGTGCCTGCCAGTATCCTCTGAGCAAGTCCAACTTAGAAATAAAAGTTGCTGGTCCCACTTTCTCAATACAGTCTTCCAAATGCAGAATCGGAAATGCACCAGTCTTTGTAACTGTATTGAGTTTGCAATAGTCCACACATAACCATTGGGTACCATCTTGTTTTGACACCATTGTTATGGGTGAGCTCCAATCACTGTGACTCATTTTGATTATATTGTCTTGGAGCATACATTCAATTTCCTTTTGAACCTGTGTCAACTGTACGGGTTATGCCTATAATGATGTTGCTTAATTGGAACAGCATCTCCTTATCTACATTGTGCATGATTAGTTTAGTTCATTCCAGCTATTTTGCACTTATCTCCCATGTGATAGTAATGACTCTTTCAGGTTATTTTGATTTACCTCTGGAAGGTAACTCAATAATTTATCCCAATTTTTGACAACTACCTCATTATCCAAATTAATTTAAGGAATGTCCAATTCAAAATCCTCTGAATTTGGTTCTTCCCTCTGTGTTGTAATTAACAACATATTCTCTTACTTTCCTTCCCTGTCAATATACCTTTTGAGTATATTCACGTGACACATTGTGAGATTTCTTTATGTCTGGAGTCACTATCAAGTAGTTCACCTTACTCAATTTCTTTTCGATTTGATAAGATCCACTAAACAATGTTTTTAAAGGCTCACCTATTCCTGGAAGTAACACTATTATGTTATTCCCGATAGCAAAATTGTGAATTTTTGATTTCTTATCTACTTCATGCTGTTTCATTGTATGCTGTTGATACTTTCAAATACTGTCTAGCCAACACCCCAGCTCTATTTAATCATTCCCTAAAATTTGGCACATAGTCCAAATATGTGGTCTCTGAATTCTGACTTACTAATTTCTCCTACATCAATGTTAATGGTCCTCTCACATCATGCCCAAAACTTAATTCAAATGGACTGAACTTGGTCAATTCATTTGGTGCATCTCTGATTGCAAAAAGCACAAACAGAATTGTCGTATCCCAATCTTCTGTATTGTCTTGATGATAATCCCCCAACATGCTCTTTAATGTCTGATGTCACCTTTCTAGCACTCCCTGCGATTCTGAATAGTACTCAGTAGATTTGAATTGTTTTATTCTCAAACTATCCATAACCTCCTTGAATAATTTTGATGTGAATTTTGACCCTTGATCTGATTGTATCTCTGTGGGTAGTCCATATCTAGTGAAAATTTTAAGTAATTCCTCTACACTCCCTTTAGCTATGATATTGTGCAATGGAACAGCCTCTGGAAATCCAGTTGACACATCCATTATTGTTAACAAATACTGAGTCCCACTTTTTGTTTGAGGTAGGAGACCTACACAATTAAGACTCTTGTAAAAGATTCCTCAAATGCCGGAATAGGTATTAAAGGTGAGGGTTTTATTACTGCCTGTGGTTTTCCAATTACCTGACATGTATAATGCGTCTGGTACAATTCAACCATATCCTTGGGGATCCAAGATGGCGGTGACCCAGCAAGACTGAGTCCACAGTGCTCTACCCAAAACTTGGGAAAAGTGGGCTATCCACCCCCACCACACTCACTAAACCATTTATAATAGTTGTTAACCTTAAATAGTTACCTATTAGTACATTTAAATAGTCTAATACTAGCTGGAAAATGAGTAAAGGGAAGGGAACAGGCGGCTCTAAGAAAGCAGGGACCCCTCCCCCACCCTCTCCCTCTTCATCTGCAACAAAGGTGTCTTCAGCTACTTCAGGAGATTTACCAATGAAGATGAGCTTTGAGGAGATGTTTGCCAGGTGGGAGGCGAAGATTGATGCTTTTATCGATGAGTCTCGGCAGAGCAGAGAAGCACTATCAGCCGAGCTGCAGAAGCAGGGCAGAGACATTCAGGAATTGGAGTGCCGAGTCAGAGAGGTGGAGTTGAAGGCCGCAGCCTCAGAGACTGGGATAAAATCAACAGCCGACCACATCCGTTTTCTCGAGAATCGAGTCCAGAACCTAGAAAACCACATTAATGACCTCGAAAATCAATGTCGTAGAAAAAATATTCGGTTGTTGGGCCTGCCCGAGCAGGAAGAGGGAGGTCAGCTGACAGCATTCTTAGAGCATTGGCTGCCACAACTTTTAAATCTGCATAATGGATCAGGCCAGGTAAGGGTAGAATGGACCTACCGGGTCACAGTACGTGGGCCCGGCTCAACCCAGCACCCACGCCCGGTCCTGTTCCGGCTGCAGAGCTATAGGGAGAGGCAGATGCTCCTGGAAGCCTCAAGAAATCTGGGAAAAGATCCCCAAGCTATGACCCACAAAGG
The DNA here is from genome assembly GCF_020745735.1 of Hemiscyllium ocellatum. Classification (NCBI taxonomy): domain Eukaryota; kingdom Metazoa; phylum Chordata; class Chondrichthyes; order Orectolobiformes; family Hemiscylliidae; genus Hemiscyllium; species Hemiscyllium ocellatum. The sequence continues at coordinate 102,247,838 of NC_083401.1, forward strand.
ATCCAGGATCATGCTGTTCCAGGACTTCTCCCCAGCTTTGGTCCGAAAGAGGAAGGCATTCGATGAGGCGAAGAAGCGTTTAAGGGACTTAAATATCCAGTACTCCTTACGATATCCAGCGACGCTACGCCTTAGCCACGAAGGATCCATATATAACTTCGGATCACCGGAGAAGGCTAAGGAATTCTTGGACTCTCTTAAATAAACTGTAAGAGATTGTGGACGCTGGTCTGCCTTTCCCATTATTTTGGTTTACATCCCTTCATCTTTTCTTATCTTTCCCCCTATGTGTGTATGTATATATATATGTTGGGGCGTTTGGTTAATGTTGATGGGGAGAGGTGGTTACCTTATTCTATTTTACTTCTGTTTTTAGGAGCGGGGTTGTTTTTCTTTCCCCTGTTATTTTGTGGTATTATATTTAAGTATTACATGTTGAGATTGTAATCTTATAGTTATATATGGTATTAATATTCCCAAATATATTTAGATGTGGGTGTGGGTGGGGGTGAGGTGTTCACTGTTAACTCTAGCTTTATCTTATATTTGAATTCTCCTCATTTTATTGAGGAACACCTGGGTCAAGGGTGGGGCACTGGTTGGAAGAGGGTAAGATGGACTGTGGGAGAGGAAGTGACGCTCCCTGGGAACAAGGGAGAAAATCTCCAATTCAGAATGTTTTATATTTTTTATACTTAGAAAGAGTTTTTTGTTATATTGTTTTGAGTGTATCAGAGAATCTTTACTTTTGTAAATCTTGTATGCTCCATGCTCGGGATGTTCTAGATAGGGTTTCCCCTCCCGAGGGGTCTCGGATCTGTCCAGATGATTATGGCTGAACAGTCAGTTAAGTGGTGCACCTGGAATGTCAGGGGGAGTAATTCGCCAGTTAAAAGGAAGAAAATATTATCAAATCTTAAGAAGGAGAGAGTTGATATAGCTCTCCTACAGGAGACACACCTGTCGGATAAAGAACACTTAAAATTACGACAGGGCGGATTTGATCAGGCCTTTTTTTCCTCTTTTAATTCAAAAAGCAGGGGAGTCGTTATCCTTGTCCGGAAGAACTTCCCTTTGAAAATTCTAAATCAGATAAAAGACGAATCTGGACGATATATTTTGATTAAAGCCCTCATAAATGGAGAGGAATATGGGATCTTAAATGTATACTGCCCCCCGGCACACCCCTTTAAATTCATAACGGAAGATTTTTCAAAACTGATGGCCTTTGGTGCCCGTCATACAATTATAGGGGGAGACTTTAATTGTATTATGGATCCGGAAATAGACAGGATTCCCAAGAGTGCCGCTGGAGTATCTCCCAGATCTAGACAACTGGCGGACCTGAATAAAGAATTAGGATTGGTAGATGTATGGAGATGTCTCCATCCACAGGGTAGAGATTTTTCTTTCTACTCTAATCCACATAAATGTCACACAAGAATTGATATGTTTTTTGCCCCATCGATTTTTCTAAACTCTATAGCAACCTGTAAAATAGGTACTATAGCAATCTCTGACCATGCCGCTGTATACATGGAAACTAAGGTAAAGAACAATGGGACATCTGCTCGGCATTGGTGTATGAACCCCTTCCTGATAAAAGATAGCAAATTTTTAAAGTACTTCTCCCAAGAACTTAAAACTTTTTTAGAAATTAATACTGGTACGGCTAGCAATCCGTCAATGATGTGGGAGACCATCAAAGCTTATGCACGAGGTTTGATCATCTCCTATTCAGCGACCCAGAGGAAAATGAAGGGAGAGCAACAGCGTCTGCTCGAAGCTCACCTAAAAGCAGCCGAAACAGCATACGCTGATAGACCTTCTATCACAAAATTGCAGAGGATTACAGCTCTTAGGACAGCTTTAAACACCGCGCTTACTCAAACGGCTAAAAGGGAAATATTATTTGCGAAACAAAGATTATATGAATATGGCGACAAACCGGGTAGATACTTAGCATTTCTTGCAAAGAAAAAGAAAGCCCCTCAAACTATTCCGACCGTCAAGGAAAGTACAGGTACCCTGACTCATGATCATAAAAAGATCAATGCGACCTTTAAAGAATTTTATTCTGAACTATATAGATCGCAGGATTGTGAAGATAGGATTAGGAGGATGCAGTCATTTTTTAAAAATTTGACCTTCCCGGGCCTGACTCTAGAACAGGTGTCGGCCCTAAATACCCCTTTAACAGTCCAAGAAATACTTGAGGCAATTAGGCAACTTCAGAGCGGAAAAGCACCGGGCCCGGATGGTTTTCAAGCTGAATTCTATAAAGAATTTACAGGAATATTGGTTGACCCACTTATGGATATGTATAATTTTGCGCATAGTCAGGTCTGTCTCCCGCCCACGCTGAAAGAAGCAAATATTTCTCTTATCCTCAAAAAAGGAAAAGACCCAGAAGATTGTGCATCTTACAGACCAATATCCTTACTAAATGTAGACTTTAAAAGTCTCTCAAAAATGTTAGCACTAAGACTAGAAAGGGTACTGCCATATATTATAAAGGAGGAACAGACGGGATTTATTAAGGGCCGCAGATCATCCAATAATATCAGAAGGGTCTTGAATATGATCCAAGCCTGTCATCAGGGAAAGATACCAGGAGTAGTAATTTCATTGGATGCGGAAAAGGCATTTGATAGGGTTGAATGGTCATATTTATTTTACACATTGGAAAGGTTTGGCGTTGGACAGGTGTTTACCAAATGGGTTTCAACATTGTATAATGACCCCAAAGCAGCTGTTATTACTAATGGGTTAAGATCGGATGGCTTCAGTGTGGGTAGGGGCTGCCGTCAAGGATGTCCTCTCTCACCATTGTTGTTTACACTGATAATCGAACCATTAGCAGAAGCCATCCGGACTGATCCTAATATAACGGCCCCGAGGATTGGTACAGGTAAACACAAAATTACCCTCTATGCAGATGACGTTCTCTTATTCCTCAGTAATCCTTTAATGTCAGTGCCTCATCTAATTCAAGTTATTAATACATTTAGTGCATTCTCAGGCTATAAAATTAATTTTTCAAAATCGGAAGCCATGCCAATGGGTGGTCTGGCTATGATACCCCACTTAATGGACAGATCCCCTTTTCCCTTCCGTTGGTCCCTGGAGGGCTTCTTATATTTAGGTATTTTTATCACGCCAGTATTTGATCAGCTGTATGGGGCTAATTTTGTACAATTAATGGAAAGGATAAGGCAGGACCTCCAGCGATGGAGAGACCTTCCGATTCCCTGGCTAGGGAGAACAGCATTAATTAAAATGAACGTTCTGCCCCGTCTCTTATATCCTATGAGAATGCTCCCACTGATGCTGCCAAGGCTAGCCCTACGTAAATTATATGGCTGGTTGGGCTCCTTTATTTGGAACCATAGACGGCCCCTTATTAAGCTGAAGAAGCTACAGCTTCCACAGGCAAGGGGAGGACTGGACTTCCCAGACTTTAGGAAATATCAGTTAAGCTCCCTACTAAGTTACACAGCTGATTGGGTTTCATCTGATCCACAATCAATTTGGCTGGATATCGAAGCCTCCCAAGTAAAATACCCACTTATTAACCTTTTATTTTCAGATAAGAGGAAAATCATTACAGACCACTGTAAAAATCCCATAATATTAAACACAATTAAGGCCTGGAATATAATGCGGCAAAATGAGGGTAACTCACATAAAACATCCCCCCATGCACCAATAGTAGGCGCATGGGGATTCCAACCGGGGATTACAGATGCCACCTTTAAACTCTGGAGATCCAGGGGCATCTCATGCTTAGGGGACCTATTTAAAGATGGGATCCTGATGTCCTTTGAGCAGCTGCGTCTGAAATTCGGAATACCTAATGGGGATCTCTTTCGATACTTCCAAGTTCGAGATTATATACAGAGGAAGACTACATTAATAGATAGTCTTTATAAATCAGACAGAGAGCGTAATGTCTTACGACCAGCGGGGGCATCCTCCGTTAGTACTATGTACCATTTGCTACATGATGGAGTCTCAGGAGACATGGATGACCTGCTTAAAACATGGGAGCAGGACTTGGGGCTAGAAATCTCTGAGGATATGTGGAATGACATTTGGGAAAATGCTAGAAGAATTGCTATCTGTAACAGAACTCAGGCTATCCAGCTAAAGATACTTCATAGGGCCCATATAGCTCCGGCTCGACTGGCAAAATTTAAGGCAGGAGCATCTCCAATGTGTCCTAAATGCAAAATAGAGGTGGGTACTCTTGTACATTGTCTGTGGACTTGTCAGAAAATCCGCAGATACTGGACTAAAGTGGCAAATACCCTGACAGAAATTTTAGGAACGGAAATTAGGGTGGACCCTGTATCTCTCCTTTTGGGCTTTTCGAACCTCTCATCTCTGGATATGCATGGGAAGAGACTATTTTCTATTCTCTCTTTCTGTGCAAGGAAAAATATTTTGGTGAACTGGGTGGCTGAGGGCCCCCCTGGACTTTCAAATTGGCACAGATTAATTATGGAATATATCCCCCTTGACTTCCTCACAAATATGGTGCACCGAAAGACTGAATTATTTTATAAAATATGGCAGCCCTTTTTGAATTATATAAATGCAGATATTTTGGCTATCCTAACAAGGGCTTTTATTTAGTGAAGATTTCAGACCGGGCTGCTCCGGGGCCCCTTGGGAGAGGAATCCTGCGCGAATACGGGTTTTATTATATTTGATGTTTATACATTCCGAGCATGTAAGAGACTTAGGTATACACTCTGGTTAGTTATAGGTTAGATTAGTAGAAAGTTGAGTTTTTTTTTTCTTTTTTTGTTTTCTTTCTTTCTCTTTTCTTTGTTAAATTATGACTATTGTATATATGATTTAATTGTACATCAATGTTTGTATTTGAGAGTTTTGTTTATTTTTGTAAATTTGCAAAAATGTTAAATTTCAATAAAAATATCTACCAAAAAAAACCATATCCTTGTACAGTCCAGACCAATAAAAATGTCTTTGTATTTTAGCTTGTGCGTTCCTCACTCATAAATGAGCCCCACCCCCCACCCCCACCCCCACCCCCAGAGGTAGCTCATGCACCACTCACAACACCTTCCTTCTATAACCCACTGGTGATACAACTTGATGAACTCCTGCCCATTTCTCACCTGCCTGAATATGTGATGGCCTCCATTTCCTCATCAAGACATCATTTTTAAGATAATAACATTCAGGGATACATTTGGATTATTTTTCTGTATTTGCTTTTTGATACAATTTTGTTAAATTTTCACCTTCTTGCTGTAACTCAATTAATTTATCCTAGCTAAAGATCTCTGCATTGTCATCTGTCTCTTCTGGCTTACCTCAACCATCTGATCAAACAGGGTCTCTGCTAATTCCACTTCAACTTTCTTATCTGTACTCTTTGGACTCTCCTGTTTCAGCTGGTGATTTTGTGACTTCGTTGCCAAATAGTCAGGAAAAGTCTCGGCATAAGTGCCCTGCAATAGTGCAGTTGCCTGAGTTTCCACTGGCTCTTCAACCACAGTAGACAGCACTCTTAGTGGTGAATCAGCAATATCATTTGTCACAAAGCTGGTCCTTTTATTTAAAAAAAACGCTATTCCTTTTCTCAAGGATACAGCATCCTTGTTTTTTTATGGCAGGGTCATAAAACAGTGCAGGCTCCAAATCAGCTGAAGTGGCCCAGAGACGAAAAGACTTACTGAGATGCTTTTTGTTTCTATGTAAACAAATGAGTCATTAGGCCAAAGTTTTTATGTTTTAAAAGTAACCTGTAAAATGAAAGAGGAGTGGTCAATCCTGGAAGCTGCATTCTTTATTTTTCAGTTCAGTTCAGAACTTCAGCGAAGTCAGTTCACCAGGGGCTATATGGAAGAAGACTGGAAACCTCTCTCTCTCTCCTTCTGCCCTTCTAACTTCAAGCTGTAAGCCTCTGTTTCACGTTTACTCAGTGTTTAAGGGGTTTGTTTACTGAGACTGTTGTATATTTTCAGAACAGCATAATTAAGTCCAGTTTGGATAGACTGAGTTCTGTGAGTTTTCTATACTCAGTTCTTTGTGTTTCATTCCATAATTTTGTGAATAAATTTTTGTCTGTTTTAAAATCTTGTAGTCAACCTAGCTAACGTGTACAATTTTCACTGTACACTTACCAAAACAAATAGCAAAGTTACGGTCTGGACTACCTGCTTAAGAATGCCTATTCCATGACAGACTGGGGGCTCTTTGCAGGATTTAAAAAGTGAATGGTAGATGCTAGTGTCTTTATTTCAGATGTTGGTTTGGTTGGATAGATAAAGCTTGGGATAGGAATGGTTCTTTCAGTCGCCAAGAGTTTTCTGGAGGTGAACGAGGTGAACTTGGAAGTTTTGCAGAAGGTGAATAAGTCAAAGCTGCAGGAGTTAATAGACAAGTTGGAGTTGAAGTTACCTCCTAACGTGAGGAAAGGTGAGATAGTTCCAGCAATAGCTCAGTATTTGAATTTGCTGGAGAAACCATCAGAATCCGTAAAGATGGCACAAGTTCAATTGTGAATGAAGCAGCTTATGTTAGAATCTGGAGATAAGGAAAGGGCAGCAGAAATGATTATGGTTAAAAGCAGAAGAGAAAGAAAAAGAACAAATGGCTTTAGCAGAAGAAGAAGAAACAGAGAGAGCTTTTGAACTTCAGAAATCGACACTTAAAAAGGGAAGTCAGGTTAAAAGGCTAGAGACAAAGGCTGAAGGTAAATTTAATGTTGAAGAGCAGTGAAATAAAACAGCAAGGTTAGCAACTGAAGTGGCTTATGATTATGAGCTGGTGCATAAAACACAGTTTGACTTCCAGAATCAATTTCAGTCCATGAGGGAAAGAAACTGGGGCAAAGAGAAATCCTCATATGGAAAGAGAAAGGTAGATCTCAGTAAAGATCATAAGGATAACTTACCACAGGTAAAAAGGAAACCCTTAAGGGGGGACAAGGAAGGTAAAAAGGTCTGGTGTTTTAATTGTAATAAAGTGGGCCCCACGAAATTACAGTGTTGATGGGCTCGGAGAGAGCCAAATGTAGGAAAACCAGACAAGCCTGGACGTTTTAATGGCATGATGACAAAAAGCACAGTGGAAGCTAGAAAGCTGTATCAGAGTCCACAAGCTGATCAGAGGTTGATTAAGGAGGAAGTGCCAGATCTGCTTAAGAAATATCCATGCAAAGGTAAAGTGTACTCATATAGGCCAGGAGTAGCAGTTAAGAGGATACAATATCAAGGGACGCAGGACCCTCTCAATCTGTGATGCTGAAGGATGAGGAGTTACGTACTCCTGAAAGACTATTGCCAGAAAAGCTATGGGTAACAGGAATTCATGGTGTGACAAACATTATGTAAAGTGAAGCTAGAGAGTCCAGAGAAGAGTGTAGAACTTGTGGTAGGAGTGCTGGATAAACTCTCAGCTCCAGGAATACAATTTCTCCTTGCTAATGGTATAGCTGATTCACTGGTAGGCATTCTACCTACTGTCGTTGAAAAGCCAGTGGAGATGCAGGAGCTGAAGCAATGCAGGATGTTTTTCCAGGAATCTTCCCAGATTGTGTCTTAACAAGATCGCAGAGTCACGAACTGAAGCAGGAGAAATCAAAAGGGCTCAGATAAAGAAGCTGAAATAATATTATCAAAGATATATTTTGACCAGATGAGTGCGACAGAGCAGGAGCCAAAAGTTAAAAATGCAAGTATCTTTAGCTCTGCTAAGCTTATTGAGGTACACCAGAAAGATGAGAACTTAAAGCAATTATATTAAAAGACATGTACATCAAGGAGAGTGAATGTATCCCTGTGATCCCTGTGTGTTATTACTTAACAAATGATATCTTAATGAGGAAATAGAGACCATCACACATTCAAGCAAATGAGAAAAGGGCAGAAGTTCAGCAAATTGTTTTGCCAGTAGGGTATAGAAAGGAGGTGCTGTGAGTGGCACATGAGCTGCCACTTGGAGGTCTTTTAGGGGTGAGGAAAACACAGGCTAAAATACAAAGACAATTTTACTGGCCTGGACTGCGCAAGGATGTAATTGAATTTTGCCTGATGTGTCATACATGTCAGCCATTCGGAAAACCACAGGCAGTAATAAAACCTGCACCTTTAATACCTATTCCAGCATTTGAGGACCCTTTCACAAGTGCTTTGATTGATTGTGTAGGTCCAGTACTTCCAACAAAAAGCGAGAATAAGTATTTTTTAACAATAATGAATGTGTCGACTACCAACAGAGATACAGTCAGACCAAACTTCATGTCCAAACTATTCAAGGAGGTTCTGGATAGGTTGGGAGTTAAAGAATTCAAATCTACTGCATACTATCCAGAATCACAGGGAGCGCTAGAAAGATGGCATCAAATATTAAAGACCATGTTGAGGGCTAAGAGTCAGGACTATCCAGATGATTGGGATAAGGGAGATCCGATTGTACTGTTTGTGATTAGCGATGCACCAAATGAATTGACCAAATTCAGTCCATTAATTTTGGGCATGAAGTAAGTGGACCATTAAAATTAAATAAGGAGAAAATAATAATTCAGAATTCAGAGACCACCATTTTAGACTATGTGTGAAATTTTAGAGAACGATTAAATAGAGACGGAGAGTTGGCTAGACAACATTTAATAGGAAGCAGACAAGAAATCAAAAATTTTCAATTTTGCAACTGGGGATAAGGTTACTTCCAGTAAAAGGTGAGCCTTTAAAAACAAGGTTTAGTGGGACCTTATCAAATCAAAAGGAAATTGAGTGAGGTGAACTACTTGACAGGGACTCTAGACTGGAAGAAATCTCAGAATGAGTTATGTGAATATGCTCAAATGGTATTTTGATCGGGAAGGAAAGCAAGAGGAGAAGGTGTTAATGATTATAGCACAGAAGGAAGAACCAATTTCAGAGGATTCTGAATTGGATATTCCTTACATCAAATTGGACAAAAAGGAAGTTGTCAAAAATTGGGATACATTATTGAGTAGCCTTCCATAAGAAAATTGAAATGACTGAAAGAGTTATTACTATCACATGGTGAGACATGTGGAAATAAACTGGGAAGTACTAACATACTGGTGCATGATAGAGATATAAGAGGTGCTGTTCCGATTAACCAACATTCTTATAGGTATAACCCTCTAAAGTTGATACAGGTTCAGGAGGAGATGGAATGAATTCTCCAAGCAGGCATAATCAAAATGAGTTACAGTGGCTGGAGCTCACCCATAGTCATGGTGCCAAAGCCAGATTGTACCCAATGGTTACATGTGGACTATCGTAAAGTCAACGCCATTACAAAGACTGATGCATATCCAATTCCACAGATGGAGGATTATGTCGAAAAAGGTGGGACAAGAAACTTACATTTCTAAGTTGGACTTGCTCAGAAGCTACTGGCAGATACCATTGTCAGAAAGAGCAAAGGCAATTTCAGCTTTCGTAACGCCAAATGGACTCTATCAGTTCAAAGTCATGCTATTTGGTATTAAAAATGCTGTAGCCACATTTCAGAGACTATCTAATAAGGTCATTGCCAGATTATCCAACTGTGTGGTTTATATTGATGACCTGGTGATTTTTAGTCACTCATGGAAGGACCATTTACAACATTTATCAGACTTATTAGATTCCCTACAGTGTGGAAACAGGTGCTTCTGCCCAAAAGGGCACTGATCACATCAGTGGCTGGACAGATCTTCCGTCACCGATATATTTCATCACCTGCATGCCCTGTCAATCTGATGGGCCGCGACTTGCTGGTGAGATGCGGGGTCTCGGTTCTGTGCGGGCCAGGCGGACTGGTAGTGACCTTTCCAAATGGCTTTTCCGTCAATTGTTCTATGGTGATGATTCACTTTGGATCCCAAATGATGTTATCACCGGACACATCACCAATGGCAGAAGGGCAGTGGGCAGATATATACTGGGGAGTCCTTGAACCTGAAAACAGGCAGAACAATGGCATACAGTCTTTATACAACTAATGGCGACCCTGAGCTCAGATGCTGCATCCCTATGCTCCCCCTGCAGATCCCCTTCATGTGACCCTATATTATGATAGAGATGATAATGAAATCTACCTGCATGCATTCTATCAACACCTAGAAGGGACTCAATGCGATATTTCCTCCAGTTGCATTCTGCTAGGGACAGAAGATGTGGTGGGTGTTGTGGAACTAACTGCAGAACAGTTGGAATGGTATGAGATGTCTGAAGAAGCTATACCACATGTCACATTGGCAGTGCATGCTGAATATCAGGCCAAGGATCTGGGACCTATGTCCAAACGGTTGATGGCGCTAACTGATTGGGTTTGGACTCAGTTACCCGGCTTACAATATTCACCATCGGTTGAAGCTTATAGAATTATGTACAGGACAACTGACAAGGTGCTGCTGGAACATAGGCAGATTGAAAGGTTTCATGGCAGGGAAAAGACAGACCATCCACAGGCTGCAGCGAGACTTGATACTCTACCAGATACCTTGTGGTCAGCAGGTTCGACAGACGTTGGTTACTGCGAACACGTCACACCAATCACATTCGATTTAATAGACCACACTTCGATTTGGCAGAGACAATACCCACACAAACCAAAGGCTGAAGCCAGCATTGCTCACACAATTGAAGGATTGGTAGCCTGGAACACTCCTAACTTACCTGTAGAGAAGCAGAATACAGGTAAATATAGGATGGCGCATGATCTTAGATGAATCAATAGTGTTGTTTCTACTCCAACAGTTCCAGTCCCAAACCTCTACACTGCGATGTCTGTGCTGACCCTTGACCATAAGTGGTTCTCGTGCATTGATCTGGCCAACGCATTCTTCTGTTTGCCCCTAGCTGATCATTTGAGGGACATTTTTTCGTTCACCTACAAAGGCCAACAACTTTGTTATACAAGGGTCCCTCAAGGGTTCATTTTATCACCTGGGGTGTTTAATCAGGTACTGAAACAGCAGCTGAAGGATCTGACGCTCCCAAAGGGGGTGGTATTGATCCAGTATGTAGATGACATTCTTTTGGTGGCACCAGACCATGTTTCTTGTTTGGCACCCACAAAGTCGTTGCTGCTTCTCCTGTATAACGTCGGTTTCAAAATTTCACAGGCTAAATTGCAATGCTGCAGATTTCTGGGTAGAGTTATTTCCGCTAAGGGAACAGGTGTGTCTCTGTCCCATAGACCTTCCATTCTACATCATACCAAACCAGTCACTGTAAAATACATGCTCTCATTTCTTGGGTTGGCAGGATACAGCAGACAATTCGTTGCATCATATGGGGAGCTCACTTTCCCTCTAAGGGCCATGGTAAATGAACAAGGCATGAGAAATTTGTCAGCCCATTTGCAGTGGACCACGGAGGCAGATGAAAGTTTCATATCTCTTAAACAGGCCCTAACGCGGGCTGCTGATTTAGCGGTCCTGGATTACAAAGAGCCATTTTTCCTCAATATTTCTGAAAAATTACACACAATAAATGGTGTTCTTTTTCAGAAAAAAAGGGGAGGCAGGCAGGTGCTGATGTATGTAAGTATTACCCTTGACCCAATAGAGACAGACACCCGCCATGTACAAAACATGCAGCAGGGGTAGCAAACATTCTCCAAAAGGTAGCACATATAGTCATGGGCCATTCACTAACAGTACTGACGACACATAGTATAGTGGCCTATGTGAACTCAACAGCCTTTACAATGACGTCACTGCGGCAAACCAGGTTAGAGAAAATCCTGAATGCACCACTTATAATTTTTACACATGAAGGAATTAACATGGTTGATAACACGGGAGAAGGAGAGCCACATATGTGTGAGGAAAGGGCACAGAGAGACGCCAAAGTTAGGCCAGGTTTACAGGCAATTCCATTAGTAGACCCAGAAGAAGTGCTGTTCACAGATGGTTGCTGTTACAGACATCCAACTGAAGGACTTAAAGCAGCCTATGCAGTGGTGCGACAGACAAGTGAGGGATTTGAGGAAGTGTTGACAGGAAAAGTGACAAGCAAAGAATCAGCCCAGTTGGCTGAACTACAGGCAATGATAGCTGCATTAGAATAGTCAGAGGGAAAAAGAGTAAATATCTACACCGACTCTGCATATGTGGCAGGGGCTATACAGGTACCACTCAGTCAATGGAGCAGAGCAGGATTCTTAACAGCAGCAAAAACCCCAATTAAACATGAAAAAGATGTGGGAAGATTAGCGGTGGTCCTAATGAAACGTGCAGAAGTGGCGTTGATCAAGTGTAGAGGACATGACAAAACTGATACAATAGTAGCTAAGGGCAATCAGGAAGCAGACTTAGCAGCAAAAAAAACAGTAGGATATGCACCCCAGTACATAATGATGCAAACAGAGAGGACAGTGTATGACCTGCTGCCCGCCTGCGATGCAAATGTATTAATAACAGAGCAGCAGAAGGCCTCTCCTCATGAACTGACAGTATGGAGAGAGAGAGGGGCCACAGAGTCAGAAGGAATTTGGAGGTCATCGGATGGTAAACCAGTGCTACCCCCAGGTTTGATAGCCTCCATGTTCCAGGAAGCTCATGGGTTGACACACTGTGGAAAGACGCAGATGCAGAGGTATCTGACACATTGGTGGCATCCGTACTTGCCGGCAATGATTGAAAATTACATCAGGGAAAGTAAAACGTGCACAGAATACAATGTAAAAGCAACAGTGAAACCACACGAGGGAAAAGTCTCTCTCCCAAGAATGTCAGGTCAGGAAATAGTGATTGACTACACTGACGTGATAGAGAGAGTAAATGGATACAGGTACCTTTTGGTAGCAGTGGATGCATACACTGGTTGGCCAGAAGCGATACCTGCGAAAAAGGAAGACGCAAAAACAGTGATCAAATTCTTGATAAACCAATACATTCCAATGCATGGGTTTCCAAAGAGAGTCAGGTCAGATAATGGCACACATTTTAAGAACAAAGACCTGCAAGAAGTTGAAGCAGCTTTAGGACTGAAACATGCGTTTGGAACAGTGTACCATCCTCAGTCACAGGGAAAAGTAGAAAGAATGAATCAGTCCATAAAAGGAAAAATAGGAAAAGTGTGTGCACAAAGTTAAGCTGGGTGGATGCCCTACCCTTAGCTTTAATGTCCATTAGAAGCTCAGTAAACTCTATCACAAGGTTCACCCCGTACGAACTAACAACACGGCAACAGTTCCCGGGACCAGGAGCTGGAATACAGATGTTAGAGGGAGGAGGAGCCTCTCTAAGGTACAAACCTTATTATGACCAACTAACAGCTTTGGTGTCAGCTTTCTCCAAACAGGTTGGATCAGAAAAGAGGGATCTACAGAGCCAGGTGCCATCTACCACAGACTGAGTCCTGCTGAAGGTGATCAAATGGAAGTGGTCGGAGCCACGGTGGACAGAACCTTACAAGGTGGTGGAGAGGACATCTCATGCAGTCCAACTACAGGGGAAAGAAGAAAGCTGGTACCATTGGAGCCAGTGTGCATCTACGGAACCGCCAACGAGAACTCTAGAACAAATAAGAACAGAAAAAGAGTAGAAGGGTCTTAAACTTTTAACTTTTGTGTAAAGGATATCATGTCTATCTTTGTAACTAGCCCACATTATCCTAGGCTGTTGGGGTTGGGAGTTTTTGCTATTATTTTATGTATAAGTGTTATGCCGCTGTTAATAAGGGGTATCAACCATGAGGCACAAACACACAGGTGAGGGAGAAAGTCCCAGGAACAAAAGATCAACAGGACAAGAGGTGGACAAATGTTTAAGGGAGGCAGGGAGTCGGGTACACATCAGACATGATAAAAAGCATGGTACAACATACCAGTTTGACTTATGCAAAGTAATTGACTGTGGCCAAGATACAGGGAGTTGGAGAGGGTACGATGTATATCTTTGCATCTACGCCATTTACTATAACCCATGCCCGTTGTGGAATGATGTATTAACATGGACTGGGGTACGATGGACACCCAAGAAGTCGTCACCCTTGGATAATAGATGGAAAGTTCGAGACCATGTGAGCCTGACTAAGGGGCAACTCGATCATTCCTCAGAGCTAAAAAAATCCACTCTTGTTAACCCTGACAAGATTTGACATTAACCCTGGTCCCAAAGAGGTACAGATTTACTGTGGAATTGATGACAGAAGCTTTTATTTCGTAATAGGTGTAGATCAATCAGGAGTGGATACCATGGGACTAGTGAAGGTAACCTTAATGGACCCTCCTATGAACCAGCCACAAACCGAAAACACAACAAGCATGGTGGTAGAACCAAGTTCAGGAGTTGTGATAGTAGATTATAACAACCTCATGAGAAGGGACATTATTCAATTAGCCACTGGGTATGGGGATAAGAACGTATGGCTGGACTGGATGACAGCGACCGCAATCTCAATGAATATGAGTAATTGCGTTGCGTGTTCCTCGGCCAGGCCAACCCTATTTACCACCCCAGCCCCATTGTTCCCTAATGTAGATCCAGCAGGGTTTCCCTGCAAGATGGCCCTCACCTTGCAGGTGGACCCTCCAAATTGTACCACCTCAAGTGCTATTTTTTCACCTGTAAAGAATTCCACGTTACCTCCAGTGTTTACTCCAAGGGCCAACAATTACACTTGTTTCGCGCGAAGATCTAATACAGTCTTGGGAGACATGCCCGCTGACTGGTGCCAGGACACGATTAATGTAACCGGCTGGCAGAATGCTAGCACAATGGTTTGGGCCAGAGCTGATCTTTTTGGTACTGTGGAGATAGAACACTACAGATTAGTCTACCTCCAGATTGGTCTGGAACCTGTGCAATGGTCAGGCTAGGGGTACCCTTAACACTCTTAGGAGAACGACAACAGGGAATAAATCAGCAAGCACGAACACGCAGGGATTTGTTTGATGTCACATCTGGCTCAACCACTTACATAGATGCAACAGGTATTCCCTGTGGCATACCTGATGAATATAAGTTGGCAGACCAGGTAGCAGCAGGATTTGAGAATCTCCCAATTATCAGTGCTCTATTCCCAGTCATGCCAAATAAAAATGTCGACTGAATTAATTATGTACATTACAATATACTCAGGCTAGCCAATAGAACTAGAGACACGGTGGCAGGACTCTCTGAACAACTGGCAGCGACGTCATTGATGACAGTACAAAATAGAATAGCCTTAGATATGTTGTTGGCAGAAAAGGGGGGAGTGTGCTCTATGTTAGGAGATCAATGTTGTACGTTCATCCCCAACAATACAGCACGTGATGGCTCGGTAACCAGAGCCCTGGAAGGACTAAGAATCTTGTCTGAAGAAATGCAGGAACATTCAGGTACTGACAACCCTCTAGGAGGCATTTTCAACTCATGGTTTGGGAAATGGAAAGGATTAATTGTGTCTGTGTTTATGTCCCTCGTTGGTATGACCATTGTGTTAGTGTTGTGTGGATGTTGTTGTATCCCCTGTATTAGATCTTTGTTGAACAGGGTAATCATTACAGCAATTGAAGGGAAGACTCCCCCGCCCTACCAGATGTCACAGATGGAGGCGGAAACCATGGCTCTGGCAAGAAGGGAAATCTATGTGTCGGAGAGCGAATGTGATGTATAAAACTGGTTTGTTGGTCTCATTTTCATGAGACCAAAAGGGGGACTTATAAATATATGGCTTACTTGTAAAATAGATTGCTGACTGCGAGTGTAAATATACTTGGCATTCGGAAGCCTGTGGTGATGCTGTGTAACGCGCGCAGAAGGAGATCACGTGATGCTTTGTTTTGCGCCCCGGAAGAGTGCGAGGAGGTCACGTGGTGTTCCGTTTCGCGGGCCGAAGGAGGTCACATGGTGTTCCGTTTCGCGGGCCGAAGGAGGTCACGCGGTGCTCCGTTTCACGGTCAAAAGAAGGTCACGTGGGGTCGGACATCCGGGAATGCGAGGAGGCGGAGAATGGAGTCAGATCAACAGCCAATCAGAAGACAATCCCACCTCAGTGATTGCATGACGTTCTGTACTGTATAAAAGACTGGGTCAGGGACAGGAATAGGTCGGACTTCATGAACTAACACACTTTGCTGTTTGTCAGGGATGGGAAATCCTAGACCCAGAGCTCTGTGTACTTTATCCACTTCCTGCTAAAATAAAACTAAGAGTGTGAGATTGAATATCTTCTCCTACTGCTTCATTTAAAGAACACGCAGGACTGGGCTCACACATAGAAGAACGTAAGTTGGTAGATTAAGCCTAAGTCTAACAGGAGGAACAGAGGGATCTTGGGGTTCACGTCCATGGATCCCTCAAAGTTGCCACTCGAATTGTTAGGATTGTTATGCAGGCTTTCACTGGCAGGGGGATTGAAGTTAAGACCCATGAGGTTATGCTGCAGCTCTATAAAGCCCTCATTAGCCCACACTTGGAATATTGCATTCAGTTCTGGTCGCCTCATTGTAGGAAGACTGTGGAAGCTTTAGAGAGGGTGCAGAGGAGACTTACCAGGATGCTGCCTGGACTGGAGGGCATGTCTTATGATGAAAAGTTTAGTGAACTAGGACTTTTCTCATTGGAGTGAAGAAGGATAAGAGGCGACTTGATAGAGGTGTACAAGGTGATCAGAGACACAGATAGAGTTGATAGCCAGATAACTTTATCCCAGGGCGGAAATGGCTATCACGAGGGGGCATACTTTTAAGGTGATTGGAAGAAGGTTTAGGGGAGTTGTCAGAGGTGCGTTCTTTACACAGACAATGGTGGGTGCATAGAATGCACTACCAGCAGTGGTATTAGAGACAGATGCATTAGAAACATTTAAGTGACTCTTGGAAAGGCACGTGGACAATAGTAAAATGAAGGGTATGTAGGTTAGTTTGATCTTAGAGTAGGATAAAAGAATGGTGCGACATATAGGGCCAAAGGGCCTGTATAGTGCTGTACTGTTTTATGTTCTCTAAGTTCTATGTTCTATAGTCAATCATCCATACAATAAAACTCAGATTCAATAAATCTAAGCATTAGCTAACAGATAAATTGTAGTTAATTATAAACTCTAAATCACACATTTAATGGCAAGTGATTGTCAATCTCAAATGATAATCTTGATATAACACCTCACTAATCGAAAACACTGAGATCTTCGAGATCTTCCTTCTTTTATACTCAATCATTTAACTGTCACAACAGATTCCACCCACTTGATGAGCACAGACTCCAACCTTCAAGCTCCCAGCACCCAGAAGGAATATTGTGGGTCAGTATTTTACTAAGACAGCGATTACCTACAAATATTTCCATCCAACTGCTCTTAGTGGAAAATATCACCCTGGTACTCTATTGTGCTGACTAGACATCTGTTCAGTTGTCCAAGGTTGGTTGGCTTGATGGCTGGTTTATGATGCAGAGTTATGCTATACCAGCTTAGATCGCCACGAAGATCCTACCTTTTCAACATTGACCCTTGACTGAGGTGTAATGACCCTTCAGTTAGTCACACTATTGGTCATCTCTCTTTAATGAGAGAGCAGTCCTCTGTGATTATGGCAACTTTATCTTATCCATACTTCCTAATGTCATGCTTGTTTTTGTTTTTATTGATTTGGGACAATAAATGTCCACATTCCTGCCCTTCAATGATCAGAGGTAAATTGTGTATATATGCATAAACAGCCTAAAATGTCAATAGCTCTATATGAGCATCGAAGATCATTGTTTGAGTCATTTCTGATTTAACCTGGAGGAAGCGTATTTCTGAAACCCATATTTTAAAATAAAATGTTCTCAGTTGCTAAAGAATAACATATGATTCCATCTAATCTGAAGTCACACGACATCAGGTTATAGTGCAACAGGCTTGTTGAAATCACAAACTTTCAGAGTCACCTGACAAAGAAGCAGAGTTCCAAAAGCTTGTATTTTCAAACAAACCTGATGGACTTTAACTTGGCGTCATGTGACTTCTGACTATGTCCATCTCAGTCCAACATCAGCACCTCCACATCATTTTCATCCAATCTGGATCTACCGTGGAAGTAGTTACTTATGTAGGCAGTTTATCCCTTGGTTTCACCTTTATATTCACATGCAGATAATTCTTTTACTATGTGCAGCACTTGTTTTTGCCATGAAATATAGGGTTGACAGGCTTGTAAGGGACGTCAAGATATTGATACACTGAACTTGTCAGAGAAAATGGAGAAATGAAAATGAAAATGAAAATGAAGGCTGCTCCTGCCTGGACTGAATGTTCCTTGGACCTCCTGGGAGGTGTCCCTAGGGCCATAAGATGTAACAGTAGAACTTACAGACTTACAGTGTGGAAACAGGCCCTTCGGCCCAACAAGTCCACACCGACCCACAACCCACCCATACCCCTACATTTACCCCTTACCTAACACTACGGGCAATTTAGCATGGCCAATTCACCTGACCCGCACATCTTTAGACTGTGGGAGGAAACCGGAGCACCCGGAGGAAACCCATGCAGACACGGGGAGAACGTGCAAACTCCACACAGTCAGTCACCTGAGTCGGGAATTGAACCCGGGTCTCAGGCGCTGTGAGGCAGCAGTGCTAACCACTGTGCCACCGTGCCATCCACAAGTAGGCCATTCACACCTTCAAGTCCACCCTGCCTTTCAATGTGATCATGGACAGTCTGATAATCCTCAACTTCACTTCTCTGCTCAGCCTCAAACTCCCTCGGCAGTAGTAACTCATTGTTGATTCAATGGTTAGAGGGAGCAAACAAATAAAACTTTTAATTGGACCAAGACTATACCTTGCCTCCATCAGGTATGAAATAACAGGCATGAATTTACTCTTGAGCTTTCTACATTAGGAAGCACTTGGGATATGAAAGGCCAGGTTTCTATGGTTTTTCCATCCTTTTAAATTTTATTTATTCATGTCTTTACTGCCTGAGGGCACATCTTTGGCACATTGTCTGCTTATACTTTATCCTGAGCGGTACCTCCGGCTGTGTTTTTGTCAGTAAAGTTTTGCCACTGCCTTCCACTATGATAGGAAGTAGAAGGTTGCTCCCACACCTCTCATTGTCAGAATGAACATTGAAAGAATACAGTTCCTATTATTCTGAACCATATGCTGGCCATCTAGCTAAGTGGGTTCACAGTGCTCCTTTCAAATTAGTGAATAGAAAATCAGAAGCAACAGGCCCATGGTTTGCTGGCTAGGCCCTCCAGCAAGCAGTGCTTCTCAATCTTAACATTCAGCAAGGCCATTCAGTTGCGCTTTTCTGTTCACCTCCGTGAGGAGGCTGAAGGGTGACCTTATAGAGGTTTACAAAATTATGAGGGGCATGGATAGGGTAAACAGGCAAAGTCTTTTTCCTGGGGTTGAGCAGTCCAGAACTAGAGGGCATAGGTTTAGGGTGAGAGGGGAAAGATATAAAAGGGACCTAAGAGGCAACTTTTTCACACAGAAGGTGGTACATGTATGGAAAGAGCTGTCAGAGGAAGTGGTGGAGGCTGGTATAATTGCAACATTTAGGAGGCATTTGGATGGGTATTTGAATAGGAAAGGTTTGGAGGTATATGGGCCGGGCGCTGGCAGGTGGGACTAGATTGGGTTGGACAGGTTGAACCAAAAGGTCTGTTTCCATGCTCTATGACTCTATTACAGTCTGCAGTCAGCGGTGAACACACTGTGGAATGGCTGAAGAGAGTTCAAGTTCATATAAAGCCCGATTGAATTTCTGAAAGGGTGAGGTGCATTCTG
Source organism: Hemiscyllium ocellatum (assembly GCF_020745735.1). Taxonomy (NCBI): domain Eukaryota; kingdom Metazoa; phylum Chordata; class Chondrichthyes; order Orectolobiformes; family Hemiscylliidae; genus Hemiscyllium; species Hemiscyllium ocellatum. Next base: position 102,267,561 of record NC_083401.1, read on the forward strand.
GCTGCTGCTGCTATTTGGAAATTGCTTGGATAAGATTTCAAGAATATCAGGAAGGAACAGGAATGTTGCCACCAGCCATGGACAGGCTCCCAACATCTTAGTGCAGTATTAGCCTCATTGGTGCAGAAACTTGACTGGAGAAGTGAGGCTCTGCTCCCTCAGCGAGCCAGGAGGCCTTGCAGAGAAGTGCTCAGTGGGACCAGACTGACAACAAAGCTCTGGATAGAATACAGCAGTTTAATGAGCTCATAGGACAGTCACCCTGTACAAGAGAATACAGACTCTGGTCTGTAGCCTCTGAACTTCTGCCTGCTAATTTGAAAGGAAGTACCTGGTTGGCCTTGTCTCCCTGGAGAAGACAAAGAAATCACTTTTGTTGACATAAGAGGTATCTGCCATTTCTCTGATAAAGCAATGGATGCCCACCTGGAATGTGTCATTTGAGCCAAATGGTCCTATCGCATTGCTTCTTGAACCCGGACGTGATTCTTGGATGAGCACTCCCAAATCCCTCTGTCCTATAGGTTTCTGCAATCTTTCTCCATTTAAATAACAAACAGCTCTTCCATTCCTCCTGCCATAGCCTCAAATTTTCTTGCATTACATGCTTATTGCTTTCTAAAAATCAAAATGGTGTCTTCCCATTTTTCAGAATGTTTCAGCTTTTTAGAAGTAATATTTTAGAATTAGAATATCCTTTATTGTCACTTGTATTCAAGTACAGAAGTACTGGAGTACAATGAAAAGTTTTACAATGCCACCTCTTATGATGCCACCTTAGGTACAAAGTACCCAGATACAAATCTCAGATACCAAAAGAGGAATAGAAAAGAAAAAGTGGTTGCATTATTTTACAGTAAATCATTGTGAATTTAGAAATAAGGCATAGTTGTAATGATTGAAATTACAGTCAGACAAGCAAGTTAGAAATGAAGATAATATTGCAGTAGCTGAGCGCAGGGGCCTCCACACGTGGTCTGAACACCCATGCCAGACCCCAGTCCAATAACCAGACCAGGTAAGGATTTCTTCCCTCGAGGACATTAAGTAAACTGCATGAGTTGTTATGACATTGGTTAGATGGTTGTCATTTGGCGGACATTCCATCATTTTTCCCAGGAAATTAGACTGAGAATCTGCATTACGAGTTCACTGACATTACAACTGTGCCACCACTTTTCCCTGGATAAATATTTGTATCTTCTTGAAGTAGTCGTGACCTTAAAGTAATAAACTCGATAATTTAACTAAATGTTTCCACATTTGTGACAACTCTGGGAATAAAATTGTGCTAACACAGTAGCTGTAACAAAGTTGTGACCAAATAGTAGCATTTTCCAAGCAAGTCCCAGACATTAAGACAAGATTCTTGCGAGTAAGCAGCGAAAGGTGATTAACAGATATTAGTCTTCATTGCCACCCTATTTTTTCCATATCTCACTTTATTAAAATGCAGGTTAATATTCTCACATCTGTCAATAGAAGATGGATGCCATGAAAACACAACATGAAAATCTGAGCAGGTATTTCAGTGGTTAGCACTGCTGCCTCACAGCGCATGGACCTGGGTTTGATTTCAGCCTCAAGCAACTGACTATGTGGAGTTTGCATATGCTCCCTATGTCTGCGTCAGTTTCCTCTAGGTGCTCCTGTTTCCTCCCTCAGTCCAAAGATGTGCAGGTTAGGTGAATTGGCCATGCTAAATTGCCTATAAGTTCAGGGATGTGTAGATTAGGTATATTAGTCAGGGATATTATATAAGATATTAGGGTTGGGAGGTGGGTGACTTTTCGGAGGGTCGGCGTGGACTTGTTGGGCTGAAGGGCTTGTTTCCACACTATAGGGATTCTATGGGATTCTATGACTCTAACTTGCCACTTGCTCATCTGGACCTCCACCTGGAACACCTGGCATCAATTCTCAGGGCATGCTCCGGGGTAGCAGCTGCACTTACCCTGTGTTCAGCAACATTGGGGTTTGTTCACCATGCACTCTCAGGATTCATTTTGAGAGAGTTTGAATACAAGAGAAGGGATGTATTACTGAGGCTGGAAAAGGCTCTGGTCAGAATGCATTTAGAATGTTGTGAGAGTCTTTGGGACCCATATTTAAGAAAGGACGTGTTGTCATTTGATGAGATCCAGAGGCATTTTACAACAATACACCTAGGGATGAATGGCTTGTCATGTGAGGAACGGTTGAGGATGCAGGGTGTGTAATTGATGGAGTTTTGAAAGATGAGGTTTTCAATGAAGCTTACAGAATACTGAGAAGCCTGGATAGAACGCACATGGAGATGATGTTTCCACTAGTAGGAGAGACCAGAGCAGAAGGACACTGCCTCAGAGTGAAGGGATGACCCTTTAAAATGGAGAAAAGGAAGAATTTTTTCAGCCACAGGCTGGGGAATCATGAACTTATTGTGGCATAAGGCTGTGGAGGCCAAATCATTGACTATAGGTAGGCTCCTGATTAGTAAGGATTGATAAATGTGGAGCTAGAAAAGCATAGAACGTCAAGCAGCATCTGAAGAGCAGGTGAGTCAACATTTCAGGCAGGACCCTTCATCATTAGTAAGGGATTCAAAAGTAAGGGGGAAAGGCAGAAAAATAGAGTTGAGAGATATATCTGCCATGATTGAATGGTGAAGCAGATTTGCTCATATATCCTATGGTCTTATGCATTAACCTCACTGCATCATTGCACACATCTCTGATCCACTTACAGTACTTTTCTATGTTTCAGTGCCATACTTTGGAGGACACTGGCACCTCTCATTGATATGATGCAACATATAATCACAGAGTCATAGAGTCATACAGCATGGAAACAAGCCCTCCCGCCCAACTTGTCCATGTGGAGTTTAATGCTTACAAAGGCATTGGCCATGCCATATGCTTTTAAAGGCATTGGCTTGTGGCTGCTATGCCACTATGTTGGCGGTAAAGGGCAGCTCCTGATTACCCATGTTTGACCAAGTATATGACCAGTGTTTCAATTCATCGCCGGCTCCAGGGATCTTGGATTATCATGGCAGTGCTGAGTACTGCTTCCCAAGGTAAGCTGAAGAATCAGGATAGCATCAGATGAGAGAAGCAACTTAGGGGTGCAGTACCTTATTGTTGAAGTGGGTTGAGGAATGATTGTACAGGAGAAATCACTTGGCCCTGTGGACAGAACCACCCCCACCCACACCCTCACCATGAAAATGAGGGTGACACTTTGCTGATTTCTGGTCATTTTGAGCCCAAAACATTAAGCACAAATTTTCTAGTCCAAGTTCTTCTCTACATGACACACAGGGTCTAGATGCAATGCTGCTACACATAATGATGTTTCAGGAGTGCACCCTGCACCTCAGGAAACCTGTGTCACAAAGCTAGTCATTTTTTTCTAAAAGCTGTTTCTTGGCTCAAACAGACTCTGTCTTTAATTTTTCAGTGAGGTAGTAAACTGGGTCGGGCTCCGATCAGTCTGCTTTGGTATAGAGATGAAAAGGATTTTGAGAGATCTTTTGTTTATTTGTAAACAGATGAGATTTCAGGCGAAAGTGGTCATGCTTTAGAAGTGACCTGTACAATGAAAGAGAAGTGGTCAGCTTTCTAGCTGAGCTGAGCAGTTTTAGTTCAGTCATGAACTGGTAAGAAGTTCAACAGGGAGCTGTGTAGAAACTGTCTCTTTCTGCCCCTCAACATCAACCTGTAAACATGTGTTCCATTTAAACTGGTTTTTAAAGGGAATTTACTTATTGGGACTGTTGTTGATATCTGGAACAGCATAATTAAATCTAGTTAGATAGGCTGAGTTCTGTAGGGGTTCTTTATTCTGTTCTTTGTGTTCCATTGTGTAATTTTGTGAATAAAAGTTTGTCTATTTTAAAATCTAGTAGTCAACCCAGCTAACTTAATCTGGGTAATTTTTACTGTATACTTGCCAAACAAATTGCAAATTTATGGTCTGAGCTGCCTGCTTAAGAATGTTTTGAATGCTCTGGCTTTGTCCATAACGCCTGTTACCCTGACAAAGCTATGTGCACACTCTCTTTGTTGACTTCAACAACATTAATCATTACTGAAGAGCTCAGATAATTTCAACAAATTCAGAACGATACTGTAGAAATCGATCAGTAACTAATCCAAAATTGATTATATTTCTTTAAGTTGCTCCGGAGAAGACATTAAGGTTTTCGGGTGGGATGGCCTACTTGCTACTTGTGTTTAAGAGAGGTTTACCTTCAGCAGCTAGTTCAAAAATATCAGCAAAAGCAGAAATTGCTGAAGAAACTCATCAGGTCTGGCAGCATCTATGGAGAGGCGTCACTGGACTCAAAATATCAACTCTGCTTTCTCTGCATAAATGCTGCCAGTCCTGTTGAGTTTCTTCTGCAATTTCTGTTTTATTTCAGGCTTCTAAGCATCTGCGCTTCTTTGTTTTATGTCAAAAATAACAGTATCAAGTCAGATCACTGCTGCCATAGTCTGCTGACACTGCACCTTTCTGATGCAGGTGCCGAATATCCACATTAATGCTTTAACCAAGAGAATGTTTGTTGCTGTTTGCACTAATATCAGGTAAATTCATGGATCTATTTTCATACCAAAATGGCACCCACTGCTTTGAATCTACTAAAGCCCATTTTTTCATCAGTAATGTTTACATGTATATTCAATTGCCAGGTAACACTGACAATAATTGTGCTATTTTTGCCAAAGTTCCTCTAATCGTAAATTGAAATAGTAATGAGGCTTCTGGTAAAAACTAAAGCAATTGAAGATACTAGTTAGTCTTCAAACTGGATTATGTACATTTCTGACATGATAAATTCTGTTGCCTATGGGGTTCTTTCATCTGTTCCTCACTGATAAGCTTTGAACATCAGACTCCCACTATTATCACTTGAGAAGATAAGTCCCTTAAACCTCTGCTACTAATTATATATTGTAAATTATATGAAACAAAGGAGACCATCAATTATAAACATGAACTAGTTTTGGCTGCGTATAACTATTATAGCACTATACAAATCATCTCCATTTTGTTCTGTTTCAAGCATTATGTCACATCCAGGATGTTTGTATGATCTTCTGTTATGTTCATAAATCTTAGTACTGACAAAATTTCCATGTTCCTTTTCATGCCTAAAATCAGTACGCTTGTTTACTAGAGTTATGTATTTTCTTGCCCTGCATTCCCAACCTAAGTCAGTGTTCAAATCAAAGAATATTGTGTAGCTTAAGATAAATGAAGTGATGTATTATTATAAACTTAGCTCAAATGTAACACTACATTTTACTCATCTATGGCAGGCTTGCAGTGTCTTAGATGAAGGTGACACTTCATAAATGAAATAAAGGTGATACAGAAAAGATTTAGATTAGATTAGATTCTCTACAGTATGGAAACAGCCCTTTTGACCCACCAAGTCACTGAAGAGTAACACACCCAGACTCATTACCCTGTATTTAATCCTGACTAATGCATCTAACACTAAGGGCAATTTAACATGACCACTTCACCAAACCTGCACATCTTTAGATTGTGGGAGGAAACCACAGCACCCAGAGGAAACCCACACAGACACATGGAAAATGTGCAAACTCAACACAGACAGTCACCTGAGGCTGGAATTGAACCCAAGTCCTGGGTGCTATTCAGCAGTAGGTACTGACCACTGAGCCACCATTCCATCCCAATAGGTGGCCGAACATTTCTCAACAGGCTATGAGATTTATTGCAGCCAAGTATGAAGGAGCTTTGTTTTCAGGAGAACCTACACTTACACCGTGGGCGGCACGGTGGCACAGTGGTTAGCACTGCTGCCTCACAGCGCCTGAAGACCCGGGTTCAATTCCCGACTCAGGCGACTGACTGTGTGGAGTTTGCACGTTCTCCCCGTGTCTGCGTGGGTTTCCTCCGGGTGCTCCGGTTTCCTCCCACAGTCCAAAGATGTGCGGGTCAGGTGAATTGGCTATGCTAAATTGCCCGTAGTGTTAGGTAAGGGGTAATGTAGGGGTATGGGTGGGTTTCGCTTCGGCGGGTCGGTGTGGACTTGTTGGGCCGAAGGGCCTGTTTCCACACTGTAAGTCTAATCTAAGTCTAATCTAATCTAAAACAGGCTAGAATCTTTCACTTTTAAGGGATTGCCATTATTACCTACCCTGCTTGAATGACTGCAAATAGTTCAATTGTTTTTTTCCTGGAATTTTGTCACAAATGACATTTGGCTAATTTTAAAAGCAGATAATAAAATGGCTTCATCATCATGTGATTTTCACAACTTGAAAGTCCTTTTTTCCAAACAAAATGTGTTCAATGCCTTGTGTTTTATGGGTTTAACATCTTAAAAGTTTGAGGTAGTATGTTTTTGTGTTTGAATGACAAATCCAATTGAGTAAAACCCTTGAGTGATGACAAAGTACTGCAAATGATGGAAATCTGAAAGAAAAACACAGAGAATGCTGGAGAAACTCAATAGATCTGGCAGCATCCAACAGGAGAGAAACAGAGCGAATGTTTCAATTCCACAATGACTCTTCGTCAGACCTGAAAGCTGTTAGAAAGTAGTTTTTAAATGTTTGTCAGAGGCAGAGACCCAGTGCAAAAGGCAAAGTCGTTAATAATGGTGGAGAAAGAAAGGAAGTAAAATGGATATAAATTAAGGTTTAAAAAGGAGTGAATTGGTCCTTTTTACTAAGTGCAACCTAGTCTAGATACAAACAAGTCAAGTCTGTGGGGAATAAGGAGAAAAAATGTAAGAAATTGTAGTCAGTTTTTGAAGTTATTGATTTCAGTATTGAGACCTCGGAGCTGTAAAGTATAGAAGCAGAAGTTGAAGTGTTGCTTCTTAAACTTGCATTGTGCTTCCTTAGAACATTGGAGCATACCCAGGACAGGGAGGTTAGGCTGAGAGCAATGTGGTTTATTGAAATGAAAAGCAACTGGGAAGCTGGGTCATATCAATGGACAGATTTGGGGTGTTCCACAAAGCAGTCATCTGGTCTGCTTTTAGTCTTTTCAATGTAAAGGAGACTACGCTGTGAGCAGCAGATGCAGTAAATTTGGGCCTCTACCTCTTTCAAAAAGTATGTAAGAAACATTTTTTCAGCACCCTTAAGTTCTGAAGAAGAGTCATACTTGACTTAAACCTTCGGCTCTGTTCTCCTTCCACACATGTTATCAGACAGGTTGAGTTTTTCCAGCATTCTGTGAGTTTGATAAAACTCTTTGGGATTGGTTTTATAAATTGGCATTGGCTTAACAGCAGCCTGCAAGGTTCGTTTTCCTGCCTTGTCAGACAGTGGATGGATTTCAATCCACAAAAGATGTCAACCTGTCTCTTAAGGATTTTTCAGTTTTATTTTAAATATAAGAATAGTTTCAATGTTAGAATAAAAGCTGCCAATATTTCACACATTGACCCAATATTATTAAACAGGTTCATTAAACAACCTTAGTAGTGCTTGGAAATGGTATGGAATTTTGGATTTTTGTGATATTTTGATTCTGATTGTGAAAATGTGTCATTCATGTGCACCATTTGGAGCACGTCTTCAGGAAATGAGTAATTCGCAGTTTGATTCACTCGCAGTAAATGTAAGTGATCAAAGCTGAGTTGAAGATGTCTACCTAGTGAAGCAAATCAGCATTGAAAATGTTATTTATATACTTTTCCATCGTTTAATGAAATCAGGGCCGATTTGGCCCTAAAGTCCATTTTCTAGTAGTTGTGCCATCTGCTTTGATATCCTTACTACTTTAGTTTTAATTGTACCTTATAATGTCTGTATATCTTGGTTATAAGAACATAGAACAGTACAGCACAGTACAAGCCCTTCGGCCCTCAATGGATTTTAACAAGGCTTTTGTTAAAGTTCCCCATGATCAGCTCATTCAGAAAGTAAGGAGGCATGGGATACAGGGAAATATGGCTGTCTGGATACAGAATTGGCTGGCCTATAGAATACAGAGGGTGGTAAGATCAAGATCAAACTCTAAGATCAAACAAACTTACATACCCTTCATTTTACTATCATCCATATGCCTATCCAAGTGTCACTTAAATGTCCCTAATATTCCTGACTCTACTACTACTGCTGGCAGTGCATTCCACACTCCCACCACTCTCTGACATCTCCCCTAAATCTTCTTCCAATCACCTTAAAATGATGACCCCTCATGATGGCCATTTCTGCCCTGGGAAAAAGTTTCTGGTGATCCACTCTATCTATGCCTCTCAACATCTTGTACACCTCTATCAAGTCACCTTTCATCCTTCTTCACTCCAATGAGAAAGGTCTTAGCTCCCTACACCTTTTTTCATAAGATGTGCCCTACAGTCCAGGCAGCATCCCAGTAAATCTCCTCTGCACCTTCACTAAAGCTTCAACAGCCTTCCGATAATGGGGTGACCAGAATTGAGCACAATATTCCAAGTGTGGTCTAACCAGGGCTTTATAGCACTGCAGCATAACTTCACAGCTCTTAAACACAATCCCCCTGATAATGAAAGCCTTCTTAACAATCCTATCAACTAGGGTGACAACTTTGAGGGATCAATGAACGTGAACCCTAAGATACCACTGTTTCTCCACATTGCCAAGAGTCCTGTTTTTAATCTGTCTTTTACCTTCCAAAATGAAACACTTCACACTTTTCCAGGTTGAATTTCATCTGCCACTTCCCAGTCCAGTGTCTGCATCCTGTCAATGCCCCATTGCAACAAATAACAGCCCTCCACACTATCTACAACTCCACCAACCTTCAAGTCATCAGCAAACTTACTAACGCACCCTTCCACTTCCTCATTCAAGTCATTTGTAAAAATCACAAAGAGCAGAGATCCCAAAACAGATCCCTGCAGGACACTACTGCTCACCGAGCTATAGACAGAATACTTTCCGTCCACTACCACCCTCTGTATTCTATAGGCCAGCCAATTCTGTATCCAGGCAGCCATATTTCCCTGTATCCCATGCCTCCTTACTTTCTGAATGAGCTGATCATGGGAACTTTAACAAAAGCCATGTTAAAATCCATATACACCACAACCACTGCTCCACCTTCATCAATGTGTTTTGTCACATCTTCAAAAAATTCAATAAGACTTGTCAGGCATGACCTGCCCCTCACAAAGCCATGCTGATTGTCTCTGATCAAACTATGCTTTTCCAAATAATCATAAATCCTTTCTCTCAGGATCCTCTCCAATAATTTGCCCACCAACAACGTAAGACTGACTGGTCTGTAATTCCCAGGGTTATCCCTAGTCCCTTTCTTGAACAAGGGAATAACATTTGCACCCTCCAATCATCTGGTACTACGCTACTGGACAGTGAGGATGCAAGGATCACCGCCAAAGGTGTAGCAATCTCTTCCTTCACTTCTTGTAGTAACCGTGGGTATATCTCATCTGACCTAGGGGATTTATCATCCTCATGTTTTTCAAAATTTCTAGCACATCCTCCTTCTTAACATCAACCTGTCTGAGCATGTCAGCCTGTTCACACTGTCCTTGTAAAAGATAAGGTCTCTCATTAGTGAATACTGAAGTAAAGTATTCATTACGGACCTCCCCTATATCCTCCAACTCCAGGCACAAGTTCCCTCCACTATCCTGATTGGCCCTCCCCCCACACTGGCCATCCTCTTGTTCCTCACATAAGTGTCGAAGCTGTGGGATTTTCCTTAATCTACCAGCCAAGACATTTTCATGCCCCTTTCTAGCTCTCCTAAGTCTATTCTTCAGTTTCTCCCTGGTTATCTTGTAATCCGCTAGACCTCTGTCTGATCCTTACTTCCTCAACCGTAAATAAGCTTCTTTCTTCCTCTTGACTAGATGTTCTACAGCTCTTGTCATCCAAGGTTCCTTCACCCTACCATTCCTTCCTTGCTTCAGTGGGACAAACCTGTCAAGCACTCGCAGGAAGTGCTACTTAAACCACCTCCCTAAACGATTTCTGTCATGCATTTCCCTGAGAATATCTGTCCCCAATTTATGTTCCACATAACCTGCCTAACAACATTGTAATTCCCCCTCTCCAATTAAATACTTTCTCATACTGTTTGCTCCTATCCCTCTCCATGACTATAGTAAAGGTCAGGGAGTTATGATGAAGATCTATGACCCCTCAAGAGGGGCCTTTTGGTTCGAGATCGGTCAAAAGAATCGACAAATACGGTCTATTCAGAAAGCAAGGGTCATTAGTTTACTGAATTAAGGTACCTTGAAGCAATTCTATCCAGCAACACAAAGATTGAAGCTTCTGTGTTCCGTGGTGTATTTGCGCAATTACATTTGAAAATTACACATTATTTATGTTTTTTAAGAAATAGTACGGCCTTAATTACAAGAAAGACCAATCACATATAATAAGGTGACATGATTTACAGCAAGTTAATCCAATGATATTTCCTGGGAAAGGGTTCTTAATTACAAGAAAGGTCCAATCAACTGTAATAAGGTGACATGCTTGCAGACAGGCTAATCCAATGGTGTTCTATGCTAAAAGATATCTTATTTACGTAAATTGTCATGCCATGTACTTGTTCAAGGTTAGTTCAAATGGTCAATTAATGTGTCAGTATTCAGCTTTTGAAAACTCTATTGTCCTCTTATCTTTGAATTTCAGCTTAATTCTGCAAATCAGCAATTCAGGTTCACAGGCCATTTTATAGTATTCTTTTAAATCGAGAAACCATTTTGAGTAAATAAAAATCTACATATAATTGTTGCCTAAATTCAAATTTTAGATCCTCATTCCCCCATTTTGTCATTCTATGACCACACCATAAAGGCATGGATCAAATTAATCAAATTCAATGGCAGCAAAATACTTCCATACTTCCTCTTCCTCCAAAGGGGAACTTAGGGCAGGCAATGGTGTTTCCTCGTCTTCATCTAAGTGGAGAAGAATCATTTTCTGGGTGGAACAAATATTGTCAATAGAAGTTAATATTTTAGCAATAATACACCTAACTATAACAATACCAATAAAAAGACCAATTAAAATAATAGCACCATACACAGCCATATTAATTAGTTAGTTGTACCATGAACCAAAATCCCAATCTCCCCAACCATGCCTTCATTCGGTTGACAAAAGTGCAGATATTATCAATATGTCTAGTAATGTTTTTGATAGGATCAGTGGCCCCCATAATGCATTTTCCTTTAACTATAGTGCAAAATCTACCTTCCTTTGCAAGTATAAAATCTGTTTTGTTGGGCAAATAGGCACAATTCTGAAAGCATTTCTAATTTCTATTAAGTCAGCAGTTGTTTCATTTCACAAAATCGTGAATCCACAAATGAGATAATTATGAGTTTGATGAGTATTAACTCCTGAAGACCATCCTAATGAAAGAACGCTAAGAGCTGCATATGCCAATGAGTGTGTTTTACTTCTTGATATGGTCTTTGGATTCTTCCATTCTGCACAGGAGTCAGCAGAAACTGTATGTTTAAAAGGGGAAATATGATATCATTGCCAGGTAATTGGTTAGGGAACAGAAGTTGGAAAGAGTGTTCCTACAGCTACGGCACAAGGAATACTTGCTCTGTTTAGAACAAGGTAGTTAGTTGTCTTATTATAACTGAAAAAAAATCCAGGTTAATAAAGGGACCTTCCCATTAAGAGGCAGGCCTATCTCTGTGACTTCCTTTAGTATATGGATAGTTCATGATTACATAATTTGGCCCTAGGTACCGAGAGTGAAAAATCATCCAATCGAATGAGATGAGTTTCCTGATAAGAAATATGGTTGACATCCCAAAATGGTTCTACCCATCCAATAATTGGGAAAATATTAGTACCATTATGGGTATCATAATGAACATAGGTGTTTTTACCATCTCCATATAGAGTTTGAATTCCAATGGTAACAGAAATACATTTCTCGTTAAGGCATACACATGAGATGCGAAGTCCTTCAGAAAAGCCGTGATGACTAATACGTTTAATCATAACATAGGGAATAATCTTAGGCACTCTTACATAAGCACAGTCCCATTCCCTTACCATTGTAGCAATTTGGATAGGATATTGTGGATTTATTGGAAGAAGTCCATAAACAAGTAGCAGGTGGGGATAGGTAATAATTAAAATAGATATTACCTCCTGTAACTACTTCTGAACAATTCCATACCCTCATGTTCGGATTTGGAAGGATGAAAAGGGTCAGGGGGTCTCTTTTTGAAGTAAGAGCATTACAAATTACTTCATTCTTTCCAAAAATTTAACTACGGGTTTCTAAAAATATCCCCCCTTTGTCTCTTTTCTACTACGTGATCTATCTGAAAGGGGACAAGGCTTACCAGGAATGCCCATTGTACAAATGTAATCAAATTGGCACACAACACCTTTACAGAGTAAAGACCATTTAGGCTTGTTCTGTAAATGAACTGTTAATCTTTTTTTATGCAGTTGAAACTACAAAAGTCATTCTTGGCAGCATTGAGTCTTTCGGCACACAAGGATTTCTTCCCGGCATAGTTGGTGCACAGTCTCTGTTTGCTCAGGATTGCACAGGTAAACTGTCCCTTGTTGTGCACCAATGCTGGCAATGGCAAGTCCACACAGCAGGTCAAATTCGATCTTTATCATCTCCCCCCTTGCAAGGTTGGAGATTACGAAGTGTCCATTGTAATAAAGTATAACCATTTCCTCCTTGCATATACATATAATCAATTAAAATAGGCAGCAGCAAAAAGAATAACACCAACTAATCTAGTAGGGGTCACCCATTTTCTGGTGTGAGTATCATGGGACTACCTTTTTTGAGGCTATAATGTTTGCTCTTCAGCACGCTAGAAGCCCAAGAGCAATTTTGAAATAAATAATTCTCAAATTAATCAAACTCAAATAGCCCACTGGAGTAAATATATTGCCCATACTGGCAAAAAGCTTGTTCATTTTAAACTATGCACTAGAGATTCCCTTCCTACCCATTATTTTCTTATTTTATGTGGAAAAGCCCAGGCATGGACAAATGAAGCAAACTTATTCTTATAAATCCAGATTGCTAGGATGTAATGCTCTTTGAAGTTTTCCTACTAAAAACATTCATATTATCTAAAATTTAGATTAGTTCTGCAATATATTGTATTCTCTTTTATTAAAAAAATCATTAACCTTGTGCCCAATTAAATGTCCTGATCTACAGATTTAGTTAACAGTAATTAGAATTAAGTGTAGTAACCTGATGGTGATTTTGAGCAGGAATGTTGGTAGTGAATATTGGCTGGAGGGCAATGCTGTCCCAAGTTATGGTAACAGGACACAAAGTTTTCAAACCACACTGAAATTTTTCTAATATTGAGCTAACCCTTGAAATTAGATATTGGTACAATCTTAAAATTATAAACCATCACTGTTCAGTATGAAATACCTATGTGAAGATAATAACTCAGCCAGATACTCCTTCTTAGATCTAACAGCCAAATCCAAAAATAAATCAAATCAACCAGTATGTATTCTTATAAGTTCCATACACAAAGCAAAGATATTTAGGCTTAGCGTCCATGTATTAAATCAAACCAGGTGATAATTCAGTCAGTAGTATATTGTAATATAAAGTGGAATGGACATTTACAAATTACTTCCAAATTTCAAAACAATATTGAAAACAATCCAAACACTAAACCCGTATGATTACAGTCAGTAAGTAATAGAGAAATCAACCTCTACATTGTGTATTGGCACTGAACAGACAGTATCATTCCCCAGTGATTTTTGCACCTTACCCAGGTCTGGCATACCCATCATTATGCTGTGTCTAAACGGGTTTTGCTGGGAACCCAATGGGATCAGAAGTTTGGGGCGTATGGCTGCCTGCTTGGCAGCTGCATATACTTGCCCATTACTTTAGAAACAGTATCGGTTTCATTAGCATGAGCCAGATATCTTGATAACTGTCAGACTGATTGGACAAAATAGCATTACTATAACGCTGCCCCCCCTTGGGAGTGAAAAATCTTCAATGTTCCCACAAGGCTCCAAAATCATGGATCTTATTAAAAACACAATGAAGAGTCAGTGTATATTAGTAGATTTTCCTTTTGATAGGATGAAAGTCTGTCGATTCCCAATGTCAGCTCCAAGGTAACATTAAAGATACATTACTCCTCATTGGCCACATTTCAACAGTTAAAACAAGGGCAAAGCATTTGCCCCGGGTTTTTTTTTTTTACGTTTTGTTGCCAGTCTCACAGATGAAATGTTGGGGCCTGTCTGTCCACATTTTCAGGAATGCGTTGACCAGCAGTGATCATTGGGTAGGTACATGAGGTAAATTCCACCCCCAGTAGGTATCCTGGTTCCAATCAACCCTATCAGGGCTGGCATACAGCATTTGGGATCGCGAGGACGCTGAATATAATTTGTTATACCTGTAACTTGCATCATGGTTCAGTCTGGTTCTGGCCATCCCAATAGAAAACCACTGCTCACCTCTTTTGCGACTGGAAATTCCTGGAGTGGTTTGTACTGTTGGTCTGGACATGTCAGTGACTCCAGCCAGAAAACATTGCAAAAGCAAAGGGTTAAACAAAGATAATTGAGCTTCTTGATTATTGTTCAATTGTTTGTCACTTCCATCAGACAGCTAGGTGCATCTTTCAGTCTTGTAACACAAACCATTTGTATTCAGGCTACTCCTAGAATTTTACTGCATTTGCATCCATATCACACTTGGACATACTGAGCAAATTTGGCTGTTTGGTATTGCAGTCAAGGGCATGCTTCATTAACATTACTCCAGTCCCTGAGATGGGACCCAGTTTAGGATGGTGCAAGTCACTCATCCCCATGATATTGACGATAAAGACTGAATGCTTCATTTTCAAAAAAAGGACAAGTTTCAACAAGTGGATGCTTTAAATTAAGGCTGGTGACAATCAGGAGATGATTCACTTCCCTACAGTGTGGAAACAGGCCCAACAAGTCCACACTGATCCTATGAAGAATAAACCACCAAGATCCATTTCCCTCTGATTAATGCACCTAACACAATGGGCAATTCAGCATTGCCAATTCACCTGACATGCACATCTTTGGACTATGGGAAGAAACCGGAGCACTCGGAGGAAACCCACAGGGACACAGGGAGAATGTGCAAATTCCACACTGACAGCCATCCAAGACTGGCGTTAAACCCGGGACCTTGGCACCACGAGGCAGCAGTGCCAATCACATAGCCACAGGGCTTAGCAGGTATACAGGAACAAAATCCCAATTCTCAAAAAGGGTCAGTATTCCAGACAGATTCTACTCGGAATCCCGAGCCTAAGTTTTTTGTTTTACGGTATTGTTGCTTTTAACCTTGTTTATATATTCCTCAACCTTAGTGGCCTTACATTGTTTTCTCATGTTATTTCTTTTTTATACACATATATAAAACCATTCACAGTCACCTCCCCAACTTTTGGGAGTTTTATCTGCCATATATATATCTATCCCTATCCCCCAATCATATGCAAAATGTCTTCAACTGACCAGAATTTCATTCTTTAATTAACAATGAATTAATGCAGTCATGTTTTAAAATTAGCCATGAATCAATATGACAGGTCACTAAGAATGTGTGAAGGAATCCTGCCAATTAATGTTGATTCAGGCTAATATAATTGATTTATTATAAATATTAATAATATAAATAATAATAATAATATATAATTAATAATAAACATTTATAATAATAAATAAAATAATCATTATCTGTATCTCAGGTTGGAAACCCAACAAGTGACTAAAGCATTTCAAAAATTGTACTCTGCTGCTTTATCCTTCTTATTGCATCATTCTCTTCCCTTCTGTAGTTGATCTCCTGACCTCAATTTTCATTTAAACCTAATTTAACCAATTCATCAATTTATACTTGTCTAACTTTAAAGCCTGTTCCTAACTATACTTACTTGTCATAATCTGAAAGCTAATTCTAGGATTTGAATTTTCAGCTAATCAAAAATTGCAAGAGGAGAATAACTAAATAGGTGATTTGTCTCATTCACTTGTCCTCGTCATTGTATCACATAGCTTTGACATTATAGAGCTTGCCAACTCAATGAAATGGAGCAGTGATGCTACAAAAGAAATAATGATTGATATACCACCCCTATTCCTCGATATGTTTGGCTCTCCCTATTTTCCAAGGGTTGGAATGCTGGGTGACAGCAGTGCCTGCTTAAGTCAGGCAGCAGTCCTTTTTCATCGTTAGGGACACCGAATAATATGGATAGAGTTCAGCTTGAATTTTGGAGAGAGCACTGAGTGGAGTGGTACCAAGTATACTTTATGCATTACTGAGTGTGGATACATCGGAAGAAGATTATGGAAAATAAGTTTTGAATTATTTTTGTGGACATTGGAGGATCAACAGAGCTTAGTTCTCATTGTCTTGTTTTGAGATCAGATCTCCTCTGTGGTAATATATCAATGGTCTTTTTTTTACAATATATACCTGAGTAACATACAACATTTTATTTTCTTATATAATTTATATAATATATAAATATCTATTTATATAAATTGGAAATTCATTTATTCAGTATTTAATATTTAAAATGTAAAATGCATACAGTTCCCAACTTTGAAATCCACTATAATTACCCAGTTTTAGTCCCCTAATTTAAATCCAAAATTAGTTTTCTTAAGTAGTCCTGACCAGTCATTGCTCAATTACAATGCTATAGGTCATGAAATAACGGGCTGCCTTAAAGATATTTGTCTATTCAAATTAAAAAAAACTTCTAATGCATGAATAATGACCCAATCCAAGGACACAGATATTAACCGTAGGATTTTTTTTGATGATTTATCACAACCTAATGTTGAGCTGAAACTTCAACTGTCGTTGAGGGAAGGGACTTCCTGAATAAAGCTACAGCTGGTACATCATAATCAGCAATGAAACACATCAGTCTTAAAATTAAGTGGAAACAAACGAGTCTGAAACACAAAAAAAGTTATAATGTTGTTTTTCTCCATATTAAGCTGACTTGAAATCGAGTAAGGTTGGCTTTTATGTAAGGATAAAAGAGATTTGTTAGAAACTGACAGTAAGGCAGTCATGACCTGTAAAAAGAACAGGAGTTAATATTTTATTTCATAATCACTGTAAAATTCTTAACCTTAAAAGAAATCATGTTAAATTTCCATAATAGAAATCAGATTCAAAACAAGCTCCAGGGAACAAAGCACAAACATTCAATCACCAACAAACAAATGTGCATTCAAACCGAATCACAAAGGGTTAAACTTTCTATTAGCTGTACTTCTAATTTTTTCTCTCTCTGTCTCTCTCACACATACACACCATATCTCAGTTTTTAGCTTGGGAGTTTAGTCTGATAAATCCTGGCTGTGACATCATTGCTTAACCAAGTGTGGAAGAATTGTTACCGCTGGCTAGCCTTATCGTTCAACACATGAAGAACGAACAACAGCCCCCCTTCATATTCCATAAACAAAGACCAATCACCAAGACAAACAAAAAAGCAACAAAGCAAGACAAGACAAGCTGAACGGATACAACAGGTGCAACAAACAACAATACAGCAGATACATCAGTGAAATTATCATCTTGTCAATGTTGTTCCTGGACTACAGCACTAAAGTTATTGAGAATTAAGTGAAACAGCTGCACATTCCAAAGACTGATCAGCCTGTAAGGAAGAGTCTGAAATGGGAGCTGTAAAAAAAAATTACATAATGATAACAAAAAAGAGCATCACTCATCTAAATCCGAATTATCGTTGTCTTCCTCATTAAAACTAAGGCCAACAATCGAACTGCACAGTTCTGTTTGTTTATCAGGCACTTGTGACTTCTTTTGTTTCTGTAATTGTTTTGCTTGAGCACTTCACTTTTAAGAACCTCAACAGGTTTTGTAGCACCATTTGCAGTTAATTCAATCCCCAGTTTGGTGGCAGTATCCTGCCACGAGCACAAAACTGATTCTTCATGCCTCTCATCATAAATCTGTCGCCATAGTCCAATTAACTCTTTCGTTCCCGCTCCCATATTACATTGCCAAATCAATTGCTGAGCTGATTTAAACAATTGAACAAATTTAGGGACACCTAATGATATTCTCCATCACCCAATGTTTTGTTTTACCTCCATACAGTTTTCTAAAGGCCTCAGACCCTTAGAACTTTTTCACATAATTTCACTAACGTTGATGATGAATCATCTGTTCAGTCTATGTAATGACCCATTTTAACATTACTTCAGTTTTATAGCAACTAATTTTTAAAAACATTACTCACTGATCAGACTTCCACAAATGCTAATCAATTACACAAACCTTTTTATTTAAAAAAAAACACATTCATTATAAAATACCACAATATTTCTTTTCTTTTAAAAAATAAAATCAACATACGTATGATTTTTAATTAATAATTTATTATTATTTATTAACTTATTAAATATTATATTTTGTTATATTAAAAATAACCCATAATTAAAAACTGGGGGCCTCTTGCCGCCTTAGAAACTTCAAATACCGGGGGCCTCATGCTCCCTATAAACTTCAAATACTGGGCCTCATGCTCCCTATAAACTTCAAATACTGGGGGCCTCATGCTTCCTATAAACTTCAAATACCAGGGGCCTCATGTTCCCCATAAACTTCAAATATTGGGGCCTCATGCTCCCTATAAACTTCAAATACCAGGGGCCTTATGTTCCCTATAAACTTCAAATACTGGGGGCCTCATGCTCCCTATAAACTTCAAATACCAGGGGCCTTATGTTCCCTATAAACTTCAAATACTGGGGGCCTCATGTTCCCTATAAACTTCAAATACCAGGAGCCTCATGCTCCCTATAAACTTCAAATACCAGACCTCATGCTCCCTATAAACTTCAAATACTGGGGCCTCATGCTCCCTATAAACTTCAAATACTGGGCCTCATGCTCCCTATAAACTTCAAATACCGGGGGCCTCATGTTCCCTATAAACTTCAAATACCAGGGGCCTCATGCTCCCTATAAACCTCAAATACCGGGGACCTCATGCTCCCTATAAACTTCAAATACCGAGGGCCTCATGCTCCCTATAAACTTCAAATACCGAGGGCCTCATGTTCGCTATAAACTTCAAATACCGGGGTCCTCATGCTCCCTATAAACTTCAAATACCAGGGTCCTCATGCTCCCTATAAACTTCAAATTCCGGGGGCCTCATGCTCCCTATAAACTTCAAATACTGGGGCCTTATGCTCCCTATAAACTTCAAATACTGGGGGCCTCATGCTCCCTATAAACTTCAAATACTGGGCCTCACGTTCCCTATAAACTTCAAATACCGGGGTCCTCATGCTCCCTATAAACTTCCAATACCGGAGGCCTCATGCTCCCTATAAACTTCAAATACCGGGGTCCTCATGCTCGCTATAAACTTCAAATGCCAGGGCCTCATGCTCCCTATAAACTTCAAATACCGGGGGCCTCATGCTCCCTATAAACTTCAAATACTGGGGTCCTCATGCTCCCTATAAACTTTTAATACCGGGGGCCTCATGCTCCCTATAAACTTCAAATTCCGGGGGCCTCATGCTCCCTATAAACTTCAAATACTGGGGGCCTCATGCTCCCTATAAACTTCATATACTGGGGGCCTCCTGCCTTCCATAGAAACTCAATTATGAAATATAAATAATTTCCTATATTGAAATTGTTGAGGGCAAAAGTCTTCGAAAACTCCTGAAAATATAAGCATCCGATCTTTTTAGAACCTGGGAATAAAAGAAGTTCAAACAATCTCGAAGTTTTTTTAAACCTAAAAAGAAAGGAAGACTAAAGAATTGAAGTTTTTTTTAAAGAAAACAAAAAGAAATGAATTTCAAATGACTCGTTCCAGAAAATAAACGACGTTAAGGTGATCGGAATTTTTTTTTAACCGAAAATAATGACGTTCAAACAATCAGAGTTTCTTTTAAAACCAAAAAAACGATGTTCAAATTGTTCAAATGATTGGAGTTTGTTTTAAAACTGAAAGATAATGAAGTTCCAATGACACAAACGCGAAAATAAACGAAGTTAAAGCAATCAGATTTTTTTTAAACCGAAAACAAACGAAGTTCAAATGATACTCTAAAAACTCAAATATCAGAGCTTTTTTTAAAACCCAAAAGTGAACAAATCACAGAAGATCGATGTTTTATTTCGGAAATCCACAAAGCTGAGGAGATAGAAGTTTTTCTTTAAAAAAACCTAAAGTTAACAAGGCTTGGGAATTCAGATTTCAACCCTCCCCTCAGTTCAGCAATTTTCGAAGACCACTGTCCGTAAGTACCAAAACACCCTCAACTTCAATTAATCTCTCTCCCCTTTTTTTTAACATTTAAAAAGTCCCCCAGACTCAACCCTTTCTCAGACCGATCCTTTCAGGCTGGACTGGAAAATGAACAGGGAGGGGTCATGTCAGACGCAACTTGAATGAGAGGAAAACCAAACATTCTTAAAATACTCACACCTGGGAGGCCGAATTCCTCAACACTCAACAGTGAAGGACATTTAACTCTTACACCACTGTTCGCAATCTGTCCGAGCCGAAACGAGTCACGGGACCAAATGCTGTTTTATGACCCCTCAAGAGGGGCCTCTTGGTTTGAGATCAGTCAAAAGAATCGACAAATGCGGTCTATTCAAAAAGCAAGGGTCATTAGTTTATTGAATTAAGGTACCTTGACGCAATTCTATCCAGCAACACAAAGGTTAAAGCTTCTGTGTTCCGTGGTGAAGTTGCACAATTACATTTGAAAATTACACATTATTTATATATTTTTTAAGAAATTGTACGGCCTTAATCACAAGAAAGACCAATCACATATAATAAGGTGACATGATTTACAGCAAGTTAATCCAATGATGTTTCCTGAGAAAGGGTTCTTAATTACAAGAAAGGTCCAATCAACCATAATAAGGTGACATGCTTGAAGACAGGCTAATCCAATGGTGTTCTATGCTAAAATATATTTTATATACGTAAGTTGTCATGCCATGTACTTGTTCAAGGTTAGTTCAAATGGTCAATTAATGTGTCAGTATTCAGCTTTTGAAAACTCTATTGTCCTCTTATCTTTGAATTTCAGCTTAGTTCTGCAGTACAGGTTCACAGGCCATTTTATAGTATTCTTTTAAATTGAGAAACCATTTTGAGCAAATAAAAATCTACACATAATTATTGCCTAAATTCAAATTTTAGATCCTCAATGATCACAAGAGATCTGACATTTAACCTGATTCATTGCCAAGCACCAAATCCAATATGGCCTCCCCTCTAGTCAGGAATGTTGAGTCAGGAATCCTACCTGGACACACATGACAAATTCTGCTCCATCCAAACTATTTGCACTAAGAACGTTCCAATCAATATTAGGGAAGTTGAATTCACCCATGATAACAACACTGTTCCTTCTGCACCTTTCCAAAATCTGTCTCCCAATCTACTCTTCGGTGTCTCTGTTGTTATTGGGAGGGTCTATAGAAAACTTCCAATAAAGTGACTGTTCCTTCCCTGTTTCTGATGTCCACCCATACTGACTCAGAAGACAAACCCTCCTTGATGATCCCTTTTCTGCAACTGTGATACTATTCCTGTTTAGCAATGTCAGCCCCCCACCTCTTTGAATTCTCTCCCTATTCCTGTTGAAGCATCGAAACCATAGAACATCAAACAACCATCCCTGACTCTGTAATATCCAAGTCTTCGTAATGGCCACAGCATTGTAGCTCCAAGTACTAATCCATGTTGTAAGTGCATCATCCTCATTCTTGATACTTCTTGCATTAAAATAGACACACTTCAACCCATCACACTGACTACAACTTTGCTCTATTAACTGTCTGTCCTTCCTTACAGATTCTCTGCCACTTGTATCTGCCTGTTCACCAGCTACCACATCCTCTGATCCATGGTTCTGGTTCTCATCCCGCTGACAAACTAGTTTAATCTAGTTTAAAGTTCAGTTTACTTGTAAATCTACAGGCAATCTCTGACTTGCAACTGTCTGACTTACGAGTACTCATACTTACAAACAACATCACAAAGTAAGGCTTTTAGAATTAGAATTAGAATTAGAATCCCTACAGTGTGGAAACAGGCCCTTCAGCCCAACAAGTCCACACCGACCCTCCGAAGAGTATCCCACCCAACCCATTCCCCATAATGCTACATTTACCCCTGACTAATGCACATAACCTACACATCCCTGAGCATTATCGGCAATTTAGCATGATCAGTTCACCTAACCTGTATATCTTTGGATTGTGGGAGGAAACTGGAGCACCAGGAGGAAACCCATGCTGACACGGGGAGACTGTGCAAACTGCACAGAGACAGTCGCCTGAGGCTGGAATCGAAACTGGGCCCCTGGTGCGGTGAGGCAGCAGTGTTAACCACTAGAATCATATTTCCAAATGTATTTACAAATATATCCATATTTGCTCATATTTACGAACAGTTATTTTATACTGTACTGTAATGTGTTTCAACTTGTGCATAAATTGACTTATGAATATAGTCAAGAACTGAATGCACTCAGAACTGAGAGTTTGTATGTGTATGGTTCTCTGAAAGCTTTATTATCCTGGGCTGCCTCATCTTCAGTACAGGTTCTTTTACAAGTAGTTTCTCATGATTAAAACTGAGCTGCAATGATAAAGTGAACTGGTTTGATTGCTGATGATCTTCAACTACATGGTGTGATCTTTAGTTTAGGTCTCATACACATGGAAGAGATGCCGTACCATCATATAGCACAGAAAATGCCTTTCAGCCCATCAAGGGAAAAGGTTGAGATTCTGAAGGGAGAATAAAGAAAGTTAAGCAGGAATTTAAAAAGGAGGTCCTCAAGGGTAGTAATATCTGGATTACTCCCGGTGCTATGAACTAGTGAGGGTAGGGATAGGAGTACAGATGAATGCATGGCTGAGAAGCTGGTGCACTTGAGAAGGCTTCACATTTTTGGATCATTGCAATCTCTTCTGCAGTCGAAGTGACCCATACAAGAAGGACGGATTGCACCTGGATTGAAAGGGGACTAATATACTGGCAGGGAGATTTGCTAGGGCTACTCAGGAGGATTTAAACTAGTAAGGAAGGGTGTGGGAACCAAGGAAACAGTGAGGAAAGAGTACAGTTGGGAAAAGAAGTGAGTCAAACAGTCAAGGCAGGCAGGGACAAAGCAGAGAGCAAGGTAGGACTGATAAATTAAAGTGCATTTAGTTCAATGTAAGAGGCCTAAAAGGGAAGGTTGGTGAACTCAGGGCATGGTTAGGAATGTGAGACTGGGATATCATAGCAATTACAGAAACATGGCTCAGGGATGGACAGGACTGGCAGTTTATTGTTCCAGGATACAAATGCTACAGGAAGGACAGAAAGGGAAGCAAGAGAGGAGGAGGAATGGTGTTTTTGATAAAGGATAGTATGACTGCAGTACTGAGGGAGGATATTCCTGGAAATACATCCAAGGAAGTTATTTGGGTGGAACTGAGAAATAAGGAAGTGATGATCCCCTTATTGTGATTGTATTATAGACCTCCTAATAGTCAGAAGGAAATTGAGAAACAAATTTGTAGGGAGATCTCATTATCTGCAAGAATAATAGAATGGTTACGGTAGGCGATTTTATATGGACTGGGACTGCCATTGTGTTAAGGGTTTAGATGGATGGGAATTTGTGAAGTGTTTACAAGAAAATCTTCTGATTCAGTATGTTGATGTGCCTACTAGGGAAGGTGCAAAACTTGACCTACTCTTGGGAAATAAGGCAGGGCAGGTGACTGAGGTGTCAGTGGAGGAGCACTTTGGGGCCAGCGACTATAATTCTATTAGTTTCAAAATAGTCATGGAAAAGGATAAACCAGATCTAAAAATTAAGATCTGAATTGGAGGAAGGCCAATTTTAACGATCTTAGGCAAGAAGTTTCAAAAGATATTTGGAGGCAAATGTTCACAGGTAAAGGGACAGCTGGAAAATGGGATGCCTTCAGAAATGAGATAACGAGAGTCCAGAGACAATATATCTTTGTTAGGGTGAAAGAATAGGCTGGTAGATGTAGGGAATGCTGGATGACTATAGAAATTGAGGCTTTGGTTAAGAAAAAGAAGGAAGCCTATACCAGGTATAGACAGGATAGATCGAGTGAATCCTTAGAGTAGAAAAGCAGTAAGAGCATGGTTAAGAGGGAAATTAGGAGGGCAAAAAGGGGACATGATATATCTTTGGCAAAGAGGGTTAAGGAGAATCCAAAGGGTTTTTATAAACATATTAAGGACAAAAGGGTAACTAGGGAGAAAATAGGACCTCTCAAAGATCAACAAGGGGGCCTTTAAGTGGAGCCACGAAGATGGGGTGGATGCGCTCGTGTTTACTGTGGAGAAGGACATGGGAGATATAGAATCTGGGGAAATAGATAATGACATCTTGAAGAATGTCCATATTGCAGAGGAGCAGATGCTGGATATCTTGAAATGCATAAAAGTGGATAAATCCTGAGGACCTGATCAGGTGTACCCTCAAACTCTGTGGGAAGCATGGGAAGTGTTTGCTGGGCCTCTTGCTGAGATATTTGTATTATCAATAATCACAGCTGAGCTGCCAGAAAGCTGGTGGGTGGCTAATGTAGTGCCACTGTTTAAGAAGGGTGGTAAGGACAAGCCAGGGAACTACAGACCGGTGAGCCTAACGTCGATGGTGGGTAAGTTGCTGGAGGGAATTCTGAGAGACAGGATTTACATGCATTTGCAAAGGCAAGGACTGATTAGAAATAGTCAGCATGGCTTTGTATGTGGCAGGTCATGCCTTATAAACTTCATTGAGTTATTTGAATAAGTACCAAAAAGGATTGATGAGGGCAGAGCAATAGACATGATCTATATGGAGAAAGTGAGAACTGCAGATGCCAGAGATCAGAGTCAAGAGTGTGCTGCTGGAAAAGCACAGCAGGTCAGGTACCATCTGAGGAGTAGGAGAATCAATGTTTCGAGTCCATGTGGGATCCCACATGGACTCAAAACGTCAACTGCCTGACCGGCTGTGATCTATATGGACTTCAGTAAGGGTCCACAGGGTTCCCCATAGGAGACTGGTTAGCAAGGTTAGATTTCATTGAATACAGGGGGAACTAGCCATTTGGATACAGAACTGGCTCAAAGGCAGAAGAAAGAGAGTGGTGATGGAAGGTTGCTTTTCAGACTGGAGGCTTTGACCAGTAGTGTGCCACAATGTTTGGTGCTGAGTCCACTGCTTTTTGTCATTTATATAAATGATTTGGATATAAATATGAGAAGTTTAGTTATAGAGTCATAGAGATGTACAGCATGGAAACAGACCCTTCGGTCCAACTTGTCTACGCCGACCAGATATCCCAACACAATCTAGTCCCACCTGCCAGCACCCGGCCCATATCCCTCCAAACCCTTCCTATTAATGTAATAATCGTACCAGCCTCCATCACATCCTTTGGCTGTTCATTCCATGCACACACCACCCCCTGCATGAAAAGGTTGCCCCTTAGGTCTCTTTTATATCTTTCCCCTCTCACCCTAAACCCATGCCCTCGAGTTTTGGACTTCCCGACCCCAGGAAAAAGACTTTGGCTATTATCCTAGCCATGCCCCTCATTATTTTGTAAACCACAATAAGGTCACCCCTCAGCCTCCGCCGATCCAGGGAAAACAGCCCCAGCCTGTTCAGCCTCTCCCTATAGCTCAGATCCTCCAAACCTGGCAACATCCTTGTAAATCTTTTCTGAACCCTTTCAAGTTTCACAACATCTTTCCGATAGGAAGGAGACCAGAATTGCAAGCAATGTTCCAACAGTGGCCTAACCAATGTCATGTGCAGGCTCAGTAGGACCTCCCAACTCCTGTACTCAATACTCTGACCAATAAAGGAAAGCATACTAAACGCCTTCTTCACTATTCTATCTACCTGCGACTCCACTTTCAAGGAGCTATGAACCTGCACTCCAAGGTCTCTTTGTTCAGCAACACTCCCTAGGATCTTTACCATTAAGTGTATAGGTCCTGCTAAGATTTGATTTCCCAAAATGCAGCACCTTGCATTTATCTGAATTAAACTCCATCTGCCGCTTCTCAGCCCATTGGCCCATCTGGTCAAGATCCTGTTGTAATCTGAGGTAACCCTCTTCGCTGTACACTACGCCTCCAATTTCAGTGTCATCTGCAAACTTACTAACTGTACCTCTTATGCTCACATCCAAATCATTTATGTAAATGATAAAAAGTACAGGACCCAGCACCAATCCTTGTGGCACTCCACTGGTCACAGGCCTCCAGTCTGAAAAACAACCCTCCACCACCACCCTTTGTCTTCTATCTTTGAGCCAGTTTTGTATCCAAATGGCTAGTTCTCCTTTTATTCCATGAGATCTAACCTTGCTAATCAGTCTCCCATGGGGAACCTTGTCAAACGCTTTACTGAAGTCCACATAGATCACATCTACTGCTCTGCCCTCATCAATCTTCTTTGTTACTTCTTCAAAAAACTCAATCAAGTTTGTGAGACATGATTTCTTACACACAAAGCCATAATTGACTATCCCTAATCAGTCCTTGCCTTTCCAAATGCATGTACATGCTGTCCCTCAGCATTCCCTCCAACAACATGCCCACCACTGAGGTCAGGCTCACCGGTCTATAGTTTCCTGGCTTGTCTTTACCACCTTTCGTAAAAGTGGCACCACGTTTGCCAACCTCCAGTCTTCTGGCACCTCACTTATCGATGATACAAATATCAAAGTTTGCAGGTGACACCAAAATTGGAGGTGTCGTGGACAGCGAAGAAGGTTACCTCAGATTACAACAGGATCTTGATCAGATGGGCCAATATACGGAGGAGTGGCAGGTGGAGTTAAATTTAAAGAAATGTGTGGTGCTGTATTTTGGAAAAGCAAATCAACTTAGCGGTAAGGTCCTGGGGAGTGTTGCTGAACAAAGAGACCTTGAAGTGCAGGTTTATAGTTCCTTGAAAGTAGAGTCACAGGTAGATAGGATAGTGAAGAAGGCATTTTGTATGCTTTCCTTTATTAGCCAGAGCATTGAGTATAGGAGTTGGGAGGTCATTTTGCGGCTATACAGGATATTGGTTCGGCCACTTTTGGAATATTGCATGCAATTCTGGTCTCCTTCCTATCGGAAGGGTATTGTGAAACTTGGAAAGGTTCAAAAAGGATTTAAAAGGATGTTGCCAGGTTGGTGAGTTTGAGCTCTCGGGAGAGGCTAAACAGGCTGGGGTTGTTTTGCCTGAAGCATTAGAGGCTGAGGGGTGACCTTGTAGAGGTTTAGGAAATCATGAGGGGCATGGATAGGGTAAATAGACAAAGTCCTTTCCCTGGGGTGGGCAAGTCCAGACCTATAGGGCATAGATTCAGGGTGAGATGGGACCTAAGGATATAAATGGGACCTAAGGGGCAAACTTTTTACATAGAAAGTGGCCCGTGTATAGAATGAGCTGCCAGAGGATGTGGTGGAGGCTGGTTCAATTACAGCATTTAAAAGGCATCTGGTTGGGTATATGAATAGGAAGAGTTTAGAGGGATATGGGTCAGGTGCTGGCAAATGGTTCGAGATTAGTTTAGGATATCTGGTTAGCATGGATGAGTTGGACTGAAGGGTCTGTTTCCATGCTGTACAGCTCTATGGCTATGATCCATCAGCACTCATCATATTTTCCAGCACTTGACTCGTAGCCTTGACATTTCAAGTGCTCATCCATATACTTTTTAAACGTTGTGATGCCATGCCTGGACTGCCCTGCAGACACCCCACCCTCCTTGGAAAATTCAATCAGATTTGTTATGTATGACTCCCCTTCGCTCAAGCTGTGCTGTCCCTCTATGATCAAACCTTGCCTTTCAAAGTGGATGGTAGCCATAATGTGGAGCTGCTGATGTTAGATTGGGATGGGCCAGGTCAGAAGTCACACAGCATTAGGTTAGTCTTCACTTGATGAAGGATCAGCACTCCAAATGTTTGTGATTTCAAATAAACTTGTTGGACTATGACCTGGTGTCGTGTGACTTCTGACCCTTTCTAAGGGGAGATTAATTCTGTATTTCAGATTTTGCTCCAACAGTTTTCCTCCCATTGTTGGTCTGTAATTCCCTGGGTTATCACTCCCATTCTTCTTGAAAAGTGGCACCACATTAACTGTCCTCCAGTCCTCTGGCACCTCTCCTGGGCCAGGGAAGAATGAAAATTGTTGGTCCAAGGTCCTGTGATTTCCTCCCTCAGCAGCCTGGGGTACAACTTATCCATGCCTGGGGATTTGTCTACTTATAAACCCACTGAAATAACTAATACCTCCTCACTCACCATGTCAATCTGCTCAAGAACCTCATAGTCCTTCTCCTCTTTGTCCTGAGGGAATACAGAAGTTAAGTACTTGTTTAACATTCTACCAGTGTCCTTTGGCTCTACACACACATTTCCTCCTTGGTCCCTAATGTGCTCTACACTTTCTCTGGTTATCTTCCTCCCGGTAATATGTTTATCAATATCTTGGAAATTCTCCCTAATCTGCAAGCATTTTCTTATGCCCCTTCTTTCCTGTCCTACTTGCTTTCTTAAAATTGCCTTATCATTTCTATACTTCACTAGACCCTCCATTTGTTTGCTCCTTCTGAAAACCTCTCTTTTCCTTCTGATCCAGTCCTGGGTCCTCTGGGCTTGTTGCTCCAATATTTCATCCTCAAGGGAACATGCTGAGCCCATTCTCTCTTCATTTCCTTTTTGAACACTCCCCACTGTTTTGCTGTAGATTTCCCCCAAGTTAGCTGTTCTCAATCCATTTTGATCAGATCCTGCCTTATTATAATAAAATCTAACTTTCTGCAATTCACAACACTTTATTTTTACAGACTATCTCTTTTACCTTTTCATCCAATCTTGTAATTCCTATAACTAAACCTCTCTCCGCTGACATCTCACCCACTGTCTGGCCTCATTCCTCAGAACCAGATCCAGCACTGCACCTTCCCTCACTGGACCATCTACATGTTGACAGAAAAAAGCTCTGCTGAATACAATTCAAGCAATCTGCCCTCTCTAAACCTTTTACACTATGACTATCAAAGTTAATCTTTGAGAAGTCGGAATTCCCCAAATATACTTACCTAATTTTTATTTCAGTGAATTGTCTATAGACTTGTTCCTCTCTAGCCCACCGACTATTTGGGGGTTTATAACACATTTTATTCCTAAACTCTACCCACAAAGCCCGATTTGAAAACACTTTGAAAATATTATTCCTCTGTTCTGCTCTGACTAACTCCTTAATTAATAATGCGACACCATTTCTTCTCTACCACCCCCCGAACCCCCCACCATGCCTTTCTTGAAGATCCTATACTCTGAAATGTTGAGTTGCCAGTTCTGCCCCTCCCTCTACCATGTCTCAGTGATGGAAACAATATCACACAATTCCATATGTTAATCCCCACACCTTTAACACTTTTGTATTACCTATGATACTCATAGTATTAAAGTTCAGTCTCACCTTGCTCCCTTGAATTGCAACATG
Organism: Hemiscyllium ocellatum; assembly: GCF_020745735.1. NCBI lineage: Eukaryota > Metazoa > Chordata > Chondrichthyes > Orectolobiformes > Hemiscylliidae > Hemiscyllium > Hemiscyllium ocellatum. Next base: position 102,297,119 of record NC_083401.1, read on the forward strand.
GCTGAACTGTTTTTGACCTAATATGCTGTGGCCATATTTTACTCCTGTTCTGTGTCCCTCCCATCAATGAACAAATTACAACTCCTTCAAACAGCTCTCATAAACCTACTCACAGGCATGTGTGTGACAGGTTTGAGTGCAGAGTATCCTGCTTGTTGAGATCCTACCTTCCCCAGAAATGGACTGAGAAAATGCGGGAATCTTAAACTCACTTTGCTGCATCAACTCCTGAGCCACATATTCTTCTGCCTTATTCACCTCTTTCGTTTCTTGCTCGCATGTGACACTGGGAGTAATCTTTTTAATCTACCAAATAGCTTTCTGAATTCTTCATGCAAGATGCCATGATAATGCAGATCATGAAGTCCTGATAATTCAGTGTACTTTCATTGCAATTTCGCCCATACGTACACTATAATCACAGGCATTTGTGAACCTGGCCTTGAATTAAATAATTCAGCTGCATTGTAACATGTTTCAGTTAATATGCCATGCTGCCAGAGGATAGAGCTTAGTAAGATGGTGAATGAGAACTTTATGCCATTAGGTTACATGGTATGGTGATATCATGATGAGCCTGTTCCTTTAAAGGTACGGTATATGTATATCTGCTGGGAGACATTATACAACACATGACTTAGGGCACACTGACAGACTGCTTTCTTTTCTGAAAAGCTGCAAGTAATACTGAGCACTAGGCATCTTCAGTGGACTGTACTTTTGATCTTGTGAAGAAAGGAAAGTCATTGATGAAGCAGTTGAAATTGATTTGTCCTGGGACATTTCACTGAAGAGCTCCTCTGATTTTACCCAGAGGCCAAGATGGTTGGCCTCCAAAAAGAACAAACATCTTATATGTATAACTCCAGGAAAGATTTTCTGTGATTCTCACAAACTTCAATTTTACAAGGGACTCTTGATTACATATCCAGTTACATGGCTTTCATGATCATTACGCTCAGGTCAATTTGGAATCTCAGATGTTTTGCCTGACTTTGGTGCAAGGCTGTAATGAGGCTTGGGGCTATATGGTTCTGTTTGAATAATCAGCATTCAGAAATGCTGTCTCAGGGCATTGTCAACAATACATTCCATTCCATCGTTCTGCTAATAGTTGACAATAGATTAATGGCTAAGTAATTAGCCACTTTGGAAGTGAGTAGTCCTTTCCAAATCATATCCTCAATTCCCTGTACCTCTTGATTTTCACTTATCAATTTCCATTGACAATAGAACAGTTCTGCATGCTAATACGGTATAATGGGTGTGGCAAGAGCATGTGTGCATTCAGTTTGTAAATAGCTGCTTAAATAATTTATTCACTTTATTTGATTTTTATTGGTTTTTATTGCTTCATGAAAGGTTATTCACATAAATTATTTGGTGTATCAAGTAATCTACAACAAGACTGAATGTACGGGCATTGAGTGAATACATCGGTGCATAGGGCAACACAAACTGTTCCAGAACCCTCTCAATCCAATGTCAGCCATTTACTGATGGACCGCCACATGTGTCAGTGGAAGACCTTTTCTCTCAGCAGTTAAAAGCATTAGTCATAGAGGTCGACAGCATGTCAATTTTGCATCAGACAAAGCAATCACTTAACTACTTTAATTCCATTTTTCCCCACTTGGCCCATAGTCCTGTATGCCTTGGTATCTCAAGTGCTCATCTAAATACACTTAAAATGTTATGAGAGTTCCTGCTTCTACCACCTTCAACAAGCAGTGCGTCCCAGTTACCCACCACCCTCTGGATGAACAAACATTTCCTCACATCTCCTCTAAACCTGCTGCGCCTTAATTTCAATCTGTACTGACTGCTCAGTTGTTCCTCTACCGAAGGATAACGTTTCTTTCCGTCTACCCCATTTATGCCCCTCATAATTTGATACATCTCAATCTTGCCTTCTCTCAATCCCCTCTGCACTAGTGAAAATAACGCAAGCCTGTCTAATTTCTCTTCATAACTGTAACTCTCTAGCTCAGGCAATATCCTGGTAAATCTCCTCTGCACCCTCTCCAATGTAATCACATTCTTCCTGCATGTTCTATGATTTTGATAAACATTCACCTTTGATAATCAGATTAAAAACTACTTAAATGTTGCCTTAAAAAGAAAAGCAGGGTAGACAATCGGAAGGGCTGACAGAGTGAATTTAAGAGTTCACAGCCCAGGTAGCCTAAGCTGACCAAAGTTGGAGTAATTGAAACTGGGAATGCTCAATTTACCAGAATTGACAGAGTACAGATACCTTGGAGGATTGTCAAGCTGGAGGAGATATGAAAAAACAAAGAAAGAAACATTTGGAATTATATAATACATTTCATGAACGTCTGATATCCCAAAGTACTTTACAGCCATTGAAGAATTTGTGAAGTGTAATCAGTGTTGTAAAACGTAAATATTGAATCAATTTTCACACGGAAAGCTCCCACTAGCTGAAATATAATGATAGCTGCACCTTATCACTAAAGCTCCTTAGAAACCGATGACCACTGCCATCTTGAAGGATAAGTGGTAAATGCCCAGAAGTCTCTGAAAGTTGTGGAATTTCTCCATCTGAATCAGAATTAGACCATAAGACCATAAAACGTAGGAGTGGAAGAAAGGCCATTCAGCCCACTGAGTCCACTCTGCCATGTGATCATGGCTGATGGGCATTTCAACTCCACTTGCCTGTACTCTCCCCGTAGCCCTTAACTCCTTGTGAGATCAAGAATTTATCAATCTTAGCATTGAAGACATTTTATGTCCCGGCCTCCACTGCACGCCATGGCAATGAATTTCACAGGCCCACCACTCTCTGGCTGAAGAAATGTCTCCTCATTTCCATTCTAAATTGACTCCCTCTAATTCTAAAGCTGTGCCCATGGGTCCTAGTCTCCCCTCCTAACAGAAACAACTTCCCAGCATCCACCCTTTACAAGCCATGAATTATCTTGTAAATTTCTATTACATCTCGCCTCAACCTTCAAAACTCTAATGAATGTAATCCCAGGATCCTCAGCTGTTCATTGTATGTTCGGCCTACCATTCCAGGGATCATTCGTGTGAATCTTTGCTGGACACGCTACAGTGCCAGTTTGTCCTTCCTGAGGTGTGTGGCCCAAAACTGGGCACAGTATTCTAAATGGAACCTAACTAGAACTTTATAAAGTCTCAGAAGCACATTGCTGCTTTTATATTCCAACCCTCTTGTGGTAAATGACAACATTACATTTACTTTCTTAATCATGGACTCAACTGCAAGAATTCTGGACTAGCACTCCCAGATCTCTTTGTACTTTGGCTTTATGCATTTTCTCACCGTTTAGAAAATAGTCCATGCCTGTATTCTTTTTCCAAAGTGCAAGTCCTCGCATTTGCTCACGTTGAATTTCATCAGCCATTTCCTGGAACATTTTCCGAAACGGTCTAAATCTTTCTGCAATCTCCCCACCTCATCACAACAACCTGCCTGTCCACCTAACTTTGAATCATCAGTGAATTTACCAGAATGCCCCCAGTCCCATCATCCAGATCATTAATATATAAAGTGAACAGCTTTGGCCTCAACACTGAATGCTGTGGGATACCACTTGTCATTAGCTGCCATTCCGAAAAAGAATCTTTTATCCCAACTCTCTGCCTTCTGTCAGGCAGTCAATCCTTGATCCATGCCAGTAGCTCACCTTAAACACCATGGGCCCTCACCTAACTCAGCAGCCTCCCATGAGCACCTTATCAAAGGCCTTTTGGAAGCCTACATAGATAACATCCGCTGGGTTTCCCTGGTCTAACCTACTTGTTACCTCTTCAAAGAATTCTAACAGGTTTTTCAGACATGACCTCCCCTTACTAAATCCATGCTGACTTGCGCTAATCCAACTCTGCATTTCCAAGAATTCAGAAATCTCATCTTTAACGATTGACTCTAGAATTTTACCTACAACCGAGGTTAGGCTCATCAGCCTATAATTTTCCATCTTTTGTCTTGATCCTTACTTGAACAAGAAGGTTACAACAGCAATTTTCCAATCATCTAGGACTTTCCCTAACTCCAATGATTTTTGAAAGATCTCGACCAATGCCTCTGCTATTTCCTCAGCCACCTTCCTCAGAACTCTAGGGTGTAGCCCATCGGGGCCAGAAGATTTTTGAATTTTTAGATCTTTTAGCTTTACTAACACTTTCTGTTTTGTAACAGCTACCATGCTCAGCTCTTCCCCCTGACTCCCCCTAATTGTTGGGATATTACTCATGCCTTCCACTGTGAAGACTGATGCAAAGTATTTACTAAGTTCTTCTGCTATTTCCTTATCTCCTATCACTAGCTTTCCAACATCAATTTGCTTTTGCCTCTCGTTTGTTTTTTATGTGTTGAAAGAAACTTTTACTATCATTTCTAATATTACTGGATGGCCTACCTTCATATTTGATCCTCTCCTTCTTTATATCTCTTTGTTATCCTCTGTTTGTTTTTGTAGCCTTCCCAATCTGCTGATTTCCCTGTGGTCTTGGTCAATTTATGGGTTCTCTCTTTTTCTTTGATACATTTCCTGACTTCCTTTTTCAGCCATGGCTGTCTAATTCCCCCTCCCAGATAATCTTTCATTTTTTTGGGATGAACTTCTGTACTGCGTCCTCAATTACACCCAGAAACTCCTGCCATTGTTGCTCTACTGTCTTCCCCACTAGGCTCTGCTTCCAGTCTATTTTTGTCAGTTCCTCTCTCACGCTCCTGTAATTACTTTTATTTAACTGTAACACCGTTACATCCGATTTTACTTTCTCTCTTTCAAACTGCAAACTGAACTCTACCATATTATGGTTGCTGCCTTCTAAGTGTTCCCTTACTTTAAGATCTTTTATAAAGTCTGGCTCATTACATAGCACTAAGTCCAGAATAGCCTGCTCCCTTGTGGGCTCTGTCACAAGCTGTTCCAAAAAGCCATCCTGTAAGCATTCCATGAATTCCCTTTCTTAGTATCCACCAGCAACATTATTCACTCAGTCCATTTGCATATTGAAGTCCCCCATGATCACCGTGACCTTTCCTTTTTGACATGCCCTATCTATTTCCTGGTACATCTTGCACCCCTGGTCCTGACCACTGCTGGGAGGTCTGTACATAACTCCCATTATGGTTTTTTTGCCTTTGTGGTACCTCAACTCCACTCACACAGACTCCACAGAATTGACTGAGAAATTTACATTCATGGCACTTTTCTGCATTCAGTCCTTTCTTCAGGCAGATGTTCAGACTTGAGTTCAACAAGGCAGCAATGGCATTCTCATGATATCGCTGAGAATTTGGTGGTGACTTATATGCCTGTTGCATGTAAATGGCAGTGACACAAATCTTTCCTACATTTATTTACCTGTATATTTTCACTTTTGATGAAAGGAAGATGAACATTAGTACATTTAATTTGGAAAGGCAAGTATTCAAATGCATAGAGGAGAAGGTGAGGTCTGCAGATGCTGGAAATCAGAGCTGAAAATGTGTTGCTGGAAAAGCGCAGAAGGTCAGGCAGCATCCAAGGAACAGGAAATTCGACGTTTCGGGCATAAGCCCTTCTTCAGGAATATTCATATGCATCACCTTTTTTGGTAGGGTCTCATTGCATTTGTGAAAACAACATTACAAAGGGCTGATTCCATGACACACACTAAAAAATACAATGCAGGAACTTTGACTTTAAAATTTAAGACTGTACTACTTTATGGCATGAACAATTAGAGTGGCTAAATATATATAGTTTACGCATTTGGTATGATACATTTGGGGATTTTGAAAACTCATAAAATTTTCAAGGAAGTATAATGGAAATATTGATTCATTGCAAAACAAAATAACATGCAACACATAGGTCATGTCAAGTCACTGTGATGCAGCAACAAACAAAAGGAGCAGAATAATAACACTGATGGGTAGAGTGCTCTGGTCAAGTCACACTTTAATTGATGGTTTCGTTTTGGTCATCAGCACAAAAAGTATTCAAGTCCCTGAAGAGGGGGCTGCTGAGAGCATCAAGACTAATTTCTGTACAAAAGAGCAGCGAAAAATGGTTGGAATGGTGTTTTAATATAGAAGGCAGATGGCAGAGAGGAGAAATATAAAAATGCCTAATAAATAGGACAGATAGCACTGCTTCAATTTTCACCAAGGTACTATAATAAGGAGCCATAAGTTAAGTTGATAAAAAGGAAGATTTTAATCTGAAATCAGAAGAATTTTGTAACAATCCATCACTTTGTCTTTTGGATAAGGTGATGCAGGAAAATAAATTTTAGATTAATTGAAGATTCCATTAGATGAGGTGGCGATGAATGGACTCTTTCTTTTGTGGATGAATAAAGGTAGGTTGAATGATTTCCATTATCTAGATGCATCTTCTGATCTGCTAATAAAATAATGCTTCTACAATTAACAGTCCCAGCAGGGAGAGCACATTATGAAATTGGAAACAGACAGCTCTTCATTTTCTGTCCACGAAGACATATGGATGGAAAAATCCTGGGTTAGGCACACAATTTCAAAACATTCACTTCAGGTGAATATCAGTTCCTTCTAACAGTGACAAGTCACAGAATGAGACCTGAAGAAACAAATATAAGTACAATAAGAAAACACAATATTGATAGCAAGGCTAGTCTCAGAGGAGCAGGAACTAAAACCCAGAAGAGTAAACCGAGTGAAAAGCTGAGTCATGTGATAACCCAAAAAAGCCAAGCGAATAGAGCTGCATTGATCAAGCCAAAATCATCAAAGCTCACTGCAGTTCACAAAAGAAATACTAGCATAAGAAATGGAGCAAAGAATTCACATCACTGAATTATTTATTGTTTTCAGTCCTATCTAATTCTATTGTCTATATTAGCAGGAATGCTGTTTACTGTTTTCACCAGAGGAACATAAAGAGGAACCTTGAACCCTTGAACCAAAGACTCTCACTGGACCTGGAAGCAAGACATTTTTATAATAACAGTTGAGTTGAAATCATATTGTTTATGGAGAAAAATTGCTTGCATAAATTCATTCAAGCTGAAACACTACAGAATATTGTCAGTCAATCAAAAGTGATGCAGGAAATCACACTTATAAATTGGAATAAATGCAAAGAACTGAGGATGTTAGAAATCTGAAACAAGGACAGAAATTGCTTGAGAAACACTGCAGGTCTGGCAGAATCTGTAGACAGACAACAGAGTTTACATTTCTACTTCAGTGTTCTGAGTGTCACTGGACTCTAAATGTTAACTCTGTCTTATTTTTTTACATTGGAATCTTTGGAAGATAATGGTGCTTTACCAGTGCGTTTGAGAACAATAATCACTTTTATTTATAAAGTACTTTTAATATGATATGACACCTCTATGCACTTAAGGTTATTTAAGAATTATAAATTCGAACCACACAAAACATGTTAGGACAGGTGAGGTGGTTTTCAGGACTGTCCTAAAATAGGAGAGTGAAATGTAAAATCTTAGGAATGAATTCCAGATCTTAGAGCTGTTATGAAGTTGAAGGAATGTACAATACCTTTAAGAGAGAGTGAATGCTGTTTGCACTGAGAGCTTACAAGCACCTGCCATATGACTAGCTAGCAGACTCAGAGTGTACTGGAAAATTGAAAGTATATAACATTTAGCTGTGAAATAGATACCTGAATTGATTGCTGTTTTGACAAAAATTCAAATTTAGCCACTCAGTTCAAATTATGCCCAAGGATGCTAAAACCCAAAAGAGTTTGAATTTATTGTTTTTGCCAACCTCAAACCAATGAGACGATCTGATGTTTGGGGCATACAAATATCAGGCCTTTTGAAAATCAGACAGAGAGGAACAGCCATTGAGAAAGACTGCCATTCTAAACATTCTCTATCACAAGTGCCTTTTTCATATGAAACAACTTTGCAATAAAAGACAGAAGATGACCCAGGGAGATGTTAGCTGAAAGAAGGAGGACACGGGAGATGACAGCCATTGTGTGGTTTTGAAATTAAGTTGATGTAATTTTAATACGGGTTTTTATTGGAACAGTATATTATTATAGAATTGGAGGCAGATAACAAGCAGTTAATTGAAAGGGGGGGCTTAGATTCATGAATAGTTGTTATTCAATGTTCACTTTTTAAAGTTAAGGAGTAAATCGATATTATTTTTCTTTAAGCAGTGGAATTTTGAAGTTCCCCAACACTCATACTTTAACAGATTATGAGGAGAGGTGAGCTTTTCTGGGTGTTTGGTTTAATTAGCAGAAGGGTTCACCGCCGTGTTGTGTATCAGGAATGCTCAAATAGCCAAAATTGAAGGAAAATATATGTCAGGGAGAGGTGGGAGCTGGAGGATTTACAGATGGATGGATGAGCATGCAAAATCAGGACATCACACAAGGGGATGATTAGTGAAGGCTAATTGGTGTGACTTAAGACACAGTCAATAGATATTTAGATAATATCAGGTTTATCAAGGATGACACATTGGAATTTTCAAACTTATAGTCAAGAAAATCAAGAATGATGCTTTCAGCAGCAGATGAGCTTACACATGAAGGTGGAATTATTAGACTTCATGAAGGTGTGGATCACGGTCAGAAGCTCACCTTAACATCAAGTATGAGTTCAAAGTTGCAAACAATCTGTGTCCAACCTCAGACTGCTGTGAAGGAGAGGGACTGGGTCAATGGTTCCAGAGCAGTTATAATTCCACTAAGAGGGTAGAACAATGCCAATGTGGTAATTCAGTTGTAAAAAAAAATGTTTTTGTGGCAATTTCCAGCATCCCCAGGTCTTTATTTTAAATTATTGTGTTAACACATATCATTCCAGCAGTAATAAAACCCAAATGGACGGGTTTTGTGTTGTGAAGCTGACAGCAGTAATTTTTTGGGGAGTTTATGTTAACGATATTTGCTCTTATCGCTATGTGATCAAAAAGCAATGTCAAAAATGTAAACCTTCATGCAAACTCTACTCCAAATCCAACAGGTTCGGATTTTCTACCTCAGTTCAGGATACTAATATTTGTCTCTGACTGAGAAAAATACTTGCATGGTAAATGTTACCACAATGTATGGCAAAGCTTTTAGCTTTTGTTCTTTCTGCTTCAGAGTAATATTATTCTTCAAAGCAAGTTTGTTCTACACATCCCACAGAAAGCTTGAAAATATGAACCAACTCATACTGTGGAATGGCGAAAAGGTTTCAAGCTGAGCTAATATATGAATGAGATAGTTTTGAACACAAGAAAGGAATAGTAATTTTTCCAACGTTCATTCAACAAATGTCCCAGTGTGACTTTTAAACATAATCACAGACAAAGGAATTGACCCATGGGTATAAAGGCATACTGATAAAACAAATCTAAATGATTTGAAAGATAGGAACCAGATGTTATCATGCGGTAATTTGTTTTTATCTCTTCAAATGGAATTTTCTTGAAGTTGCTATCATTCCTCACTGGATCCTCCCCTACATGACTACCTAGTCCCCCATCATGCACTTGCATGTATTGGACAGGAATTAACCAGTAATGGCTATAGCAGGATAGGGGAGAACAACCCCAGTAAGTCGGTAATTAGCAGGAGAATTCAACCTGCTATTTGTCACTTAAGACTGCAAAAAGAAACCAAGAACAGGTTTCTGTCTATGAATATTGCTTTGTTTTAAGCTAGTGTGACAAAAACAAAGGGCAGTTTGGATATTAATGAGAATGTTGAATGAATACTATGAAAATGAAAAAAATCTGATTCTTGATGTGAAGAAAAAGTTTCTGATCTTCCCCTTAAGGTTTAAAGGGTGAGTTCAGAAAGTCTCTAATAAGCAGCAACCACATTATTTCCAGGCATTTGGCATCACAATGTTAACCTAACTTGCTTAATTTCTATGCCAGTCCCAATTCTTCTCTCCTTCCTCAGAAACTAGATGGTACCATATTCTGACATGAAAGTCAGAGCAGTTACCTGGTGGCAGAAGCTTGCTGCTTGCTCCCCTAGGCCTTCAAACAGAGACAGTATCTCTATCCTTTCCCCAAGTGGGCTGCATTGGCCTGAATGGTATTAAGCTTCTTGAGTGCTTTTGAAGCTGCACCCATCCAGGCAAGTGAGGAGTATTCCTTCACACTCCTGACTTGTGTTTTGTAGATAGTGACCAGGTTTTGGGAAGTCATTAGATGACTTAAACCCTGCAATACTCCTAACTTCTGACCTGCTTGTATAGGCATTTTATTTAAACGGTTGGTCAATGGTAACCCCCAGGATGTTGATAGTTGGAGATTCAGTGATGATAATGCCATTTAATGTCAAAAGGCAATGCTTAGATTATCTCTTATTAGAGATGGCCATTGATTGGCATTTTTGTGATGTGAATATTGCTTGCCACTTTTCAGCTCTAGCCTGAGATATTTTCTAGGTCTTGTTGCATTTGAACATGGACCACTTCAGTATCAGACGCGGATGGTGATGAACATTAGTCAATCATCAACGAACATTCACGCTTCTGATGGAGGGGATGTCATTGATGAAGCTGTTGCAAATGACTGGGGTTGAAACACTCCCTTAAGGAATTCTGTGGAGATGTCTTGGTGCTGAATTGACTGACCTCCAACAACTAGGAGAAAGTGAGGACTGCAGATGCTGGAGATCAGAACTGAAAAATGTGTTGCTGCAAAAGCGCAGCAGGTCAGGCAGCACCAAAGGAGTAGGAGAATCGACGTTTTGGGCATAAGCCCTTTTTCAGGAATGAGGAAGGTGTGCCAAGCAGGCTAAGATAAAAGGTAGGGAGGAGGGACTTGGGGGAGGGGTGTTGGGAATGCGATAGGGGGAAAGAGGTTAAGGTGAGGGTGATAGGCCGGAGACGATGTGGGGGCGGAGAGGTCGGAAAGAAGATCGCAGGTCAAGAAGGCGGTGCTGAGTCCGAGGGTTGGGACTGAGATAAGGTGGGGGGAGGGGAAATGAGGAAGCTGGAGAAATCTGCATTCATCCCTTGTAGTTGGAGGGTTCCTAGGCTGAAGATGAGGCGCTCTTCCTCCAGGTGTCATGTTGCCATGGTCTGGCGATGGAGGAGGCCAAGGACCTGCATGTCCTTGGCGGGGTGGGAGGGGAGTTAAAGTGTTCAGCCACAGGGTGGTTGGGTTGGTTGGTGAGGGTGTCCCAGAAGTGTTCTCTGAAACGTTCCGCAAGTAGGCGGCCTGTCTCTCCAATGTAGAAGAGGCCACATTGGGTGCAGCGGATGCAGTAAATGATGTGTGTGGAGGTGCAGGTGAATTTGTGATGGAAATGGAAGGATCCCTTGGGGCCTTGGAGGGAAGTGAGGAGGGAGGTGTGGGCGCAAGTTTTGCATTTCTTGCGGTTGCAGGGGAAGGTGCTGGGAGTGGAGGTTGGGTTGGTGGGGGGTGTGGACCTGATGAGGGAGTCGTGGAGGGAGTGGTCTTTTTGAAATGCTGATAGGGGAGGGGAGGGAAATATATCCCTGGTGGTGGGGTCTGTTTGGAGGTGGCAGAAATGACAAAGGATGATACGATGTATCTGGACATTGGTGGGATGGTAGGTGAGGATGTATTGCATCCACTGCACCGATGTGGCCTCCTCTACATTGGGGAGACAGGCCGCCTACTTGCGGAACGTTCCAGAGAACACCTCTGGGACACCCGCACCAACCAATCCAACCGCCCTGTGGCTGAACACTTTAACTTCCCACCCCCACTCCGCCAAGGACATGCAGGTCCTTGGCCTCCTCCATTGCCAGACCATGGCAACATGACACCTGGAGGAAGAGCACCTCATCTTCCGCCTAGGAACCCTCCAACCACAAGGGATGAATGCAGATTGCTCCAGCTTCCTCATTTCCCCTCCCCCCACCTTATCTCAGTCCCACCTTCTTGGACTCAGCACCACCTTCTTGATCTGCAATCTTCTTCCTGACCTCTCCCCTCCACCCATCCCCTCTCCGGTCTATCACCCTCACCTTAACCTCCTTCCACCTATCACATTCCCAACACCCCTCTCCCAAGTCCCTCTTCCCTACCTTTTATCTTAGCCTACTTGGCACACTTTCCTCATTCCTGAAGAAGGGCTTATGCCTGAAATGTTGATTCTCCTGCTCCTTGGATGCTGCCTGACCTGCTGCACTTTTCCAGCAACACATTTTTCAGCTCTGACCTCCAACAACCACAACTATCTTGCTATGTGCCAGGTGTGACTCTAACCATCAGAGAGATTTACCATTGATTAACATTGATTCCAGTTTTGCTAGGGCACGTTGATGCCATACTTTGTCAAATGCAACCTTGCTGTCAAGGACTGATAGTCTCACCTCCCGTCGGGATTTCAGCTCTTTTGTCTGTGTTTGAACTAAGGCTGTAATGAGGTCAGGAGCTGAGTGACCCTGCCAGAGCCCAAACTGAGTGTCACTGAGCAGGTTATTGCTGGGAAGATGTTGCTTGATAGCACTGTTGATGACACCTTCCATCACTTTACTGATGATTTCTTAATCTGTATCTTAATTAAAGAACATTTTTTCTCCCAGTGTTCCAAATTCTCACTGTGACCCAAATTCCCGGCAACTTACTTTGATGTCAATTCTTTCATACAACCCCATTGCATATCATTCACCTGGGACAAGAAGAGTCAAGCAGCCTCAGGAGTGGGATTGTCCAACATTGCTTACTCATCACAGATACAGGGTGCAATACATGGCAACCATGTTCCTTTCAGAGCACCCTACCACCCAACCTTCCAAGTTCAACAACATAAAAAGCTTTCATTCCACCAATGTGCTTAGCCGTGACCATTGATGCTACATTTCTGAGGCATGTACCAGATAAACAGGAAGCAGCCATATTGTATACAGCAGTCTTCCAAGAATGAAGATGAGAATGAGAATCAGGCCATTGATAAGGAAGAACAGGCTAGAGGATATGATAGAGTGATGTACGTTGAGTACAGAGAGAGCCTACTTGAAGAAAGTGAGAACTGCAGGTGCTGGAGATCAGAGTCGAGAGTAGGGTGCTGGAAAAGTATAGCAGGTCAGGCAGCATCCTAGGAGCAGGAGAATCGACCTTTTGGGCATAAGCCCTTCATCAGTGCCTACTTGAAACCCACTTCCAGGATAGATAAACCTTCTGTGCTTGTATGGCAAGTAGACCTAGATCAGTTCAAAGCGCATGTGAACCTAACTTTATTTTAATCCTTCAGCTTTTCTATTGCTGAGTAAATGTTTTCTTATCTATATGATTGTATACTTGACTTCTTCAATGGTTCCACTTTGAAGTGTCTATATTTACAGATCTAACTCACTATTCGGAAAGAAGCAGCAGTCAGTAAGACAGGGCATTAACATTGCATGATGCTGATGTTAGGTGGCTTTTAAATCTTCAGTCAAAATATGGAATCTAAATATTTTGCAGTGAAGTCCCTCCTGTTAGGCAGCAGTGAGGGAGCACCTCCTTTTGACCTTTTCCTTTATTGGTTAGCTTTTAACATTTCAGAGTTCACATAGTTGTCAACATTACCGTGAAATTTTCACATAACCTGTAAGACAACTTTTAACCTGAAAGAAGGAATTCTTTGTCAAGCATTCCCAGCAAATCAGTGAACTGTGAGGGAGAGTGGGGATGTGAGCTGTCTACTGTTCACCTCGAGTCTAGAGTGGTGGTGCATTCCCTTAAAAAGCTAGGACATGCAAAGAACCTGTCTGGCAGAAATATGTGGAATCATCACTCATTCCATACTCTCAATTACAAAGTACATGAAAGTGTGGAGGGTATGTACAAGATATGATTTGGCGATGCCAGTGTTAGACTGGGATGTACAAAGTTAAAAATCACACAACACCAGGTTATAGTCCAACAGGTTTAATTGGGAACACACTAGCTTTCGGAGCGATGCTCCTTCATCAGAATCACGTGATTTTTAACTTTGTGTTGGTAAATCGCTCAGACTTGCAATTAACCTGCAAATGTCCATGAAATGAATTGTGCCCACTGTCTGAATTAATGAAAGCTGGTGAAGGAGCGTCGCTCCAAAAGCTAGTGTGCTTCCAATTAAACCTGTTGGACTATAACTTGGTGTTGTGTGATTTTTAACTATGTACAAGATAAGCCTTGTCACAAGTTGTAGCCTCAGCATGGTTAAAGTGCAGCACTACGGCTGCAATCACCAATATGATAAAAATTGGTGCTACTCAAAATACAGGAGTGGTTTGAAACTTGAGTAATGTTTGGGTATTGCAACTTCTTTCACCTTCATGATGTCTAAGAAGGTTGTTCATTTCTCACATGGGGTCGACTTCCCAGAATCAACAGCCACAAAGACACTAGAGCAGACAATTTGCAAGTGTAACTGGACATATATTTGCACTCATGAAAGAAGCTCTTTAATGCCATGACATCCATGCCACCACTGAGCTCCAATAGTTTTCCTGGTTCTTCCTTTCTCTCCTACAATGCCAAGTGCAATCCAGAATCTGAAGCTGCCATGGGGGTATCCCGCTCTGTAGTTGGCCCTGCTGGCCTGGAAGTAGGGGGATGGTGATGCAGGAGAGGTGGTGAGTTGTCCCCTATGAGTGTGTAGGATGTGAGGAGAACAGGAAGGTTTTGTAGTTTGAGATGATGAGATGGGTGAGAACTATTAAGTAGAGCTCATGTATGCAATAGTGAGGGTTGTAGTCCATGAGCCTGGGTGAGCTGAGTGTGCAACGCACAGTGAGTGTGAAAGCCCTGTGAGATTGACAGTGGTTGCTGGTACTTACACTGACAGAGTGTTGATGGAACACCATAGTGAGAATGGCAGTTCATGGTTTGCAGAAACTGATGCACCTATTTGGAAATATGGGTTTTAAATACAGCGCCAGTTGCACAAACATTGGAAAGGTGAAATTTCTGCAGGTAGATTTTGAATCTTTGCTCCCAGAGCTAACCCCTAAGGCTCCAGGTGAATAGTCCAGTGACATCATCACTCTACCACTATCTCTGCCGAATCTTGTGGCCTCGGTTCGAACCTCCAAAGCAGCACTGAGACTTGGGTGGATTTTGCCTGTGCTGACTGGAAGCTGAGATGCCACCCATTCTTTTATGTCATGGGTAGGTCTGTGTGTGGTCAAGCAGTTGGCCTTGCATCAATATTGCAAATTCTGTATGAAGCCCTGTGCTGGGCTTAGCCATGCTCCTTGACAGTGAAAGAGACTATGCGGTTGGTCTTCCAATACATATCAATGTGCATGTCCATTAGTGTTCACCTCATTGAAACCTTGAAATATTCTTCAAGAGCAGAACTCATCTGCAACTTAATTCTCCAATGGCTTGTGAACATTTCTCTCCTCCAGGTTTAGCCAAAGTTCACTTATTCCAAATTATTCCATATTAAGGTGAGCGCAGTACCTGCACAGATGTAAAAAATGAGGTCTGCAGATGCTGGAGATCACAGCTGAAAATGTGTTGCTGGTCAAAGCACAGCAGGCCAGGCAGCATCTCAGGAATAGAGAATTCGACGTTTCGAGCATATGCCCTTCATCAGGAATGAGCTCATTCCTGATGAAGGGCTTATGCTCGAAACGTCGAATTCTCTATTCCTGAGATGCTGCCTGGCCTGCTCACACCTGCACAGATGGCCAGGTTTGTCAGATCATGTAGCAGTGTTGAGAAAGATGGGAATACAGAATCATCCTGAGGAGCTCAGGAATGCAGGCCTGCCTGTGTGAAGTTAGGAGTATAGGAACAGGAGTAGGTCATTCAGTCAATCGAGCTTGTTCCATAATGATTGAACACACCAGTGCCTTCTTCCCCATTCTGTTCCCATAACCCTACTTGCCTCTGGAAATCAGAAATTTATCAATATCTACTTCAAACAAAATTAAAGACCGAGCTTCTACAGCCCTCAGTGGAAAAGAATTTCAAAGATTCACAGGCCTGTGGGTAAAACACACCCTCCTCCTTTTAGACCTACGTGACATCCCCCTTATTTTTAAATTGTGCTCCTGGTTCTGATTCACCAACCAATGGAATTTTCATCCCTCCATATATCTTGTTTATCCCTTTCAGCATTTTGTAAATTTCAATAAGATCATGTCATTCTTCAAAAGACTATAGTTATACTTCCTCCTTTCCCATTGTTTAATCTTTCTAACCAGCCTTCGTTCACCAAGTTGATGAAAGGCTTTATAAAAATGTAAATATACTGCATCCACTGGCTTTCTTTTATCAGTTTTATGAGCAACATCTTCAACAACCTCCAGCCAGTTTGTCAAACATGAGTTCCCCTTCGTAAATCTATGTCCAGTGAGACTACAATTATCCAAGTGTCCATTTACCCCATCTTTTATAATAGATTTGAACATGTTCCCTACTACTGATAAAAGCCCATCGGATCTGTAACCCTGTTTTTTCTCTCACTCCTTTCTTAAATAGTTGGGTGATTTTTGCAACCTTCCAATTTGCAAAAATCATTCCAGAATAAATAGAATTTTGAAAGTTAATCACCAATGCTTCAGCGATCACTATAACCAGCTCCTCCAATACTCTAGGATAGAGATTATCAGGTCCTGAGGATTTATCAACTTTCTACCTCATTAATTTCTCCACAGCAGTCTTTGTAAAGTATTAATTTCCTTCAACACTTCATGATCCCTAGATACATGGATATCTTAAATTCCCCAGACAGGTCATCAAACAAAAAAAGAGATATTTAATCTTTGCCACAGTGAACTAGGATGTCATTTCTGGCTTCGGTTGTTTTGTCTATTGTTCTGTCTGAAGATTTGGTTTGAGAGTATCAAGCATGAGGTCTGAGAAAGGTGACAATGCAGTTGATATGGGCATATGTTTGCAAGGTCAAGCATTATGTGTTTGGTTGATGATGGTCGAATTGAAAGAGAAAGGAGCAGTTCCTGATGCCATGAAATTATTAATATCAAGTACAGTGGAAGTCACAATAATAACAAAACATGAAGCGCTTCTTAATATTTAATGGAAAAATATGTATACCTATCACTGTGAAAGAAAAGACACAACATAAGCCAAGAAGTAATAAATAGCTGTAAAATTATTATACATCCCTGAAAGTGTTTTAGGAATTTATCACAGCTGTAAGCATTGACATAAATTAGTTATAATTTTATTGGAATATTTGCCAATAATTTTTAATAAGCTACTTTTAAATGAGATCAAAAAGATGTAAATTATTTTCTCTTTACTGAAGTGCCTGTGGGTAGAAATTCAAATTCTTTAAAACTTGTGCTACCTGTTAATTCTTGGCAGCACTGTGCATTTAAATATAAATGTCTACCGAAATCTTTTCCCCACCTGAAGGATGTTAGCATTTTTACACCACCTTGACAAAGTATTACTGTTGAAATAAATACTTTTGCATTTAATAGTGCTTACAATGCTTCCCTGGATCTTATCAATATCAAAGCATCCCTCTATCCATCTATAAATGGTAATTTCCTGTTAATCTGGCTAATTGGAACCATCAAAAGGCAATTGAGTTATTTGTTATCACGGGATGATCAATTTATTCACTTAACCACACAGCAGTATCCAAGAAATATTCAGTTCAACATTGTGGCTCTAATATCAAAGGAGATGACATTTGGTCTTTAAATGGGGTCTACCAAAGTTCAATCCCAAAATCAAGATGAATCTGAGGGACCAATCTGAAGACATTGTCGGATAAATTTGAATGAGGTTATCATTGATGTGTGACATTTTACAGAGAAAAAATGAAAAGGAAATAAAAACTGTTGAATCTTTCATAAGGAATAGGAGAACAGTGACTCCTACGGAGCTGGATACCCAGATCATTAAAAATAGGAAGACAAACTGATGGAAGAAATGCTTGTATTGAAATCATTCTTTTCATGTCCTCAGAACATGTAAAGCCATTTCACATCTCATTAATTGCTTTTGAAGTGCAGCTATTATTTTGTTGGTTTAAAGGAGATAGCCAACTTGAACCGTAAGGTCCCACAAATATCCGTGAGAGGAGAGATCAGATAATGATATCAATTAAGGAATGACTATTTATCCAGAATAACATGAAAATGCCTTGCTCTTCTTCAACAAAATATCATGGATTATCGATTAGGTAGCATTTTGTTTATTATTTTGTGTAAATTTGTACAAAATTATTCATTGGAACAACAGCCAAAATACTGGAGTTGATTTCTGACTCAAGGTACATCAGGAAGTAGAGATATAATGCCTCCCCATCTCATAGGCCTGAGGTCACCAGCTGGAAGACCATTCAATTTTAGTGTTCACTAATACTTCATGGATGGGCTGCCAATGACAAATGAGTGCCAACAGCCATTAGGTTGCAAGGACAGGACATGATAGATTGTACATTATGCAACTGAGCCAGAAAATGCTTCCAGTCCCTCTGTGTTCCCCCGCAACCACTGACTAGTCATTTGGCCAGGTGGAGCTTCTGCACTGAAAATATTTGTCCATTGAGTTGCAACAGACAGAGCACAAAATCAAAATTGCAATGAACATGTAAAGATATTAGGGGCGTCAATTTAAAATATTACTGAAATCCAGTCTTTTTTTATTGAGGTGATGGTTACCTAAATTTTGACACTTTTAAATATTGCATTAGATAACTTTTCCCCATCTTTAAGCCAATCTATTCCCCATTCGCATTGAAAAGTTAAAAAGCCAGTGATATGGAGCAAGCTGCCTCATTGAGAACAGTTTTGGATGTCCTACTTTGGGAAAGTATTATTTCTGAAGAGTGTACATGAAAGAGACTGATACCATTTGTGAGAGGTTTTGTTTAGAAGAGAAGAGTGAAAATAATCTCATCTGTAACATAGAGGAATTGGAGCATAGGAACATTATGACAGAAACAGGCCATTCAGCCTCCCTAACCTATTCCAACAATCAATGAGATCATGGCTGACCTGTGGCCTAACTCTGTATACCTCCCTTCAACCCATATCATTTGTTGAAGAAAAAACATCCCTCTCAGATTTAAAATTAACAACTGATCTAGTGTCCACAGTCTTTGGAAAAGAGAGTTCTCCAAACACCTACCACCCTTTGTGTGTAGGAGTGCTACCTAATATCACTCTTGAACAGTCTGGCCCTAATTCCCAGATTATGTCCCCTAGTTCTAGAATCATCAATCAGTGGAAATGGTTTAACTTTATCAAACCTATGTTTTCCTGTTAGTATCTTCAAGACTTTGATCAGATCACCCCTTAACTTTCTAAATTATAGAGAAAGCATATCTAATTTGTATAATCACTCCTCGTAACTCCTGAAGTCCAGATCTCATTTCCGTAAACCTAACTCGTCTTCCTCCAAGACCAATATATCCTTCCAAATATGTCATTTCCAGATCTGCCCACAATGCTCCAAGTGGATAAAGTAAATGGGAGATTTCAAAGAATTATTCAACCATGGGAAATTTTGATGAAGGTAAAAGGGAAACATTTTTTATTGTTTAATGAATTAATAAATGGAGAACAGATTTTAAGAACCTGATCAACAGCAAAAAGGGAAGATGATATGAGGATAATGTTACAAAAAGGAAACAGAAAGCCCAGCTAGAAACTATGGGCTGGATATAATGCACCCCCATTTGATGGATTTAAGGAGGGATGACAAGTTAAATTCAGCAGATGGCCTGCCCATCATCTGTCTGCCCACACAAACATCAGGACTGCAGGTGGCGTTGATGTTGTCCATTCTCCACTGAACAAATTGAGGCAACTGGACAAACAATACAAGCTCAAGGGTCTCATCCCAACACCAGATGAAATGCAGGCTAACTTAATAGGGCACCTGCCTCCTATCCGCAAAAATAATCCTGAAATTCCAGTTACATGCCAATTTAACACACCACTGTTCCCTGGCCTTCACCTCTGTATTTATCAAGTATTTATTGTTGGCAGTGTGGAGGAACAGAGGGATCTGAGTGTGCAAGTACATAGATCCCTCAAAGTTGCTACCCAAGTGGATAGGGTTGTTAAGAAAGCATATGGGGTTTTGGCTTTCATTAACAGGAGTATTGAATTTAAGAGTCGCAAGGTTTTGCTGCAGCTCTACAAGTCCCTGGTGAGACCACACTTGGAATATTGTGTCCAGTTCTGGTTGCCCTACTATAGGAAAGGGTGCAAAGAAGGTTTACCAGGATGCTGCCTGGACTGGAGGGCTTGCCTTATGAAGAAAGGTTGAATAAGCTCGGATTTTTCTCTCTGGAGAGGAAGAAGAGAGGAGACCTGATCGAGGTGTACAAAATAATGAGTGGAATAGATAGAGCAGGATTGACTGGTACGAGAAGTCATAGGTTGAAGATATTAGGAGGAAGGTATAAAGAAGACATCGGGGAGAGTTGTGAATGCATGGAATGCATTGCCAGCTGTGGTGATGGAAGCAAAGTCATTGGGACATTTAAGCGACTGCTGGATATGCACATGGATAGCAGTGAGTTGAAGGGTGTGTAAGTTAAGTTACTATATTTTGCATTTGGATTAAGTCTCAACACAACATTGTGGGCCTAAGTGTCTGTTCTGTGCTGTACTTTTCTATGTTCTATGTTCTATTTAACAAAAACAGAAGTTGCTAGAGAAATTTAGCACGTATATATTTCAGGATCAATGCCCCTTCTTCAGAACTGATAATGGCTAGGAAAAGGCCAGTATATATGCTGCAGACAAGGGCTGGCAGAGGGGAAGGAGGGAGGGTGAAGGAGTAAATGATCAGCAGAGATGAAACCCAGAGGGTGAGCAAACAGCAGTCAGACAGACAGAGGCATCAGGAAATGGCAAGTTAGAGAGAAACAAAAGCTGGTAATGGAGTCTATTGAAAAGTAAAAATGGTTTGGCTATGGTGAAAACAGCCAATGTTATAAAACGTAGAACAAAGAACAGTACAGCACAGGAACAGGCCCTTTGGCCCATGATGTTGTGCCAAACATGACGCCAAATGAAACTAATCCCTTCTGCCTGCCATTGGTCCATGTTCCTCCATTTTCTGCATAATCATGTGCTTATCTATAAGTCCCTTAAATGTCCCTATTGTATCTGTCTCCACCACTACTCCTGGCAGTGCATTCCAGATTCTTACCACTCTCTGTGTAAAAAACATGCCACTCACATCTCCTTTGACCTTACCCCTATCACCTTAACTGCATGTCCCCTAGTATTGGACATTTCAACTCTGGCCTTTTCAACTCTAACCGTCAACCCTATCTATGCATTGCATAATTTGAAAGATTTCCATCAAGTCTCCCCTAAGCCTACACCACTCCAGAGAGAACAACCTAAGGTTTTCTAGTCTATCCTTATAGCTCATACCCTCTGATCCAGGCAGCATCCTGATAAACCTCTCTGCATCCTCTCCAAAGCCTCCACATCTTTCCTATAATGTGGCAACCAGAATTGAAACAATACTCTCAGTATGGCCTAACCGAATTCTTAAAAAAGTGCAACCTGAAATCCTGACTCTTGTACTCAATTCCCTAACCAATAAAGGCAAGAGTGCCACACACCTTCTTTACAACCCCATCTTCTTATGTGGCTACTTTCAGGGAGCTTTGGACTTGAACCCCAAGATCCCTCTGCACATCAATGTTGTTCAGTGTCCTGCCATTAACTGTATATTTTTCCTTAACATTTGATCTCCCAAAGTTCCACTTACCCATATTAAACTTCATCTGCCATTTCTCTGCCCACATCTGCAACTGACCTATATCCACCGTATCCTTTGACAACTTTGTGTACTATCCACAAGTCCACCAATCTTTGTATCTTCTGCAAACTTACTAACCCACTCATATGCATTTTCACCCAAGTCAGTTATAAATATGTCATAAACAGCAGAGGTCCCAATATGGATCTCTAAGGGACACCACTAGACATGGGCCTCCAAACTGAGGGACTCTCCAGGGTTAGGGATGTGGGGCTGACTAAAGGACATGGAAGGAGGTGTTCAGGTACTAAGATAATCAACCTGAAGGCTGCAGGTTGTCCAAATAGAAAATAAGGTGTTGTTCTTCCAACTTGCGCTAAGCTTCGCTGGAACACTGCAGCAAGCCTGAGACAGAGATGATGGCTAGAGAACAAGGTGGTGTGTTACAGTAGCAGGTAACTGGAAGCTTGGGGTTATTTTTGCAGATAGGATGCAGATGCCCCATAAAGCCCTATATTTCATCTCCCTAGTGTAGAGAAGACCATATTGTGAGCAGCATTTAACTGAAAGAGGTACATGTCAAGCAGCCAGGCAGGCACATTTCCCCGCACATGTTGGTGCTGGTAAGGGAGCTTTCTTCCTTAACTGGCTCCTGTGACCAGTGGAAGATTTCTCAGCACCCACTCCCCCTCCCACTTCCCCAATTGGCCTCTCACATCACAGACCCTAATCCCCTCATCAATCCATGCCCCACTACATTGCCAATTAACAAATAAATAAAAAAATTCCAATCCATCGCAATTCACCTCCTCATGGAACGACTACAATACTGCTTGTTTTACGATACTAATATACCAACTGCAGGTGGCCTCTGACTAACATACCTATCAATGGCCATCTCCAAAAAGAGAAAGCCTAACCATTATCCCTTTTGATGTTCAATGACATTGCCATTGCTGAATGCCCCATAATCAACATCCTAGGGATTATTCCTGACCAGAATCTGAACTGGACTATTCATATGCATATTATGGCTATACTACACCTAGAAGCTAGGAACTGTGCAGTGAGTAACACACCTCTTGTTGCCCTGTTGTAAGTAGTCTGTCACTACTTACATGGCACAAGTGAGGTGGGACATTTCTGTGTTTTCTTCATGAGATGTGGCATCAGTGGCTAGACCAACATTAATTGCTCATTTCTAATTACTCTTGAGAAGATGGTGATGATGATCTGTCTCTTACATGATAGTAGTCCTTGGATTTTCGGGGCACCCACAGATCTATTAGAAAGTGAGCGCTAGGATTTTGCTCAGTGAGAGTAAGAGAACCACATTACAGTTTCAAGTTGGACTTGTGTGCTAATTGGAGGGGAACTTCCATATTGTAATGCATTCATGCATCCTTTGCCTTTATCCTCCTAGGTGGTGGAGAGTCACATGCTCGTGGGTGCTGTCGAAGAATTCTGGTTAAATTATTACAGTGCATCTTGTCAATGTTTCACACTGCTGTCATTCTGCATCAGTTGGTGAGGGAGTGAATGTTGAATGTGGTGGACAGATTAGATTACTTACAGTGTGGAAACAGGCTCTTCGGCCCAACAAGTCCACATTGACCTGCCGAAGCGCAACCCACCCATACCCCTACATTTACCCCTTCACCTAACACTACGGGCAATTTAGCATGGCCAATTCACCTGACCTGCACATCTTTGGACTGTGGGAGGAAACCGGAATACCCGGAGGAAACCCACGCAGACACGGGGAGAATGTGCAAACTCCACACAGTCAATCGCCTGAATCGGGAATTGAACCTGGGTCTCTGGTGCTGTGAGGCAGCAGTGCTAACCGCTGTGCCACCATGCAGCCCACAGGGTGCCAATCAAGCAAACCAGTTTGCCCTGGGTGGTGTCAACTTTCTTCAATATTGTTGTGGCGGAACACATCCAAGCAAGTGGAGAGTGCACCATCACACACTTGTGCCTAGTAGGTGGTGACAGACAATGGGGAAACAGGAGGTGTGGTAGTCACTGCATAGTTCCTAGCTTCTAGGTGTAGTATAGAAATAATATGCATATAAATAGTCCAGTTCAGATTCTGGTCAGTGGTAATCCCTAGGATGTTGATTATGGGGCATTCAGCAATGGTAATGTCATTGAACTTCAAAAGGGATAGTGGTTGGGCTTTCTCTTGTTGGAGATGGCCAATGGTATGTAGTTGTGTGACACAGATGTTACTTGTCACTTATTAGCCTCAGCCTGGATGTTATACAGGTCTTGTTTCATTTTGACATGGACTATTTTAATGTCTGAAAATGGTGCTGAACAACTTGCAATCATTGGCAAACATTTCTAGTTCAGACCTTATGATGGAGGAAAGGTCATTGATGAAGCAACAAATTTGGTTGGGCCTGAGGAACCCATGCAAAAATGTCCTGAAGCTGAGATGATTGCCTCTAAGTACAACCATCTTCCTTTGTGTCAGGTATACCTGATTAGCAGAGATTCTGATCACAGTTTTGTTAGAGCAACTCCTTTGTAAGTAGCACTTGGTAACACTGTGTCTAACCCTTTTCATCAAGTTGATTATCAAGAATAGACTGATTGGCGGTAATTGGGCATGTTCTTTTCTCCTGGTTATTGTGGGCAAGACATACTTGGGAAATTTTTCATATTGTTGGGTAGGTGCCACAGAGGGAGTTGAATTGATTGAAAATTGGAACTCAGGAGAAAGTCAACTGAAATCATGCTCTCAGCACTTCAGGCTGAAGATGGATGCAAATGCTTAAGCCTTATCTTATACACTGATGTGCCGGACTCCCATATCATTGAGGATAGGGATACGTGTGGAGATGCCTCTTCCTATCAGTGGTTTAGTTTATGTTTGGATGGGACAGAACTGCAGAACTTAGATCTAATACATTGTTTATGGAATTGCTTGCCACTGTATAATGTTTGCTATTTCTACTTCTTGCCATGCAAGTAGTCCTGTGGTGTAGCTTCACCTCATTTTTAAGTGTGCTATATGCCCTCTTGCACTGTTCCCTGAACTTGGTTTGATGGTAATTATAGATTAGGTGGTATGACAGGTCATGAGGTCACAGATTGTGGTTGAATACAATTCTGCTGCCGCTGATGATGCAAAGCATATCACAAATGCAGTTTTGAGTTGCTGGATCTGTTTAATGTGGCGAACAACACAGTGAGGGATCTTCAATGTGAAGATGGAACTTTGTCTCCACAAGAACTGTGTGGTGTGCACGCCTGTGATACTACTGTGAATGGATGGGTCTGGTGAGCACAAGATAAAGTCCAAATTTCTGTCTCATCCATTGCATCTCAACCTGCCGCAGACCCAGTCTAGCAGTGATACTGTTCAGAACTCAGACCCCTCAGGCCATTGTTGCGTCACTGAGCTACATCTGATGATGTAGTTGAATTCTCCCTTCCAAAGTACATTCTGTTCTGGACACACTCAAAGTTTCCTCTAAGAGGTGCTCAAATGGAGGAGGAATAATGCATCTGTCAAAAGAGAGCAGTATGTGGTAACCCTACCATGGGAGCACTCCATGTTCTCTGGTGACATGTTTCCAGAGATTGCATTGTGCTCCATATAATTCAATCAAATGATAGAAGCAAACCTTTAGTTACTTTTAAAAGGGAAGTGGATAAATATTGAAGTGAGAAGGAATATGGGAAAGAGGCATAAGTATTAATGACCTCATATAATATGTTTTCTGCAGGTGCCTTCATATCCTCCAATCCTTTTCTCTCCACTTGGGAAAAGTTCATTCATAAAACCTCTTCCTTTATTTCATTAAAATTAATGAGGAAAACAAAGGCTGAAATGGATCACTTATATGGGAAATGTGAAATGCACTAGTAACACATCACCATCTACTGGCTATTTTAGATGGTTATTAGATATACGAGGAAGGGACTTTTTAAAAATACATTCATTCATGGGATGTGCTCATTGCTGGGTAGGCCAGCATTTACTTACCAATCCTAACGTTTGAATCATTCATAATAATCAATTTCAAAAACTCTGCTATGAAATGTACCTGTTGGCCACTGGGAAATATATGAGGTAAAATGAATGTTCCAACTCCTGGAGCGCACTTTAATTGGATCAGTTGGTAGATTTATTATTTTACAAGTTACACTATATGTTATTGCTGATATGATGTTATCTATGTTATCAATCACACTCTCCTCGGCAAAAAAAATTTCAATTTTGTGAGTAACATAATGAATCAATTGTTATTTTCAATAATGGTAGAGACTGCAGAACGTGATGTCAAATTGTTCAAACAAAATTGAGCTTTATTAATGTTGAAGTTTTGCAACAATTATGTTCTATTTTGGTTAACATACAAATACTTGAAAACAATGCATTTTAAAATGCCAGAATAAATGTTAATGATGCATTGACTCATTTGATTTCTCATTAAAGCAAATTGCTTTGCATGACCATGCAAAATAGGAGCAATAACATTGTGAAAACACTGGTCGGCAATAAAAGGCTGGACGTGGATTAACTGATGGAGTAAACTTTACAAAATACAATTTCCTCTGTGAGCAAGGTGTAGCAAGATATTAAGTGGATTAAATAAATAAATTTTGTGTAGGGTTTTAGTGTAATTTAGTGTAATTGCTTATTGTCCAGTAATTTTATGACAATATAGGCTCAGGAAATGCTGAGGTTGAGAGTTTAAACCTCACCTAGAGCCAACCATCCTTTATCTGTTAGACAAGACTAAGCTCGTAGCGCTTGTCACTTAGTCAGAAGCCTATTGATTTATGCTCCACTCTCGGATTTGAGATCAAACTGAAGGCTGACACTTTGGTATGATGCTCAGGAAATGCTGTACTTCTGGCAGCTTGCCTTTTGGAAGGAATGTTAAATTGTGGTCTATCTGACCCCTTAGAGGGTTGTAAAAATTCCTGTGCTGTTATTCTGAGAGAGTTAGTTAGAGCCAGTGTCTTGACCAATGCTTATTTCTCAATTAACATCACAAGAAAAACCCTGAATTTCTTTTTATGGGAACTTGCTGTGTACAAATTGGTTTCTACACACATTACAACAGAGTTCATAGGCAGGCCTTTTGCACTGAGATAGTGGGAGGGATAATTATGTACCATCAGCCAACCAGCCAATTTGCTAGCACCCCTCTGCCCTGGGCTTTTTTTTTGGGGAATGCCAGATTGAATGCTCTTCTCCTGTGCAGATTGGATTTTTCAGTTGGCAGGCAGTCAGTCCACAGCAGCCAGTGAGCTGCCTCCTATTTCTGGCGGTGTGGGGAGAACCCATATCATTCCATTATTTTTCAGGTCAGCATCTCTTCCATTTTCTGCACAAACAACTCAAGGTTTAGTCAGTTGGCAGGAGTTGGTTGAATGTCAGTAGTCAAGTCAGAGCTTAGTTGAGTGCTATGGGTTTAGTGAGATTGGGCTGGAGTTGGTCAGGTTGTGTCATGGCAGAGTAGCAGGGGACTCAGAGGAGTAGTCTAGGTTTAAGGGAGTGGTCATGGGGGTCAGTGGAAATTTGAGGGGTTTGATGAGATAATTAGATAATAAGAGGTTACTTTTGGGGATCAGTGCGAGAGTCAGCTAAGATGTGGTTAGTTGTAGGTCAGGTCAAAGAGTAGTGGATTTTGAGATAGTCAGGGGCGTGGTTGGAGGATCAGGCATGTAGTTGGAGAAATTTAGAGGGTTAGGGGTGCAGTTGAAGGGTCAGAGTTAATCAGAGTATAATTGGAAGAGGTAGGGTCCTGTGGAAGTCAGAGGTGTGAATTTCATTGATACCGATTAGATAAGACTGTTTTGAAAATCTGTTTTAACATTATCTGGATATCTATCAAGTCAAAACCATCCCCAAGTCTCGACGTCAGAGTTGGAGACATTTTTGGTTAATCCTGGGTGCAGAGAAATTGCAAATTGGAAATTTAAGTTTTGCAAGCAACTCCTGCAGTCAGGACTTCCAAAAACTCTTAATGCATTGTCTTTGAGCTATGCCCAGTCTGATAATAATACACAGCCTCTGGGTGGAGTCAATTCAATAGAATCTAACCATTCTCATGATGGAGATATGGCATGTGCTCTCTATTTCTTGTTTGACATAGGTACTATGTGGAAGAGTTTCTGTAACCTGTATATAGTTACTTCTATGTAATAAACTACATTTTATTGTGGACGAAAAGATCCCCTCATGCTGAGATCCACACCCCCAACAGACTGAACTATCCCTTCTCCTAGAAAAGAAAGAAGGATTGGTAACACCACTCTAGTCCAAACACATGCCCACCAGAGGGTCAGAACTAAATATCAGATCATTTTATAACAAACAGGACATGGGTATAATATCTCATCCAAAAAAGAGCACCTCTAATAGTGCAACACTCAGTACTACATTGGAGACACTTTTAATTTTTTCGGGAATGTGGTGTCAGTGGTTCGGCCAGTATTTGTTGCCCCTCCCCAATTATCCTGGAAAAGATCGAGTGAGTTGCCATTTTCAAACACCATAATCTGCGGGATATAGAGTTGTTCAGAAGAGTGTTCCGGAATTTTGTCTCTGCAATATTGAAGGTATGGTAATATAATTCCAAGTCAGGATGGACAGTGGCTGAAGGGAGATTTGCAAATGGTGGTGTTCTTGTGCATCTGCACATGAATGGAATGGAGCCTCTTCCTATTGGTGGTCTCCACAGTGTTGTGAAAGGCTCTCTCAATGCCATTGTGTGTGCAGTCAATAGCGCTTTGAACCAGAGGAATGCAGCTATGTTCTTGAATCCAACTGCCTGAGCTGTAGCACTGACCTCATTATCAGGAAAGAAATGAATCGGTATGAACTCACACAAATAACATCACTCACTGCCTTAAAGTATTTGCAGGTGCACGAATGAGAGATCCCATACAGATCACCTGTTGCTCCCTGGAAAGAGCCAGTCACATTGAAGTTTAAGCAACTGTCACTTTCATATACTGGAAAGATGTCCCTCACCATTGTCACCCCATCCCCCACACCCTATCACTCCTGTAGGTCCCAGTACCACATCAACAATGGAAGTTTGCATTGCAGAGATAATGGTACAACTTGGTGAAAGTGTATATACAGGTAAAAGGAATACGATAAACTGGGTTATAAATATTACATTTCCATGGTGGTTTGGTGTGGAATGTGAGGACATAGATATGAAAGATTAAATATGAGTTATACTGAACAGCTATCAGGAGAATCTTTTTTTTAAACTATGGCTTGTGAGGTTATAAAAAATGCTGACAGAATCAGTAACTGAAGCAGAGGGCATTTCGACATTCAGTAATGTTGGAATAATTGCAGGAAAAAAGGAATTAACAGGATAAGGGACTATGGCAAACAGGATGAAGATTGCTGTTTATGTGTAGAGTGAATACCAGTTATATGGACTGGATGAATCAAACATGTTATTCCCATGTTACAATTACATTGCTATTCTACTGCCTGATGGAAATAGAGAAAGAGATGCAACGGAATATTCCAAAAGTAATGCATGCAGCTCTGCGATAAATTGCTATCAACAGATTCCAGAGGTTGACATTTGAACTATTAAAAAATGCAGCCATGTGCTTGTGGCAAAATTGGATCAATTGTTCTTATGCCAGGATAAGAAGGCTGGACTCAATAGTGTAAATGTCACAGGCTGGCTGACAGATGCTGGTTTCCCAAAGATCTGAACTGAACAGTTCCAGCATTAAAATGTTCCTGAGATTCAGGTTCCAATTAATAATTGTTAATATGATGTCAATTAATTGCTATTAAAACCAACTGTAAGTAAAATTAATTACTAAAAAATTGGAAAATTATAGTGATAAAGTTAGAGACTGATTGTAAAGCAATTAATTATGTTCTATAGTTAGGTCTGTGGGAATGTAGGTAAGATGTCTTTGGAGTGTAAATGATAAAGATATTTCCTGGACATTTAATTTAAAAGGTTCTGTCATTATTGAAAGGATTTTGTGTGCTTAAAATCATTCCAAGTCTGCTTTTTAAAGGATTGTGGAGCTGGTAAGTTTTAAAACCATCCATTTCAAAGCATTAACGTGAGGGACAAATATAAAATTGGTCATTGAGTACAAAAGAGTATAATGCTTGCTTCAAGCTGTAAGCCTTAATTTACAATCTACCCCTTGTATGAATGATACATGTAGCATATAGCACAAGTGAAGTGCACAATTGCTTTAGCTCAATTGTATAGAAAATCCATTACTTAAGACAGCTTTAGGCATGGCTGAATTATGTCATCTTTCTCCCTAAGTGTATTAAACCCAATGACATATCTTCATGCTTAAAATATTCATTGGGCTTCCATTAAAGTTTAAGTGTGAGGAGGAATGTCAGGAAAACATTTTAATACACGATCTTTGTTCTTTATCATATTTCAAATCTCAATCCAAAAATGTTAACTTAACATAGAATCCTTACAGTGTGGAAGTAGACCATTCCACTCATCGAGTCGACACTAACCCTCTGAAGAGCAGCCACCCTGACCCATCTCCTCCTACCACCGCCACTACCCTATCCCTATAACCCTGCAATTACCATGGCCAATCCACCTAACCTGCACATTTTTGGATTGTGGGAGGAAACTGGAGTACCCGAAGGAAACCCACACAGACACATGCAGAATGTGCAAACTCCAGACAGACAGCCACCCAAAGCTGAAACTGAACCTGGGTTCCTGGCTCTGTGAGACAGCAATGCCAACCACTGAGACACCATGCCACCTCCAAAGCCAATGTGCCGCTCCCATTTATAATTTTGAACAGTAGTATACTTTCAATGTATTACCATATCTTTATTTATAGTCTGCTGTATCTCCTTTCCATTTCTCCTCAGAGTTGTCTTGTCCATTTCTTCACTTATTCATTTCTCAAATCAGTGTTGGTTTCTTTAGATGCTGGAATCCATTTGCACTGTCAGTTCTCATGTCTGAATGCAGACCGTGAGCTGGGGCTAACTCTTGGACCACAGACATCATGATCATCAAGATGAAGTCCTGAGAATAATGTTGTTTCACAGTATTGCAATGAGAAACGATGCTGATGAGAAGCTCACATGGGGAAATGTCAGACTCAGAATCCATTTCTTTCTATCCTTTAGTATCAATGTAATATTACTGATTATTCACCACACATTTCCTCAAAGCACCATTCTTCATTAGGAACACTGGACCATGCTCCCACTCTTCTGGCTTTCTACTTTCTTTAATTTTCTACAGCTATAAGTAGCTAATAATCAGACATAAACTTGTTTTGTTAAGTTACTTTGTCTTACCTTTGTTCTGATTGCTCAACTGTAACTTCTTCACTTCATCTATGTCCAACTTGACTGAATACAGGGCAAGAACTGAACCCCTGATCTTCCTGTCTGGATGACTTATAGAGTCATACAGGTCTACAGCATGGAAATGGGCTCTTTAGCACAACCTGTACATGTCACTCAGTTTTCACAATTAAACTAGTTCCATTTGCCTTTGTTTGGTCTATATTCCTCCCTACCTATCCCATATACCTGTCTAAATGTTTCTTAAGTAAAAACATTGTACTCGCTTCCACCACTACCTCTGGCAGCCCATTCTACCCCTATGTGAAAAAAATTGCCCGCAGACCCATTTGTATCTTTCCCCTCTCACCTTAAGCCCATGCTCTTTGTACTGTGTTGTAATTTACCCTTGAAGACATCTAAGAGTAAAATCATTTTTAATAATTATGTTTGTGCTTGGAAGAGAAATATCAAAAATCATTTCTAATATTAAGATTTAATTCTGCTAATCACAACAATTTGTATTGTCATATAAACACTGTAAGATGTGCAATACATCAGATGTGCTTTGAATTTACATGTATATAATATTATTAACAATGTCTTTGAATTTTTTTTATATTGATTGGGAACATTATCAAATGAATAAGAGTTACTGTATGATTATTGATGTACATAACTGATTAAGACTAAAACAATATGATTAGTAAAAACACATAGCATTCCTAGTACAAAGCATTGTACTCACTCTGCTTAAAAGCATCTTGACTGATATTTTCATGGATGCTAAGTAAGCAATGGTCATCCAACCCAAATATATACATAATAGTGTTCCAATTAATGAGATATTTAATTCATGAATCAGGCAGTGTGCTGATAATTGTACTGAATAGTAACCTAGAGGATGTGAGTTTAAATCAAACCATAGCTAATAGTGAAACTGAATTTAAATAAACTTAATTACTTCACACATCAGAAAAGATCGTAGAATCCCAACAGTGTGTAAGCAGGCCATTCAGTCCACACTAAACCTCCGACGAGTATCCCAATCACATACACACCTGCACCCTTAAACACTGTGTTTCCCATGGCTAATCCACTTGGCCTGTC
This sequence comes from Hemiscyllium ocellatum, assembly GCF_020745735.1. Classification (NCBI taxonomy): domain Eukaryota; kingdom Metazoa; phylum Chordata; class Chondrichthyes; order Orectolobiformes; family Hemiscylliidae; genus Hemiscyllium; species Hemiscyllium ocellatum. Next base: position 102,329,155 of record NC_083401.1, read on the forward strand.
ATTCCGTGAACATTATCCCTGCATGCCTTTGGACAGTGAGAGGAAACTGGAGCACCAGTAAGAAATCCACCCACACACGGGTAGAATGTGCAAGCTCCATACAGACATTTGCCCAAGACTGGAATCAAATCCCAGTCCCTGGGCTGTAAGACAAGTGCTAACCACCGAGCCACCATGCTACATTTGTGCACAGACATCAGAAACCCTGTACATGGTAGGATTATATAAAACATCAAATTTGATTTGTAGAAAAAAGCTGCTTTCCATTACAGAAGCTCAGTAATAAAATGATAAATGTTTTGCATAATGAACAAAATAAAACAAAGAGGAACATTTGCTTTACTCAGTGATTGGCATGGTTTGGAAAGGAGAAGATACAACAGTAATTTTCAAAAAGGAATTGGATCTATATTTGTGAAGGAAAAGCTTTAAAAGCTTATGGTGGAGGGACATGCCAGTGGGACTACTTTATCTTAAGCCACCTTGAATTATTCTACAACAAAAACAGAAATTGCTGGAGAAAACTCAGCAGGTCTGGTAAAATCTGCGGAGAGAAAACAGAGTTAATGCTTTGGGTCCAGTGACCCTCCTTCAGAACCTGAAACACAAACTCCGCTTTCCCTCTGCAGCTGCTGCCAGAACTACTGAGACTTTTCCAGCAATTTCTGTTTTTGTTTCTGATTTCCAGCAGCCACAGTTCTTTGGGATATTTTTGAACAATTCTACAATTTGTTTTTGTTTGGTGAGTTAAAAATGATCTTGCTTTCTCTAGTAGGTACATCCAGACAAGTTTTACTATAAAAGTTAAAAATATGTTTCAGAATCTCCTTTTAATACTGACCTTACTACTCAATATATTAATTGACCACCACACCAGGTCAAACATATTGATACACATTGTTCAGTTCAAGGCACCTGTTGAACTAATCAATTTTTTTATGAATAGGACTTGTTTAGGCATAATAGGTTATCAATTGGCATCCATACAACATATTGAATAAATGATACTTGTTGCTTTAAGCCATCTCTCTGTGCGGAGCTGGCTTTTATCACTCTGTAAAAATCTGTTGCTCTGAGCTAAACTATAAAACTGTCGGGAAGTAAAAGTTTAGCTGCATTTAAGCCATCACAAGATGTCATTTATGAGATTGTATTATTCTAGTCTGTAGGAGGTGATATATTTATGTCACTGTAGTCTATTTATAAATTACTTTTTAATGATCGGTTTAAATACAACAGTTACAGGCAATTATTCAGCAGTATGAGCAGGGTAATTTAGTTTCACTTATTGGAAGGCACAATTTGTCAATCAATGATGAGTTGCAATGTGTCACACAAAATTATTTTCATTTAAAATGGCTTATCATGATTGTAGCAGAGAGGTGATTGAGTTTGTCAACAGTCCTGCCAGCCAAAATGGGATTGAAGAAGGTTTACTGGCATGCATGGTGAAAGATATGGATGATGGGGCCGATATCATAGTTCAGGTCACCCCCCTCATTGATATGAACACACCAAGGGCATCAAATCAGTTATATTAGTAATACTCAGAGACCCCCAAGGCCTTCAATACTGTGGGTAGCCCTTCAGCTTAGGAACAACTGAAACACAATTCAGAGCTTTACTTTGCCTTTATTAAGAAATAAAATGAATGAGAACAAGACTAGGGAAATAATCATGGGGGATCAGGAAATAGTACATGAGTTGAATAAATATTTTGCGTCATTCTTCATATGAGATGACACTAATAACATTCCAAAAGTAAGAATAAGCAAGGAACAAAGTGGCGAGTGGAAATAAATGCAAAATTTATCATCAGAGAAAAAGTGCTAGGAAAGTGAATAGGGCTAAATGCCAATAAGTCCCCTGGAGCTGATGGGATGTTTCCTCAAATATTAATGGAGTAGCTATAGAAATGGTGGATGGTCTGATTGTAATTGAGGAAGAATGCCATAGGGACCAGTGCTGGGCCACAATCATTTACAATATGTATTCATTGACTTAAATGACGAAACTGAATGTACTATAGACAAGTACAAAAGGGTAACTAAGGAGAGAATAGGGCCCCCCAAATTTCAGAGCTGAAAATGTGTTGCTGGAAAAGCGCAGCAGGTCAGGCAGCATCCAAGGAACAGGAAATTCAACGTTTTGGGCATAAGCCCTTCATCAACGTCAAATTCCCTGTTCCTTGGATGCTGCCTGACCTGCTGCGCTTTTCCAGCAACACATTTTCAGCTCTGATCTCCAGCATCTGCAGACCTCACTTTCTCCCCCCAAATTTCAGCAAGGCAGCCTTTGTGTGGAGCTGCAGGAAATGGGGGAGATACTAAATGAATATTTTGCATCAGTATTTACTGTGGAAAAGGACAGGGAAGATATAGAATGTAGGGAAATAAATGGTGACATCTTGCAAAATGTCCAGATTACAGAGGAGGAAGTGCTGGATGTCTTGAACCATATAAAGGTGGATAAATCTCCAGGATCCAATCAGGTGTACCCAAGAACTCTATGGGAACCTAGAGAAGTGATTGCTGGGCCTCTTGCTGAGATATTTGTATCATCGATGGTCACAGGTGAGGTGACGGAAGACTGGAGGTTGGCTAACATGGTGCCACTGTTTAAGAAGGGCGGTAAAGATAAGCCAGGGTGGGCAAGCTGTTGGAGGGAATCCTGAGGGACAGGATGTACATGTATTTGGAAAGGCAAGGACTGATTTGGGATGGTCAACATGGCTTTGTGTGTGGGAAATCATGTCTCACAAGCTTGATTGAATTTTTTAAAGAAGCAACAAAGAGGATTGCTGAGGGCAGAGTGGTAGATGTGATCTATATGGACTTCAGTAAGGCGTTCGACAAGTTTCCCCATGGGAGACTGTTTAACAAGGTTAGATCTCATGAATTACAGGGAGAACTAGCCATTTGGAAACAGAACTGGCTCAAAGGTAGAAGACAGAGTGTGGTGGTGAAGGGTTGTTTTTCAGACTGGAGGCCTGTGACCAGTGGAGTGCCACAAGGTGCTAGGTCCTCTACTTTTCATCATTGATATAAATGATTTGGATGCAAGCATAAGAGGTACAGTTAGTAAGTTTGCAGATGACACCAAAATTGGAGGTGTAGTAGACAGCAAAGAGGGTTACCTCAGAGTGCAATGGGATCTTGTATAGATGGCCAATTGGCTCAAAAGTGGCAGATGGAGTTTAATTCAGATAAATGTGAGGTGCTGCATTTTGGGAAAGCAAATCTTAACAGGACTTTTACACTTAATGGTAAGGTCCTAGGGAATATTGTTGAACAAAGAGACCTTGGAGTGCAGGCTCACAGCTCCTTGAAAGTAGAATTGCAGGCAGATAGGATAGTGAAGAAAGCGTTTGGTATGCTTTCCTTTATTGGTCAGAGTATTGAGTACAGGAGTTGGGAAGTCATGTTGCAGCTGTAGAGGATGCTGGTTAGGCCACTGTTGGAATATTGCGTCCAATTCTGGTCACCTTCCTATCGGAAAGATGTTGTGAAACTTGAAAATGTTCAGAAAAGATTTACAAGGATGTTGCCAGGGTTGGAGGATTTGAGCTATAGGGAGATATTGAATAGGCTGGGGCTGTTTTCACTGGAGCATCGGAATGACCTTATAGAGTTTACAAAATTATGAGGGGCGTGGGTAGTCTTTTCCCTGGGGTGGGGTAGTCCAGAATTAGAGGGCATAGGTTTAGGGTGAGAGGACGAAGATGTAAAAGAGACCTAAGAGGCAACTTTTCCACAGCGAGCGTGGTACTTGTATGGGATGAGCTGCCAGAGGAAGTGGTGAAGGCTGGTACAATTGTAACATTTAAAAGACATTTGGATGGCTATATGAATAGGAAAGTTTTAGAGGGATATGGGCTGGGTGCTGGCTGGTGGGACTAGTTTGGGATAGCTGGTCGGCATGGACGGTTTGGACCGAAGAGTCTGTTTCCATGATGTACATCTCTATGACTCCATGACTCTAAGTATGTGGATGACACAAAAATAGGTAGGAAGGCAAGTGGTGAAGCTGACACATTAGGGACTGCAAATGTGCTATGAACATGTTTAGTGAGTGGACAAATAATTGGCAGATGAAATATAATGGGGGAAATGTGAGGTTATGCATTTTGGCAGGTAAAATGGAGGAGCTAAATGTTATTGAATGGAGAAATAGAAACTTTAGAAAGCTACATAAAGGAGGAATTCCTCATCCACGAATCGAAAAAGGTTGTATCTTATTTCAACAATTAAAGAAAAGGCACACGGAACGTTGGCCTTCATTTCAAAGGTAGTAGAATCTAAAAATAGGGAGTCCTTGTAAAACTATACAAGGCAGTATTTAGAGCACACCTCGAATCCTGTAATAGTTTTGGTCCCCTATCTAAGGAAATATATACTGGCATTGGAGTCAGTCCAAAGAACATTCACTTGTTTGATCTTAGATACAGGAGAAAGTGAGGACTGCAGATGCTGGAGATCAGAGCTGAAAATGTGTTGCTGGAAAAGCGCAGCAGGTCAGGCAGCATCCAAGGAGCAGGAGAATCGATGTTTCGGGCATGAGCCCTTCTTCAGGAATGATCTTAGGTACAGAGCAATTTCCTTATGAGAACAGGTTTAGAAAGTTGGGCTTGCATTAATTTGATTCTTAAGGGTTGGCAGGTGTTTGTAGAGAGGATGTTTCCCCTTGGGACCACAGGGACATACTCTCAGAGTTAGGGAACACCCATTTAAGACAAAGGTGAGGAGGATTTATTTCTCTCAGAGGATAGTGAATCTATGGGATTCTTTACCACAGAGAGCTGTGAAGTATATACATTATAAGTATATTCAAAGCTGAGATAAACAGATTTTCATCAGAAAGAAAATTAAGGGTAATGCAGTAAGGCAGCAAAGTGGAGTAGAGGATTATCAGATCAGCCATAATCTCATTAAATGGTGGAGCAGACTCAATGGGCTGAATGGCCTACTTCTACGTCTACATTTCTGGTCTGTACCGGGACCGTCCTGACTTAATTGAGAGCATCTGACAATCATGATAAGCATCCTGGCTTTGTGACTGCGCTGAACAGGAAGGCAAGACAGAAATACTGTGTGCCTGGTAGCTCTGTTTAGGCAGGCCAAGTGCAAAGTAGCACACGTCAAAGGAACGCAAGGCAGTGATACTGTGAGCATCTGGATATATTCACAGTGAATCAGTGCTAATTCAGCAAGCAAAGAGTCCTGACATTCAATCCATGATATGTGTGCCTGTCCCTGTGTGTAGAGTGTCCTTACAGCAACCTTTCAAGGCCAGTTGTTCGTGCATGCAGAATGCAGGTTTAAAGTGCAGAAGTATCTTGTAGGTGGATCAGAAAGATGCTATTAGGGGTCCTGAGAGACTAATAAGTGGCCTTGTCCCCCTGGGTGTGGGGTGTATGAGCTGATGCCCTAATGTGTGCCCTGTGATGTCATTGCTAGGTGCCAGGATGATGGCATAGAGCAGTAAGTGATGATTGAAGTTACCAGTAACATGCTCTGACTTTTATGTGGGCATTGTCGACATCTTGTTTCATCATGCCATGTGTTAGGGTAGGGTAAGAAGTTGCATATTAATAAGGTGACATTCATAGTTTAAAAGGCCAACAGCAAGCAATATTACTTGTGAATGTGCATTTCACCACTGCCTACAAGAATTTGTTTCAACCACCCAGCCAAATTTCGTGTCATCAGCAAATTTACATACCATCATCTCCACATTCTATCTACATTATTTATGAATGTCATCAGTGAAAAGGGACCCAGTACTGATTACCATGTTACCCCACTGGACACCTGCTACCACCACCAGCTGTCTCCAACCACTAAGCTAATTTTGAATCCAACTGGAGAAATTACCCTGGATTCCATGTGCTTTTACCTTCTTTATCAGTCTTCAGTGTGGGAGTTTGTCAAAGGCTTTGCTGAAATCCATTTAAACTGCACCTACTGTACAACCCTAATCTTTACACTTTATCATCACCTCAAAAAATTCAACCAGATTTGTCGGGCATGACTTCCTTCAGACAAAGATAAAAATAACACAACACCAGGTTATCGTCTTACAGGTTTATTTGGAAGCATTAGCTTTCAGATTGCAGCTTCTTCGTCAGGTAGTTAGTGGAGTAGGATCATAGGACCCAGAATTTAAGTAAAAGATCAAAGTGTCAAACTGATGTGATGTATTGAACAAACCTAAATGTGTATTAAGTCTTTAATCACTTAGAATGGGGGTGCAGGTTTTGATTCATTAATTTGTAAATCCCAACACTTCCATGTGACATTTTACAAATTCCTACTTTGGAAATAGAACCAGTCTGACTCAAGGTTGAATACAGACAGACTGTAACCTCACACCTTTAATGCATTGCCTGAGCTGAGATATCACATTTTTTTTGTAAAACCTTAAGTTATCTCTGGAATGTGACTTAAAAGAAGTTCTGGGATTTACATATTAATGAATCGAAACCTGCCACCCATTCTAAGTGATTAAAGACTCAACAGCAATCTAGGTTTGTTCAATACATCATATCAGTTGTAAGACACAGATCTTTTACTATAAATTCTGTGTCCTATGATCCTGCCCCATTAACTACCTGTCAAAGGAGCAACACTCTGAAAGCTAGTGCTTCCAAATAAACCTGTTGGACTATAAACTGGTGTTGCGTGATTTTTAACTTTGTCCACCCCAGTCCAATACCGGTGCCTCCACATTGTCCCTCAGACAAAGCCATGCTGTGGATGAAGTAGGTGAGAACCACTGAGTGAATATGCAGCATGTAACAGTGAGAGTTGAAGTCCACAAGAGGCACATGTACTGACTAAGTTAGAGTGAATGATGGTCCTGTAAATATGAGCATAGGGATGGGTGCTTTTGCATTTGTGAAGCGTAGAGGATCTTTGGTCTACTGCGTATTCCTTTTCACCCTCTGTAACCAGGCTGTCTCGATCTGGTGGAATGGCTTCTTGTGATGTTTAGCTGGAAAATGACTCTACCATCCCCAACCACTGAGACCTCCAGGTCCACGTCCATGAAGTGGGGAATAAGCATCCACTCCTCTGTGTGAAGTCAAACATAGAGGCTTAAGCACACAATTCAAGGGGTTATTGTTGGTGTACAGCAGTTGAGATGGTGCTTTGCTGAGCTTTAAACATGGCATCACAGGCATGAAAGCCAAAAGATCCTGGCACTTCTATTTCTCCAGTCACCTGACTCCCTGAGAAAGCCATTCAAGAGTCTAGTTGCATGATTAATTAGGTGAAGAAGAGAAGATGGTGTGAGAATTGTCACAAAAGCTCTGGGAGACCAGGCACCAGGAACCTTACTCAATAAAACAACTTCACTGAAAATTGGAAAATTCTGTTCTGCGTGTTCTCTTGCAAAGAACAAATGTAGCATTGATTCCCCAATAGGAGATATACTGGACTCAAAATCTCAGCCTTTTAAAGAGTTTATTTCACTCAGGTTTACAAGAAATAAGATACTTAACAATGTCAAAAGACTATAATTGAGTTACCCCATATCAAATTAACACATTTTTCAACTCTTGTAATATTAAAAAGAATTCTACTGTGGCTTTGGAAAATCTCTTCTGTGTACTTTACAAGAAAAATAATCATTACTTTAGATTAAGGGAAAGGGACAATTGATCAATTGTCATGCAGTCAATATTAATCCCATCAAAATGGAATTGATCCAATAAAATATTAAAGTTGTGCATGTGAGACGGTACTTTTGATGGGGAAAAGAAAGGGAAATATGTCAGTTCACATTTTTAAACATATACGTCATACTGATGGTCACAGAGAATTGTACCTTTTAATATTATAATGAAGCTTGGAGGCAAATCTTGCTTGATGCACTGGATCCCCTGGGTGCAATAGGTAGAGGCTACTTAGTGTAGAAAAAAGTGACCCCATTTAGGTTTCTGCCTACTGAAGTACAAGAATGGCCTGAGTGCACACTGTCCCTACCTAAATATCCTGTATGAGCAATACAATTTCTACAACTCCTGTAGGAGTGGTGCAGAGGATGACAACATCCCTATTTATGTGATAATAGTATCTTTTTAATAAAGACATATACAAAATTATGATGGGCATAGATAGGATAAATAGACAAAGTCTTTTCCCTGGGGTTGGGGAGTCCAGAACTAGAGGGCATAGGTTTAGGGTGAGAGGGGAAAGATATAAAAGAGACCTCAGGGGCAACTTTCTCATGCAGAGGGTAATATGTGTATGGAATGAGCTGCCAGAGGATGTAGTGGAGGCTGGTACAATTGCAACTTACGAGGCATTGGGATGAGTACAGAGTGCTGACATGATTGAATCGAGTTAGGACATGATACTGCAACTTGTTGCTCAATGCATTCAATTTTAGACAAAGTTCAATTTGTTGGAAAGAGCAAATGAGTTTTGCAACCTAGTTCGTGTGATTTTGTCTCTACTTAGCTGTCAAAGTCATAAAATCTGGCTGTGCCTTCCTCCAAATTGTTCTTTATTCCAACAATAGTCTCTTAGCTGTGTTAAATTTTTGATGTTCATCTGTTTCTGAACTTGATCATCCAGTTGTTCACACCCCACCCTCCCAAAAGATTTTGAAGCAATAGGTGCTGTGCAGATACACTCTGACATTTATTGTAACTTGGCTGTGTTCCTCATAACGTTCACCTCCGTTTCCTTTCAAGCTGTTTTAAACTTGCTTCTTGAAAAAAATGTGAAAATGAACTCCTCTTGTGGGGAAACAGGGAAGCCAACAGTGAAGAAACAAAATAGGGTACTGGATAGTATCCTCCAAGCTCTGTGTTATTCAATGTGCTTGTTTTGTCTGACTGTGTCTACAATTTTTCTTTTATTGAAACATTGCTTCCCTGTCCAAATATGTATTTATAACATTACTAAATTATGCAGCAGTTTATTTGTGCATTTTATTGTGCAATTAGGAATAGTTTCTAGTGGATCAATGTAAATCAATAGAAGATTCTCTTGATTCCAATCTAATCTATTTTCTTCCCTCGTTTAAAGCAGGTACTTTGATATCTCTGACTCAAGTACTGAGGAAGTGGTCGGTACATAGCAAGTCAACTTGGAACATTGTAATCAAAAACCAATAGATCTATTGGAATAATCTGTATTGACTTGCCTGATGGAGACTTCCCTTCTAGGTCATTCCTTCTGTCCTTATACAGAAGCTGGCATTCTGGGGTGTGACTTGATTTCCTGCCATTGCTTTGGTAGATCTGTCTACAGGGGTGGCACAGTGGTTAGCACTGCTGCCTCACAGTGCCAGGCATTTGAGTTTGATTCCAGTCTTAGGTGACTGTGTGGAGTTTGCACATTCTCCCCATGTCTGCATGGGTTTCCTCCCACTGATCAAAGATGTTCAGGTTAGGTGGATTTGAGATGGTAAATGCAGGCTTACAAGGATAGAGTGAGGGTGTCAGTTTAAGAAGCAGATAAATATCAAAAATTTATCACAGGTCAGTAGGTGGCAGGGATATAGTGAAGTGATGACATTAGTGAGAGTTTCATGATGTGGATTGTCAGTTTAACAATTATCAACTAGCTAGATTATGTCTTTAACCAACTTTCCCTGAGTAACCATTAAACTCAAGTGAGTCCCGAGTCTCTGGATTTATTGGAAGGTGTCAGACGCAGAGGAATAGTCCACTGGAAAACTCAATTTCCTGGGTATTCTGCATTGTCCTGTCACAGAACTATTCTACTCCAATCACTCTTTGGTCAGAGCATTGTCTTGTATTTACTGGAATTGGGGTGGCACAGTGGTTCAGTAGTCAGCACTGCTACCTCACAGCGCCAGGGACCTGGGTTCAATTCCAACTTCAGGCGGCTGTGTGTGTGTGGAGTTTGCAGATCCTCCCTGTGTCTGTATGGGTTTCCTCCAGGTGGTCTAGTTTCCTCCTACAATCCAAAGATGTGCTGGTTAGGTGAATTGACCATGCTAAGTTGCAATAGTGTTCAGGGATGTGTAGGTTAGGTGCATTAGTTAGGGGTAAATATAAGGGAATGGGTCAGGGTGGGTTAGTCTTTGGAGGATCGGTGTAGACTTGTTGGGCTGAAGGGCCTGTTTCCATACTGTAGGGATTCTGTGATTAGCTGCTTCTCCTTTAAGGACCAAAATTGTTCACCCATCTGAATCCATGTGATAACATCAAATGAGGCTGTGTTTAATGCACTCTTCACCATTAACCATTCAGACCCTTACATCTTCATATAACAGTAGCTGCTGCTCTTCTGATGCCAATGTTACTCTCTGATGTTTGGCCCTTCTTCAGCTCCTATTCTGCACAGGGAGGAAGTGACTGTATCCATGACTGTGCCCAACAGTAGAATCTGACCAACTGACCCAACTGGGTGGGGTGCCTGGCGGTGGCACTGGCGAAATTTCACCCAATGTCTCACTCTTCTGGCATCCCAAGTTGAAATTGAGAGGGCCATTGGGATTCTTTAACCCAGTCAGGAAAATGGAATCCTATAAATAGCAAGGCAGATCACCACTTCCTCTTAGGCAATTAGGGATGGGGAATAAATGCTGACACAGTCAATGACAACCACATCTGCATGTGAACCAAACAAAAAGATATTTCATCAACCACCACACCCCAACCCCAAACTATTATTTTTGGATCAGGAATTTCTGATCTTACCCAGAGTTACAGTAGTTGGGATTTTTAAATTTCAATCGTAATTTTAGACAATCTTAATGGAATCTCAAAGCTGTTTTTGTGTATTCCAAAATGTCCTGCAGGAAAGTTGATGTACAGGACATTAAGAGGCTGTGTTCTTTTTTGTTCTTGCCACAATAGAAATATTCTCAATGGTTTAAAATCTACATATATGGTTAAGCAATGGATTTTAAAATAGAAGGATGTTCCACCTTAACAACCATGCTTGTTCTCCTAAAAGACCAATCTTCTCTGTTCAATATCTTGTGAAGAGTTGCATAAAATCACTATAGCAAGCTATTGAATCACTTGAATATAAAGATGCTCAATGCATCATTTTTAGCAGGGTAATGTTCTAAAACAACATGATTTCCATAACAACTGGCATTTGATTAGAGTTCATGAAAAGACAGGTGGAAGTGTCTGATCAGCATTTCAATCTCAATATAATAATGGGCTTGGTCAGCGCTCAACTAATGAACATTCACAATTGACCACAGTACATTTTAAGACATGAGAAACAGGAAGGCAGAGGATTCATTCCACCTTATGAAAACATTGTTTTTACACTACACTTTAAACTGTATTTAAATTATTATTTAATGGAGTGCAGTTTCCTGAAATTTCTTGTAAAAGAGCACTGTCCTTGGTTCCTTATCTCAAATTAAAGCAGCTAATTCCAGAAACTTGATTACATCATTGCCTTTCATGTTGCATTGCATGCAAACCACTGATAGCCAGCTTTCATTTATCAAAGATACTCAGCTTCTCAGAAATCAGGTCTGGAGCCAATAGGATTACTTTTCAATGGCTTGCTGATGCATGAAATAGCACCTCCAAGTGGAGTGAAACGGTAGTACATAATGTTGAGTGAATATCTCAGTGATCATAGTTAAAAATCACACAACACCAGGTTATAGTCCAACAGGTTTAATTGGAAGCACACTAGCTTTCGGAGCAACGCTCCTTCATCAGGAGCATGGTTCCGAAAGCTAGTGTGCTTCCAATTAAACCTGTTGGACTATAACCTGGAGTTGTGTGATTTTTAACTTTGTACACCCCAGTTCAACACCGGCATCTCCAAATCATAAGAGATCATAGATGAGTTACAAGTTGTGAAGTTTGCAGCATTGTGTTTGACAGAATTATAAGGCAAAAAAGATGAAAAAACCTAGTTGCTTAAGGCAAGATAAGTAACTATATGACGATAAACTATTTTAAAGTAATTCATCTAATCAGGAATTGTGGATGTTTATATTCTACCTCGATGTAATCAGAGGTCAAAACATAAATCTTGTAATTTTCTTATTTTTAAGATACACTGATTAGTTTCATACTATTTTCTTTCTTAACATAATAGCAATTATTGTAATAAGCAAAGGGTGGCATGGTGGCTCAGTGGTTAGCACTGCAGCTTCACAGCACCAGGGACCCAGGTTCAACCCTAGCCTTGGGTGACTGTCTGTGAGGAGTTTTCACATTTTCCCCGTGTCAGTGCAGGTTTCCTCTGGGTGCTCGGGCTTCCTCCTACAGTCCAAAGATGTGCAAGTCCGATGGATTGGTCGTGCTAAAATTGCCCATAGTGTTAGGTGCATTAGTTAGAGGGAGATAGGTCTGGGTGGGTTGCTCTTCAGAGGGTTGGTGTGGACTTGGTGGGCTGAAGAGCCTGTTTCCACACTTTAGGGAATCTAATCTAATTTTTAAATAAAACACAGGGCTGGAGATTGATGCAGCCAAGGCGCCAGAGAGAGAAGGTGAGTCCAATGTGAGATTGTAAAGGATGTTATCAGTTGTTACAAGCAAGTGAGGATGATGATATCTTCTCTCTTTTCATTTGAACCCCTTCTTGACTGGTTGCAATACATTAGATTCCCTACAGTGTGGAGGCAGGCCATTCACCCCAACCCTCCAAACAATAACCCACCCAGACCCATTTCCCTCTGGCTAATGCACCTAACACAATGGGCAATTTAGCATGGTCAATCTACCTAACCTGCTCATCTTTGGATTGTGTGAAAAAGCCCACACAGACAGTCAGCCAAAGCTGGAATTGAACCCCCATTCCTAATACTGTGAGACTGCAGTGCTAACCACTGAACCACTACAGTGCCCAAATAGCTCTGCTTCATTTTTAGTGTTGTCTTTGATCACAGGCTGTCTCTAGGAGGTTCTTTTCAGATTCGGTTAGATGTAGCTAAGAGAAGACTCAGCAATAGCAGTTTGCTTAAATGTGAACATTTATTGAGTAACAATGAAAGATGGAAAAGGAAGGGAAAAAAAACTGAACTATGAACATCTATTAAGTAATTTTTTTAAAATGGAAAAGGAAGGGAAAGAAAGCAATGAGCCCCACCCCCTCCTGCACAACGGGGACCACTCTATCGACAGCTGCTCTGGAGGCTTAGGTTTGTTCCTGATCCGAGGTGAAGTCCAATGTCTTGGAACAAAACTCTCTCTCTTGTAGGGTAACAAACAGCAAGGCACAGAAAACAGGACAGAAAAGCAACTTTGATGATGCCGTCTTTGGCACGTACAGGAATGTTCACCGGACTCATTCAAGGTCATGTAGCTGTTGAATATCATTGGTACATTTAACCCTTCATCCCATCCTATACAAATATGCAGCTTCACTTAAACCATAATCAGCCAGTTCAAAATGAAGAAGTCAGATTTATAACATTACCTATACATAAGATAATCTATTCCAAACAGGAAGGTAAAGACATTTGGATTTTAAAGTCCAAAGAACATATAAGTTGTGAGAATTTAGCATATATGATGTAATTTGCCCCTTGGTCTATATGACATATGTTTATGATCATGGTCTACCCAAACATTATGGCTGCATTCACTGCCATCAGTCTTTCTTAGCTGTATGAGCCTAAGATAGAGTTGTAGAGTCATAGAGATGTACAGCATGGAAACAGACCCTTCGGTCCAACCCATTCATGCCCACTAGATAGCCCAACCCAATCTAGTCCCACCTACCAGCACCCGGCCCATATCCCTCCAAACCCTTCCTATTCACATACCCATCCAAATGCCTCTTAAATGTTGCAATTGTACCAGCCTCCACCACTTCCTCTGGCAGCTCATTCCATACACGTACCACCATCTGCGTGAAAACATTGCCCCTTAGGTCTCTTTTATATCTTTCCCCTCTCATCATAAACCTATGCCCTCTAGTTCTGGACTCCCCAACCCCAGGGAAAAGACTTTGCCCATTTATCCTATTCATGCCCCTCATAATTTTGTAAACCTCGATAAGGTCACCCCTCAGCCCACAATGCTCCAGGGAAAACAGCCCCAACCTGTTCAGCCAGTCCCTGTAGCTCAGATCCTCCAAACCTGGCAACATCCTTGTAAATCTTTTCTGAACCCTTTCAAATTTCACAACACCTTTCTGATAGGAAGGAGACCAGAATTGCACGCAATATTCCAACAGTGGCCTAACCAATATCCTGGACAGCCACAACATGACCTCCCAACTCCTGTACTCAATACTCTGACCAATAAAAGCAAGCATACCAAATACCTTCTTCACTATCCTATCTACCTGCGCCTCAACATTTAAGGAGCTATGAACCTGCACTCCAAGGTCTCTTTGTTCAGCAACATTCCCTAGGACCTTACCATTAAGTGTATAAGTCCTGCTAAGATTTGATTTCTCAAAATGCAGCACCTTGCATTTGTCTGAATTAAACTCCATCTGCCACTTCTCAGCCCATTGGCCCATCTAGTCAAGCTCCTGTTGTAATCTGAGGTAACCCTCTTCGCTGTCCACTACGCCTCCAGTTTCGGTGTCATCTGCAAACTTACTAACTGTACCTCTTATGCTCGCATCCAAATCAATTATGTAAATGACAAAAAGTAGAGGACCCAGCACCGAACCTTGTGGCACTCCACTGGTCACAGGCCTCCAGTCTGAAAAACAGCCCTCCACCACCACCCTCTGTCTTCTACCTTTGAGCCACTTCTGTATCCAAATGGCTAGTTCTCCCTGTATTCCATGAGATCTAACCTTGCTAATCAGTCTCCCATGGGAAACCTTGTCAAGCACCTTACTGAAGTCCATATAGATCACATCTTCTGCTCTGCCCTCATCAATCTTCTTTGTTACTTCTTCAAAAAACTCAATCAAGTTTGTGAAACATGATATCCCATGCACAAAGCCATGATTACTATCCCGAATCAGTCATTGCCTTTTCAAATACATGCACATCCTGTCCCTCAGGGTTCCCTCCAACAACTTGCCCACAACCGAGGTCAGGCTCACTGGTCTATCGTTCCCTGGCTTGTCTTTACTGCCCTTCCTAAACAGTGGCATCACGTTTGCAAACCTCCAGTCTTCTGGCACCTCACCTGTGACTATCAATGATGCAAATATCTCAGCAAGAGGCCCAGCAATCACTTCTCTAGCTTCCCTCAGAGTTCTCCGGTACACCTGATCAGGTCCTGGGGATTTATCCACTTCTAACCATTTCAAGACATCCAGCACTTCCTCCTCTGTAATCTGGACATTTTGCAAATTGTCACCATCTATTTCCCTACAGTCTATATCTTCCATATTCTTTTCCACAGTAAATACTGATGCAAAATATTCATTTAGTATCTCCCCTATTTTCTGTGGCTCCACACAAAGGCTGCCTTGCTGTTCTTTGAGGGGCCCTATTCTCTCCCTAGTTACCCTTATGTCCTTAATATATTTGTAAAAGCCCTTTGAATTCTCCTTAATTCTATTTGCCAAAGCTATCTCATGCCCCCGTTTTGCCCTCCTGATTTCCCTCTTAAGTATACACTTACTTTCTTTATACTCTTCTAAGAATTCACTTGATCCATCCTGTCTATACCTTACATATGCTTCCTTCTTTTCCTTAACCAAACCCTCAATTTCTTTCGTCATCCAGCATTCCCTATACCTACCAGCCTTCCCTTTCACCCTGACAGGAATATAGTTTCTCTGGATTCTGGTTATCTCATTTCTGAAGGCTTCCCATTTTCCAGCCATCCCTTTATCTGCGAACACCTGCCTCCAATCAGCTTTTGAAAGGTTTTGCCTAATACCATCAAAATTGGCCTTACTCCAATTTAGAACTTCAACTTTTTGATCTGGTCTATCCTTTTCCATCATTATTTTAAAACGAATAGAATTATGGTCACTGGCCCCAAAGTGCTCCCCCACTGACACCTCAGTCACCTGACCTGCCTTATTTCCCAAGAGTAGGTCAAGTTTTGCACCTTCTCTAGTAGGTACATCCACATACTGAATCAGGAAATAATTTTGTACACACTTATGAAATTCCTCTCCATCTAAACCTTTAACATTATTGCAGCCCCAGTCGATGTTTGGAAAGTTAAAATCCCCTACCATAACTACTCTATTATTCTTACAGATAGCTGAGATCTCCTTCCAAGTTTGTTTCTCAATTTCCCTTTGACTATTAGGGGGTCTATAATACAAGAGTAAAAAGTGAGGTCTACAGATGCTGGAGATCAGAGCTGAAAATGTGTTGCTGGTTCCTGATGAAGGGCTCTGGCCCGAAACGTCGAATTTCCTGTTCCTTGAATGCTGCCTAACCTGCTGTGCTTTAACCAGCAACACATTTTCAGGTCTATAATACAATCCCAATAAGGTGATCAACCCTTTCTTATTTCTCAGTTCCACCCAAATAACTTGCCTGGATGTATTTCCGGGAATATTCTCCCTCAGCACAGCTGTAATGCTATCCCTTATCAAAAATGCCACTCCCCCTCCTCTCTTGCCTCCCTTTCTATCCTTCCTGTAGCATTTGTATCCTGGAACATTAAACTGCCAGTCCTGCCCATCCCTGAGCCATGTTTCCGTAATTGCTATGATATCCTAGTCCCATGTTCCTAACCATACCCTGAGTTCATCTGCCTTCCCTGTTAGGCCCCTTGCATTGCAATAAATGCAGTTTATTTTATTAGTCCTACCTTGTCCCTGCCTGCCCTAACTGTTTGACTCACTTCTGCTCTCAGCTTATCCATCTCAGATCGATCTCTTTCCTCACTATCTCCCAGGGTCCCACCACCACCCCCCCCACTTCCCCGCCGCACCCCCCCCCCCCCCAACTTTACTAGTTTAAATCCTCCCAAGTGTTTCTAACAAATTTCCCTGCCAGTATATTAGTCCCCTTCCAATTTATGTGCCATCCGTCCTTCTTGTACAGGTTACTTCTACCCCAAAAGAGATTCCAATGATCCAAAAATGTGAATCATTCTCCCGTACACCAGCTCCTCAGCCATGCATTCATCTGCTCTATCCTCCTATTCCTGCACTCACTAGCTCTTGGCACTGGGAGTAATCCAGATATTACTCCCCTTGAGGATCTCCTTTTTAAATTTCTGCCTAACTCTCTGTAATCTCCCTTCTGAGTTTCAACCTTTTCCCTTCCAGTTCATTGGTTCCAATGTGGACAATGACCTCTGGCTGGCCCCTCTTCCCCGTGAGAACATTCTGCACCCTCTCTGAGACATCCTTGATCCTGGCACCAGGGGAACAACACAACATTCTGCATTTTCACTGCTGGCCACAGAAACGTCTGTCTGTACCTCTGACTGCAGAATCCCCTAACACAATTGATCTCTTGGAAGCCGACATACCCCTCATTGCATTAGAGCCAGTCTCAATATCAGAATCTTGGCTGTTCGTGCTATGTTCCCCTGAGAATCCATCACCCCACAAATTTTCCAAAACAGCATACCTGTTTGAAATGGGTATATCCACAAAAGACTCCTGCACTAGCTGTCTACCTTTGTCAGCTTTCCTGGAGTTAACCCATCTATGTGACTGTATCTGAGACTTTCCCCCTTCCTATAACTGCCATCCATCACATACTGTTGCTATTGCAAATTCCTCATCGCTTCTATCTCTCTCTCCAACCGATCCACTCGATCTGATAAGATTCGCATCCAACAGCATTTATGGCAGATATAATCCACAGTAACCCTTAAACTCTCTTTAAACTCCCACATCTGACAAGAAGTACAAATCACTGCAAAGGCCATTTTTGCTCCTTCACAATCTACAGACCTAGAAAATAACACCGTCTTATTCCTCTACAGACACTGCCCCAGGTTGAATTAATAGCTATGGTTTATATTTTAAGTTTAATCAAGAGACCTATCTCAAAAAACATATAATCAAGAAAGAATCCACTATACTCACTACTGCAGCCTTTCTCTTAGACAAACTTAAAACAACAATAACATATCCGATTCTGTGCTGTGAACTTCGCCCAACAGTTCCTCCAAGATTAGTGAATTTCACTGTTTGTTAATTTTTCCAGATGCACTCCGATGTCCAGCGATACACGAATTTAACCTCAACCTCTCTCTCTTTCTCTCTTCTCTCTCTCTCTCTCTCAAGGAAATCACCTCCAACACCTCATAATAGCTAGTTACATTGAATTTAATTTAAGTAATAGTCTCTTAATAGGTGTACTGCGAAGAAGTCATTGCCAAGTAGGATTTGGGCAACTTCTTTGTTAAACACCTACGTTCTGTCGGGTAAAATGACCCTGAGCTTCCAGTTACCTGTCATTTCAATGCACCGCCATGTTTTCCTGGGCACCGTCTCTGCCTCAGGCTTACTGCAGTGCTCTAACAAAGCTCAGCACAAGCTGGAAACACAGCACCTCATCTTCCATTTGGAAACTCTAAAGTCTTCTGGAATTAGTATCAAGTTCAACAATTTTAGTGCTTGAGTATCTTTCGTGATACTTTCCCCCACCTCACAGCACTAGGCCTTGACATCACATTGGCTTCTACCACACGCAGCCCATAGTCGTCATTAGCAGCTATTCATCTTCCTATGCTGGTCTTTATCCTCTCCTTTGTCTGTCCAATTGTTTCTCACTTTCTTTGGGTTCTATCTCCATCTCTTGCTTACTCATACCCCCCTCCTGCTCCCCTCCCCCACCCCATCTTCTACATTTAAAAAAATCCTTTTCCTAGCTACCATCTGTACTGAAGAAGGATCACTCGATCCAAAACATTAACTCTGATTTCTCTCCACCGATGCTGACAGACCTGCAGAATTTTTCCAGCAATTTCTATTTTTGTTGCAGTTTTCCAGCATCCACAGTTATTTTGTTTTTCCGTGAATTAGTCTCTGAGCCTAAGGGAGTGGCTAATAAACACGGGTAACTGGTGTCGGTGGAAACAAAGGGGACATTTGAGTTTGAACCAAACCTTCCCTGGAACAGAACAACACCTGGTTTGTTACCCCAGGAATAGAACCTCAAAATTGTCTCTGATATTTCAGAACTGCCCTCTGCAAAGGTGGGCATAACTGAATTTTCTGAAACTGTGCCAGAAAGGTATATAACTCTGAATTTGACCTTGGAGAAAGAAACAGAGGCTCCACCAACAGACTGAAGATGCTCAAGGTAAAAGCAAAGTTCATCTAGAGTTTAGTTTAGATTACTTACAGTGTGGAAACAGGCCCTTTGGCTCAACAAGTCCACATCGACCCGCCGAAGAGCAACCCACCCCCCTACACCTAATACTATGGGCAATTTAGAATGGCCAATTCACCTAACCTGCATATCTTTGGACTGTGGGAGGAAACCAGAGCAAATCCACACAGACACAGGGAGAATGCACAAACTCTACACGGACAGATTAGATTAGACTTACAGTGTGGAAACAGGCCCTTCGGCCCAACAAGTCCACACCGACCCGCCGAAGCGCAACCCACCCATACCCCTACATTTACCCCTTACCTAACACTACGGGCAATTTAGCATGGCCAATTCACCTGACCCGCACATCTTTGGACAGTGGGAGGAAACCGGAGCACCTGGAGGAAACCCACGCAGACACAGGGAGAATGTGCAAACTCCACACAGTCAGTCGCCTGAGTCGGGAATTGAACCCGGGTCTCAGGCGCTGTGAGGCAGCAGTCCTAACCACTGTACCACCGTGCCACCCATGCCCGAGGCAGGAATGGAACCTGGGTCTCTAGCACTGTGAGGTAGCAGTGTTAACCACTGTGCCACCCAGTTTAACTGTGACATGAGAACCACATGCAAAGACAGAGAGACCACCAGCCTGTCTCCAAGTTCAAGTGTATATGGGAAGTATCTCTTGAAACGGCAAGTCATTAGAAAGAGTTCAGTGACTTAACATCAAATACTTTCCTTACTTTTGTCCATTGGTTTAGTAAAGATGCAACTGTATTATTAATATTTAAATTGTGTCTGTTGGGCTTCAGTGCCACAAAGTACCTGAGTAAATGTGTTTTAAACAATATATTGGTCAAAGTGTTTGGACATGAGCATTTTGTCATTGATTGTATTACTCCAGCGTTTCGAACAGTGCAGTATTTTAAAAGGACAAGTGCAGGCAAATTTTTAAAAAATGAAATAATTCCTGAACCATTCTTACAGCATGTCTGCATGTGAATATCTCATATCCTGAGTTTGAAAATTCTCAACTTGTTTGGAGGAAGGTAGTTCCACAAATATGGGAGAAAAGGAAGCATGTATTGCTAATGCCTGCAGGCACTCATCTAACAGAAGTATTATACACTTTAGCACAGCAGTACCATAAGGAATTCAGTGATGTGTCCTATGAGAAAACAATATTGCAATACATTAGAATGCACTAAAATAAGTATGATTTATAAGGACAATCACTTTCTTTTTACTTCTTGACAGTTTATATATCTGACACACATCAAAGTCATTCATGGACTCTTTCTTAATCTTCAGCTGTACCATCCTTTACATTCTTACATGATTGGATGCAATGCAAATCTGATTGTCTAAACTTATTGAATGCACATGTTCTCACCTCCATAACCATTTTCTCACTGTCTCCTGTGTAGAATGAAATATTGCATCAACCAGCAGGCAATCCCACATGGAAAATTGATACTTAGACCAAAGCAGAGAAATGTAATTGATGGTACACTTCCCCAGCCTCTAGCCTCTAAGTGCATTTGAGGAAGAAAATCTTGACAGGCAGCTTATACAGATGGAAGAAACAGTGAGGATTAGTCCAATGGGTAATCATAGCACTCCGGGTGTCTTTTTACCTTATACAGCACACTTAACTTCAAAAACGTGAGTAACATTCTTCTACTTCTCTGTACTGGAAATCAAATGAAAATTGAATTATTTTCCAGCACTTGGTTACATCATTTTTTATCTTTTAGCCAAAGAGACAGGAGAGGCAGGAAATTCATCCTGGATTCTGTTTCTCACACACTGCCAACACATGCACATATCGAAAGTGACCTACACCTTTATGAGCGCCCTTCAGACATGTACACATGCCCCCAAAGAGAGGAATGTTTGTTTGTCAGTGCAGGGAATGTGAAGATGAAGAATAAAAGTGGAAGATGGGCGATAGGCAGATATTATGCCGAGAATGTTATATGATAGCTGACCTCAGTTGAGGAATTCCAAGACCTAGATCTCCATGGTGTGGCTTTTGAGTTAAGTCTGACATTAAAACATATAATACGTGTGACAGCAACCAAAATCATCTCTGAGATTACGTGCCTATCATTGTGGTTTTGCCTCGAGGAGGGTCTGCTACCTGAGGCAACAATGATTGTTATCCCTCTAACATAAGAAACTGGACATGGATATCATCGCATTGATGAATCCAACTGGCAATTATTGCATTTGCTATTATATACAAACATTATGTTCACTGACATGTCTGGTTTAGCCTTAAACTTTTACATTATACAGCATTAACAGATTACACAGATTAGAATCTTAGTTAGCTTCTTGTCGTATGTCATTTTTAAAGTGATTTCCCCCAGAAGATGTAGTATAAGATCTTCATACCCTCAGATCTCTCGCTAAGATACAGAGGTGATATCTGAATGCCTCTTAAAGACATACTGACATGGTGACCATGAAACACAAGACAACATCTGGTGCATTTGTAATGGCAGGCACAATTATCTATGACACCATGATGGTGTGAATTCAGCGCTTTATCCACCCAGAGACTGTGACAGCTCCAGGATAATCTGACAATTATATATTTAGTTTGTGAGACATTACTCTGTGGTTGCCACGTTTTCTGGATGGTATAATGACTGTAACCTGGATTTGCCTCAAGTTGTGGATACTAGATGCCTGATGCAAAGTGGTGAAAGGTGCCAAGATCCAGAAATTCAGCCCTTATTTCCAATACATCCTGTTTTTGCAGGAATGGAAAGAGGCTGGAATATGGTTCATACATGTGGAGAACGCTGAACGGCGCAGAGCCATTTGAATACAGTGCCAAGATGGATCATACCATAATTTCACTGGAGTGAGGTCCACTTCCTCCAATGTATAGCCCATAATTTTTTAAGGAAGATGCAATTGCTTCTAAATGGTGAATAAAGTCTGTGGAAGTGTCAGACTGTTAAGTTGTGGCTGCTTCTGAACTGCTTCAAAGGTGTAGCATATGCTTGCTTTCATAGACTCCCTAAAGTGTGGAAATAGACCATTCAGCCCATTGAACTCACACTGTCTCTCCAAATAACATCCCATCCAGGCCCACTCCCCTGCCCTATCCCCACATTTATCATGAGTAACCCACCTAACCTACACATACCTGGACATTAATGGCAATTTAGCATGGCCAATCGTCCTAACCGGAACATGTGTGGACTGTAGCAAGAAACCAGAGTACCTGGAGGATAGCCATGCAAACACAGGGAGAATGTGCAAACGCCACACAGATAATTACAAATCCAGGCTACAGTCATTGTGTCATACAGAAAATGTGACAAACAGCAATATGATAAGAGGCATCTACTCTATCTTAGATCGGTTGAGGAATAATTATTGACCAGGACTACAACATGATGTGAAAGGTGAGCTCCTCCGTTCTTCTCATTTGAGCTGTCAGATTATTAAGCTCCACTTGAGAGGTCAGAGTCTCAATGAAAAGGGAAAGATGTTGCCTAGACTATTGAGCTGGTTGTTACAGTGATTGTGGTTTCTGATATGAGATTTGGACGAATAATCCGTGTCCTTTCCCTGTATGTCAGACTGCTAATGTCTATCTGCATGATAGATCTGCTGTCCTTCAGTGTTTTTCCCTTTGTGCTATGGTTTATAAGTGGTCTGAATTTTATGGCCATCTGCTGGATGTTTTTTGGTGAACATATAATATATGCCAAGGGACTAGCCAAGCAACTTCTTGCCCATTCCTCATCCATTCTCTGTGAATGGTAGATGACCATCATGTGGGTCTTCATTATGTCCATTGCACACAATTGATGTCAGTTCCAGGAGCAAAATAATAATATGATGTTTATGTTGAGATGAGCTTGAGTTTCTTCAAGTTTACCTAAGCTAGATCACACTCCTCCTACCCTTCTGATGTTATTGTCCCAATATCAACAGCAGTTAGAAAAAGATATAAATTTGGGTAATTGGGATAGCAAGCTTTAATTAATGAACACAAAAGCAAGCAACAATGATTAACAAACACAAGATAATTAACTAACCCATATTAGAGTGCAGGTTTGGATTTTTCTTTTTAAAAAGGTAAAGTAGCCATAGTCCCAGAGGACCAGAGACTATTGTCTCATTAACATAGTGAGGACTGGTGGTGGTTTAACCTGAGGGTGAGTGCATCTCTCAGGAGTGGAGAAGTTGAGAAAGAGAATCCTTTGGGCTGACCTTTGGGGCAGTATTGTGGCTCAGTGGTTAGCACTGCTGCCTCACAGTACTAGGGTCCCGGGTTTGATTCCAGCCTCAAGTGACTGTCTGTGTGGAGTTTGCACATTCTCCCTGTGTCTGCGTAGGTTTCCTCCAGGTGCCCCAGTTTCCTCCCACAGTCCAAAGATTTGCAGGTCATGTGAATTGGCCATGCTAAATTGCCCATGGTGCTATGTGTATTAGTCAGAGTGAAATGGGTCTGAGTGGGTTACTCTTCGGAGGGTTGGTGTGGAATGGTTGGGCCAAAGGGTCTGTTTCCACACGGTAGGGAATCTAATAAAACCTCAGCCAGTATGAGCTCATTGACTGTTTTGGAGAGGATATTAGATCAACTGAAACAGTAAAATTGTGATTCATCAGAACAATATCTGGGATGAGAGCAAAGTTATCTTTGAAAACCCTGTCCCTCTCTTTGTTGATTATGGCAAACAAGGTTACAGAGGGATTTACATAGCAGCTTTGAACTCTCCTAAGACATCTCCCTTGCTTACCGCTAGGATAGAGTAGTGCAGACTGAATCTTCAGCTACTCTCACATTATAATTTATGGCAGAGATCAATTGGATTAAAACATTGATAATAAGCACGCTGTCATATTCCAATCCACCCATTCTTCACTCCAGGCAGAATTATCATTCTTGCCTTTCCCAACCTAGGAATTTTGATACTGTAGTCATCCAGTAGCTGGCTTCACAGACAGAAGATTTGTGCAAGTATATGAACTGGCTTCATATATTTCTACACAGATTATCACCACTCACCTTTAAATCAGACACCTAATAGACATAATGAAAAGAAAAATAATTCTAATCAGATTCAGCAGCGAGATATTTCTCAGGCCGTGTTGACAGTGATGGTGGTCAGCAGGTGGGGAACAGAGACCAAACCACATCTTGCCCTTCAGAGTTGAATGACTGTATTGGATCTGTAATGAAGAATGTCAAGGTCCATTGTTTGTGCTGAACAGTTGTTTGCCTACATGCACACAGCAGGCTGGCTATGGTCAAAAGGATTAATGACTGCCAACACTGCAACTTGACACAGCACACATGTAACCCAACTACAAAGGTCAGAAAAATAGGCGAACAACTCCAAAGAATTCTCCAGGTATTAAGTGGCTAAATAGTGGGTCAGTGCAGCAATTTCATGGCCGTACAAGGATTTTAATAATGTATTTCTTGGCAAAGTGCCACGACAGTGAGGCTTGTGAAAAAGCATGCCAAACCAACATAGCCACTGTTGAATTTTTGCAATAAGGTTTGTGTGTGTGGAAGAAGGATGTTTTTTTCTAATTTACTTCATGATAAAAGCAGGCACTGTTAACCTTTCAGTGGCAATTCTCAGTGCTACAACCGATTCAATTGTTGTTAGTCTTGGAGGGCTGCCAACCACTCAAGTACAGAACTTAAACTATAAAAGGCAGAAATGGATTTAAGAGGTCAACCTGTATCCAAAAGCAACTACTTCTGCTAAAATGCCTCAGTGAAATCTTGGACTTAAGTGGCTTTTAAATGTTTTTAAAAATGTGTCTGCTGTTAGTTTGACTTGCCCTTACACCTTTTACTTTTTTATGTGTGTCAAGTTAGTGCAAGTGTGTGTGATAATGGTGCATTGGGGAAAACAAGCATCTAGGACCCAAGTGAACATTTTATATGTCTATTAAATCAATTAAATCAAAAGATTGTAAAATTAGCAGAGTCAAGAACAGAGAAAGTTGTATAAATTAGCATGAGTAACTTTTTAAACAATATATATTTTTCATGACAAGTGGGTAACGCCTGCATTTATTGCTCATCTTAATTACCTCTGTTGATTATGCCAGATGAGATTACAGAGGGATTTCCATGCCTGCTTTGAACTCTCCTAAGACATCTCCCTTGCATACCACTAGGATAGAGTAGTGCAGACTGAATCTTCAGCTACTGTCGCATTATAATTTCTGGCAGGGATCAAATGGCTTAAAACATTGTAAATGAGAATGCTGTCATATTCCAATCCACCCATTCTTCACTTCAGGCAGAATTACCATTCTTGCCTTTCCCAACCTAGGAATTTTGATACTGTGGTCATCCAGTAGCTGGTTCCACAGACAGAAGATCTGTGCAAATATATGAAATACATGAGATGTGAGTAACTGATTGGTCTGATATGTCATTTCAGGGTGTGGTGTAGTGGGGTGAAGGGCAGTTTAGAGACAACCCTAGTGTTATACATCCAGATTTATATGTAGGCCAGACCAGGTAAAGACTAGATTTCCTTTGCTGAAAGATTTTAATGAATTAGATAAATGTTTATGAAAACTGATGCTAGTTTCATTGTTAATTTAACTGAAACTGGTTTCAATTACAGATTTCTTGCTATGCAGATTTGGAGCCATGAGTATTAACATAGGCATCTGAACACACAATGGTATGACATTGGGTGGAGCCTAATATAGTCTCCAAAATTAACTCTTTTAGATCCATTACCTTTATAAAACATCTCTCCCCAAAGGTTTATTTTCTCACCATATTTAAAATTTATGTGTTCCAAGATGTAACTTTGATTAGATTTACAGCCACCCCACCTTCCTGTAAGGTGAAAAATTAAATCAATCTGGAGGATGTAGGTTTGCTTGCTGAGCTGGAGGGTTTGTTTTCAGACGTTTCATCACCATACTGGGTAACATCTTCAGTGAGCCTCTCGATGAAGCACTGCTAATGATTCCTGCTTTCCATTTAGATATTTGGGTTATTGGGGTTGGTGATGTTATTTTCTGAGGTGATGTCATCTCCTATGGTGATGTCGTTTCCTGTTCTCTTTCTCAGGGGGTGGTAAATGGCCTAATACAGACAAGCAAAATTAGTGTCATTTACAAAATACCATGCAAGAACTGCAACAAAAACTACATTGGACAAACAGGCAGAAAACTAGCCACCAGGAGACAGGAGCATCAACTAGCCACAAAAAGACATGACCCTCTCTCACTAGCATCCTTACATACAGATGAGGAAGGACACCACTTCGACTGGAACAACACATCCAGCCGTGGACAAGCCAAACAGAGACACGCACAAGAATTCCTAGAAGCATGGCATTCCAACCAGAGCTCTATCAACAATCACATTAACTTGGACCCCATTTACCCTCCCCCTGAGAAAATAACAGGAAATGGCATCACAACAGGAAAAGGCATCACCACAGGAAATGACACCACCAACCCAAACATATTAATAGAAAGCAGGAATCATCAGCAGTGCTTTGTCTGGAGGCTCACTGAAGATGTTACCTCGTGTGGTGAGGAAACATCTGAAAATGAACCTTCCAGCTCAGCGAGCAGACCTACATCCAGAACCTCAACCTGAGCTACAAATCCTCTCAGAACCGCTCTTCTAGAATGTGTGTGTTCCCTTTGGACTTGGAAGGTTGGAATATGGTTGGCTTGAGGATTTTTGATTCTGCTCATTTTAAAATCATTTCTTCTTTGGAGGATCTTTTATTTTTGGCTGTCATTATTTCTAAACCTAACACCTGGTTCATTACCTGATCTGGAAGGGAATAGCTGGTGACCTATTGGGAATATTACTAGAGAAACAGCCACAGCCCCAAATTAAAACTTTGGGGCCATGGTTCAAATCCCACATAACAGATAGTGGAAATTGAAGTCAATAAAACCTGAATTAAAAGCTAGCTAACTGGCAACCATGCAAATACTTCTGATTGTCATAAAAATCCTTATGGTTTACAGATATCCTAAAGGGTAGAGAATCTGACCTACATCTGACTTTGGACCAACAGCAATGCGTCTGACTTTTAACTCTCCTCTGCAAAGGTCTAGCAAGTCACTCAGTTGTATCAAACCGCTACAAAGTCTAAGGAAAGGAATGAAACTGGACAGACCATCACCAGGCATTGACTTAGGCACCGAAAATGACAGTAACACATACAAACCCATCCACCTTGAAAAGTCCTCCTTACCAATATCAAGGGAGTTTTCAAAAATTGAGAGAGTTGCTCCACAGACTGGTCAAACAGTGCCACAAGTCCCTTCCACTTTATGCCTGGGATCAGCCAAATGCAGCTCTTCTCTGTGTCCAATGTACGGATCAAACAAAGAGCACTCCTGTGTTCGACAGAAAGTAATAGGATTTGATCTCTTTGAGTGTCCTTCTAATTGTATAGCATATCACTAACACAGCATCATTAGAAATTGTATCAGGAATGTCCACAATTCATTCCTTTGAATTTGCTTCACCTTTCACTAATGTCATGATTGATGTTCCAGCTCAATTCCTCTTTTTCATCTTGTTGCCATATCCTTTGATTGTCTTCTTTTATTGTTGTTTTTTATTTTTCTTCTTTTTTCAGAACTTTTGCTGCCTACGCTACCACTGCATAACATTTGTGCTCATATTTTTCTCAGCACCTGTGTTCTATGTGTGTGCAAGTGCAAACACCACTGTGGAAAAGATTTATTCAATATTTTCACCACCAGGGAAACACCCATATGGTCAGTGAACCAGTAACAAGCAAGCCCGATCAGAGCAATGTCTACGTGAAAAAAGTGAAGAGGGAGGGGAGGGATTAAATCAAAATAGAATTGGAAGGGGAAATAAAGCTCCCCACCTCCCCATGGTGCCCATCTCTCCCTAAAGGCATCTTGAACATTGGTGGGCACCACATATTCCCACTTCCATGACAGCCAGGTTCGAACATTGCCATGGAAAAAGGGCAAGCAATCAGCAGAAATGATCCTTTGATTGTTTTAACATTCAAAAATCTGTTGATCAGAATCTTGAATGTTCATGGTAACGAAACATTCACAGCCTTCTGGTGCAGAGAAATCCCCAAACTACAACGCTTTGAGTGAAACATTTCTCCTCATCTTAGCTCCAAATCCCCAATCCATTATTGTGACATTGTGATTCCATGTTCTACATTCCCTGACCAGAAGAAACATCCTCTCACTATCTATCTATCAAACCACGTAAGAATTTGGTACATTTCAGTTAGATTATGTTTTATTCTAATTCTAGGCACTATAGGGGCCTAAACAGCCTTTTCTCATAGGAAAACCCCATCATCTCAGTTCAGTAAACCTTTCTTTGTGTCACTATCTAGGAGTAGTGTGCATTTCTTTCAGTAAGGAAATCAGAACTGTATAGAGTACTCCGACTGTGTCTAAAGATCCTATACAATTTCAGTGAGACTTTTGTACTCTAATTTTCCAAACTCCTTATAATAAAAGCTAAAATACCAGTTGCTTTCCTAAATTCTTGATGTACTTGCAAGTTAGTGCTCAGTTTTGAGGACCTATAGATATCCTAGAGACACACATAAACTGAAACTTAGCCAACTAATGGTTACCGGGGAAATTATCTGATGAACGCAGCAGGAAATCAGACCATAAGACCCCAAGACATAAGAGCAGAATTAGTACATTGTGCAGCAATGATTTTCACAAATTCCTCCTCATCTCAGTTCTAAAGGGTCATCCCTTCACTATGAGCCTGTGGCCTGGGAAACATCTTCCCCAAATCCACTCAATCCAGGCCCCTAAGTATTCTACTCAGTACTCAGAAATTCTGGATAATATTTGGGAAGAGAAATTTTAATATCTGTAATCTGTCATATTTCCAGTATCCAAACCAATTTGCTTTTGAAAGAACTTGCTACAGTGCCTGGGTGTACAATTAATAGCTCATAAACACCATTTTAGAGTGAGACTGAGTCCTGGTTAGCCGGTGGTGAAAAGAACTTTGGAGGATCTCCCATTGTTATTTCTAGTGTCAGATTGCAGCATGTATGTAAAAGTACATATTGCTGCTGCAATTTGGTCTCAGGCAATCTGCAACTCATCTTGACCAAACGGTATTTCCTTTTCTCTCAGCAAATTTCATACAAATCCATTCATGGCCTCTGCCCACAGAAATATTTACAGCATGCAGCATATAGATATCATTGTGCTAATCTTCTTTAGAAAAAATTCTCTTACTGGGCCCCTTGCTGAGATACTTGTATCATTGATACACACAGGTGATGTGCCAGAAGACTGGAAGTTGGCTAATGTGGTGCCACTATTTAAGAAAGGTGGTATGGACAATCCAGGGAACTATAGACGAGTGAGCCTGTTATCGGTGTTGGAAGGAATCCTGAAGGACAGGATTTACATCTATTTGGAAAGGCAAGGGCTGATTAGGGATAGTTAATATGGCTTTGCGCATGGGAAATCATGTCTCACAAACTTGATTGAGTTTTTTGAAGAAGTAACAAAGAGGATTGATGAGGGCAGAGTGGTGGATGTGTTCTATATGGATTTCAGTAAGGGGTTCAACAAAGTTCCTCATGGGAGATTGGTTAGCAAGGTTAGATCTCATGGAATACAGGGAGAACTAGCTAATTGAATATAGAACTGACTGAGAGGTAGAAGACAGAGGGTGATGATGGAGGGTTGCTTTTCAGACTGGAGGTCTGTAACTAGTGGTGTGCTACAAGGATCGGTGCTGGGTCCGTTGCTTTCCATCATTTATATAAATGATTTGGATGTGAACGTAGGAGGTTTAAGTTAGGAAGTTTACAGATGACACCAAAATTGGAACTTTAGTGGACAGCGAAGAAGGTTACCTTAGAGTGCAATGGGATCTTGATCAGATGGACCAATTGGCTGAGGATCGGGAGATGGAGGAGAATTTAGATAAACGTGAGGTACTGCATTTTGGGAAGGCCAATCAGGGCGGGATTTATACACTTTATGGTAAGGTTCTGGGGAATGTTGCTGAACAAAAGAGACCTTGGAGTGCAGGTTCATAGTTCATTGAAATGGAGTCAGAGTTAGATAGGATAGTGAAGAAGGCATTTGGTATGCTTTCTTTTATTGGTCAGAGCACTGAGTATAGGATTGGGGAGGTCATGTTGCCGCTGTATAGGGCATTGGTTAGGCCATTTTTGGAATATTGCGTGCAATTCTGGTCTCTCTACTATCAGAAAGATGTGGTGAAACTTGAAAGGATTCCAAAAAGATCTACAAGGATGTTACTAGGTTGGAGGGATTGAGTTTAAGGGAGAGGCTGAATAGTCCCGGGCTGTTTTCCCTGGAGTATCAGAGGCTAAAGGGTGAACTTATAGACACTAATGAAATCATGAGGTGCATGGATACGGTAAATAGACAAGGCCTTTTCCTTGGATTGGGAGAGTGCAGAACAAGAGGGCATAGGTTTAGGCTGAGAGGGGAAATATTTAAATGGGACCTTAGGGGCAACTTTTTTACGCAGAGAGTGGGCATCTTATTGAATGAGTTGGCAGAAGAAGTGGTGGAGGCTGCTAAAATTACAACACTTAAAAGGCATCTGGATGGGTATATGAACAGAAAGGTTTAGAGGGATAAGGGCCAAGTGCTGCCAAATGGGACGAGATTGAGTTGGGATATCTGATCGGCATGGATGAGTTGGACTGAGGGGCCTGTTTCCGTGCTGTACATCTCTAAGATTCTATGACTCTAAATTTTTTTGTTGGCTGAAGAAAATGGGATTCCTGGTGTTAACTGCACCAAAATGTATTTAACATATCATTTGATCAATTAAATTTTTCTCCAACAATTTCTCTTCACTCACCAGCTCTTGGTGTCTGTGAATTGCTGCCATAAGTCATTGTTGGCAAGATGATAACAGAAAATTTCACCCTTAATTTGTTCTGTCATTTAATTTCAAACTAATGGCAGAATGTCATTGCATGTCTTTTGGAGAAGATGCTAAATCAAAGTTTGACCTTGTCGTTCAAGCTGTAGAAGTTCTATATTCAAGAAGAATGGTGGAGCTCCCCCAATATCCAAGCCAGCCTTTATTCTTCAATTAGCATCACAGGAACAGACTATCTGAACATTATCATATGGTGCTTTTAAGTTTTTGTCGTGCAAAATTTGGCTATTGCATTTCCTCAAGTGCAATAACATCTATACTTCGAAAGTACACCATTGGCTGTGAATTACTTTGCAATGGGCTGTAATCATCACATCTTTCTTATTTTTTTCTCTTTCCTGCACTTTCAGCTATTGGCGAGGATAGTATTAGAAGATCCTTATGTCTGCAGTAATCCAACAAAATCTCTGACTGAGTTGCACCAACAAACTGAAGCAAAGTTGTGTCTACAATGGTCAAAATCTGGCTTGTAAAGGTTTCCTTCAATGAATTTTGCTGAACAAGTTTTTTAAATGATGGATCACTCAGGAATAGAGTCATAGAGTCATAAAGGTCAGAAACAGACCATTTTACTCAACCTGTCCACATTGATCAGGTTTATTAAAGTAAATTAGTCCCATTTACTTGTATTGAACCCATATCCCTCTTTCCTTTCCTTTTCTTTCCAGGTTTAATATTAACAACTGGACAACATTTATTGAAATTCTGCACAAAAAGTGTACCCTGTATGCTGGCAGCTATTTCTTTTTCTTTTCCCTTTCTTCTCCTTTTCTAATCAAAAATGCTATTACATGCATCTGAATGTTTCTTTTATCATCACCAAATCACATGAGCCTGCCATTTATTGGAAAGTCATGGACACATTGCAGCTGACTTTGCAGTAATCTATAAGTTGAGTTCCAGCTCCCATCAATGGCACAGTGACTTTGGAAAACAGTGTTCACCAACATTTACTTCATGCACTGCACCATCACTGACCATTACCATTTTCTTACTGAAATCAGTCAACAGAAAGGAAATGATATGTGAAAAAAAGTAATCAATTGCCAAAAGCCTAGAAATGCTGAAAATACCCAGCAGGTTTGACAGCACTTAAGAAAAGAGAAGACAGTTTAATTTCAGCCTGTCTTTTTATCTTTCAAGATGTGGACATAATCTACTGCGTAGTTCTATCATTTACTATTCTTAATTTTGAATGAGGTAAATCTTGGTTTGCTTGCTTTCCATTATTATCATTGTTCCAATGAGTAACTTTGCCATTAAGAAACTGATTAAATAAAGTAAGAGGTTTATTTGTCATATCTAGAGTCTAGAGTTTGATTTCATTACCCATTTTATTTTTCTATAAGCAAGAAATTAGAAAGCCATTTGATGGCTGATTTAATATTTTTATTTCTTTTAATTTATGCATGAGATGTTCGGCTCAATGTCTGAATCACATTCATGGCTATTCCTAGTTGCCCTTGAGAAAGTGCTGATGAGCAACTATCTTGTACCCGCGCAATCCATATACTGTAGGTAGACCCTCAATGCGGTTAGGGAGTGAGTTTCAGAATTTTGACTCAGTGATACTGAAGGAATCGCAATAGATTTCCAAAACTGCACAGTGAGTGGCTTGGAGGGGAACATGCAAGCGGTGGTAATCCTATATATTTTCTGTCCTTGTCCTTCCATTTGAAATCGTCATGGATTTGGAAAAACAAAAACACAGAAATTGGTGGAAAAACTCAGCAGGTCTGGCAGCAACTATGGATTTCTCTCCAATACCTGTCAAACACTACCTGTGAGTACCTTCATGTACATCCGGATGTTCTAAGCCACCATACATTGTTCTCAAAGCAACTATGCGGTGGGGAGGGGGGGGGGGGGGGGGGGGGGGGTGGGAGGTGGGAGGGGGAATGGTAGTTGAGACTGTTGTATATTTTCTATTGGAATGGATATCTGGAGAAAGATGCAGTGATTTTTGTCCAGAATCATCCCAAGCAGTCTGTGACACAGGACTCTGTGCTGTATGGTCTGTTACCCACTACTGTTACGACACAGGGTAACTCTCTTCCTTAATTTAAAACCAGCAACATAGAAAATATTTATCCCTGCAGTAATCTTTAAAATTCGAGTGGATAAGAACTATGTAAAGTAAACATTAACAACTTTATTTCTTAACAGAGAATAATTAACTAACCACTATTTACAATTTCTTTTTCTAACCATTTTTTAACCTTCCCTTCTATAATATTAGTCTGATAAAACTCCCAATTAAGATTTACAAAACAACACTTCTTATCTCAAAACCAGGCAGCTGTAGGTTCTTGTCTTCGGATCTTCCTGTATCTTCTTTTCTCCTTGTTAGGAATTTCTATGTTACAGGTTACTGATCAAAAAGGTACTTTTAGGAAAGTGCTATTTTTCAAATGGTCTGGAACATGCTGGGCTTGGCAGTTCTCCCCTCAACTGTTCAATTTTCTCCCGGACTTATACCGGAGGGCACCGGATTGTGTCATTGGCTTTTAAGATTGTCAATATACTCAATTCAAACTAGATTGCAAATTGGTATTTTTTGGCAGGATATAATTTAAACTGATTGGCCAAATTTGAATTATTTTTGTCTCCAGGCAATGAACTAATTGAGTTGTTCAACCCAGTGTTACATACATTGTTGCCTTATTAATTACACTTGGTGCTGTGTCCAGTAGTTCTGCTGCTTTTAACTCTCTTAAAGGTACACCCACATCTTCATAACTCTACGCACACCAAGATAAATGTCAACTGCACCTGAAAGACCATAAACTTGGAAAAAAATACTCTTTTGTCTGCGCAAAACTTGTTGAGACTTCAGAGCATGGAGTTGGCCTTCACCAAGTGCTCCCAAAGTCCATGATTATGTGCTGAGGGACGCACTTAAACTTGGGGCAGCTGCTGCCAAGATGCAGTGGGGAAAGACCAACCTCTGAGGTCTTTCTGTCCAAATTAAATGAGGGTCCGTTCAGTTATCAGACCTTCCTGATGCCTCAAATATATGTAAACATAATCTTGTACAAGTAAGAAACGCCTTTGATTTGTTTGCTGAATGGAGCCAAGTGCCAATGTTCATTTTTTCTGCATATGCCACTGTATAGGACAGAACTATACAGTGGCATATAAAGATATTTTAGGAATAAAGTATATTTTCTGAAATAAAAAAGTGAGTCAGAGAGAGAAATTTAACAGATAGCACACAAGCCCTCAGTATAAGGATACAACATTCCTCTGCAAAGGTTAATAAATCATAAGATTGTTCCAAGGTTGATTTAGTGCAATATTCAAAAAATCTATAATGGCCTTGGCAGTCACAATGCTAACATTCATAAATAAAATGCATGCTCCCTTATTTTATAAACAATGCAGGGGAGTGATGATCAGGCAGAATTTTAACTCACAACCAAGTGTGTCAAACATCGAGGGGAAGAGGAACCAATGCAGAGAAGAGTTTAAATCATTCAAAAATGTTAGTGTATATATCATAGTGTAGCTACTTAGCATATTACATGGACAGAGACAAAAACAGAAATCGTTGGAAAAACTCAGCAAGTCTGGCAGCATTTACAGAGAAAAAAACAGTCAATGGGCCTAAAACATTAACTCTGCTTTCTCTCCACAGGTACAGACAGATCTGCTGAGTTTTTCCAGTAATTTTTGTTTTGGTTTCTGATTTCCATCATCTGCAATTGTTTTTGCTTTTGTCGCATGGATACAGGATTAGTTGGTTAATACGGAGCAACAATGGATATACATGTGCCATTTTTGGGTTGACAGTCTGTGATGAGTCGATAGTGTGGTGCTGGAAAAGCACAGCAGGTCAAGCAGCATTTGAGGAGCAGGAGAATTGATGTTTTGGGCAAGAGCCCTTCTTCAGGAATGAGGCTTGTGAGCCGAGGGGTGGAGTGATAAATGCTAGTTGGGTGGGGCTGGGGGAAATGTAGTTCAGAGTACGATAGGTAGATGAGGTGGGGTGAAGGTGACAGGTCAGAGAAGAGGGTGGAGCAGATAGGTGGGAAGGAAGATGTTGTTATGAAGATGTGAGTGTACTGTACCGTTAAGAGAGTTAAAAGCAACAGAGCTACCTGACAGAACCAAATGTTCAGAAAAAATATATAATGTAACGTTTGGTCGAACAACTCAATTAGCTGGTTGCCTGAAAATGACAAGACAGATTTGAATTAGGCCAATCAGTTTAAATTATATCCTGAAAAATACCGAACTCCAACCTTGTTTGAATTTACTATATTGACAATCTTAAAAGCCAATGACACAATCCGATCCTTTGGGGTTATAAGACCAGGGAAAATTGAACAGTTGAGAGGAGAACAGCCAAGCCAGCAAGTAGAGACTGCCTGTCTTAAAGGTACCTCTTGGTTCGAGATCGGTCAAAAGAATCTCTAGGAGTATGGTCTTTTAAAGTAAGGTTACCAGTTTAATAAAATAAGGCAGCCTGGTGCAGATTTCTCCAGCGGCATGGAGGTTAAAAGCTTCTGTGTTCCGTGGAGAAATGGCGCAATTACATTAAAAAATTACACATTATTTATAATGTTTTTTAAGAGATAGTACAGCCTTAATTACAAGAAAAGACCAATCACATATAATAAGGTGACATGATTTACAGCAGTTAATCCAATGATACTCCCCAGGAAAGGGTTCTTAATTTACATAGAGCACCATCCCATGCAAGCAGTTCAAGGTTAGTTCGAATACCAAATCGATGTCTTATGACACATAGTATGAAAAATCTATTGTTCTCTCTTATCTCTAAATACAAGCAACTTAGCAAAACATCACTTCACACAGTCAAGCCATTTTGTTGTGTTATTTTAAATTGAAAAGCTATTTTGTGGTTAATAAAAATCTACAGATACTTGTTGCTTCTGGCATCAGCCTAAATTCAAATTTTAGATTCTCATTTCCCACTTTGGTCATTCCATGACCACATCATAAAGACATGGATCACATTAATCTAATTCAATGGCAGCGAAAGATACCATACTTCCTCCTCTTCAGAAGGGGAACCAGGGGCAAGCAATGGTGCTTCCTCATCATCACCTAAATGAAAAAGAAGTATTTTCTGGGTGGAACCAATGTTGTCAATAGAAGCTAATATTTTAGTAATAATACACTTAACAATAGCAATACCAACAAAAACTAAACCAAAATTATCGATCAGTAACCTATGAAGCAGAATCCACAAGAAGGAGAAAAGAAGACCGAAGTATAGAGACCTTCACAGAGCCGTTAAGACAGCCAAGGACCAATACCAATCCAAACTAGAGACCCAGACAGATACCCTGCAACTATGGCAAGGACTGAATGGCATCACATGTTCTAAAAAGAGATAGTGCAAGATAGCAGATGATGACATATCCCTCCAAGATCATCTCAACACCGTCAATGCTCGCTTTGAGCAGAATTTCTGCGGAGAGGTAGCACCTATTCTGATAAGGCCTGATGAGCCTATCCCAACAGTCACTGCATCAGAGGTCAGATCAGTTTTCCTTCGTGTTAATCCAAGGAAAGCAATGGGACCAGACGGAGTACCAGACCGTGCACTCAGAGCATACACTGATCAATTGGCAGAGGTCTTCTCGGTCATCTTCAACCTCTCCCTGCAGCAGGCTACTGTCCCTGTCTGTTTCAAGAGGGCCAACATCATCCTTGTGCCTAAGGCGGCTCATGCAGCATGTCTCAATGACTACCACCCAGTGGCCTAACTTCCTTGGTCATGACGTGCTTTGAAAGGCTTGTCATGGCATTAATCAACTCCAGCCTCCCCATTACTCTTGACTCACTCCAATTTGCCTATCGGACCACCAGATCCAGTCAGATGCCAGTCACTTGCCTTTCATTCCTCCCTCGAACATCCTGACACCAAGAATAGCTACATAAAAATCCTACTCATTGACTACAGTTCAGCCTTCAATACTATTATTTCCTTGAGACTAATTACTAAACTTAGTGATCTTGAACTAAGCCCCACTCTCTGCAACTGGATCCTCAGTTTTCTGACCCACAGGCTATAAAGAGAGAAGATTGGGGACAATATTTCATCCTCACTAATACTCAACACTGGAGTCCCCCAGGGGTGCATAATCAGCCCCCTAAATATACTCAGTGTATACCCATGACTGCGTCGCTAAGTACCAAACTAATGCCATTTACAAGTTCATTGATGACTCCACCGTAGTCGGTCAAATCTCAGATGGCGATGAAACAGAGAACACACGGGAGGTGGAAGACCTGGAAAAATGGTACACTGGGAGCAACCTAGCTCTCAATTCCCGCAAAACCAAGGAAATCATTATTGACTTTCAGCGGGATGTTACTCATACCACCCTACACATTAGCAGCACAGAGATGGAACGAGTGGAGAGTGTCAACCTCCTGGGAATGGTCATTCACAACAAGCTTTCTTGGACTCTTCATGTGGACACATTGGTTACAAAGGCCCAACGATGTCTCTTCTTCCTCAAGCAGCTGAGGAAATTTGGCATGACGGTGAATATTCTTGCCAACTTTGACAGGTGCACCATTGAGAGCATTCTGTCTGGATGTATCACTACCTGGTATGGCAACTGTACCATTCAAGATCGGAGACAGTTACAGTTGTTGTTAGAATACTGAATGGACTCACGAACTCTTAACATTCGCCTGTACTTGCATTTTTGGTTTGCTGCTTTTTACCTATTGTTTGCTTAACTATGCTACCTAACTATGTGATCTGTCTATGTTGCTTGCAAGACAAAGCTTTTCACTGTGCCTCGGTACACGTGACAATAAACTCAATTCTATTCAATTCCATTCAATAATAAAACCAGCACCTTTGTTGTCAATTTCTACATCTGAAGAATGTTTCACATGGGTTATAATTGATAGTGTAGGTCCCCTCCCGAGAACTAAAAGTGGGAACCAGTACTTGTTAACTATAATGGATGTCTCTACCAGATTTCCAGAGGCAATTCTATTACGGAGTATCAAGGCAAAAGAGGTGGTGGAGGAGTTAGTAGCTTTCTTCACATAATACTGGCTACCCAGAGAGATTCAGTTGGACCAAGGTTTAAACTTTACCGCTGGGTTTTATAAGGAGATTATGGATAGCTTCGGTATGTAGCACTTTAAGTCCAGTAAGTATCATCCTGAATCCCAGGGAGCTTTAGAAAGGTGGCATCAGACCTTGAAGACCATGTTGAGAGCATACTGTCAGGATTACCTGAATGACTGCAATAAAGGTATCCCATTCGTATTGTTTGCCATTAGAGATGCCGCAAATGAATCTACTCAGTTCACTCCCTTTGGCTTAATATTCAGGCATGAAGTGAGAGGTCCTTTGGAATTAATTAAAGAAAAATTGACAGGATCAAAGTCGGAGTTTTCACACTTAGATTATGTATCAGAGGTGAAGCAGAGACTAACTCGAGTAGGTGAGTTAGCTAAATCACACCTAAAGAGGGCACAGTATACAATGCAGCAGGTGGCAGATAAAAGCACTGTTTTCCTGAGGGATGATGTGTTGTACGGTTACCAGTGGTAGGAGATTCCTTCAAAGTCAGGTTTAATGGTTCCTATCAAATTGAGAAAAGGTTGAGTCAGGCGAACTACCTAGTAAAGATGCCAGATAGAAAAAAAAGGTATCAGGTATGTCATGCGATCATGTGTTAGCTACTGCCCCACAGAGTGAGGAATCAAATCCAGATGATATGGATTTTGAGTTGTCTCAAAATAGATTAAAAAATGAAGACGTCCTTGAGGAATGGGATAGATTAATAAGCTATCTGTGTCAGTAGAATAGAATGGAGTTGAAAGATTTGCTACTACAATATAGGGGCATATGTAAGAATCAGATGAGGAGTACTATTGCTATTGAACATGAAGTCGACATAGGGAATACTGCTCCAATAAAACAACACCCCTATCAGTTTAATCCTCTCAAAGCCAGACAGGTCCAGATGGAGGTGGAGGCCATGATCGACAAGGACGTCATTGAACCAAGCCAGAGTGAGGGTGGTTCGCCGATCATCTTAGTTTCCAAACTGGACGATTCTGTGTAGATTATCTGAAGGACTGTATCGAGCAAGTCAGACAAGCCAGTTATATCACCAAGTTGGACTTAATGCGTGGTTACTAGCAGGTACCTTTATCAGAAACGGTGAGAGAAATTTCTGCATTTGTAACCCCAAATGGGCTATGGAAGTAATGCGCTTTGGAATGAAGAACACACCCGCCACATTCCAAAGACTCATGAACAGAATTGTCACTGAGTTAACAAACTGTGCAGTCTATTTGGATGAATCAGTGATCTTTAGTAAGTCCTGGAAAGATCACATGGTACAGTAGACAGAGCTCTTTGAATGATTACGAGAAGCAAAACTGGTGATAAACCTAAATAAAATGGAATTCGCGAAAACAGAGGTGATGTTTTTGGGATATAATATTGGTCACGGAAGGTTGACCCCATAGAATGCAAAAACGAAGGCCATTGAGGAATTTCCATGACCAACCTCGAAGAAAGAAGTGCTTCAATTCTTTGGGCTCAATGGATTCTATCGGAAGTTTGTTCCAAACTTCAGCAGTGTAGTGGCACCATTAACCAATTTGCTGAAGAAAATCACAAAGTTTCGATGGACAGAACCGTGCCAGGAGGCATTCGACCATTTGAAATTGATATTAACCACCAAACCAGTTTTAGCTACACCAAACGAGTTTTAGTTATAGCAAACATTTCAAAACCTTTTAAAGTCACCATTGATGCTAGTGACATAGGAGTTGGAGCTGTACTCCAATGGAATATGAGGATGGGATTGAACTGCGAATTGGTTGCTTTTCAAAGAATATCAGCATGCACCAGAGGAAATCTCCATGATTGAAAAGGAACTATTGAATTTGATACTGGCCTTACAACATTTTAATGTGTATATCACGAACAATATGTTGGAGACGGTTGTGTTCACAGATCATAATCTGCTTACATTC
Organism: Hemiscyllium ocellatum; assembly: GCF_020745735.1. NCBI lineage: Eukaryota > Metazoa > Chordata > Chondrichthyes > Orectolobiformes > Hemiscylliidae > Hemiscyllium > Hemiscyllium ocellatum. The sequence continues at coordinate 102,369,224 of NC_083401.1, forward strand.
TTAGAATGCTTTAAAGACAAGAATGTAAGACTATTTTGTTGGAGTCATATGTTTCAGACTTTTAATTTAAAAATCATACATGTTTCGGGTCGTAATAAGGTAATCGCAGATATGTTATCGCGGAATTAAGTGGTAGAGTTGAGATGAGATTTGTATTTAATTAATTTTATATATTAATATACACACACACAGACACACACACACACACACATGCATACAGATATTTGGGAAGAAGTTAAGGAGAACTTATTTAAAGTTATCTGGATGTGAGCAAAATGTGTTTAAAAAATAGAAAAGAAATGAAGCCATCTTTACATTATGATGGTTCATTTTTCTGAAGAGGGGAGGTGTTATGAAGATGTCTGTGTACTGTACCTTTAAGAGAGTTAAAAGCAACAGAACTACCTGACAGAACCAATTGTTCTAAAAAGAATAAATGTATCATTTGGTCAAACAACTCAATTAGTGGGTTGTCTGGAAATGACAAAACAGATTCGAATCAGGTCAATCAGTTTAAATTATATTCTGAAAAATACCACACTCCAATCCAGTTTGAAGTTACTATATTGACAACCCTAAAAGCCAATTACGCAATCCTTTGGGGCATCAGACCATGGAACATTGAACAGTTGAGAGGAGAACTGTCAATTTAACACATAGAGACTGCTTGAAAATTGGCTGTCTTACAGTACCTTTATTGATCCGTAACCTGTGAGGCAGAATTCCCAAGAAGAAAAAAGACAGGAATACAGAGAAGAACCAAAAGCTGCCTGATTTTGAGATAAGAAGTTTTGTTTTGTAAATCTTAATGTGGAGTTATATCGAGTAGCATTATAGAAGGGAAGGTAAAAGATAGGTTAGAGGAAGGAGTTGTAAATAGTTGTTAGTTAATTATTCTCCGTTATACTTTAAGAAATAAAGTTAATTTTTACTTTAATTAGTTCTTGGCCGATCGTATTTTCACAGATTACTTCCCGGGATAAATCTTTTCAGTGTTGCTGGTTTTAAATTAAGCAGGAGAGTTTACATCATGTTGTAGCAATGGACAGGTAGGACATGAGGTCAATGCTGAGTTAGAAGTTTGGATCTGGGATAAGGTTGGGGGAGCAGAAATGAGGAAACTGATCAAGTTCACATTGATGCTGTGAGGTTGGAGAGTCCCAAGGCGGAAGATGAGGCGTTCTTCCTCCAGGCATTGGATGGTTAGGTAGTGGCAGTGGAGGAGGCCCAGGACCTGTATTTCCTTGGAGGAGTGGAGGTGGGAGTTGAAGTGTTCAACCATGGGGTGGTGGGCTTGTTCAGTGTGGGTGCAGAGATGTTCTCTGAAGTGCTCTGCAAGTCAGCATCCTGTCTCCCCAATGTAGAGGAGACCACATCGGGAGCAACAGATACAGTAAATGATATGGGTGGAAGTGCAGGTAAAACTCCGATGGATGTGGAAGGCTCCTTTGGGGCCATGGATGGAGGTGAGAGGGAAGGTGTGGGTGCAGGTTTTGCAATTCCTGTGGGGGCAGGGGAAGGTGCCAGGACAGGAGGGTGGGTTGGTTGTGGGGGCGTGTACCTGGCAAGAGAGTCATGGAGAGAATGGTTTTTGCAGAAAGTGGTTAGGGGTGGGAAGGGAAATATATCTCTGGTGGTAGGTTAAATTTGTAGGTGGCAGAAATGGCAGAGGATGACTTTGGTGGTGGGGTCTATTTGCAATACCTGCGCCCACACCTACCCCCTCACCTCTGTCCAAGGCTCCAAAGGAACCTTCCACATCCATCAAAATTTCAACTGCACTTCCACACATGTCATTTACTGTATCTGTTGCTCTCGATGCGGTCTCTTCTACATTGGGGAGACAGGATGCCTACTTGCAGAGCGTTGCAAAGAATGTTTCCAGGACACCTGTACCAACCAACCCCACTACCCCATGGCCAAACACTTCAAATCCCTCTCCCACTCCGCCAAGGACATGCAATGTGCCTCTTCCATCACCACTCCTTAACCACCCAACGCCTGGAGGAAGAACACCTCATCTTCTGCCTTGGGGCCCTCCAACTTCACAGCATCAAAAATGCTTCACCAGTTTCATCATTTCCCCTCTCCCCACCTTATCCCAGATCCAACCCTCCAACTTGGCACTGCCCTCATGACCTGTCTTACCTGTCCATCGTCCTTCCCACCTATCTGCTCCACACTCCTCTCCAATCTATCACCTTTACCCACATCTCCATTACCTATTGCACACTCAGCTACCTTTCCCCCAGCCCCACTCCTCTCCAATTTATCTCTCCACCCCCTGGACTCACAAGCCTCATTCCTGATGACGGGCTCTTACCTGAAGGGAAGGATGTGGATGAATTGGAAAAAGAGGCGATTTCCCAGGATGTTGCGTGGTCTGGAGGGAACGTCTTATGAGGAAAGGCTGAGAGACATGGGACTGTTTTCATTGGAAAGAAAAAGGCTAAGAGGTGATTTGATAGAGACATACAAGATGATCAGAGGATTAGATAGGGTAGACAGTGAAAGACTTTTTCCAAGGATGATGATGTCAGCTTGTACGAGGGGGCATAACTGCAAATTGAGGGGTGATAGATTTAAGACAGATGTCAGAGGTAGGTTCTTTACACAGAGTGTGGTAAGGGCGTAGAATGCCCTACCTGCCAATGTAGTCAACTCAGCCACATTAGGGAGATTTAAACAATCCTTAGATAAGCACTTGGCTGATTTTGGGATAGTGTAGGGGGACGAGCTGTGAATAGTTCACAGATCGGTGCAACATTGAGGGCCGAAGGCCTGTTCTACGCTGCATTGTTCTATGTTCTATGAAACATTGATTTTTCTGCTCCTCTGACCTGCTATGCTTTTCCAGCACCACACTCTCAACTCTGATCTCCAGCATATGCAGTCCTCACTTTCTCCTAGTCTGCGATGAGTGGTATGCCACAGGGATCACACTATTTGCATTCTATATCAATGGCTTGGATGAAAGGATTGAATTTTGCAATGCAGAATGATACCAACAGTGTGGGTTCAATTCCCGCACCAGCTGAAATAACCATGAAGGATTCTCATTCTCAAACTCTCCTGTAGCCTGAGGTATGGTGATCCATAAGTTAAACTATTTCCAATCATCTCTCCCAACCTCTCTCTCTCTCTCTCTCTCTCTCTCTCTCTCTCTCTCTCTCTCTCTCTCTCTCTATCTCTCTGTAATGAGAGAGCAGCCCCATGGGCTAAAATAAAAACTTTTATTTTAGTTGGATAGTAGATTGTGAAGAAGTCATAAGGAGTACTCAAAACAATAAGATAGGTTAGGTGACTGGACAAAAAATTGTCAGGAAGATTATCAAAATGGAAAATATGAACTTGTGTACTTTGTGTGTTCAAAGGATGAAGCTCAAAATGTGTCTGTAATGTGGATGCCAACCACGGTGGTGTGGGGTGGGGGGGAATGGGGTGACCTGCTGTTGAGTAGGGGGTCATTGTATTCATAAAAAATCACTGCCAGTCTGTTTTGACTCACCTTCTCCCCTTTGTATGGCTGTTATTTCAATTTCCCCTTGCATCCATACATTTATGACTGTATTGGTCCTCTTTTTGAATAAACACATTTTGGATCCAAAAGTTAAAAATTTTCACAGCACTTTGAGTTCTGATCATGGTCTTGACATTATCTAAGAAAAGACGTAAATGCTTTGAAAAACACTTGAGAGTTGGTTCACTCAAATGAAATTTGGAATAGGGGTTATCTGATTAGGAAAGGTTGGGCAGACTAGGCCTGTATCTATTGGAGTTTATAGGAATGAGGGGTGATCTTATTGAAATATATAACAGCCTGAGCTATATTCTCTCTCAACTTTCCCGTCGCTGCACGCACCTCCAAGGTTCATGTGAGGCAGTGATGTCTGAGGCTAGACATCAATGCGTACAGATCTGGACAGCATGCTTGGACCCTCCTCATAGCTGTGTGGCCAATATAGCTTAGAGGAACACTGGGCCCATGGGAACTTAACAGGGTGCCTGCTGACAGAGATACAGGACAGGGTTGATGGGGTTAATACACTTAATAAAAACCAAAAGAAATGCGGATGCTGCAAATCAGAGACAAATAAAGAAGTTTCTGGAAAAGGTCAGCAGTTCTGGCAGCATCCGGGAAGAGAAATCAAAGATAACAATTTAGGTCTGGTGACCCTTCCACACCAGCCCCTGAGGAAGGGTCACCGGACTTGAAATGTTAACTTTGATTTCTCTGCAAAAGTGCGGCCAGAGTTGCTGAGCTTTTGCAGCAACTTTGTTTTTTGTTAATACTCTTAATGTTGACATTGATGTGACTGAGAGACATTGTATATAGTGATTTCATGACAGGTGTATGAGCATCCTTGTCATATAAACAGAATAGAATTCCTCTTTGGGCATTATCCACTGCTCACACGGTACATGCTGCTCTCACTGCGTTGCCAATGCAGATCTCATCATGTTCACACTACTTTACATTTCCACTGCTTCGATTACATTACTCTCCAGGCACCACTGCATTTGCTGAGCACCAGCACAACTATCTGAAAACTTACTCCATTCAGGTTTCCAAGCACATCCTTCATTCTCTCTCCAAGACTGTCAAATTCCTTGGGAATTGTTGACAGAGGCTTCCACATTTTCAGCTGCTGCTCCAGAATTGTCATCTTTTCTTTAACACTGCCAAGGCTCAGTGGAGTATTTCACTCACTGTTTTTTTGGTGTGGGCAGCATCTTTATTCAGAGTAGAAGACTTTCTAACACGCTTTAATGGTCTTTCATATTCATGTATTGCACACCTGTTTTCTAGTAACGTGGCAAAGACGAACATTTGATGTCCATCCCAAACTGTCCCTCACCCGATTATATTTCACAGAATCGCAGAATTATTATGGTGCAGAAAGGAGCCTGTTTCTTCCTTTGTACTTGTCAAATGCCAACCTCCTGCCAATTCCGATATCCCTGACATCATTTCTGTCTAACTAACCATCTAATGGGGTGGCGATGGAGATGGTGGAAGGAGGTCAAGGTGAGGGTGATAGGCCGGAGTGGGGTGGGGGCGGAGAGGTCAGGAAGAAGATTGCAGGTTAGGAAGGCGGTGCTGAGTTCAAGGGATTCAACTGAGACAAGGTGGGGGGAGGGGAAATGAGGAAACTGGAGAAATCTGAGTTCATCCCTTGTGGTTGGAGGGTTCCCAGGCGGAAAATGAGGCGCTCTTCCTCCAACCGTCGTGTTGTTATGGTCTGGCAATGGAGGAGTCCAACGACCTGCATGTCCTTGGTGGAGTGGGAGGGGGAGTTAAAGTGTTGAGCCACAGGGTGGTTGGGTTGGTTGGTCCGGGTGTCCCAGAGGTGTTCTCTGAAATGTTCCGCAAGTAGGCGGCCTGTCTCCCCAATGTAGAGGAGGCCACATCGGGTGCAGCGGATACAATAGATGATGTGTGTGGAGGTGCAGGTGAATTTGTGGCGGATATGGAAGGATCCCTTGGGGCCTTGGAGAGAAGTAAGGGAGGAGGTATAGGCCCAAGTTTTGCATTTCTTGCGGTTGCAGGGGAAGGTGCCGGGGGTGGAGGTTGGGTTGGTGGGGAGTGTGGACCTGACGAGGGAGTCACGGAGGGAGTGGTCTTTTCGGAACGCTGACAGGGGAGGGGAGGGAAATATATCCCTGGTGGTGGGGTCCGTTTGGAGGTGGCGGAAATGACGGCGGATGATACGTTGTATATGGAGGTTGGTGGGGTGGTAGGTGAGAACCAGTGGGGTTCTGTCCTGGTGGTGGCTGGAGGGGCGGGGCTCAAGGGCGGCGGAGCGGTAAGTGGAGGAAATGCAGTGGAGGGCATCGTCGATCACGTCTGGGGGGAATCTGCGGTCCTTGAAGAAGGAGGCCACCTGGGCTGTACGGTATTGGGACTGGTAGCTATATGACTTATTTTATCTGCTCCCCACTAGGAGTTAAAACTATAGCTGCAGGGCTGGAAATATCTGACGTTGACATTGATTTTGACAATGTTTGTTTTGTGAAATGTTTTCTCTTTGTGTTGTACATGTGAATGAGAATTGGAGGAAACAGGTTGAGGAGGGAAAAAGGAAGCTGAGCAAAAAAAACACTCATCCTGGGGGTTTTACAAGACTTGCATGCAAGTGTCAACATTGCTGTGTTTGTGCTAGATTTGCAAAATGATGGGTAAATTATTTTACAAGCATTAGAACAGAAACACCTTTCATCTTTTGATATTAATAATGTGTTATATGTTTATCCTGTGTCAATCATGTTTCAGTAAATTTGCTATATTACAAAGGCAGATGTTCCCCTCCATAATGTGCAGAATATGGAACAGAAGCTCCACCTACTGGGTATGATGTGATATTTGAATTTGTGTTTAATGGGAAATATGACCATCTCATTGTGCAAAATTCTCTCTCCATCATATCTGATGGGTGCTTCTTATACAGGCAATGCTGGATCTAGCAATGCATGTGGTTCTAGTGTGGTGATTGGTAGTGCATAGTACTTACATGACAGTATGCAAGCATGTGACATGCTGAGTTTGTGATTTCAAGCCTGACCTTGTGCAAGTTTCAGTGATGTGAAATGGCTGAGAGGTTAAAGAGATGGGCTACTAATCTACTGTGTTTTGCAGGCATGGATTTCAATCCCAGTCACATGATTGCTGCAGTAAAACCCTGATGCGTGTAGGCTTGCTGAATACCTCCATGAGTCTACCAGTACCAAATTATCTCCATGGAGTTATCTGACAGGGTGAGAAATGCCCCTACTCAGGACAGCACCGTGGCTCAGTGGTTAGCACTGCTGCTTCACAGCACCAGCGGCTTGGGTTCAATTTGACCCTCAGGTGACTGTCTGTGTGAAGATTGCACTCTCCCCATGTCTGCAATCTGCAGGGATTCTATGATTCCAGAAGCAATGGTGCACTCATGTGATTACACAGTGTAAAAATATTCAGAAAGGCAAAGGTAAATGGAAAACAGGCATTAAGTGGGTGAAGGATGAGAGAGTGAGGACTGCAGGTGCTGGAGAGCTTGTGCGTGAGGTGTTAACTCTCCTGCTCCTAAGACGTTGCCTTTCCAGCACCATACTTTTTGACACTAAGTGGGTGAACAACAGCAATTAATTCTGTTGGTTTTGCAATGTGGATTTGGTGGTGGATAAAGTTGTTGGCTGTACGCTACCGCTGTTGGCATTTATTGAATGATATTGGCTGAGTGGAGATCATCAATTGTGAACTGGGAGCCCTGTTCATTAGGTCGTGGTGTTGGAGGAAGTTCATTGTAACTGAAGCAAAGCCCCACATTGTAGCCTCTCTCATTCTGCTCATTTAGAGCTGGTGGATTTGGATTCCCGTCTCCTCATTTTTCCTTCAGAGAGGACTTGGGAGGTCGTAATTTTCTTTCCTCTGAGCCAGAAGCTCTGGATTCAAATCCCACCTCAGGGATTATAAGGAGTACAAAGAGGAGAATTTTCTGGTTTGCCCAAAGCATTTGCAGCACTACAAGAGACTCCCTGTTAAAAGACTCCATGAACAGAACAGAAACATTTTTCTCCTGAAGTAACCTGCATCTCATAGTACTTAAAGTAGTGGCTCTAGAAATAGTGGATGTATTGGTCAGCACCTTCCAAGATTTTTTAGACTCTGGAACAGCTCTTACAGATTGGAGGGTAGCGAATATAACACCACTATTTAGAAGGATAGGTGGAGAGAAAATATGGAATTATAGATCAGTGAGTCTGATGTTAGTAGTGGGGAATATACTAGAGTCCGTTATCATTGATTTTATAACAGAACACTTCACAAAAGGGAAATCATGCTTGACAGGTCTGCTGGAATTCTTTGAAGATGTAACTAGTGGAATTGATCAAGGGAGCCAGTGGATGTAGTTTATTTGGACTTTCAGAAGATTTTCAACAAAGTCCAACATAAGAGATTAATGTGGAAAATTAAAGTGCATTGGATTGGGGATAGTCTATCAAGATAAATAAAACATTGATTACCTGACAAGCAACAAAGTCTAGGAATGAAGGCGTCTTTTTCTTAATGGCAAACAGTGATTGTTGGGGGGCTGCAGGGATTGGTATTGGATTGGTGTTAATGATTTAGAAAAGGAAACTAAATGTAATATCTTAAAATTTACATCTGACACAAAGCTGGGTGGGAGAGCGAGCTGTGAGGAGGATGTCACAGTGTGATTTGTATAGGTTGAGTGAATTGGGCAAACACATCACAGATGTGGATAAATGTGAGGTTATCAACTTTGGCAGCAAACATAGGAAGCCAGTTTATTATTTGAATGACTGTAAATTGAGAGAGAGAAAAATATTCAGTGAGGTCTGGGTGTCCTCATGCACCAGTCACTGAAAGCAAGCATGCAGGTGCAGCAGGTTGGAAAGAAGGCAGACAGTATATTGGCCTTCATAGTGAAAGGATTCAAATACAGGAACAAGGCTGTCTTAAGGCAATTATACAGGGCATTGGTGAGGCCGCAGCTGGAATATTGTGACCAATTCTGGTCCCTTTATCTGTGGGAGGATGGTCTTCCTATAGAGAGAGTGCAGTGAAAGTTTACCAGATTATTTCCAGGGATGACAGGACTGATCTCTGAGGAGAGATTGTGTTGGTTAGGATTGTATTCACTGGAGTTTAGAAGAATAAGGAGAGAGCTCTTAGAAATCTATAAAACCAAGATGGCAGCAGAGTAGAATACTCCAGCCAATGCTCATCCGCTCCGCGCATTCTTCTTTTCTTTTTTCTCTTTTTAGCATTTTCCTTCCTTCTCTCCTGTCTGACAACAACTTCTGGTCTCTGGCAATGACTCCTAGCCTCTGACAACTGATAACCTCCTGGACTGGCATAATTCCCTCCCAGCATGGCATGGTGACCTCCTGGATTGGCACAGTGCCCTCCCAGCATGGCATAGTGACCTCCTGGCCTGGCACAGCAGCCTCCCTTAGATCCTTCCCAGTGTGGTATGGTGACTGACCGGCCTGGTGAAGTTGCCTTTCCGCTTATTGTATCAGCCTCCCAGGATAGCCTCCCAGCGTGGCATCCTCTCAGCCCAGTGTGGCAGTCTGAAGTGATCTCTCAGCCTCATGATCCTCAAGGTAAGCCCAGTGCAGTCTGAGGCCAGAACCTAGTATGGACTGGACACTAGGTGCCAGCGTTGTATGGATTAGAAGACCATTGGTCTGAAGATTTGTTTCTGCAAAGCTGGGCATTCTATTTCTCTATTGTCTCAGACCCAGGGACTGAAGAATCTGTTCTTATTTATCTTTACACCTAAGTGACATTGTAAGTGGCGATGTATAATCCTTTCACTATACTCATTGATTATATGAGACCATTAAGGCTAATTCAAAAATTCCAACAGGACTGGAGGGTTTAGATGCAGGAAGGATGTTCCTGATGGTGGGTGGGGTGGGCGGGGGGCGGGGTTGGAAGGGGGAGGGTTGTGGTAGTCGAGAACCAGGGGACATTGTTTAAGGATAAGGGATAAGTCTTATAGGATTGAGATGAGGAGAAACCAGAGAGTGGTGAGCATGCGGAATTCATTGCCATCGAAAGTGGATTAGGCCAAAACATTGTGCATTCAAGAAGGAGACTAGAGGGATCAAGGGGTATGGGTGAGGGCAGAATTAGGGTATTGAGCTCGATGATCAGCCGTGATCATATTGAATGGCAGACCAAATTCAAGGGGTCAAATAACTTATTCCGGTTTCCACCTTCTATATTCCTATGGAAGGCCCCTGATGAAGTAGCAGCAGTGAAAGCACAAATACTATCAGCCTGAGACAACAACAGGCTCACATTCTACAGGGCCATAACAACGTTACTGGGACAGCGACACAGCAATCATTATCATCTATCGAAGTACAGAATGATGGGCAGACAGAAAGCCCTGCATGGCTATTTGATTACTGAGCTCTGGGGAAAGGAGGTGCTAAACTATTAAACCAGAGACCCAGCGGTGATGTTCTGGGGACCAGGATCGAATCTTATCCTGGTTGATGGTTAAAATTTGAAATCAATAATAATCTGAAAATAAAAGTCTAATGATGATCTAATAGTGAATCTATTGTCAGGACAAAACACAGCCGGTTCATTATTATCCTTTAGGAAAAGAAATCTGGTCTCCTCACCTGATCTGGCCTACAGCAATGTGGTTGACTCTTAACAGCCCTCTAAGCAATTAGGGATGGGCAATAAATTCCATTCCAAGGAGTGATGCTCACATTTAATGAATGAATTTGAAAATATGAAATTTCCTCTCGCAGAATGTAGTGATTCTGCAGTGTTCTTACCGCAGAGGGCTATAGAGTTTGTGTCATTAAATATATTCAAGACTGAGATAACCAGATTTTTAATCAGTAAGGGAATCAAGAGTTATGTGGCAAAGTCAGGAAAGTTGAGTTGAGAAATATTAGATCAGCCATGATTCATTCAAGAGCAGAGTAGAGTCAATGGGCTGAGTGACCTGCTTCTGCTGCCATATCCATGATACCTGTATGGATGGCTGCAGTCTGAGACCACCTTTGTGACCTCTCTCTGACCTTCCACTGCAGCATGTTTAGACCAGCAAGGCTGCATCTGTACTGCAGTGGAAGCTCAGAGAGCAGACACCATATATTCAATGTTGGGATAATCTGGCAGTGTTTCCATCAAGATGCTCACCCCTTCGACAGTGTGAACCATGAGTTCTAAGCGCTGAGTCAGTGCACTGCGCCATGGTAGAGAGTCATGCTCCTCTACCAGCTATAGTGGTCTGAAAATGTGGAAGACTGCCCAGGCTTGTTCTGTTTATAAAAACAGGTCAAATCCACTCCAGACAATTACACCCCGCACCCACCCCCACCCCATCCCCCCCCCCCCCCCCCCCTTGGCATTAAGGCATCGACTAGCTGTGGCATCAAATTGCCTGAGGAAAACTAAAGTTTGTACATTAAAGGAAAGCTCTCTGCAGGTCTGTTAAACCAAGAAAGATTGAAAGTCATCACTTTAACTCCAGGACATCACTGCAGGACTTCCTCAGGCTGTTGCATGGATGATGGGCTATAATGTGGTGAACAGTGTGAGGAATGTGTGGTGTAGCAATTATGAGATGTGATGTGCTGAAGCATTCACTTAACTGGGCTTTCAGTCTGAGGATCATTAAACTTTTAGAATATCTGCTGCCATGCGCATGGTGCCACAATCCAGGCATTCGCTGCCCTGGCTGAACATTATTATTCCCTTTTCAGGATAAGCTATTCAGTATCCATCTGTGGCAATTATCCAGCAGCCTGTAGTTCAATACAACAACTTTTAGTTTATAGGAGCTGCACCTTTAAAAACGGAAAACTGCTTTACATAGGTGGCCTCTTCCCAACAATATTAAGCCCCTTCTAGTATATAGAGGAAATATGAAATAGGCACAGGAATAACCTTTCGGGCAAAAGCCTTTCACTAGGAATGAAGGGCTTTTGCTCGAAACATCGATTTTTCTGCTCCTCGAATACAGCCTGACCTACTGTGCTTTTCCAGCACCACTCTAATCTTGACTCTGATCTCCAGCATCTGCAGTCCTCACTTTTGCCTACTGGAGTGACCTGTCAGTTATATTTTTCAAGTCCACTGTCATGGATAAGGTGGGTCAACAATATTTCTGACTGGGCGGCGATGGGTGTACATTATTTATTGTATCCGTTGCTCCCAATGCAATCTCCTCTACATTGCAGAGACCGGACGCCTTCTCACAGAGCACTTCAGCAAACAACTCCAGTACATCTGCACCAATCAAACCCATCGTCCTATGGCTGAACATTTCAACTCCCCCTCCCACTCTGCCAAGGACATGCAGGTTCTGGGCCTCCTTCATCGCCACTCCCTCACCACCCGTTGCCTCGAAGAAGAACGCCTCATCTTCTTCCTCGGGACCCTTCAACCCCATGGCATCAATGTGGACTTCACCAGTTTCCTCATTTTCCCTCCCCATACCTTATCCCAGTTCCACCTTCTAGCTCAGCACCGTCCTCATGACCTGTCCTACCTGTCAATCTTCCTTCCCACCTATCCACTCTACCCTCCTCTCCGGTCTATCACCTTTACCCCCACCTTCATCCACCTATTGCACTCTCAGCTACCTTCATCCCAGCCCCAGCCCATTCCCATTTATCTCTCCGCAGCCGAGGCTACCAAGCTCATTCCTGATGAAGGGCTTTTGCCCGAAACGTCGATTTTCCTGCTCCTCTGATGCTGTCTGACTTGCTGTGTGTTTCCAGCACCACTCTAATCAATATTTCTGACTGACCCACCTCACTTCCAATTGATGCAGGCATACCATGTACTGTGGGTCCCGCAGCCAAAATTCAAATTGATCTAAACTGCAAAAGTCAAACCCCAAAGCATGTTTAACTTAGAATTTGTTCAGAAAAAAATGCTTCATCCTCCAGCTACACCCCATCCCCCACAACTCAGTCCCTGCAAAACCTTTGACCTCACCCCATATTCTTTTGTACTTCCAATTGGTGCTAGTTTTGAGTTTCACTAAAGCAAGTATTTTATAGAAGGGATTAAGAGACAGTGCAGATAGTTTCATTTGTTCAAAGTGTCAACAAGTGAAACAGCATAAGGAATGGATTGTAGCAGTTCAAGAAAGCAGCTCACCATCACCTTTTCAAAGGCAGTAGGGTTGGAGAATAAATGTTGGCTCAGCCAGCAATGCCCTCTACCCTGCAATTAATGAAAAAAGTGGAGTTTGATTATCACTTCCAAGGTAAGTGTGCTCTGGCTTTTTTGTTTCTGTTTTGAAGTAATAAAATATACTAATATTAGGTGATTTTTTTGGTGTTATGGTAATTCACAATTTCATCGTTGACATCATTTCATTAGTCTCAGGTATTTGATATATGGTAAATCAAGTCCAAGCCTTTTGAGGGCACTGTTGGAAAAATAATTAAACCTGAACAGGATGTAGGAGGATATTAAAGGCACTAATATTATTCAAACAAGACAGTAACAATTCTTTCTTAATATAATGACAGGCAGATTTCAGCCACAAACATGTCAATTTAGAATGTAATAGCTGACAGAGGTTTCAAAATACGAGATGGTAATTATATTTTCAGCAGATTGTCAGTCAATCAGTAGTGGGAAATACATTGTTGATTTGTTATATAAGTTTTCTGCTCACTTTTACCACGGACTAAGTTCCTGCTATCATTTACAATCGGTGATGAAATAGCCTACACTAAAAGAAATGGGCAACTGTAAATGAGATGACAATGTGCAATATTATTCAAGAGCTTTTATTTATTTTTAACACTTGAGTGCAAATAACACTTTGGAGTACATACTGGAACAATCAATGAAAAAGAATTGAAAACTTTCCGATTTTTGTTTCTGTTTAAATTAATTCTTAATTCCATTTTAAAACCAGTGATATTTTCTTCTTGCTTGACCTGACAACAACAACATTTATTAATGTAGAAAAAACAGTTGAAGGCAAATGTAGAAAATGGATCTGTGAATTTAGAGAAACAAGTTTTTAAGGAATTTTAGCAACAGCGTTTTTCTCTTCATTTGCTGTTGTTATGAAAGAGTTCAGTGGTGCTATACAGTGTGTATGCTGGGTGAATGGAGATGAAAGAGCCATGAGTTAGCACAGAAGATATGAGGTATTATTGAGGTAGATAGGGACACTGGAGTTGGCATGGAGGGGAACTGGAGAGTATTGACCTTATCATACAGAAGGCTCCTGAATCCAGGCTACGATCGATGACTCTTCTAAGAAGTCATAAATCACAAGACATGGAGAAGCACGCCTGATTCCATGGACATTATGGGCATCTAGATGATGCCTACACATGCGATAGAACTGGCCAGCTTGGGAATGGAGGGTGCGAGTTCAATAGCTGCACCTTAATAATGTGACATTAAAAATAGGAAACACAGGGAATGAGGCTGGCAATTTGGGATCTGTTACCATTTATAATGTTCAGAACAGATATCTGAGACTTTATGGAACAAAGGAATAGATGATGGGTATATTAATTAAAGGTCAGTTGGGTGTGCATTAGTTGTATCAATATAGGGACCTCATAACGGGTAGGGTACAAGTTTTATGAAGTGTGATTAACTGCAATAAAGATTTCACTAATCTTGGAACTGTTTCAATGCAGTAGTTTTCTAATGTGTATCATTATTTGTCTTGCGCAGATTCATCCCACTAAGCATTCTTCTTATCTTTTCTCAGTCTATGGCACATGAAGCAGGCAAAGCATATCCTTCTGTCTGTTTCCTCAAACAGATTGCAACCGTGTCATCTGAAGCTGTGGCTTGAGAAGCACCGTTCCTCATAGGCCATAAACCAAAGGATATAAGAGCAGACTTAGGCCATTCTGTCCATTGAGTCTGCCCAACCATTCAATCATGACTGATACGTTTTTCAAACCAATTCTCCTGCCTTCTCCCTGTAACCCTTAATCCTCTCACTAGTCAAAAGCTTGGCTGACCAAGAGACCAAAGGCAGATTGACAGGGTTTACTGGTTGGTAAAGCAGGACATGTTGAGCCCACCTTCTGTGGTTATCAGGTGCTGGAATGGAATTTGACCCCAAAGCTTCTGCTCAACCACAGGCACACTATATACGTACCACAAGACCACTAACAGTAATTAATAGTGTTGTTGGAATCTATAGCTAAAGCTGATCAATTGTTCTTGTACTTCTCCAAGATTGGCCTACCCAGTTGCTCCTCTATTTCCCTCTGAAAATATAGTTAGCTAAAATACATTCCCAATCTTCAACTTAACCCATGTGGCTTGATTTTATTTTATTTATTCACAGGAGGTCTGGGTATCATTGGTTGGCCAGCAATTATTACCCATCCCTAATTGCTCTTGAAAAGTGGTGATGAGCTGCCTGGTTTGTGCTGCAGTCCCTTTGCTGTACGTACCCTGCCAGGGAAGGGAACTGAAGAATTTTGAACCAGTGACACTGAAGGAATGGTGATATGTTTCCAAGTCAGTGCACAGAGTGAACTGAAAGAGCACGTGCAAATGGTGATTTTTCCCATGGTACCTGTTGCTCTTGCCCTTCTAGATGGTTGTGGTTATGGGTTTGGAAGGTGCAGTTTATGGGGGTTTGGACAATTTGTGCAGTGTATCTCACAGATGGTACACACTGCTGCTATTGATCATCAATGGTGCAGGGAAAGTTTATTAGTGAATTTGGTATCACTCAAGTGGCTGCTTTACTCTTGATGATGTCCATTATCTTGAGTGTTTAGATTAGATTACTTACAGTGTGGAAACAGGCCCTTCGGCCCAACAAGTCCACACCGACCCGCCGAAGCGTAACCTACCCATACCTCTACATTTACCCCTTACCTAACACTACGGGCAATTTAGCATGGCCAATTCACCTGACCCGCACATCTTTGGACTGTGGGAGGAAACCGGAGCACCCGGAGGAAACCCACGCAGACACGGGGAGAATGTGCAAACTCCACACAGTCAGTCGCCTGAGTCGGGAATTGAACCCAGGTCTCTGGCGCTGTGAGGCAGCAGTGCTAACCACTGTGCCACTGTGCCGTGTTGTTGGAAGCATATCAATCCAAGCAAGTGAGATGTATTCTAATACACTCTTGTAGATAATAGACAGTCTTTAGGGAATAGGTCTTCATATAGCAAGTCCAGCTAAGATTCTGTTCGATAGTTTGTCTTAAGATGTTGACAATGGAGGATTCAGTAATGGTAATGTTAATGAATTATAGAATCCCTACAGTGTGGAAACAGGCCATTTGGCCCATTGAGTCTATACTGACCCTCCAAAGAGCTATCCACACAGATCCCCACCTCCACCCCCCCCCCCCCCCCCCCCCCCCCCCCCCCCCCCCCCACACCCCATCCCTGTAACCCTATATTTCCCGTGGCTAATCCACCTCACCTGCACATGCCTGGCGTCAATAAGTTGTGGCAAAAGCACAACAGGTCAGGCAACATCCGAGGAGCAGGAGAGTTGACGTTCCGGGCTATATGCCCATCATCACATCCCTGGTTGCAATGAGCAATTTAGCATGGCCAATCCATCTGACCTGCACACCTTTGGACTGTGGGAGGAAACCAGAGCACCCAGAGATAACCCATGCAGACACAGGGAGAACGTGCAAACTCCACACAGACAGTCACCTAAGGCTGGAATTGAACCCAGGTCTGCTAGCACTGTGATGCAGCAGTGCTAACCACTGAGCCATCCAATGGCAAGGCGAGATGGTTAAGTTCTTAATTGCTGGAGATGGTCATTGCCTGACACTTACATGGTGTGAATGTTACTTATAACTTATCAGCCATACTGAGATATTATATTTGACATGAACATTTTCAGTATTTGAAGAAGCTAAATGATGCTAAATAATGTGCACTCATCAACATACATCCTCAATTCTGATCTTATATGGAGGGAAGCTCATTAGTGAAACAACTGAAGGTGTTTGAGCCTCTGACACTACCCTGGGGAACCTCTGTTAGATGTCCTGGTGCTGCAATGATTGGTCTCCAACAACCACAACCACAGCCACCTTCCTTTGTGTTAAGTATAAGTCCAATCAGTGGACGGTTTGTTCCCTGATTCTTATTTACTGTAAAGCCATAGACTACGATGCTAGGAAAATACCCTTCAGTTCAACTCACCACATTGACTAGACATCCCAATCTGATCTAGTCCCAGCTTCCAGCATTTGGCCCATATTCCTCTAAACCCTTCCTATTCATATAACCATCCAGGTGACTTTTAAATGTTATAATTGTACCTGGCACCACCATTTCTTCTGGCAGCTTGTTCCATACATGCACACCACCCTCTGCATAAAAAGTTACCCCTCATGTCCTTTTTAAGTCTTTCCCCTCTCCCCTTAAACCTGTGCTCTCTTGTCAGCTTTAGTATAAGTGCTTGGAGACAGGAAGGTATCAGTCATTGACACATATCTTTCCAAATGCTCATATTTGCCTCCCTCCAAACTATTTCTTCAGCTCTGGAAAACATTCAACTCATTGACCCAAATGTTTAAGTATCTGCATTAGTTAAAACTAGAGTTAGGAGATGTGTGTCAGGACCTTGTGAATATCCTGGCACTCACACATGCACTGAAACTACACACAGTCAAATGCAGCACTGATGTGAAAGACAATTAATCTGATCTGACCTCTAGGATTCAGCTTTTTTGTTCCCATTTGAAACCAGGTTCTGATGTGCTCAGGAGCTGAGTTGCCCTTATGGAGCACAAACAGGACATCAGTGAGCAGGTTATTGCTAACCCATGTTGGTTGACAGTACTGTTGATGACAACTTCCATCATTTCACTGATAGCTGAGAGCAGGCTGATGGGATGGTGGCAGCAACTTACTGCAGATGGTGGAATCTGTACTGAAAACAAAATACTGGTGATCACAGCGGGTCAGGCAGCAGTCATTGAGACAGAGCAAGCTAATTTTTCATATCTAGATGCTCTTGATCAGAGGTGCATGGGATGGTAATTGGCTAGGCTGGATTTGCCTTGTTTCTTGTCTCCAAGTCATACCTGCATAAGTTTGCATATTGTCAAAGAAATGCCAGTGTTGTAACTATTTGTAACATTTTGGTTAGAGGTGCAGCAAGTTGTAGAGCATATGTCTTAAGTGCTTTTGACGGACTATTGTCAAAGCCCATTGCCTTTTACACATCCAATGGCTGGTTTGATGTCATGGGGAGGAATTGAATTGGTTCAACACTGCCATCTGTGATGCTGGGGACCTCTCAACAAAGCTGTGATGGATCATCCATTTACTACTTCTGGCTGAAAATTGTTACAAACACTTCAACCTTATTTTTTACACTGATTGTTTGACCTCTCCATCATTGAACCTGGGGATATATATTGCATTGCCAGTTCCAGTGAGTTGTTTAACTGTACACCACTATGCACCGAGTTTTTAGGTCTACCTAGTGCTGCTGTTGATATGCCTGCCTGCATTCTTCAGTGAACTGAAAGGGTTGGTTCTCTAGCCTGTTGTTAATGGTAGAATGGAGCATATGCTGAGCCTTGAGATTACAGTTTTTGTTTGTGTAAAATTCTACTGCTTTTGATAGGACACAAAGCTTCAAGCATGCCAAGTCTTCAGTTGCTAGACCAGTTTGAAATCTATCCCATTTAGCACAGTAATAGTGTCACACACATGACAGATGGTATCTGCAATGTGAAGATAAGACTTTATCTCCACAAAATTGTGGTGGCCAATTTTACTAATACTGTCAGAGGCAGACAGGTTTGTAGAGACCATATTTTTTTCTTTTGTTGGTTCCTTCACCATTCACTGCAGTCCCACCCTAGAAGCTATGTTCTTGAAGACTCAACCAGCTCACTCAGTTGTGATGCTGATGAGCTATTCTTGGTGATAGACATTGAAGACCCCACCCAGAGTACAGTCTGTGTCCTTGCAAGTGGTGTCCAACATGGAGGTGCATTATGTGGTAATCAGCAGGCAGTCTCCTTGCCCACGTATGATCTGATACTATGAGACTTCATTGGGTCTGGAATCAATATTGAGGACTCCTAGAGCAATTCCTCATGGTTGTATGCTACTTCATCACCACCACTGCTGGGTCTGTCCCGCTGCTGGTACAGGACATACCCAGGGGTGGCTGACAGTTGTAAGGCATAATTTTGTGAGTACAACATCGTCAGGCTGTTGCTTGATTAGTCTATGAGTCACCTCTCCCAGTTTTGGTACTAGATGTTGGTAAGGAGGTTGGTATTGACAGGGCTGAGTTTTCCATTGTCTTTTCTGTTGCCAGTTAATCTATTTGGTTTCATTTCTTTTCTGATACTTTTTGTGGTTTGATACAACTGAATATCTTGCTTAGCCATTTCAGATAACAGTTAAGAGTCAAGAAAATTGCCACATATATGGCAGGCCAGCAGGTAAGGACAGCAATTTTCCTTCCTTAGTGAACCCAGTGGGTTTTTGCAACAATGGTTTTATGGTTGTCATTAGGCATTTCATTCCTGGATTTATTAAACATAATTTCGGTATTTTACTAGGCTGGGATCCAAACCTGGGGAGTCTGGAGATTACTAGCCCAGTGTTGATACCACTGCATTATCGCCTCCCCTATCTGATGATCCTTCTAACATGTCATTCTTCCTGATAGCAATAATTATTCCTTAAACTAATATTGTAAGCACCCCCCCACCCCCTGTTTTATCTTCCATCTCAATCATATCTGAAAAGCTGATAACTTGCAATAATAAGCTTCCGTGTGTTGCTGTTTAGTTATTGCTTCGATGAAGGGGAAATAGTTGATTAAGACATTGGCAAGAAAAACATTATTTACTTTATTGTTACGAAACAGAAAATATTGTTTTCTGACACTGTCATTTAACATTTGCTTTTTGTGGCATTGTCAAAAATATTTTTTGTAGTACCATATCTGCATGATTTAAGTTTATGTTCAATTGTTTTCATTTACCTCAATTATTATAATTACTGCAGTCTACATGTTACGTAAGTAAATTCCATTTCATCGACTTCTTTTATTTGTACAAGAGCACAAGATTTTTAAATCCACTTGATATGATTTATTTGTTTTTTTTTTCTTTTATGTATTCTCTTCCCATAAGGCTTGATGAATTCTAATTGCATTTTCCTGAGATTTGAGTTTTACCAGCCCATTTATAATATGCACAAATGCCAATGGACTGGTGCCTACGTATTTCGTTTTGACTGTGTAGGATTAACACGACCACAGCAATTTGAAGCCTCTGCCTTCTGACTAGTTGAAATCATTGTGTGTACCACAGGATGCTTTAATGATCTCTAAAGAAATATGAAATTGAATCATTTTTAGTTTGTCCCTGCAGACATCATGAGATACATCAATGAGATGGGTTCTTAGAAAAGGACCATTATTCTGATTACAACTCGTGGTGAGTGTGTGATTCATTTATCGAACTTGGCAATCTCGGTGCTGCATTTAGAAACTCATTGCAGCAAAGCACCGAGCAGTTTGAATAATCCATCATCCATTGTATCTGAACAGCTCGCTCCTATGCATTCAATATTGTGTCCTTTGTGAAAACTCTGCTAAAATATAAATTGTTGTAATTAAAAATATTTATACATCCAGAAAATTTTGGTATTTTTATTATGCAGCATCAGAAGGTTTCAAAAGGTAGGTTGCATTGTAATGATCTATAAAACAACTCAATCATCGACAGTTACAGCCTTTGAACTCTAACCATATATAATATATGATCTATGTATATACAAAGAGCTTGGACACTTCCTGAGCACAGAGTGCAGACAGACCAAATGCTAATCCAAACTGGGGAATTTTCAAACTGTGCTGATTTCATAACCTACACTAAAGGGATTCTGTGTGGAATCTTATAGAGGCCAAATGATGTGGATATCTATGGTGCAAACTGTGACAGAATTGCACAAGGTCATTCTCTATCAGAGTGGTCACCCCCATCTGACCCTATCTGGACATTCACAGCAGCCCTGCCTTACATTACAATCTGGCTCCCCCCTTCTCCTCTGATGCTGCCTGCTTTATCCAGCTCCACTCTGGCTCTTCAACCAGAGATATTAGTCTCATTTGACTTCTGTATTGCATTGCTGTTTAGTGCAGAAAAGACAAGTTTAAGCACACAGTTGAAAGGCTGAGATCAAATAATTTGTGGTTCTGAACATCCCAGAGTACCAAAACCACTAATGAAAAAGCACAAGCTTACAATATCACTAGTTGGAGATACTTACTGGAGAGATGAAGACACTGATGAACCAAACAGCTAGCCTTCAGTTAATTAGGAAGAAAGGCAGAAGATTGATGTAGCAAAACAGGAAGATTTACAAGGATGTAGCCTAGGTTGGAGGATTTGAGCTGTAGGGAGAGGCTGAATAGACTGGGATTGTTTTCCCTGGAGTATCAGAGGCTGGATGGTGACCTTATAAATGTTTATTAAATCATGAGGGACATAGATAAGGTATACAGTCAAGGTTTTTTCCACAGGGTAGGGAATCTAGAAATAGAGGGCATAGGTTTTGGGTGAGAGGGGAAAGATTTAAAAGGAATCGAAGCGGCAACGTTTTCATGCAGAGGGTGGTGCATGTATGGCATGAGCTGCCAGGGCAGGTGGTGGAAGCTGGTACAACTACAACATTTAAAAGGCGAGAGTGCGGTACTTTAAAAGCACAACTGGTCAGGCAGCATCCGAGGAGCAGGAGAATCAACATTTTGGACATAAGTCCTTCATCAGGAATGAGGTTCGTGGGTCAGAGCTGAGAGATAATGGGAGGGGGTGGGGTTGGGGGGAAGATAGCTAAGAATGTGATAGGTTGATGAAAGTGAGTGAAAAGGTGATAGGTAGGAGAGGAGAGTGGAGCGGATAGATGGGTAAGGAGATGGATAGGTCAGGAGGGCAGAGCCGGATTGGAGGCTTGGGACTGGGATAATGTGGGGGAGAGGGGAAATGAGGCAACTAATGAAATCCACATTGATCCCATGTGTTTGCAGGGTTCCAAGGTGGAATATGAAACATTCTTCCTCCAGGCGTCGGGTAGCAAGGGTTTGACGATGGAGGAGGCCCAAGACCTGCATGTCCTTGGTAGAGTGGGAGGGGGAGTTGAAGTGTTCAGCCACAGGGCAGTGGGGTTGGTTGGTGTGAGTGTCCCAGAGATGTTCTCTAAAATGATCCGCAAGTTGGCGTCCTGTCTCCCGGATGTAGAGGAGACCGCATCGGGTACAACGGATACAGTAGGCAACATTGATGGAGGTACAGGTAAATTTCTGTTGGATGAGGAAGGATCTTTTGGGGTCTTTGACGGAGGTGCGGTGGGAGGTGTGGGCACAGGTTTTGCACTTACTACGGTGACAAGGGAAGGTGCCAGGAGTGGGTTGTAGCTGGTGGGGGGTGTAGATCTGATGGAGTCATGGAGGGAATGGTCTCTACGGAATGCTGTTATGGGTGGGGAGGGAAATATATCTCTGCTAGTGGGGTCCATTTGTAGGTGGCAGGAAATGGCGGAGGATGATGCAATGTATGTGGAAGTTGGTGGGGTGGAAGGTGAGGAGCAAAGGGATTCCGTCCTTGTTGCATTGGGACGGGTGGGGTTCAAGGGCGATGGTATGGGAAGTGGAGGAGATGCACAGAAAGGCATCATCAACCACATGGGAAAGGAAATTGCAATCTTGGAAGAAGGAGGCCATCTGGTATTTTCTAAGGAGGAATTGGTCAACCTGAGAGCAAATACAGCGGAGGTGGAGGATTTGGGAGTAAGGGTTGGTGTTTTTACAGGTGGCAGGGTTGGGGGAGGTGTAGTGTAGGTAGCTGTGGGAGTTGGTGGGCTTGTAGTATATGTCTGTGTTTAGCCGGTCGCCAGAGATGGAGGTGGAGAGATGCAGGAAGGGGAGGGAGGTGTCTGAGATGGTCCAGGTGAATTTAAGGTTGGGGTGAAAAGTGTTAGTGAAGTTGATGAACTGCTCAACCTCCTCTTGGGAGCACGAGGTGGCGCCGATACAGTCATCAATGTAGCAGAGGAACAGGTGAGGAATGGTGGCAGTGTCGCTGTGGAAGATGGACTGTTCTACCTACCTGACAAAGAGACAGGAACAGCTGGGTCCATGTGGGTGCCCATGGCTACCCTTTGATTTGGAGCAAGTGGGAGGATTGGAAGGAGAAGTTGTTAAAGATGAGGACCAGTTCAGCCTGGTGGATGAGGGTGTCGGTGGCAGGGTGCGGGTTTCTCCTACAACATTTAAAAGGCATCTGGATGGATATATGAATAGGAGGGGTTTAGGAATATGAAGAGATATGGGCTAAGTGCGGGAAAATAGGGCTGCATTAGTTTAGGATATGTGGTTGGCATGGACAAGTTGGACCGAAGGGAGTGTTTCCGTGCTGTACATCTCTATGACTCTACAACAACAAATCTACCAAGGGAAAGCCATGCAGAAGCTGTGGTGATCCCATGCATTTATAGGCCAGGTGACAAAATGTTGGTAATGTCACTGGATAGGAATCCAGAACCCCTGGCTAATGTTCTGAATCCCATTAAAGCAGATGGTGAAATCTGACTTGCTTAAAAAATTTCATTGAAAGGAAAATTAGCCAGACGGTGACAATGAAAATGTTGTCAAAGGGTGCAAAAACCAATCCGGTTCATGAATGTCCTTTTGGAAAGGGAATCTGCCCTCTTTACCTACTCAGGTCCACGTGTGGCTCCAGACCCACAACAATATGGTCGATTCTTCATGCCATCTAGTCAATTAGGAATGAACTGCAGCAAAGATCATGAGGGTGATTTCACCGAAGAAGGACTCTCAGACAGGCTCATCAAATTAACAATCACCTCTGTACCAATAAAACCTTCAGGCTGAAACATAGAAGCAATCAGGAAAGTGTCACAGCAGGATAACGATGACATACTTTTGGTGCAGCCAATACTATTATTATAGTCAGAAAAGTGCACTGAAACAACAAGATCTATAGAATTAGTGATAGACCAGGTGAAGGTGAAAGCAGGCTGGAAATTGAAGCAAAATCAATAAATTGTTCCAATTTCAGTTGAGAGAGGGAAGCAGCACCGATGATGTCATCAATGCACAGGAGAAAAACTTACGAGTGGGGGCCGGAATAGAACTGGAACAAGGAATTTTCCACATATCCCACAAAGAAACAGGCATAACTGGGGTCATGGCCAGCCCTCTGACCTGAAGAAAATGGAAGGAGTCAAAAGAGCAGTTGTTCAAAGTGAGGATGAGCTCAGCCAGATGGATGAGCGTCGTGGCGGATGTGGACAGTTCAGGCATTTTTTCCAGGAAAACATAAAGAGCCCTGAGACCGTCAGGATGGGGGATGGACGTGTAAAGGGATTGCACGTCCATGGTAAAGAGGAGGCAGCTTGGAGCTCACAAATTGGTAATTCTGAAACTGACATGGAGCATTAGAAGAATCGCAGATGTAGATAAGAAAAGGAAAGGACTGAACTGCAGTAGGAAGAGATGAGTTTGGTGGGGCAGGAACATTGGGTCTGCCCAGGCAGCCCTGCTTGTGGATTTTGGAAGGAGGTAAAACACATTGTACAGGGTTGGGAGACTATCAGCTTGGAGGCAATAGGCAGAAGATCACCAGATGAAATGAGGTTAGTGATCATAGTAGACACAACGGCCTGATGTACAATGGTGAGAACATGATTCAGGGGAGATAGAAGGAATGTGAGAGCTGGAACACAGTCTCCGAAATGTCAAACTATCATTTTCAGTTTATTTGATATCTAGTCCGCAGGTCTCAGGTGAACAATTTGACTAAGTGTGTGAAATGAGAAGTGACCGTATCACATCATCATCCTACTATCCTCAATCAACTGGTCACATAGATTGTATGGTACGTGCTATCAGGTGAATAATCAGGTATCGAGCACTGAAACAAGGCTTTGGAATTTCATTGTTGTATTCAGGTGCTATACCAATAGAAAAGTGACTGCCATTGCCAGCAGAAACAATGCTCAGAAGCAACCACATGAAGTTGTCTAGCTATTCCAAGACACAGGACAGTCTTCTTCAAATACAGAGAAGAATTAAAGAGGTAAATGACCAAACAGGTAGAGAACTACCCTAGCTATCACTAAATAGAGAGTACAAGTTAGAAATACAAATATGGATACTTGGATCCCACAATTTTTTGTAAAATATGTAACCAGCCTATGTCATATGAAATCATTCCTGATCATGGTGCATTGTGAAGGGCCAGAAGCCAACTCAGACCAAAATGAATGGAATGTCACTCAGGCATAATGAGAGTGAGAATGAAAAGGCTAACAATGGTGCTGGTATGACAGCAAGCAGCAGCAAGACAACCAAGTTGTCGGCCAAGAGCAACAAAAATAACCTGTACCTCTCCAGATGGGAATATGATTACAAGATCAGGATGAGTTGTCACCCTTTCAGAGCAATACATTGAAGCTTGAATTATCAATCTTGTAAACTCTGGTTTTACTTGTTTGTACATTTATCAAATTGAAAATATGTGTCTATGTACAACTATGTATATCTATTTGAGATCATGTATTTGGAAAGAGGAAGATGATGTGTTCTGTCTCATAGTTAGTCTGGGACACACCATTAATGATATCGACACTGCATTATGACAGGGTGAAATAAAGGTTATAGACATCATCATAATTGATGCTGATAGAAATGTAGCATTATTTGTAACCAAATTGTCTATGGGGAGTTTGCACGTTCACCCAGTGTCTGCATGGCTCTCCATCAGGTGCTCCGGTTTCTTCCTACAGTCCAAAGATGTGCAGGTTAGAAGGATTGGTCATGCAGGGATAGAGAGGATGTGCAGATCTGGGTTGAATGCCCTTCAGAGGGTCAATACAGACTCAATGGGCTGAATGGCCTCTTTCTGCACTGTAGGGATTCTATGAAGAGCTTAATATTAGCACAGACACTGATGTGCCTGTCATATATTCATATATCAGGAACCATATCAAATGGCTGTTGAATCTTTCAGTGCCACATGACCAATGTCTCATTCTTATTACAGAGGCCAAAAAAAACACCCTTCTGGAGGATAAGCTGAAAATGTGTTGCTGGTTAAAGTGCAGCAGGTCAGGCAGCATCCAAGGAACAGGAAATTCGACGTTTCGGACTAAAGCCCTTCATCAGCTTTAGCCCGAAACGTCGAATTTCCTGTTCCTAGGATGCTGCCTGACCTGCTGCACTTTAACCAGCAACACATTTTCAGCTCTGATCTCCAGCATCTGCAGACCTCACTTTTTACTTCTGGAGGATAAGCCCATACAATAGAGGGGACCAATAACAGTTCCCCAGAAAGGAAATTCTCACAACCATTCAAATCATCAAGAGATTAAGAAATGAATTTATTACAATAAAACTAGTGGTAAAGAAGTTGCTGGAAAAACTCAAAGTCCTGGCAGCATCTGTGAAGAGAAGTCAGAGTTAACATTTTGGGTCTGGTGACCCTTCCTCAGAACACTTCTGAGCTTTTCTAGCTACTTCTGAGTTTGTTTCTGATTTACAGTATCTGCAGTTCTTTTGGTTTTTATTTGGTAAAGATTAACATTTGGAGCACTGAGTAACATCATTCTGCATAGAATATACCAGATCTTTGCTGCAAATTTGGAAGAAAATGGTTATCCAAGTTAAAGTTTTCTGGAACCAAACAAATGTCATGCAAACAGCATTTGGGGAAATAAGATTTGACAGCTAGGAAAAAGCCATACCATAAGGAAATGGTATTAACTGTGTGTTCTACAGCACTGAAATAGGTAGGAGAAAGTGAGGACCGCAGATACTGGAGATCAGAGTTGAGAGTGTGGTGCTGCAAAAGCACAGCAGATCAGGCAACATCCAAGAAGTAGGAGAATCGATGTTTCAGATATAAGCACTTCATCAGGAATGAGGCTTGTGGGTCGGGGCTGAGAGATAAATGGGAGGGGGCTGGGACTGTGGGGAAGGTAGCTGAGAAAGCAATGGGTAGGTGAAGTTTGGGGAGAAGATGATAGGTTGGAGAGGAGGGTGGAGCGGATAAATGGGAAAGGTTATGGATAGGTCAAGAGAAAACTGCCGAGTTGGAGGCTTGGAACTGGAATAATGTGGGCAAGGAGAGGGGAAATGAGGAACCTAGTGAAATCCACATAAACCCCGTGTAGTTGCAGGGTCCCAAGGCGGAATATGAAACTTTTTTCCTCCAGGCATCGGGTTGGCGATGGAGGAGGCCCAGGATCTGCATGTACGTGGGGGAGTGGGAGGGACAGTTGAAGTGTTCAGCCACATGGCAGTGGGGTTGACTGCAGGTGTCCCAGAGATGTTCTCTGAAATGATCCGCAAGAAGGCGTCCTGTCTCCCCAATGTAGAGGAGACCACATCAGGAGCAATGGATACAGTAGGTAACATTGGTGGAGGTACAGGTAAATTTCTGTTGGATGTGGAAGACTCCTTTGGGGCCTTGGGTAGAGGTGAGGGGGGAGGTGTGGGCGCAGGTTTTGCACTTCCTGCGATCGCAGGGAACGTGCCGGGAGTGGGGTGTGGGCTGATAGGGGGTGTGGAACTCTTGAGGGAGTCATGAAGAGAGTAGTCTCTCCAGAGCGCATATAGGGGTGGGGATTGAAAATATATCTAGTGGTGGGGTCCATTTGTAGGTGGCAGAAGAGGCAGAGGATGATACAGTGTATCCAGAGGTTGGTGTGGTGGGAAGGTGAGGGCCAAGGGGATTCTTTCCTTGTTGAGTTGGGAGGGATGGGGTTCAAGGGCTGTGATGTGTGAAGTAGAAGAGACACGCTGGAAGGGAAATTGCGATCTTCGTAAAATGAGGCCATCTGGGATTTTCTAAGGAGGAATTGGTCATCCTGGGAACAGATGCAGTGGAGGTTGAGGAATTGTGAATAAAGGATGATGTTTTTACAGGAGGCAGGGTGGAAGGAGGTGTAGTCCAGGTAACAGTGGGAGTCAGTGGGTTTAAAGTAAATGTCCATGGTTAGTCGGTCACCAGAGATGGAGAGATCCAGGAAGGGGAGGGAGGTGTCTGAGATGGTCCAGGTGAATTTAAGATCAGGGTGAAATTTGTTAGTGAAGTTGATGAGCTGTGGGGGAGTACGAAGTGGCACCAATACAGTCATCGATGTAGCGGTGAAACAGGTGAGGGATGCTGGCAGTGTTCCTGTGGAAGATGGACTGTTCCACCTACCCGGCAAAGAGGCAGGCACAGCTGGGTCCATGTGGGTGCCCATGGTTACCCTTTGGTTTGGAGCAAGTGGGAGGATTGGAAGGAGAAGTTGTTCAGGACGAGGACCAGTTTAGCCAGGCGGATGAAGGTGTCAGTGGCAGCGTACGAGTTTCTGATGGTGCTGATCCACTCACCTGTGCTCTCACCGTATCCCTTAGTTCCTTTAATGTTCAAAACAAAATCTACCTTAGTTTTAAAAACGTTTACTGAAGTAGCATCAAGTATTTCATTGGGCAGGGGATTCCGTAGATTTACAACCCTCTGAGTGAACAAGTTCTTCCTCAATTCAGTTCTTCCTCAATACCTGTTCAATGCCTCTGCCATTTCATCATATCCCATAACTAACTGCCCCTTCTCATCCTCTAAAGGACCAGCATTTGCCTTCCACCCTATCAATCTTCGCATCAACCACATCATCCAACAACATTTCCGCCACCTCCAAACGGACCCCACCACCCGGGGATATATTTCCCTCCCCACCCCTTTCCGCCTCCACAAAGACCGTTCCCTCCATGACTACCTGGTCAGATCCACGTGCCCCCCCCCCCAACAGCCCACCTTCCCATCCTGGCACCCTCCCCTGCCACCGCAGGAATTGCAAAACCTGCGCCCACACCTCCTCCCTCACCTCCATCCAAAGCCCGAAAGGAGCCTTCCACATCCATCAAAGTTTCACCTGCACATCCATCAATATCATTTATTGTATCCGTTGCTCCCGATGCGGTCTCCTCTACATTGGGGAGACTGGACACCTCCTAGCAGAGCGCTTTAGGGAATATCTCTGGGACACCCGCACCAATCAACACCACCGCCCTGTGGCCCAACATTTCAACTCCCCCTCCCACTCTGCCGAGGACATGCAGGTCCTGGGCCTCCTCCACTGCCGTTCCCTCACCACCCGATGCCTGGAGGAAGAACACCTCGGAGCACTTCAACCCTCAGGCATCAATGTGGATTTCACCATTTTCCTCATTTCCCCTTCCCCCACCTTACCCCAGTTCCAACCTTCCAGCTCAGCACCATCCCCATGACCTGTCCCACCTGTCTATCTTCCTTTCCACCTATCTGCTCCACCCTCCTCTCTGACCTATCATCTCCATCCCCTCCTCCACTTACCTATCGTACTCTATGCTACTTTCTCCCCAGCCCCACCCTCCTCTCATTTATCTCTCCACTCTGCAGGCACCCTGCATCTATTCCTGATGAAGGGCTTTTGCCCGAAATGTCGATTTTCCTGCTCCTCGGATGCTGCCTAACCTGCTGTGCTTTTCCAACACCACTCTAATCTAGACTCTGGTTTCCAGCATCTGCAGCCCTTGTTTTTACCTAACATTTACCTTAGCCCTCTTCTTCATTTTAAATATTTATAGAAGCTTTTGCTATCTGTCTTTACATTCGTGCTAGTGTTTTCTCACCAATCTTACTTTTCTTTATGGCTCTTTTTGTGGCTTTCTGTTGACCTTTAAAGTTTTCCCAATCTTCTAGTTTCATCCTGTTTTTGGCCACTTTGTATGCCTTCTCTTTCAATTTGATAGCCTCCCTTATTTCTTTAGACACCCAGGGCAGATTATCTCTTTTCCTACAGTCCTTCCTTTTCACTGGAATATATTTCTGCTGAGCACTTTGAAAAATTGCTTTGAACGTCCTCCTCTGCTTGTCAACTTTCCCACCATAAAATCTTTGTTTCCAGTCTACTTTAGCCAAGTCCTCCCTCATTCTATTGTAGTCTCCCTTGTTTCAGTACAGCACACCGATATTGGATTTTATCCTCATATAATCCAGCTGTATTTTAGATTTAACCATACTGTGATCACTCCTTCCAAGAGGATCCCTGACTATGAGGTCATTAATTATTCCTGTCTCATTACACAGGTCCAGATCTAGGATAGCTTGCTCCCTCATCAGTTCTATTACATACTGTTCAAGAAAACTTTCGCAGGTACACTTAACAAACTCCTCAAGGCTACCTTGACTGAGATGGTTCGACCATGCAACATGTATATTAAAAACCACCATGATAATTGCCAATGTGATGTTATAATTTGGTAGCCTATAGAATATGCCTATCAGTGGTGTTTATTTCTTAGAATTTCTTATTTCTATCCAAATGGATTCAACCTTATTCTCCATTGAACCTATATCATCTCTGTGCACCACCCTGATGTTGACTTTGAATATCAAAGCTACACCACCTCACTTACATTCCGGTATGTCCTTTTGAATACTCTGATATCCCTGGATATTTAATTCCCAGTCGTGACCATCCTGTATCCATGTCTCTGTAATGGTTGCTAAACCATATTCATTTGTGATGATTTGTGTTGTTAACTCAACGATCTTGATACGGATGCTACAAGCATTCAGGTAACGTGCCTAGCTTTCTTACCCTCATGATTTCCAACATCTCTAATAAAATCCCCTGATTTATCCTTGCTTCTTACTTCTTTCATAGTCTGCCATGAACATAAACCCTCCTGCACACACGCTACTTGCTGCTTGCCATTTTATTTACCATTATTCGTCCTTTCCCATTTCCCTTCCCCCAACTCACTCGTTTAAAGCCCTAGCGACCACCCATTTATTCTTTTCGCTAGAACATTGGTTCAAGATCGGTTCAGGTGGGGACTGTCCCATTGGTACAGATCCCCCGGTTCCAAAACTGACACCAATGCCCCATGAAATGGAGCCCCTATTTCTCACACCACACCCTTAGCCGTGTGTTTACTTCCCTAATTTTTTTATCCCTAAGCCTATTTGCACGTGACTCTGGCAATAATCCGGAGATTATGACCCTCAAGAACTTGTTCCTTAATTTTGTTCCTAGTGCTTGATAATCCCCAAATAAATCCTCTTTCCTAACCTTCCCAATGTGCACCACAACAACTGGATCCTCTCTCTCCCACTCCAACATCCTTTCAAGCCGGTCAGACCTGTCCAGCACTCTGGCACTGGGCAGGCAACACACCATGTGGGACTCCCAATCCAGCATGCAAAGGATGCTATCTGTCCCCTTAATTATAGAATCCCCTATAGCAACTTCTTGTCTTTTTGCTCCCCCCTCTTGAATGTCCTTCTGCACCATGGTGCTGTGGTCAACTGGTTCATCCTCCCTGCAGCCCTTTTCTTCATCTACACAGGGAGCAAGCACCTCGTACCTGTTGGATAAGGTCAAAAGCTGAGGCTCCTCCACTCCTGAACTCAGGATCCTTCTACCCTCGCTTGCAATCACACCATGTTGTCCCTGATCACTGACTGAATTTGAATGACTTCATCTGCCAGGTGTGACTGCCTCCTGAAACAATGCATCCACGCAATCAACTTTAGTTTTTGTCTGAGAACAGTGCACTTTTTTATTCATTCATGGGATGTGGACATTGATAGCTGGGCCAACATTTATTGCTCATCTCTAATTGCCCTTGAAAAGATGGTAGTGAGCTGCCTTCTTGATCCAATGCAGTCCTTGGGATATGGGTACACCCATACTTTGTTATGAAGGAGACCCAGCAACAATGAAGGAATGATGATACAGTTCTAAGTCAGTGTGCTGTATGACTTGGTGGAGAACCTGCAGGCAGTGTTGTTCAAATGCATCTGCTAGCCTTGTCCTTCAAGGTGGTAGAGGTTGTGCATTTGAAAGGTGTTGTCAAAGGAGCCTTACGGTGAATCTTAGGGATTAAGCTATATTGGTGCATCTCTACTAATAATCATTAGACAGATCAAGCAAAGACAAAAGAGGATTGGTAGCAGAAAACTAACTCGAACAACTCATGTCCAGTCTAATGCACTGAAGTGGGGGCAAATACCACAAGGTACCAGAAAGGGTCATCTGTACATCTCTTGCAATAATGGCCAAAAGTACAATGAGTGTGTGGCTAAGCTTGCTTGATTGCAGATTCTTGTACAATATTTGATTGCTTTATGCTGTGGATTGTGACAGTGAATCAAGGGACGGACTCCTGATGCTCAGTGAGAAAAGCTCTAGAGACAAACTAGGAGTGATAAATATAATATTCTATTAGCTATGCATTTATATTAAAAGTTATTTTAAACTTCTAAGATGATTTGAACTATGTCAATAAACTGTTTGAGCTCAGAACTATCACCGCATTACTCTAAAATCAATAATGCACACAGTAACTAAATCCCAAACATAAGGAGCAGTAAGTGAATGGCTGGAAGTCTTATGATCATAGTATGTGGCTGAGTTTCCCAATTTTAACCAAAGTGTTTCTTTGAGTGAGATCCATGGTACCCTGTAAGGCAACTTTTTCCATGTAACTCTCTATTCTGCACCTCTCGTTAATTATGACACCAACCACTCCAGCTCCCAACTGTGAAAGTGAGGCAAGTCTGGAGTGATGCAAGTATTGCCAAAGCTGAGCCTTTGCAATGTTCATTCCACTGGTGCCATATTTAAACACAAACTCCACATCCTGCAAGACATGAACTGCCCTTCACACCATTCCCAAGGAACTGGCTGAGACAAGCAAGCTAACTCCTTGGTTCATCCACAGGGACTTGGACGTGCTGGCGGACAGGATGTTAGAGAGGGGGACAGTATTGTATCCTGCTGCCAAGCAAAGGAGTTTATGCTACTAGTCCCTGCCAGCCTGGATTGAGTTAGGAACCAAGGTCAGTGCAGGTAAAATGTACTAATGCAGGAGGAGGATTAATGATCTTCTGTGTTCCACCAGGCTAGGTGCCACCATCCCCTCTTACATCCACTCTACCCTACACTTTCTTCAAGGATCATGGATATACTTCTCACTGTTATATGTATAGTTTCCACTGAGTAGCTGTCACCCAGCTCATCCCCTCTAACTACTAACCCTCTCTGTTCTCTGCTCTTCCTCCTCACTCACTGAATAAACCACCCTATGCATGCGCCACTACTATCTGCTCTTACATCCAATTCAGTCCTTCCCTTGAAGGTCTCATTCAAGGAGAATTGGCCCATCTCTCAGACTGTTGTCTCCACAGCATCCTGTAACCCCTGCACTTGACATGTAGGACCATGGTCAACCTCCAGACTAGAATAAGACAAGCCAGGTGGGAAAGCATGACGTGAAGAAAACATAATTCACAGACGGATATAGATCGGTTAAATGAGTGAGCATAAATCTGTCAGATGGTGCAAAATGTGGGAAAATGAGAAGATGTTCATTTTGGTGGGAAGAATAAGAATTCAATTAGTTAAATGGACAAACTACAGATTTCCTAGGTGAAGTAGGATTTCGGTGTTCTGATGCAATAACCACAGAATACAATGCAGTGTGTAATCAGGAATGCAAATGGAATGCTATCCTTTATTACTGGAGGAACTGAACATAAAAGTAAGGATGTTAATCTTTTGAAGTATAGGGTATTAGTGAGATTCAGATACAGTGTGAGATTCGGATAGGGTCTGTAGTTTTTCCCTCCTTCTGTAAGAAAGGAAATGCATTGGAGGTGGTTTAAAAGAGATCTGCTAGATCAATACGTGGAATGAATGTGTTGTTTTACAAGCTCAAAAGGCTAGGCTTATTTCCACTGGAAGTTAGAAGAGTGTGAAGTGACTTGATTGAAGTAAGGTGGTGAATGGTTTTGACAACATGGATATGGACAGGATATGGGTGTGTCCAGAACTTGGAGAGACTGTTTTAAATTTAGGATAAGTTTTTTTCAGGGCAGAGCGGAGATTTGTTTTTTTTCTCTCAGAGGATTATGCATCTTTGGAATTCTGCCTCAGAAATTGGTATCATAGGAAGGTGGAATTTGACACACAAACAAACCAGGCATAATCTTAATGAATGGGGAAAAAGGCACAAGGGGCAAAATGATCTAATTCTGCTCATGTCTTAAATGTTTACATGTTCATAATTAATGTAAAATTTTACTGTAAAGGAAGTATTGAGTTCAATATCAAGTTTTATTTTGAAGGAAGTATTGAGTTCGATAATAGGTGCAAAAGGAAACACAAATTGCAAAGATGAAGCTCTTTAAATGTTGCTTCCTTCCAATATTTGCCATACCTCAATAGACTTGCCTGGATGCCAGTAAAATGCCAGGTCTTGCCGATCTTGAGCAGGGGATCTAAATAATTAAAAGCAAGCTGAGCTGCCTAAATGCTTAAATTGGTTCAATTATTTAGGGATTAGAAACTTATGGCCAGTTTTTTTACTGAACACTTTTGTGGTAACTTAATAAGCTGTGTTCTATCGGAAGTTAACAAAATTATATTTACTAATGTAATATTATAACAACTTAATGGAAATTGCATTGAGCATCACATGATGACATTATTGCTATTTTCTACAGTGTAAATTGAACAGCTAACTTCACTTTCTTTGGCTTCCTTGAATTACTAGGAGATAGTCTTAACTTTCATAAGACACAAGGTTTACAGCAACGGGCATGAATTGTCCACATTTAAAATTAATCCATGTAGTTGATCTTCTACATAGTCATAGATACCCATCCAAATGCCTTTTAAATGTTGCAATTGTACCAGCCTCCACCGCTTCCTCTGGCAGCTCATTCCATACACGTACCACCCTCTGTGAGAAAAAGTTGCCCCATAGGTCTCTTTTATATCTTTCCCCTCTCATGACAAGCTTTCTGAGTTACTTATTCCACAATTCATTTAACAAAATCACTCTGTTCTAAAATAGAGATTATAACACATTGGGATAAATCTTCATGTTTCCTCCCTTATGCATTGTCTCAGTGGAGGTCATAAAGGAACGTCTGCTCGGCGATTGTACATCAGAAAGAGAACTTGCTGGGGTTTTTTTTCAATGTGAAATGAATGGCAGGAAAATTGAAGGAATTTGTAATAAGTGTGGGATCCTTCCTGTCGCATTTTTCCAGTCTATAATATTGCTTAGGCAACGCTTTATCATATAAAATGATTGCTCAGGACTTTATAATGAAACCTATCTGATTTTGTTTAACAGAAGCAATTTATTCTGGCAATGTGAAGGCTCATGAGGTGATTTTAACCTACATAATGCTTGGGAAACCCACAAGATTATGTGTAAAACTAACACAATTTAAATCATCCAGCAAGTTGGTTTAAAATTATACCTTTTGCTAATGAATTGTTCTTTTTGTAAGAAGTCTTGTTTGAGCAATAACATATGAACATTTTCTTTAACTTATTTTATTTACTTCCCTCAACAGTACTTTAAAATATTAGCAAAATTATGTCAAGTTGTAAAAAGCACTGGAACATTTGAGACAGCCACCACTGCTGACCTGGAAGCATTTAAATATCTTGGTAATAATGAAAGTGGCTTGTATTAAATAATTAAACATTGCATTCAGCTAATCATTAGGCTTAAAGCAGAAGTCAATAGAATTAATTGGCTTCATAAAAAACAACAGCTTTCTTCATACAATATGATTAATTATAATTGTGTACACAATTCAAAGTTAGATCTAAAAAGGGCAGAGCATAAAATTACTTTGTGTAAAATTGGCAAACAAATGATTCACACATCATATGCCAGAAGCATTAGTCCATTCAGCAGTGTGGGCATAGATTACAATCTCCATAAAAGTAGTGGCGAGAGAAATTTCTTTCAATACATTTTAGTACTGTTATTATATAAGCAATGCAGTGTAATGTCAAGGCATGAGTTCATACGTCAAAATGAAAATGTTATTGATCCAAGTTGTCCTTTATGCTCTCAAACAATGCATTAGATTCTTCTAACACCAACTGAATATTTATTTTCCTGACTGTAAGGTATACCCAAGTAGAAAGGAGTAAAAAATGAGGTCTGCAGATGCTGGAGATCACAGCTGAAAATGTGTTGCTGGTCAAAGCACAGCAGGCTTGGCAGCATCTCAGGAATAAAGAATTCGACGTTTCGAGCATAAGCCCTTCATCAGGAATGAGAGAGAGTAGCCAAGCAGGCTAAGATAAAAGGTAGGGAGGAGGGACTTGGAGGAGGGGCGATGGAGGTGGTCAAGATGAGGGTGATAGGCCGGAGTGGGGTGGGGGCGGAGAGGTCAGGAAGAAGATTGCAGGTTAGGAGGGCGGTGCTGAGTTGAGGGAACCGACTGAGACAAGGTGGGGGGAGGGGAAATGAGGAAACTGGAGAAATCTGAATTCATACCTTGTGGTTGGAGGGTTCCCAGGCGGAAGATGAGGTGCTCCTCCTCCAGCCGTCGTGTTGTTATGTTCTGCCGGTGGAGGAGTCCAAGGACCTGCATGTCCTCGGTGGAGTGGGAGGGAGAGTTAAAGTGTTGAGCCACGGGGTGGTTGGGTTGGTTGGTCCGGGCATCCCTGAGGTGTTCTCTGAAGCGTTCCGCAAGTAAGCGACCTGTCTCACCAATATAGAGGAGGCCACATCGGGTGCAGCGGATGCAATAGATGATGTGTGTGGAGGTACAGGTGAACTTGTGGCGGATATGGAAGGATCCCTTGGGGCCTTGGAGGGAAGTGAGTGTGGAGGTGTGGGCGCAAGTTTTACATTTCCTGCGGTTGCAGGGGAAGGTGCCGGGGGTGGAGGTTGGGTTGGTGGGGGGTGTGGATCTGACGAGGGAGTCACGAAGGGAGTGGTCCTTGCGGAACGCTGATAGGGGAGGGGAGGGAAATATATCCTTGGTGGTGGGGTCCATTTGGAGGTGGCGGAAATGACGGCGGATGATACGTTGTATACGGAGGTTGGTGGGGTGGTAGGTGAGAACCAGTGGGGTTCTGTCTTGGTGGCGGTTGGAGGAGCGGGGCTCAAGGGCGGAGGAGCGGGAAGTGGAGGAGATGCGGTGGAGGGCATCGTCGGTCACGTCTGGGGGGAATCTGCGGTCCTTGAAGAAGGAGGCCATCTGGGCTGTGCGGTGTTGGAACTGGTCCTCCTGGGAGCAGATGCGGCGGAGACGAAGGAATTGGGAATATGGGATGGCGTTTTTGCAGGGGGGCAGGGTGGGAGGAGGTGTAGTCCAGGTAGCTGTGGGAGTCAGTCGGTTTATAATAGATGTCTGTGTTGAGCCGGTCGCCCGAGATAGAGATGGAAAGGTCTAGGAAGGGGAGGGAGGAGTCTGAGACAGTCCAGGTGAATTTGAGGTCGGGATGGAAGGTGTTAGTAAAGTTGATGAACTGTTCAACCTCCTCGTGGGAGCACGAGGCAGCGCCGATAAAGTCATCGATGTAGCGGAGGAAAAGGTGGGGGGTGGTGCCAGTGTAGTTGCGGAAGATGGACTATTCCACATATCCTACGAAGAGGCAGGCATAGCTGGGGCCCATGCGGGTGCCCATGGCAACTCCTTTAGTTTGGAGGAAGTGGGAGGATTGAAAAGAGAAGTTATTCAGGGTGAGGACCAGTTCAGTCAGTCGAAGGAGGGTGTCAGTGGAAGGGTACTGGTTGGTGCGGCGGGAAAGGAAGAAGCGGAGGGCTTTGAGTCCTTCGTGATGGGGGATGGAGGTGTACAGGGACTGGATGTCCATAGTGAAAATAAGGCGTTGGGGACCGGGGAAGCGAAAATCCTGGAGGAGGTGGAGGGCGTGGGTGGTGTCCCAAACGTAGGTGGGGAGTTCTTGGACTAAAGGGGACAGGACCGTGTCGAGGTATTGGGAGATGAGTTTGGTGGGGCAGGAGCAGGCTGAGACAATGGGTCGGCCGGGGCAGGCAGGTTTGTGGATTTTGGGCAGGAGGTAGAAACGGGCGGTGCGGGGTTGTGGGACTATGAGGTTGGAGGCGGTGGATGGGAGATCCCCTGAGGTGATGAGGTCATGGATGGTCTGGGAGATGATGGTTTGGTGGTGGGAGGTGGGGTCGTGGTCAAGGGGGCGATAAAAGGAGGCGTCCGCGAGCTGGCGTTTGGCTTCAGCCGTATAAAGGTCAGTGCGCCAAACTACTACCACGCCTCCCTTGTCTGCGGGTTTGATGGTGAGGTTTTTTCTGGGAGATGATGGTTTGGTGGTGGGAGGTGGGGTCGTGGTCAAGGGGGCGATAAGAGGAGGCATCCGCGAGCTTTTTCTGGGAGATGATGGTTATATACCGACTGACTCCCACAGCTACCTGGACTACACTTCCTCCCACCCTGCCCCCTGCAAAAACGCCATCCCATATTCCCAATTCCTTCGTCTCCGCCGCATCTGCTCCCAGGAGGACCAGTTCCAACACCGCACAGCCCAGATGGCCTCCTTCTTCAAGGACCGCAGATTCCCCCCAGACGTGACCGACGATGCCCGCAGGAAATGTAAAACTTGCGCCCACACCTCCACACTCACTTCCCTCCAAGGCCCCAAGGGATCCTTCCATATCCGCCACAAGTTCACCTGTACCTCCACACACATCATCTATTGCATCCGCTGCACCCGATGTGGCCTCCTCTATATTGGTGAGACAGGCCGCTTACTTGCGGAACGCTTCAGAGAACACCTCAGGGATGCCCGGACCAACCAACCCAACCACCCCGTGGCTCAACACTTTAACTCTCCCTCCCACTCCACCGAGGACATGCAGGTCCTTGGACTCCTCCACTGGCAGAACATAACAACACGACGGCTGGAGGAGGAGCGCCTCATCTTCCGCCTGGGAACCCTCCAACCACAAGATATGAATTCAGATTTCTCCAGTTTCCTCATTTCCCCTCCCCCCACCTTGTCTCAGTCGGTTCCCTCAACTCAGCACCGCCCTCCTAACCTGCAATCTTCTTCCTGACCTCTCCGCCCCCACCCCACTCCGGCCTATCACCCTCACCTTGACCTCCTTCCACCTATCCCAACTCCATCGCCCCTCCCCCAAGTCCCTCCTCCCTACCTTTTATCTTAGCCTGCTTGGCTACTCTCTCTCATTCCTGATGAAGGGCTTATGCTCGAAACGTCGAATTCTCTATTCCTGAGATGCTGCCTGGCCTGCTGTGCTTTGACCAGCAACACATTTTCAGCCAAGTAGAAAGGAGTTAATATATCTGTCAAATTTAGGTGATGTGTGCAAACCAATACGTGGCTAGGTTTAGATATTTTTTTTAAAAAACTTAAGAGAAGTTAAGCTGTTCTTGTCAGATTGAAAGAATTTCCTTCACAAATTTTCAAAAAGTACAAGTCAACTGAAAGAAATAGAAACTTGTATTTTGCAAACAGTATATTTTTAGCTTATATTTTACTTCATTCTACTTGTCACAGCTAACTGAAATATTTTTACTCACATTTTTGAATTGTGTCATACATTACATGTTATTTATAGTTTCTTTGCTCTATCTGTGTATATACTTCTATAATTCTGCTGGCTTCACTCAATAGAACTTGTGGTCACCAATGGTACCTTTTAACATTTTGTGGAATGAGAAAACAACAGGAGAAGCTGGAGTTGGCCCACTTTATTCTAGGATCACGACAAATTTAATTTCAGGAATGGAACATTCATGTTGCACTTCAGCTAAGCGGAGAATGGCATTTGGGACTTTTAACAACCAACATGTTGGTGCACTAGAAATAAGATCGAGAAGCACACTTTTTATAAGTCCATTTACTGTTGAGCCATGACAAATATTACTCTGGTGTTATTCTCGTTGATGGTATGGGATTCGTCTTGCAGAATGTGCAATGCTGCAATCCATTTTCATTGCAAGAAGTACACTTGAGGGACTTAAAGGAATCGGTGAAGCAGTTTCGAAACACTGACATCTTGCTCCCGTGGCACACTGAGCATGGAACAAATGCAAATCCACCACAGGCAGAACACGCATGTGGGTGTTGGACTTTCTAAAAATGGAAGAGAAAAATACATTATTCAGTATTTCCCTTTCTTTTATAACATTTCTAAGTTTTATAAAAAACAGATATTGCTGAAAATGTGTTGCTGGAAGAGCGCAGCAGGTCAGGCAGCATCCAAGGAGAATCGACGTTTCGGGCATGAGCCCTTTCTTCAGGAATTAAAAAAAGATATTGCTTAATTGTGAAGAAACAAACATCAGTGACAGAACACATATTCAGCTCTATATAATCTCAACATAAGTATTCAAAACTATTTTATAAAGGATTGTTTAAAAGTATGTGGTATGCAAATTTGTCCCCACTCGTATGATGTTCAGTAGCTCTTGCATTAGGAAGGCACAGAAAGGTTGTGTGTTTTGGCTCAGTGCGTATTTTTTTTGGAATTGCATTCACAGCACGGAGATATACTAAAGTAAGGAAAATGTACATATTACACCCTTACACATGTTAATCCAACTTTGTGGTAATTGTATGGTAAATCATACAATACAGTCAGGTTACAGTAGGGATTTTAACTTGCTTAGTTTGAAGGGATTTTTTTGAAATTGAAAGATTGTTGAAAATTGGACTCCAACTTATCAGCATCTAACTTCAAATGTGGTGCCTTCAAATGTGTGCGCGGACCCATTGGTAAAGGCAGGTTATTCATTCCAAATATGTTAGCACTTATTAAGAGATAGTTAAACAAGAGTAAGTGGATAAGTTCCCCAGGGTTTCTGGAATTCATCTCTACAAGCAAGGGAGGAACACATTGGAATTGAAGGGGCTGAAGGAATGACATTCTGAATGAATTAGATTTATTGTCACAGAGACTCAAATGAGTACAGTGAAAAATTTACAATTTGCCACTTATGGCGCCATTTTAGGTACAGATTCTTCAGTACATGTTTTTAGGAAAGAATTAGAAAATAAAGAAACAAAATATCCAGCATGACAGATCGTCAGAATAAATGATAAAATACAGAAATAAAAATAAATTCGAAAATAAAGAACAAAAGTTCTTCCAATCCAGTCCATGATGGCACCAAGCAAACTTGCTAAGAACAGTGCTTCTTCTACAGAGAATCTACTGGGTGAATCCTCTAATCTTTAGGTCAACCCAAGATAAAACAAAGAACAACCGATCCCCATTACCAGTAGAGGTGGCAAATATCACATGGTACTAACAGTGGACATCTAGGCAAATGCTGCATGGCTATGGGTTGCAGATCTGAGCCCCACCATGAAAAGAAATCCAGAAGACCCTCAGACCAGCCACATTGCCTTGCCATGCTGTGCTATGCCTGTTAGCACATTGGTATTTCAGCCAGAGCTAACTACTCCAGTTTTAAGGAGCTACTTACTGCAGATACACAGGCAGGCTGCTTGCTATACATCTCAGCATTGAACTGTCCTTGGAAGGTGGGGTGGGGGAAGGAGGACCACTAGATGTACAGCACACAAAGACACACTCTAGCACAGAGCATGCAATACCAAACTATGCAGCAAACACACTGTGCAAAACAGCCATGTCAGAAGCTGGTGGGCCATGATCTTCAGTGTAGTCAAGATAGGGCCACTGCCAATCAGCAGTTCCAGATGCAATCAGTCAGGGGCACACAGTTCATGGTTCAGTTTGACGTGGTCAGTGATCTGTCCCAGTACAGTCTGTGGGATGTCCGTATAGGATCAGCACAAGCAGTCAGAACAATCATATGTCATTAGTCATGGAGTGGCAAGCACAATGGTCAAGAGCCTGGTCAGTCAGTCTAGGGGCTGATTGTTGAAGTCAATATATGGCAAAAACCATCCTGGGTGTCTATCCGTCAATATTTCTGGACGGTTCAGGGGAGAGGGACTGTCGGGGAAGAAGGGATAGAGGAATCAAGAGTGTGCCTGGTTGAAAGCAGAGGCATTTATAGTGGTGGGAATAAAAATGGTGATGGGTGAAACTCAAGTTGAATGGGGGTAGTTCAGAACTGCATCAAAGGGCTTGGTAGGCCATGGAGGGTATGCTTATTGACTGTGACCTTCCCTGTGACCATTACAAAGGAATAGTAAAGAAGTCGTGTTGGCATTCTCAAAGTATAATGTCAGGGTTCAGGGTTCAGGGTCAGGACATTTGTAGATGAAGCTCAATGTGATGGGGCTCCATAATGGAAAGAGGAGTCAACATGGGCTGTTTAGGAAGGTGAGACAATAGGGCATATGCAGGGGCTAGGGAATAAGTAAGCTGCAATGATCTAGGCAA
This sequence comes from Hemiscyllium ocellatum, assembly GCF_020745735.1. Lineage (NCBI taxonomy): Eukaryota > Metazoa > Chordata > Chondrichthyes > Orectolobiformes > Hemiscylliidae > Hemiscyllium > Hemiscyllium ocellatum. Next base: position 102,410,935 of record NC_083401.1, read on the forward strand.
GGTCTGGTGCTGAAGATGTCCAGTGGAAACCAAATTGTCAGCTATACTTCTCTCAATGTGGAGTGCGAATAGAAAATAGCAGGACCAACACTTAGGGTGAGCATAGATCACGTCAGTTTGAAGGCAAAAATTGTGGCATCCATGTTTGCTGGACATCACAATATTATAGCAATTAAAACATGAAGCCGTCGTTCACAGGAACATTGGACATTGTATCACCCATTTCATATGCATATAGAGTGAAGGCATTAGAGGTCAGATGCTGGTCAAAGCCAATTTGCTACATAGCTTTGGTACCTGCAAATTGAGCTGGGCATCTCAATAATGCTGAAGTTAGCAGCAGTGATGGTGCAAAAGGCCATCTGCTGATGGGCAACCTTTATTCAACCATCATCCAGGAGTTCTGTGTGGCGATACCAGTTTGAGTCTTCATCTATAATGTCAATGGAATGATTGTCTGCACAGAACACAATGTCAAGTTCAGCAACTGAAGTGGGTGCAGGGTTGGGAGGCTGGCATTGTGCTGCAGTCAGTCCCCCTCCACTGGTCATTCAGATGGCGCAATAGTTTCAGCAAGTAACTGCTGAAGAAGAACATGATTGACCAACACAGACATGGCCCCCGTGCTCTGCATCCAGAATATCTCATTGTGTAGTGAAGAGTGAACAAAGAAGAAATGGATTTTAAAAACTTATAAGAAGTGCGTTAGTACAGAACAGCTAGTAATTCAATTTAAAGCTTTACTGAAGAATTCAATCTAGTGTAACAGAAATACAGATTTTAAAAAAGACTGGCAAGTGAGGGAAAAACTGCAACATTGCTGTTGCACAGGGTCTGAAAGCTTCACAGTAATTCAATTTAAAACCACATTGGTGAATACAAATATAGTGATTATAAAGAGGTCAGCCAGATGGACCTCATAGAATATGAGTTTTGTGATTGAGGCTGTTAACTTGATCCAGTCAGGGAGCCCTGGATGACAGATATAAACAGGAGTGTCAAACATTCTGTTCACTCTGAGAGCTGGCTCTGAGAGACCTGGATCAAAGTCAATAACCTTCCACGTGTAAACAAAGGGTGACTTGGTGACAGGATACAAGCCTCTGTGAAGTTACTTCACAAAAGTTTAAGCCGAGAGAACAGAATAATGTTCGACAATATTGAAATGATATAGATTTAATTGCGGTTACAAAAGAGATTGAGAAGAAATTTGAAATGTTATAATTCTTCCCAACAGATTCAGTATCAGAGAAAGACCACACAGTACACAAGGTTGCACTGGGCACCAAAGACTGCAGCAGTTGAAGAAGATAGCTCACTGCCAGCTTCTCCAGGACAATTAGACAGAGCAATAAATGCTGGCCAAACCAGAAACACCCACACCTCATGACTGAAGCTCTTGTGATGCAGCATTGAATAAAGCTGAGCAAGATATTCACTGGGTCTAATTTTGAATGACACAATTAACAGTCAAAATATTCAGGAGAATCTGCAGATAATTTCATCAATGACTTCTGCAGATTAACAAAACTAAAGATCGATTCTGAAGAAGGGTCACTGAACCCAGAAACATTGACGCTACTTTCTCTCCACAAATACTGCCAAACCTGCAGATTTTGTTCTAGCAATTTCTGGGTTGTTTTTAAATAAAACATGGAATGTTTTCAAGATGAAGTTATGTATTATGTTCTTAGGGCTAAAGGGATCAAAGGATATGGGGTCAAAAGAGGAAACTGATCATCTTGAATGGTGAAACAGGCTGAAAGGCCCAACTCGCCTCATCTTCCTGTTATCTTCCTGTCAGGACAAAACTGTGGACATTGAGTTTTTATCTTAGAAGCTGTGAGAAAAAAAAAATTGTTGTTGAAGTCTTCACGAAACCTTGGCATATTTCTTACTGTCTAAATGAGAATTATGTTGGAGAGAGCTTTTCCATTTTGCTAGAAGCAAAAGCCAGGAATACTCAGACAAATTATGAAAGGAGAAGACAAACATTACCTCAAGAGGGCAACATCTTCTCTTAGCTTAACATCATAAGGTATAGACACTCTAAAGAGGTGTAAAACAAACTTTACATAAATCAGGCCAAACATCTTATCCTCAGAATTAATGTCAGTGTTATGGAACATAAGGCCTCAAGGGCACAGAAAATGTATAGCCATCACTAATGAATGTAACATTTGGAAAACTACAGTCCACTTCAAGAAAATGTGCAGAAGTAGGACATAGTTTCATAATAGCAAAAATACATGTGGTCACACATAAAGAGGTCGATATAGTACAACATCCATAAACATTAGAAAAGATATTTTCATATCATGAGATCCTACTACAGGAGAAGACACCTAAGACAGTCCTAAGGGAACTAACTAATCGAAATAATCCAGAAGAGACAGAACTTGTCTACGTAAGTGAAGATTCGCTTGATTTTGTGCTTGATTCAGGAGAAATGTAACTATCCTACCAGAGCAGATTACACAGTAGAAGAACCAGAAGCCACTGCCTACAAAAATAAACGTCCACATAGCAAAGGGGGAATAGCTGTCAGAGGTATAAGAATAGTACAAGTTACACTAGAATGCAGCACATGTAACTGGGTGAAAACCATGTGTGTTGTTCATAATCAACCATCTTCACTTTTGAGTCTACATTTATATCTTGACATTAGGAAGCTGGAAAAGATCAACAATTGCTCTAAAAGCAAAAAGCTATGTGAGGTTTGGACCAGAGCTGAGAGTCACATTATAACAGGGATGAGATAGCACGGGAGAGGGTGAAGGCGAGATTTAACAGGATTTCCCTGGGCTTGAGAATTTCAGATTGAGAGCAGTCAAAATTGAGGTGAATGAAATTTTGACGGACATCAATAGGGTAAACAGGAAGAAACATTTCCCCTTGATGGAGAGATCAATGATCAAGGGGCATAGATTTAAGGTAAAGGACAGAACATGTGAAGAAAAACCTATTCCCCCAGTGAGTTGTAGGAATCTAGAACTCATTGCCTGTAAGGGTGGCAGAGTCACCTCATAACATTTAAGAAGTATTTAGTTATACACTGGCAATACCAAGGCATACAAGGTTATGGGCCAAGTGCTGGAAAATGGGATTTAAAAAGTTAGGTGCTTGTTTTTGACTGGCGCAGATATGATGAGCTGAATGGCCTTTTTCTGTTCTGTTGATCTCTGTGATCCTATGAGATCAGTACCCAACTTCACAGGTGGGGATATCGGGTCCTGTTGGATGGGGTGATGTAGATGAGAAGCTTCTTCCTCCTCAGGAAAAGGTGTTGAGGCCATGACACCAGAATATGGTATCAACCTCGTCCAAGATTGCCGTTCATTTTTACATAAGTCTGAGCCATCCAGAGGAATGACCAACACAGGAAGAAAACGTTCATGACTGTCTTCACTCTTTGACTATGTCGCCATCTTTCAATGATGCCTCACATTCACTTTGTCTGTGCTATGATACCCACATAACACCAAGGCTCATGTTCTTCTACACTGACTACTGTGTGTAAAGTCTTTCCTCGCTCACTGTCTCCCCACCCCCAACTCCTGACACCATTAACCCTGCATGCCCTATCTGCTGTCTATTTACTTTCTTGGAATACCATCTGTACATACACCAAAAGTATCAGCTGTGCCATCCACTTTATGTGAAGGTGTTGATGTTGGACTGGGTTGAACAAGGTCAAAAATTACATAACACTGTGTTATAGTTATAGTTTATTTGAAACACAAACTTTCAGAGCCTCGCTTATTCTTCAGGTGTTAGTGAGAGAGGGGGGTCTTCGGTGCAGAATTTACAAGTAAAACATCCAAGGGTTCTACAACTGATGCAAATTAATTGAACACATCTAAGATAGCTATTAAATCTTTCATCAGTTAGAATCGAGGTGCAAGCTTCAATTCATTAATATGCAAATGCCAGAATTTCTTTCAAGGCACTGCTCCAACATAATGTAAGGTTTTACCAGCATAAAAGGGGTGAATGCTCAGTCAGACAATGTACCTTAGGCATGAGGTTTTGTTTAGAGTCTGTCTGTGTCTTAACCTGGAGTCAGACTGGTTTCTTCCAAAGTCGGAATTTATAAATGTCGCATTGACTGAGTGTCTACAAACTGTATGCTTTTTGAACAGAACAGAATGTATTTGCAAATGCAAATCCACACCATTGACATGTGTGTGTGTGTGTGCGGTGGGGGGAGGGGTGAAGATAGAGAGAGAGGGTGTGTGTGTGTGCATATGTCTGTATGGGGAAGGTAGAGAGAATGTGTGTGTGTTGGGGGGCAGATAGAGAGAGAGAGTATATGTGTCTGTGTGTGTGTGTGGATGAGAGAGGGAGGGAGAGAATGTGTGCGTGAGAGAGAGTATGTGTGGGAAAAAGTGTGTGTGCATGTAAGTGTGTGTGACAGTGTGTTTGTGTGAGATATTAACTGTGTGGGCATGTGTATGTGCTTGAGTGAGTGTGTGCATGTGCGTGTGTGTGTGTACACTTGAAGGAGAATATGTGCAAGTGTGAGGGGGTATGTACATATGACAGTGTGCGTGTACGTGAATGGCTGTGAGTGAAAGAGAGTGTATGTATGAGAGGGTCTATTGAGTGTTTGTGTGTGAGTGTGTGTATATATGAGAGAGGGTCTGTGTGAAAGTGTGAGTGAATTTGTATAACTGTGTATGTGTGTGAGTGTGTATGGGAGAGAGAGAGAGTGTGTGTGTGTGGGGAGGATGCGGGGGAGAGAGAAAATGTGTGTATGTATGGGAGAGAGAGCGTATGTGTGTTGAAGAGAGAGTGGGGTCACCTGCAGTGTGTTCCTCTAATACCTGCTTTACCATTCAGGTGGGCAACATCGTGTTTCTGACTCCTCCAAGTGAATGACCAACTGTGCCCAGGTTCGAGGACTGGTATCAAATGCTATTCTTGACTTACAGTGCTAGAAAACCCTGACCAAAGACTATCCTCCTTTATTTGATTCAGGCCAACTGATAATCATGACAGATGTCCTTCTTTCCTTTGAATCATGGCCCAGTTTCACATGTTTCTATTAGTCTATTAGTCTATAGAGATCTTTAATGAAATTAATTATGGATTATCCTAGAAACTGGACTCTTCTGTGAAATCTTGCTAATCTGAGAACTTCAGTTGCTCTCAGATTAAAGTACTTTGCCAGAAGTTTCTAAAGCAGTGTCAAACATAATACATACCTCATTTGACACATTGGAGATTTCTAATTACATTGGCTTTAAGATCAACTTAGTATGACAAAATTTCTGATGATGGAAATCTACATTTTTAAGGAAGGAGTACGAGAGAAACTCATTGGTCTGGTAGCTCCAGACAGAGAGAAAGGAAGAGAGATTAATGTTCTGAATCCAAAATACTTCTCTTTGAACCCCAAAGCATTAACTTGTTCAGCTTAATTTTAGTATTTAAATTGTCAGCAATTTTGTATTTTAAAAAGTGATCTCTTCAATAGATATCTAATCCTGCACTGAATCTGGCCATTCTCTGACATTCTGTTTATTTTTGGTGTATTATTTCTCCTTTTTTTTCTTAATATGTTTATTTATTCTTATTGCTTTGCAGTTGGTTAAAATCTATCATGTTCCATTGCTGCTCATAATGTGCTGTCTTCAAGCACATGTCCTTGTATTGAATAAATGCTGTTTCATTTCTCTTATTTTAAATTTTCTCCAAATGTTCGAAATCTGTCATAATAATTTTGCAGTATTTTCTTCACAAGTTTCTAAATACTATACTTTGGCAGTATCATATAAAATCCTTTGAATCACATTTTAATTAACTAGCAAAACTGTATTGCATTACTTGTTTCCTACTTTAGGAGGTATTAAATATTAATACTGCACATCATACTGTTTACTGGGCTTTCCCCCCTTCTTTTAGAGCTGAAATGGAGGTTTCCTACCACTTCATGTGCAAAATGAACATTTTCTGCCTTTCACAGCCCAAAAGACAATGCATGTCTCTTTGCACAACTTTTATAAATAAACGTCTGCGGTTGGACCTTAATAAATCTTCTGACTGAAATCATGGTTCAAATTATTCATATTATGATCTTTCAAGAGTCTTACCCAAATGTTCTTCATCTGCTAGACTAGTTCATATCTTTGAAATTTGTCCCCTTAAATAAACTCCTGAAGTTTTCCAACCTGAATATACATTATTTTTCTGGCACTTAGAGTCATAGAGTCACAGAGATGTACAGCATGGAAACAGACCCTTCGGTCCAACACGTCCATACCGACCAGATATCCCAACCCAATCTAGTCCAACCTGCCAGCACCCGGCCCATATCCCTCCAAACCCTTCCTATTCATATACCCATCCAAATGCCTCTTAAATGTTGCAATTGTACCAGCCTCCACCACATCCTCTGGCAGCTTATTCCATACACTTAGCACCCTCTGCTTGAAAAAGTTGCCCCTTAGGTCTCTTTTATATTTTGCCCCTCTCACCCTAAACCTATGCCCTCTAGTTCTGGACTCCCCGACCCCAGGGAAAAGACTTTATCTATTTATCCTATCCATGTCTCTCACAATTTTATAAATCTCTATAAGGTCACCTCTCAGCCTCTGACACTCCAGGGAAAGCAGCCCCAGCCTGTTCAGCCTCTCCCTGTAGCTAAGATCCTCCAACCTTGGCAACATCCTTGTAAATCTTTTCTGAACCCTTTCAAGTTTCACAACACCTTTCCGATAGGTAGGAGACCAGAATTGCACGCAATATTCCAACAGTGGTCTAACCGATGTCCTGTACAGCCACAACATGACATCCCAACTCCTGTACTCAATGCTCTGACCAATAAAGGAAAGCATACCAAACGCCTACTTCACTATCCTATCTCCTGCGACTCCACTTTCAAGGAGCTATGAACCTGCACTTCAAGGTCTCTGTTCAGCAACACTCCCTAGGACCTTACCATTAAGTGTATAAGTCCTGCTAAGATTTGCTTTCCCAAAATGCAGCACCTCGCATTTATCTGAATTAAACTCCATCTGCCACTTCTCAGCCCATTGGCCCATCTGTTCAAGATCCTGTTGTAATCTGAGGTAATCCTTTTCGCTGTCCACTACGCCTCCAATTTTGATGTCATCTGCAAACTTACTAACTGTACCCCTTATACTTGCATCCAAATCATTTATGTAAATGACAAAAAGTAGAGGGCCCAGCACCGATCTTTGTGGCACTCCACTGGTCACAGGCCTCCTGTCTAAAAAGCAACCCTCTACCAGCCCCCCTTTGTCTTCTACCTTTGAGCCAGTTCTGTCTCCAAATGGCTAGTTCTCTCTGTAATCGATGAGATCTAACCTTGCTAATCAGTCTCCCATGGGGAACCTTGTCAAACACCTTACTGAAGTCCATATAAATCACATATACTGCTCTGCCCTCATCAATCTTCTTTGTTACTTCATCAAAGAACTCAATCAAGTTTGTGAGACATGATTTCCCACGCACAAAACCATGTTGACTATCCCAAATCAGTCCTTGCCTTTCCAAATACATGTACATCCTATCCCTCAGGATTCCCTCCAACAACTTGCCCACCACCGACGTCAGGCTCACTGGTCTATAGTTCCCTGGCTTGTCCTTACCACCCTTCTTAAACAGTGGCATCATGTTTGCCAATCTCCAGTCTTCCGGCAACTCACCTGTGACTATCGATGATACAAATATCTCAGCAAGAGGCCTAGCAATCACTTCCCTAGCTTCCCTCAGAGCTCTCGAGTACACCTGATCAGGTCCTGGGGATTTATCCACCTTTGTGCGTTTCAAGACATCCAGCACTTGCTCCTCTGTAATCAGGACAGTTTGCAGGATGTCACCATCTATTTCCCTACAGTCTATATCCTTTTCCACAGTAAATACTGATGCAAAATATTCATTTAGTATCTCCCCCATTATCTGTGGCTCCATACAAAGGCCACCTTGCTGATCTTTGAGGGGCCCTATTCTCTCCCTAGTTACCCTTTTTTCCTTAATATATTTGTAAAAACCCTTTGGATTCTCCTTAATTCTATTTGCCAAAGCTATCTCATGTCCCCATTTTGCCCTCCTGATTTCTCTCTTAAGTATACTCCTACTTTCTTTATACTCTTCTAAGGATTCACTCGATCTATCCTGATGGTACCTGACATATGCTTCTTCTTTTTCTTAATCAAACCCTCAATTTCTTTAAGTAAGGGCTTATGCTCGAAACGTCGAATTCCCTATTCCTGAGATGCTGCCTGGCCTGCTGTGCTTTGACCAGCAACACATTTTCAGCCTCAATTTCTTTAGTCATCCAGCATTCCCTATACCTACCAGTCTTCCCTTTCACCCTGACAGGAATATACTTTCTCTGGATTCTTGTTATCTCATTTCTGAAGGCTTCCCATTTTCCTGCCATCCCTTTACCTGCGAACATCTGCCTCCAATCAGCTTTTGAAAGTTCTTGCCTAATACTGTCAAAATTGGCCTTTCTCCAATTTAGAACTTGTTTTATCTACTAAAGCCATGTCTGGTAAAACTCATTTTCCATGTATGTGATCCTGATATCCCTTTCACTTCTTTTCTTCAAAGCTAAACTTTTCCACCTTTAATGTGAAAATTTTCTGCCTTGTCTTCAGGGTTCCCTAACAGAACTCCACCAGTTCCCAATTTCTCCCACAGGGACTCCTCTCAGGTATCTGTCTGTTCCCAGAACTGTTTTCCTAGCCCATAATGCTCTCTACGTATCTCTTACCACCTCTGAGGTGGAGGTTTTCTTCTGGTGTGCTGCTTTCATCTTGTTGCTGTTCCTAAGATTGCTATTGACTGTTTGTCAATTTATATATTCCATAATGCTGACTGACTGCCTTGTCTTCTTAGAATAGTAATGTTCTTATTAAAGTTGTAAATCCCCTTTCACCAGAACCTTTTTCCCTCATGTCATTTTTTTTCTCTCCATCCATTGTTACCTTTAGGCATTTCAGTAGATCACTGATCACCACATCATGTTTGTCTCTGGTCACCAACCACTCGATGGTTTGTGCTTATGGCAGGTCACTGATGACTCTAATTATAGAGGATAGAGCTAAAAGGATAAACCATTAGAGATTATGTGCAAGAGGCACTTGCTTTCCATAACAAGATGTAGTTGGCCATGAAATCTGGAATTCAGATGTAAAAGCAGTGGCTGGGTTAATAAACCACTAAACACCAGTTACCCTTATTGCCAATTTTTTTGCAAACTCCAGTCTCCAACTCGCCTTGCATCATGAAGTTAAAAATCCTCCCTCCAAGTATCCAACCGAAGATACTTTACATAACAGCATGAGAGAATACAGACAAGAAGGGTATTCACTCCATCAATCCCATTTAGACTCATAGAGTCATAGAGATGTACAGCGTGGAAACAGACCCTTTGGTCCAACTCCTCCATGCCAACCAGATATCCCAACCCATCTAGACCCCTCTGCCAGCACCTGGCCCATATCCCTCTAAACCCTTCCTATTCATATACCCATCCAGATGCCTTTGAAATGTTTCTATTGTACCAGCCTCCACCACTTCCTCTGGCGGCTCATTCCATACTTACCCAACAGTGGTGTTCAATTTTCATTGTTAGCAATTCATCAGCAATAGCTTGCATTTATAGTGAATCTTTATTGTAGTAACCTGTGTAAAGATACTTTACAGGAGCCTAATTTGGCAATTTTAATATGGAGACAACATAAAGACAGAAAGCATGAGAAATGACCCAAAGCTTGGTGAGGTTTAAGGAGCATCATAAAAGAAAGGAGAGACATAAAGAAGCTGAGGGAGAGCCTTCTGGAGATTAAGGCTTAAACAGCTGCTAATGAAAGGGCAAATTTAGTTAAGAATGCACATAAGACTAAGAGTCAAAACGCTCAGAGGTCTCAAAGGATGAGAGGAGTTTATAGATACAGGAAATGTGAGGCTGCCCTTATATCATTTATCAACGGTCTTGGGGAAGAGATTAGAAAGAAAGTCAAAGCTGGAATTGAGTAGTCTTATCCTTTAGATAAAAATGTACAAAATATTGTATCTCATGTACATTACTCAAATCTGATGATCGCTTATATGCGTAACTTCTAATCTGCAAGTAGCACTGAAATCATCAGGTTCTATATGGTCAAGGTATTTCAAATATAATCTGTGACCTTCACGCAGACCTGACAGCACATGTCAGGAATATATGTGTGTGCTCTCCACATTTTTCTGTGTAATAAAACTAAAGGTAGAAAATTGACCAAGAAAATAAAATCAATACATGCTGTTCCTTAGCTTTTAAAGGAAAGAATATTTTATTGAATTGGCTGCTGCTCCAAAATGTATTAAAGGTAAATAGTTGTACAAGTCTGGATATTTCTGAGCCTATAACTGGTCTTTTGACTTATTTCTTGGAACTGTTGGTTAGTAGCTGCCTGGCAACAGGTATTTTGTGCAGAATTTCTTATCTTATCACATTACAGCATTGTGCCTAATGACTTTATAGATGAAGCAATTTATCCAAAATTCACTGTCAGCTTCACTTAAAGTGGTTATTGCAGCATTGTATTGCTCCCACAGGATATCATCAGACTGTTGTGCAGACTACTCTTTCAGACAAACTGGCTTGAATTTTTATAGATTTATAGTTAAGTGTCATTGTGTCCAACTGTTTTTTTTGAAAGTTTTTCATCCTGAGGCCTAGTGAGTTTTCTCACTACATCTTACCAAATGCATCTTATTAATTGCTTAGCCCAACTGTATGGAATCCATCGCACCAATTCTGGCCTCATTTTATTACAAGCTCCATGAATGTTCACTATGTAGACCATGCCATCTAGAAAAGGCAACTGTGCACCCAGACAAGGGCAGTCCAGCATTGGCCTGCACTGACAAAGTAACGGCACTGGCAGCCACAAAGCCATGTTGCTCGTGACGTATAATTAGCATGGCTGACACACCCTCACAGATCCAAACCAACTCTATCTTCCTAGCCGCTGTTTATCTACCAGGCCACACAGTGCACCCATCCTTATCTATATTCTGCTTGAACACACTCTCCTGTCACCACTCCTGTGCCCCCAATACCCTATGTAGACCTGCATCTTCTCATTGTCCAGTCAGGGAATATCACATACAGGGAAGTAATTGGACATTTCTAAATGAGAGTTCTTGCTTACAGTCAGCAAAAGGAAACACAAAGAAAATGTGTTGTGACTATTGTTTCCCCCAACAATTCAAAATATTGCTGGCACTACGACCAATGACTATTTTACAGCCAATGATGGTATGCTGCACCCAGCTTCTATTGACTGAAGCTGGGTCAATCAGGTCTTGGCTGGGTTGTAGCATCGATACAGTGGCACTCAGCCGCACACCAGGAGAGGGTTTCCTTCTCCCCACTGTTCTCTGGGTGATCCTCAAAAGGTTGTTCCTGTCCTTCCTGTCACATAACCTGCTTTTGCAGATTTCATTAAGTTTCTTTATTTTAACTTATTGGCATGCTTTGTTGTTACTCATTGCCAAAAAAGAATTAACAAAGGAAAACAATTTTAATCGAGGAAATCTGTGGAAGCATGTCAATATTTGCAATGGTTCCTGGGAAGTTGGTCAATACTTTCAAAGATCTTTGTGGATACGCAAATGTTTTCCTACAAACAGCTATGATGACTGCTCTTGAGGAAGTCTTCCATTCCTGACTGAATATTGCTGAATCATAACATTAATTGCACAACTAGGAAAGAAAAAGTTGCAATTTTCAAGCTTTTCATGACCACCAGACATCTCAAAACATTTACAGGTAATGAAGTTCTTCTGAAGTGTAATCACTGTTATAATTTAAGAAGTGCAGTAACCAATTCTTCTATAGCAAGCTCCCATAAGCAATAATGTGGTAATGCCCAGCTAATCTACTGTAATTTACATGATCACATTAAACGTGTCTTTGCAATGGTTCATGAACTAACAGATTTGTATCAGCTCATCTTTACCATCTTCTCCCCCACCCCACCCCCACCTTTTAGCTTTGAAATGCTTCTAAATTAAAATTTAACCATAAACAAGTTAAAGAATTAATCTGTTACACAATTATTGTGAAAGGTTATTTAAGCAAAACATGATAAAGTTATTAGCTAAAACGCAGATATAAAGATGAAGATGAAAATGAAATCAGCACCTACTATCATTTCAGAATTAGTTTGCTTGAAAATTCAACCTTGTAAAGTTTGCTCCATGAAATAAATGTTCTTTCTTATATTTGTACATATATCTCCATCTCCCCTTTAATCAATAGGTCTGTAACTAGCTCTATATAAACCTTTAATGATCACTGATATACAACCATCTCTGGTCACATTTTTTTAACTCTATGTGATAGCAATGTTTTCTGACTATCCTATCTTATATTTTACTCAGTCTTACTGACTCCCTCATACCAGTTACGTGTTTCATGTATTCATTCACTCAGCAACTGCCTGGATAAATAAAGAGTCTAGATTACAGTGCAGCTGGAAAAGCAAAGCAGGTCAGGCAGCATCAGAGGAGCAGGAAAATCAATGTTTCGGCAAAAGCCCTTCATCAGGAGTGATGAAGGACTTTTGCCCAAAACGATGATTTTCCTGCTCTGCGGATGCCGCCTAACCTACTGTGCTTTTCCAGTATCACTCTAATCTAAACTCTGATCTCCAGCATCTGCAGTCCTCACATTTGCCTGGATAAATAAAGACCAATGCCAAGGAACTGTTGGTTTACCTAATTTCAGACCTGATTGCACCCCTGCATCCAATTCTACTATGAAGTGTTCAACAAAGTAACAAAAAAATCTAGCTTTATACTTAAGTATACATTTCATGCATAATAAAACTATTTTAGCATAGAAGCTGTATGGCATTTGATCTGTATTTCACAGAATATAAATAGCTTTGCTTATAGATAGTGAGCCACAGATATCAGTTAGGATCTGGTACTTAACATTGTCTCATAGTTTACATTTCTGTTATATGCCTTTATAGTTCAAAGCTATGAGAATAATTCAACAAACTGTTCCTTCCACAACTGCAGTCTGTTTATTACAATCTACAAATACGGATGAATAAGAGGCAAAGAAATAATACTTGGTTAGAAATAAATCAAATGTATGTCATTTGAAAAGAATGTAGTTACCTAATTGTCACTGAAGAATTTGAGCCAGCGATCACATTAATGGAGAAATGACTGTTGTGACCTTATTCTACAGACATTTAATGTGTTCAGATACGAGTGAGTTGGGTCAAGATGTAGTAAGTGTATCACAGTTGGAAGGAAATTGATGGGTTTTTTTTATATTGTGAACTACTTGATAAAGATTGATTGTTATGATTCATTCCCTCAGTACCACTTATCATGTATCATGACTGCCAGGATGGTAGAGGTTAAAATAGGTAATCTTGCTACTTTTCTCTTGAGCAGTTTCTAGGTTTCTACATCACACCACTGATAATCATTTTAAAGGAGAGTTTAATCCATTTATATCAGATGTGTAAAGATCTCAACAAAATCATTTAACTACAGAATATAATGTGAATTATAATACACAATTATTGCAAAACAGTAATATCTGGGCTTTAATATCTTATGAGTTTAAGTGGAAATATACTGAACGACAATGCATCAAAATGGAGGGTATTCTGCAGACCAAAGCAAATGAAACAAAGTTTAATGTTCTCAGCATCCATTGCACAAGTTGGCACTCTTTTTGTAGAGAGTGAATCTTGTGAAAGCTTTCGGCAGTTTCTTGGTGTTTGGTAAAGTTCAAGATTAATGTAATTTATGGGATCTGCATTAACAGCTCACTAAAGCAATTAAAAGAAGCCAACTGCCAAAGGGCGCAAGCAGCAGGGTGGCACAATGATTAGCTGTATTGCTGCACCAGGAACCTAGGTTCGACTCCAGCCTTGAGTAACTGTCTGTGTAGAGTTTGCACATACTCCTTGTGTCTGTGTGGTTTTCTGCTGGATGCTCTGGTTTCCTCCCACAGTCCAAAAATGTGCAGGTTAGGCAGATTGGCTGTGCTAAGTTGCCCCATAGTTTCCAGGGATGTGCAGGCTGGGTGGGTCAGCATGGTAAATGTGGGTATATGGGGATAAGGTAGGTCTAAGTGGGATGCTCTTCAGAGGGTGGATGTAGACTCAAAGGGATGAATGGCCTCCACCTGCACTGTAAGGATCTGTGAGACAGAATATTATAAACTGTCAATTTTCACAGACAGCAGGGGCCTTATTAGATTTAGTCCTTGTGATAATGTAACTGAGTGATCTAAAGGAGCTTGATTCAGGATTTAGCTTTTGAAGGGGTATTGATTCAAATCACGCCACTCGTTTGGAGGTTTGTCCCCAGTGGTAGATTGACACTTTGACATGATGGAGATGAATGTATATTCCTTGAGTTAATGGATAATTACTTCAGCAATCTCCATGCTCCTGCTTGGACCACCTCACAGTGTTCAGACTAAGTGGCCTCTGAAAAGTCCTCAATGGCAACTTAAGCAAAGAAAAACTGTGATTCGTCAGCTGTGAAAGTGGAAGAAAGCTACAGTCTCTGTCATCATTGCTCAACACATCACCAAAATTTGGTCTTTGATTAAACAACTTAATGTTAAGCAAATTCATGAGCAGGTACATTCCAATGTTAATGTGCAGTGTCCTCTGGTAATGGAAGATAGTCAATGGGGGCAGAGCTGTGTAGCTGGTGTCTCTTTTTAAAAGAATTTACACTCAGAAAAAGATACTTGAAGGTTGTTGGACATCTGCATTGGGATAGAACAGTCTTGGATAGTAATGTCAATAATTAAGCAGTTCCCCCTTAGGATTCTGCCTGTGCACTCCAGGTGGGAAAGGGTCTAGAAAATGCCCGTAAAAAATAGGCTGCTCTCTTTCTCCTGTCTGAGGAACCACACCCAATTGGATCATAATCTTTGTGGTCAAAGAAACAACAATTCAACCTTGTAACTTGAAATGTTAGAACATTTATGGATGATCTCAGGACTAATCAGATAAGATGACCCTGCAATCATATAATGTGAGTTATCAACTCTCCAATTAGTATTAATGCCCTCAGTTAGATCCACCCTCCTGCGGAGAAGTGGCTGAAGGAAGAAACATGCAACATACTACCTACTGGAAATGAAAGGCATATTGTGACCGGCTTACCCATGGGGAGTTTTCCATTCAGAGTAGGATCTTGAATGTATTGCCAGAACTCCTCAATTGTACAGTCATTGGGACTAATGCACCAACCATTGATCCAATGAAGATTTCAGGGAAAATTCTATTTGAACTCTCAACGAAGACCCCAATGCCATCCCAAAAAAGAAAAGATCATCCTCTGGGGAATTTCAATGCTTGGGTCAGCCATGATTACACTATTTGGAGAGGAACCATTGGGAAAATTGCATGGAAAATGTCCATGTAAATAGTGCTTTTCTGCTGACAAAGTGTGTTCGCAATGGCCTTATAATAACAAACCCCATACTCCACCAAAAGGACAATTCCAAAACCAAATGAAGGTGTCCTCGATCAAAATGTCCAGTTTACAGAGGAGGAAGTGCTGGATGTCTTGAAACGGTTAAAGGTGGATAAATCCCCAGGACCTGATCAGGTTACCTGAGAACTCTGTGGGAAGCTAGAGAAGTGATTACTGGGCCTCTTACTGAGATATTTGTATCATCGATAGTCACAGGTGAAGTGCCGGAAGACTGGAGGTTGGCAAACATGGTGCCACTGTTTAAGGGCGGTAAGAAAAGCCAGGGAACTATAGACCGGTGAGCCTGACCTCGGTGGTGGGCAAGTTGTTGGAGGGAATCCTGAGGTACAGGACGTACATGTATTTGGAAAGGCAAGGACTGATTCGGGATAGTCAACATGGCTTTGTGCATGGGAAATCAAGTCTCACAAACTTGATTGAGTTTTTTGATGATGTAACAAAGAAGATTGATGAGGGCAGAGCAGTAAATGTGATCTATATGGACTTCAGTAAGGCGTTCAGCAAGCTTCCCCATGGGAGACTGATTAGCAAGGTTAGATCTCGTGGAATACAGGGAGAACTAGCAATTTGGTTACAGAACTGGCTCAAAGGTAGAAGACAGAGGGTGGTGGTGGAGGGTTGTTTTTCAGACAGGAGGCCTGTGACCACAAGGATCGGTGCTGGGCCCTCTACATTTTGTCATTTGCATAAATGATTTAGATGCGAGCATAAGAGGTACAGTTAGTAAGTTTGCAGATGACACCAAAATTGGAGGTGTAGTGGACAGCGAAGAGGGATACCTCAGATTACAACAGGATCTTGACCAGATGGGCCAATGGACTGAGAAGTGGCAGATGGAGTTTAATTCAGATAAATGCGAGGTGCTAGTGAAGAAGTCGTTTTGTATGCTTTCTTTTATTGGTCAGAGTATTGAGTACAGGAGTTGGGACATCATGTTGCGGCTGTACAAGACATTGGTTAGGCCACTGTTGAAATATTGTGTGCAATTCTGGTCTCCTTCCTATCGGAAAGATGTTGTGAAACTTGAAAGGGTTCAGAAAAGATTTGCAAGGATGTTGCCAGGGTTAGAGGATCTGAGCTACAGGAAGAGGCTGAACAGGCTGGGGCTGTTTTCCCTGGAGCGTCGGAGGCTGAGGGGTGACCTTATAGAGGTTTACAAAATTATGAGGAGCATGGATAGGACAAATAGGCAAAGTCTTTTCTCTGGGGTTGGGGAATCCATAACCAGAGGGCATAAGTTTAGGGTGAGAGGAGAAAGATATAAAAGAGAGAGTGGTACGTGCATGGAATGAGCTGCCAGAGAATGTGGTGGAGGCTGGTACAATTGCAACATTTAAGAGGCATTTGGATGGGTATATGAATAGGAAGAGTTTGCAGGGATATGGGCCGGGTGCTGGCAGATGGGACTAGATTGGGTTGGAATATCTGGTCAGCACGGACGGGTTGGACCGAAGGGTCTGTTTCCATGTTGCACATCTCTATGACTCTGTGACTCTAAACAATTGGTACCTCCTGGATTATGTCACTTTTCAAGATGAAGATCTAAGTGATATCCTGCTTGTTAGATCATCAACTGGTTTGATCAGTGATGAACATCCACCTAGCACCAACACAGCCCAAGAATAAAAATTCCCAAGAGGAAGAAAAGTAATGTTTCAAAGCCAAAGCAGTCTAACTAAGGAGGTGAATTTCAACTAAAATCACAACCAATCTGCACACTTTGAACACATTCTCAGAGTAGTGGGATCAAATAGCTCTATAAGATTCCCATTACTAGACCATCAGATTCAAGTATGGACAACACCAGGACCACAGAGCACTAGTGATAGTCCTGGAGAAATTCAGAGAAATGGAGCTGTACTTTTGGGATGGTCTTTGTCTGAATTGTGCTCGGACCAGTGTTCTGATACTTCGTGTAACTTGAGTTAAGGGGAGCTCAAACTAAATAGTGATGGTTGGTGATTGGAGTGAGTGATAAAGTGAGTGACAAATTAAAGGGAGAGGACAGGATACAAAGGAAGGTAACAATCAGGTAAATAGTAATCAATGTATGCCAAGGAAAGGCCAAGAGTACAAAATTGAGAATGAAACAAAGCTAAGCCTAAAGTTTGCAAAAATAGTAAAACAACAGAACTAAATGAATTTATACTTGGATGTCTACAGCATTCATTACAAAACATACAAACAAAAGCACAAAGCACAGAAGCTTCTCAAAATCTCAGAGCTGCATGGAATTTTGAATATAGGTCATGCTTGACGTTATGCAGGCTCCAAAAGTTGCCATAATGACTTCCATAATTCCAGTGTTTATGTTTTCCACAGTAGTCCAGTTTTCAAACGGACTGTTAACATCATTAATGTGCTTTCTTCACAATAAACACATCGGGTGGCAGATGTTTTAAGAAGTGAAAATCAACTGTCCCTGTCAGGGTAACAGCATTTATACTCCAATACTACCAATCAACTAATACTCACCAGAACCTTCTCAAAGGCACCTAGAGATGGGCATTAAACACCGGCCCAACTAGCCACACCTACATTCCCTGAGCGAATGAAGAAAACAGCATGGCAATTCAACAGTGCTGTGAGCATTGTAACTCAGGCTGAGGGAACAAAGTGCAAAGACTCAAGGCTCGGAACTGAAAGAATGTTGTGAGCATCCAGGCAGACTCAAAGTGAATAAGTGATAAAAACGCAAGCAAACAAGTCAGAGGAGTAGCCTGGCCCAGTCCGTGAGCTGGATATATGTCCATAAGCACAAAGTGCCTTTGCAGCAACATTACAATGACAGCGGGCAGTCCAGCCTGAGGTGCAGCATTGAAGTACAGAAGCATAGGGCAGAAGCATCAGAAATGGTCTACACAAGTTCTTTAGAAGCTGGCACATGCCAAATGCCAATGTTCATGAAGTTGGTGTGCATGTGATGCTAACTAGAACATGCACTTAGATGTCAGTGCATGGTGTTCAAAATCAAATTCAAGTTCTTTTAGATCAAGTAGCAAACTGAAGTTGCCAGAGAAGTCTTAACATTTAGCTTATGTGGTGAGATAGGCAGTTAAATGTAATTCAGGTGATTTAATGAAGCATTTAACAAACTATAATCCCCCTTAGTTTTCAACTCGCCATGCCTTGCAAGGTGTTCACCTCTGAAAATGTGTTGCTGGTTAAAGCACAGCAGGTTAGGCAGCATCTCAGGAATAGGGAATACGACGTTTCAAGCATAAGCCCTTCATCAGGAACGTCGAATTCCCTATTCCTGAGATGCTGCCTAACCTGCTGTGCTTTAACCAGCAACACATTTTCAGCTGTGATCTCCAGCATCTGTAGACCTCATTTTTTACTCGAAGGTGTTCACCTCACCATTCAGCAGATGCATTAAAATGGAACGAGTTGTACCTGATATCAAGATAGACTTCACTGGCAATTCTGCGACTGATCCCACCATGGCCCACACCATTCAAGCCCCTACAAGATTCCAACCCCCATTTATTTCAGTCTTAATACGAGGACATCTTCTGCTATCCTGTCAGATCAAATATCATACCTAAAGAGTTGGAGATTACAATCCACACAGACATAATTACATGGCCAAGTGGAACAATCCTAAGATTAAATGTATGTTACAAGCACACAAGGGTTGAAAATGTGTATGTGGCTCACACTCAACATTGCCAAATTTGAGCCTATGCCCATCTTTAAAATTGGCTCAGATAAAAACTGCTGTTGACCAACTGGTCAAAAGGCAGCCAGTATAAGATTTCTTTGGGCTTCCCAGACTCATGGCAGAACCGAAACGGAAGAAAGAGTCTCGTAAGATACATAAACTGATGGGGATTAGAGAACTGTTTCTCACTGTCAACATGGTCAGTTTCTGTCTTCTAAAGCATGAGTTAATGTGTGTGATAAAAATAGTGCTGAATGACCAGCAATCTTCGTAACCCTATTCGTTGCACAAATGCTAATGCATCTGTATTGTCACAGAGTGCTTAAAGTGTAGAGGACTGATCAATTCAACTCATATTTAATAAACTATTCAAAGGGAGCCTAGCTTCCCATTGACCTGCCCTGGAGTTTTCTTGCCTCAGCAATTATCCTCCCTCCAATAACCCCACTACTACCTTCAAACCAATGCAGGATCTCCCAACAAAGTGCAATCTGGCCAGGGAGCCCACTGGAAATGTTCAGATCAGTCTAAATCTGGAAAAGTGGATGGGTTTAAGAGTCAGCAACATTCATTGCGAATGAAGAAAACAGCATGGCAATTCAATAGTGCTGTGAGCATTGTAAATCAGGCTGAGGGAACAAAGTGCAAAGACTCAAGGCTAGGAACTGAAAGAATGCTGTGAGCATCCAGACAGGCTCAAAGTGAATAAGTGATAAAAGCGCAAGCAAACAAGTCAGAGGAGTAGCCTGGCCCAGTCCATGAGCTGGATATATGTCTATAAGCACATAGTGTCTTTGCAGCAACATTACAATGATAGTGGGCAGTCCAACCTGAATTGAGTACAAAATTAAAGTACAGAGAAAGGAGAAGTCAAGATACTACGTACAGCACTAGGTAGGATCGTGGTTATGTAATTAGACTGGCAACACTGAATACTGAAGGCATGAGCTTAAGTTCCATTGGGGGATTTTAAGAGAATTTGAAATTTGCTAATTAAATAATCTGGGAAAAATGTGAATAATAATAATGAGACACTGACAGATTGCTGAAAAACCCATCTAGTTCATCTGGCTCTTTAGGGATGGAAGGCTGGAGTATTTACCCAACACAACAGCAGAGTAACTCCAGATCCACAGCAATGTTCTTTACTCTTAACTGCTCACTGAAAGGGCTGAGAAAGCCATTCAGTAGCTAAGAAGGCCATTCAACATCACTTCTTAAAGGCAATAATGCTAGACTTGCCAGAGATGTCCGCATCCCTTGAATGAATATATAAATGAGTCAATGCACAAATCATGGAGATCCTGATCCCCACCAAGTCTCTTCCTCATTCCCAGCAGGTCTCCCTCCAATTTCCAGCAAGTATCTCCCCAATCTTCAGCAAATCTTTCCCAGATGCCCAGTGAGTGTCTCCCCAATTTCGGGTTCCCCAGCAAATCTCTCCCCAGTCTTTGATACCTGAACGTGGAATCAATGAGGCAACAAAAGCAAGACAGCAAGCACAGCACCAAGTGGACTGGCGATGAGTAATGCAATGAGACAGCCAGTCAACAGGCAGCAATTGGAATATAAGCAGGACTATGAGGCAATGAGGGCATAGGAACTGGGCATCTATTGGGGCAGAGAGTTGAGTGGTAAAATGGCAACTGAGCTGCAATGGAATAGTGAACATTGTGACTTGAAAAGGACAGAACTTCCCTATTGCAAGGTAACACTACAAGAAAAATGCTTAACAGCTCAATGTTCGTTATGATATTAGAAGACCATTTCCTGAATAAACCTGCTCAAACATTATTACATAGCTCTGGAGCAGGTGGGACTTGAACCTAAGCCACTTGGTCCAGGAGTAGGGATATTACCACTGCACCACAAGAGGGCCCTCATGCAGTTAGAATTATGTAAGAAGAAATCAGAGACAGATGAATTTCATTGACTAGCAGTTGTAGCTAATTATACCTCACCTACTGCTCAATGTGCTTTAGTCAAATAGATTGAAAGGTTTTTTTTCTCTGTTGTCTATGTGTTAGACTGTGTTTTCACATTTTCACTTAATGGCACAGTCCTTCAGTGTGAGCACAGCCAAACATACATTGAGCAAATGAAGCAGATAATAGCCCAAAGAAGGTCTTGCAAGAGAGCACTGATACGTCATATGAATTTTAAACACTTGTATCATTTGAATGTCTTTTATTAGCTTTATTTGAATATTTTGATATTTGTTCATCTGCATTTTATACCAGGGATCTTGGGTTGTGAGGCTTTATCTAAAAAGCTCTTCCAAACATAATTTGCAAAGAGATTTCCTGACTCTGATATGATTGTTCAACATGCCTTCAGCTTCTTTGCAAAATCTGAAATTAACTGTGGAGTGTTCAATAACACACTACTTTAATTTCATGTGGAATATGTGGCTTCTTTCCGAATATACTGGCAGCATTAGAGCTGTCACCACAGTTTACAGGCTCCTTAAATCAAGTTGCATCATTAAAAACATTCCATACGCTTGATTAAATATTGATCAGTGCTGGTCAAATGCAGTATCTGTAGTATCTAAATTTCTTCTATGTGAACCAGCTCTCAGCACAATCCTTTTGAGTTTAACATGTTTAAAAATTACATGTTTAACTTCATAGCATGATAGAAGCAGATCAATAATAGATTGCAACAAAATTCTCAATTATCCCTTAATCTGAATACCATCTTTGTAAACAGGACTGGGCTGTTTTGTGAGCAACAAGAAGAACAAAATTCCAGAGATTACCGCAGATCAGCCAAGCATTAGTCTCAGAGGCACACCCAGAACACTCAACGCTGTGATATCCTCCTCAATAATATTAATGGCATTGTGCTCAGATTGAGACAAGCTGTTCTGCAGATTGTCAAACAACAGTCTAATATAGTCATACTCATCGAATTGTATCTTACCATGCGCCAGACTCCTTCATCATTATTCCTGGGTATTTCCTGGCAGCACACATACACAAGAGATGGCAGCTCTGTGATAGACGGTCAGGTGGGCATGCTCCAGCATTCTCAACATCGAATTATGCCTGTGAAGGCTGATGAGATCAGATAGAATCTGGGCAAGAAACCCTTCTGCTGATTATCACCCACAGCACCTCTCCCACCCAACTCGGCTGATGATTCAGCACTGCTCCATGTGATCCTCACCTTGGAGGATGCACTGAAAATGGTAATGAGATGGCTGTTTCCATTATCTTCTTACCAAGAGTTATTCAGTAGCATTCAGAACTGATGGAATTGTCCAAGTCCTAAAGGACATATCTGCCAAACAAGGCATGCAGAAGGCGAAGAGGGAATCAACACAAAGAAATTACATACTTTGGCCTCATCCTAACCCACCTAGTCCTTGCAGGTGAATTTGTCTGTGACAGTAGTGACAGTGACCACCACACTATCTTTGTGGAAATAAAGTTCCTTTTTCATCTTATTACACTAGTAAGGATATCTGTGCAGGGTCGTCTGGGCTGGATCTGCATTTTTTACATCTAAGTCTGATGTTGCATAGTCTACTTCATTTGTTTGTATGATTGCTCGGAGCACATAATGTTCATAATTGATGAGTTTCATTTGATCAAGTAGATGTTTTGGCATTCAGATGGTGTATTTTGTTGCACTCTATTATTTATCATTATTACACACTACTGCTATCATAGTATGGAATTAAAATAATGTACCAACATTCTAAATGAATTCAAAACATGTGACATTGCTCACAACTGGACATCCAGGAGATACTGAGGTGTATGGACAACAGGAGAATATTCTACCAGTCTGTACCCAGCATATCCCTCAGTTTACTGTTACCGTCAAGCCAAAACTGACCCTGGTGCAATGAGAAATATAGGCGAAAAAATGTACATGTATCAAAAAATAAGGTGCCACCCTGATGAAACCACAAAACAAAATGTATGTGCTAAATAATGCGAGGAGTGTTCCATTGTGTTGTGTCTCACTGTAAGGGTGTCAAAAAGTCCTTAAGGCGCATTATCATGACATCATCACTACCTCATTACAATGTGTTGCATCATCGTCAATGTGTCATAATTTCCATTGAGGGTACAAAGGTCTCATACTCATTTAAAATACGACACAAACTTCTCCGTTGTAACATGATAGCTTAATGTAGCTCAGACACTATATGTGTCTCAGCATTGCAATGTTTGAACATAATAGATAGTTTTATGAAACATGTGTGGATTCTTCAATACTACAACATTCATGCCTAGTTTCTTCAGTTACATGAAATAACAGAAGCAATACCATATCAGATAAAACTACCTGTTGGAGGCAAACTCACATCATGGTAACAATGGTGATCTCCAAAAGACTCCAATATCTTGGCGGTAGACATTTGGAACGCTAATTGATGATCCTCCAGAACAACAGAGACTTTGGACAAAAGAAGAGCTTCCCTTAAACAGTATCAGTTACTATGAGTACAGAACTGTTGACAGAGCATTGACGACCAAGAAAACAAAGTTAGTTTATTATTGGGGTGATAACATAATCATTGCCGCATCAGGTAAATACTCCGTCCGGAGGCAAGTTCACACTAAGTTATTCCATTGATTAGACAAAACAACCCTACAATAAAACATGAAGCCAAAGCTTTCATGGCCGAAAATTAAACAACTACTGCAATTGGAAGAGGACACTTCATGAACACCCAGATCAATAATGGTGGATCCCAGCATATTGATTGTGATTGTAAATGAAACGTGTGAAGTTTTTACTACCATCTTGAACCAGAGGTGACAATTTATTAATCCATCTCAGCCTGCTCCTGAGATATCCCACAAGCAAAGAAGCAAGAAGAATGGCAGCAATGCCAGATAGACTCTGAAAAACGTCCTGGCTATAAGTCCAAAGATTGGTGTTTCAGAACCATCCACTCTTCCAGCAAAGCTCTACCATTACAGCCACAACACTGGCAACCATTTATCATTGGACAAAATTGTCCATCACAAGGTAAAAATAAAGTTGCCAAAGTCTCAAAGCTTCTTCTTCAATGACCATCACCCTACCATCATAAAGTCAGAAGTGAAGAAGTTCACTAATGTTAACAAAATGCTTCGATCCAGTTGAAGCTGCTCAAGTACTGAGGCAGTCGATGTATGCATGCTGCAGTTTGTGGCAATATTTGGAAAGTGGAACCATAACGTTAACATAACACAAAGTAACTGTCCAACAATGACAAACAACAGATAATGTATCCACTCCTCCACAGCTTTATTGGGATTCTTCTTTCTTGAATTCCCCAACATCTTGAAAATTAATTAGACAAATCTTGTAAATATTATGGCTACAGATCAGAGACTGAGAATACTGCAGTGAGTGACCCACCTCCTGGTTCCCAAAGACCTTCCCACCATCAACAATGCATGACTTAGGAGTACCTTCAAATACCATACCATAGAATATCATAGAATCCATACAGTGTGGAAACAGGCCAATTGGCTCAAAAGGACCACACTGACCTTCCGAAGACTATCCCACTCAGGCCCATTCTCCTACCCTATCCCTGTAACCCTCCATTTCCCATGGCTAATGTACCTAACCTCCATATTCCTAAACACTATGGGTAATTTAACATGGCCAATTTACATAACTTGCACATCTTTGGACTGTGGGAGGAAACCGGAGCACCCAGCAGAAACCCACACAAACACAGGGAGAATGTGCAAACTCCACACAGACAGTCACCCATGGCTGGAACCAAACCCAGGTCCCTAGTACAGCGAGGCAGCAGTACTAATCACTGAGTCAATGTGCTCATTCAAGTTACCTGATTGGCTATGGTTCCACATCACTCGAGATGCTTGAAACCATCAGGACAAAGTCCACCTCTTTGATATCCCTCCCACCATCAGTTCTTCTGCTACTGGTGGACAGTGACATTGGTGTGTCCAGCTGCAAGATGCATTGAAGCAACTTGTCAACATCTCCAACACAACCATCTAAACCTCTTGTAATCTCTGCCACCTAAAAGAACCAGCAATGTGGACACAGGGAACTCCTGAACGTTCACCTTTAAGCTGTGCATGATCCTGAATTGGAATTTAATCTTTGTTAATTCACTATTCCTAACCTTCCAGGACACTGACAGGGCCATCAACACATTGACTGCATTGGTTCAACAAAGTAGCTCACATCTACATTGTCAAACAGGGATTGGTAATAAATGCTGATCTTTGTAAGGAATTTTTATATTTTTATATTCTTTGCATCTTTCTAGTGTATACTATGAATTTTGTTTTCGACGCATTGTGTAATCTGTACAAGGGCCTGGCAGCAGAAGGGTTAATTTTAGGTGCATGAAAGAAATATTGCCTGTATAGCTTGCTTTAAATCAGAATTACATTGTAAATGGGATTGATAGTATGAGCTAATAGGCAAAGGGAAGTAAAGGGCAGATGTCCAAATTGTGCTATCAGTTGTGATCAAATGATGTGCCTTGAAATATAAAAAAATCAATGGACTTTGGGGCCATAATTAAATGGAATAAGGGTCATCCATCTGGAAAATATTCCAACATGAAAATATTAATGATGGACTGTTTCTGTGTTAAGGACATCCTGTTCTGGTTGTGACCATGGGACATTATGATGATTGATAAAGTAATGCAGGTATTGGCAAATGAAATAAAAAGATCAAAGCACAGGACAACAGAGGATATGGTCCTGGCTATAGAACATAAAACAGTGAACTGGGAGAGGTTGGTGTTTCAGCTATTTCAAAAAGAACTAGGGAAAATAAAGAAGTCATAAGCCATCCACAGCTTTTGGAGTGGGTGAAAAGAACAAATTGTTTGAAATAGATTTTGACATCCTTCTTTTTTTTTAGTAACTTGTGTTGCTTAATAAATTTTCTGGATACCACTGCATCAAGTGTCATTTTGTCCAAAGCCCATCTGTTCTCTGAATCCCTTATACCTTCAAACTTTGGGAGAAGATTTGTAGCTCGGGTGCTCGTTATTGTGGTTCTGTTCGCAGAACTGGGAATATGTGTTGCAGACGTTTTGTCCACTGTCTAGGTGACATCCTCAGTGCTTGGGGGCCTCCTGTTAAGCGCTTCTGTGATGTTTCCTCCAGCATTTATAGCGATTTGTCTCTGCCGCATCCGGTTGTCAGTTCCAGCTGTCCGTTGCAGTGGTCAGTATATTGGGTCCAGGTCGATGTGCTTATTGATTGAATCTGTGGATGAGTGCCATGCCTCTAGGAATTCCCAGGCTGTTCTCTGTTTGGCTTGTCCTATAATAGTGGTGTTGTCCCAGTCAAATTCTTGTTGCTTGTCATCTGCGTGTGTGACTGCTAAGGATAGCTAGTCATGTCATTTCGTGGCTAGTTGGTGTTCATGGATACGGATAATTAGCTGTCTTCCTGTTTGTCCTATGTAGTGTTTTGTACAGTCCTCGCATTGGATTTTGTACACTACATTGGTTTTGCTTATGCTGGGTATCAGGTCCTTCATTCTTGTGAGTTGTCTGAGAGTGGCTGTTGGTTTGTGTGCTGTTATGAGTCCTAGTGGTCGCAGTAGTCTGGCTGTCAGTTCGGAAATGTTCTTGATGTATGGTAGTGTAGCTAGTCCTTTGGGTTGTGGCATGTCCTCATGCCGTTGTCTTTCCCTTAGGCATCTGTTGATGAAATTGCGGGGGTATCCGTATTTGGCGAATACATTGTAGAGGTGTTCTTCTTCCACGTTTTGCAGTTCTGGTGTGCTGCAGTGTGTTGTGACCCTTTTGAATAGTGTCTTGATGCAACTTCTTTTGTGTGTGTTGGGGTGGTTGCTTTCGTAGTTCAGGACTTGGTCTGTGTGTGTGGCTTTCCTGTATAACTTTGTGGTGAATTCTCCGTTAGGTGTTCTTTGTACCATCACGTCTAGGAATGGGAGTTGGTTGTCCTTTTCTTCCTCTCTCGTGAATTGGATTCCTGTGAGTGTGGCGTTGATGATCCGGTGTGTGTTCTCTACTTCTGTGTTTTTAATGATTACAAAGGTGTCATCCACATACCTGACCCAAAGTTTGGGTTGAATTTGCGGTAAGACTGTTTGTTCTAATCTTTGCATTCCTGCTTCTGCTATGAGTCCAGCGATGGGTGAGCCCATGGGTATACCATTGATGTGTTCATATATATGGTTGTTGAATGTGAAGTGTGTTGTGAGGCACAGATCCAGTAGTTTGAGTATGCCGTCTTTGTTAATAGGTTCAATGTCCTGTTATCTGTTCTGTATGTCCAGCAGGTTGGCTATTGTTTCTCTGGCTAGGGTTTTGTCGATAGAGGTGAACAGTGCCGTTACATCGAATGAGACCATAGTTTCTTCCTTGTCTATGTGTATATTTCTGATGATGTCCAAGAATTCCTGTGTTGATTGTATAGAGTGTCTGGATCCGCTGATCAGGTGTTTCAGTTTCTGCTGTAGTTCTTTAGCCAGTTTGTGTGATGGTGTCCCTGGTAGTGATACTATGGGTCTGAGTGGGATGTCTGGTTTGTGCACTTTAGGTAATCCATAGAATCTGGGGGTGTTGTTGCTTTCAGGTTTCATTCTCTGTAGGTCAACCTGGTTATCTGTCCGTTTTTTAGTAGATTCCTCAGTGCGTTGTTTATCCTATTGGTGAGCTCTGGGGTGGATAAAACTCCCTCTTTTGGTAGGTGTTGGTATCTGCAAGTAGTTGTTGCGCGTTTTGGATGTAGTCTGCTTTGTCCAGGATGACCGTCATTCTGCCTTTATCTGCTGGTAGTATGATTATGTTCTTATTGTTTCTTAGTGATTTTGGTGCTTCCCTCTCCTTGGTGTTGAGGTTGTGTGTTTGTCTTTTCCTTGTCTTTCCCTTATACCTTGTTAGTGATGCCCACATCCTATAAGTCAACAAAAAAAATGTAGTTTAGATCAGAGTGGTGCTGGAAAAGCACAGCAGGTCAAGCAACATCTAAGGAGCAGGAAGATCGATGTTTCGGGCAAAAGCCCTTCATCAGGAATACAGGCGGGAAGCCTCCAAGGTAGAGAGATTATCTCTCCACCCTGGTGGCTTCCTGCCTCTATTCCTGATTAAAGGTTTTGCCCGAAACATCAATTTTCCTGCTCCTCGGATGTTGCCTGACCTGCTGTGCTTTTCCAGCACCACTCTGATCTAAACTCTGGTTTCCAGTATCTGCAGTCCTCACCTTTGCCTAAAAAAAAATTGTAGTCAGTGAGCATCATCAAACTATTCAACTGCTTGGTCATCACAACTAATCTCCCAAAGATTGACACAAGCACATCGTCCAATGGATCTAATTGAACAGTGATCAAATATAGGAAAAATGGGCCAGACTTTTCAATGATTGCACATCCTTTTTTTTTAATGAAAGTAGGGGGCTCTGCATTTGTGAAAGGAGATTCCACTCAGGGCTTTCCCAGGAATGAGGAGCCTCACTTTCACTGTGACAGCTCTTTGGGTAGTACAGAACTATCAGAGAACGGAAAGTCATGCTCTTTCCAGAGTGAACATTCGGGTATTCTGAAATGTAACGGCCCCGACCATCATTTTGACAACTGCTGTTAAAGTGTGAGTCCTTGAGGTAAGTGTGATATTAGTATTCTGGGAGGGTTGACTGTCATGAGGGGGTTGGGTGTCAGGATTAGGATCTGAAAATGTGTTGCTGGAAAAGTGCAGCAGGTCAGGCAGCATTCAAGGAGCAGGAGAATTGACGTTTCGGGCATGACCCCTTCTTCAGGAAACTTCTTCAACAAATAACCATTCCTGAAGAAGGGCTCATGCCTGAAACGTCAATTTTCCTGCTCCTTTGATGCTCCCTGACCTGCTGCGCTTTTCCAGCAACACATTTTCAGCTCTGATCTCCAGATCTGCAATCCTCATTTTCTCCTGCCAGGAGTAGAATGCCAAGCAAGTAGGCTGCCAGAGTGCTCTGTGAGCAGAGGAGTTAGGGTGTCAGGTAGCCTTGGTGTCAGCTGGGAAGAAATGGAATGAAAGATGGCTCCCAGGCGTTTGTCGCCTCTTGGAGTAGATATCCTGAGAGGGGTTCTCTGGTCCCTGAAGAGTATAGGGTCCGGGTGTGTGGTTAGCCGAGTTTAAGAGGGAGAGGGGAAGAGGAGTCATGGTCCTAAGTAACAGAGGATTGGGTGTCAGAGTAGTGGGTGTCAGATCCTGAGGGCAATTATTGAGTCCCAGAGCGTGGGTTGTCAGGGTTTGAATCCATCAACATGGATTTGAGGTTAAACAAATTTGTTTTGGATTATTTTCCATCTGCAAAACATGACGCATTGTGCTTTTGTCAACAAATAATCACATTTCTTTAACAAGGTGTGGTTAGAGAGCGGCTTTCTGACAACACTTTGTTTTCCTCTTCCATTGTAAATATCATCCCATAACCTGCGGGTTTGAAGAAGAATTCATTAATTTGAATATCACTGGAGTGACAATGTTTATGGGGATTTCTGATTGTACTCTCTCCCTCTCTCTCTCTCTCTCTGTCTGAAACATATCCCACAATTATCCAGATTGTGATCACACAGTAGAGTCTCTCTGTGCTCTGTTATGCATTATTATCTCCTTTCATTTGGAAAATAATTCATTGCTTTTCAGTGTTAACTAATTGAAAATGGTTAGACAAATGTGTTTCCTTTCCAAAATAATTCTGACATTAGGATATCGCAAGGTTTGTTATGATATGTTATGATATTAGAATATGTTATATGATTTGCTGTGCACTAGTGAAAGGATTAACTTTGCTAATTTTTGTAATTTGGAGATGCTGGTGTTGGACTGGGGTGTACAAAGTTAAAAATCACACAACACCAGGTTATAGTCCAACAGGTTTAATTGGAAGCACACTTGCTTTCGGAGCGACACTCCTTCATCAGGTGATAGTGGAGGGCTCAATCGTAACACAGAATTTATAGCAAAAATTTACAGTGTGATGTAACTGAAATTATACATTGAAAAATTGATTGACTGTTAAGACTTTCATCTGTTAGAATACAGTGATAGTTTCACTTCTTTCACGTGTAAACCACAAAACTTTTTTTAAAGTTGCATTCTCAGGTTAGCTGTTAACAATGGTCATGATTTGGTCATGTGTTGGACTGGGGTGTACAAAGTTAAATATCAGACAACACCAGGTTATAGTCCAATAGGTTTAATTGGAAGCACACTAGCTTTCGGAGCGACGCTTCCAATTAAACTTTTGGACTATAACCTGGTGTTGTGTAATTTTTAACTCTGTTAACAGTGGTGATAGCTAGACAATATCTAGAAGGTGTTGGCCCCCTGTGTCCTCTGTCTATGCCATGATGTTTAGATTGATTCTATTCTAAAAAGTGAGATAACAGAGGTTTACATAAATTCATGCAGTTTTTGAGCAAAATACAATGTAACTCTCCAAGTACAAATTCACCCCACAAAATATATGTATGCATGTGGGTCTTTGTCTGTGTGTCTGTCTGTCTGGGGTGGGGGTTGTGAGTGTGAGAATGTGTGTGTGTGTGTGTGTGTGTGTGTAGTGAATGCAGAGTTTCTTAAGCCTATGAGGGGGTGCATGTGTGAGTGTGGGAGTATGTGTGTCTATAAGGGTGTGTGTGGGTGTCTGTGTGCGCATCTGTGTGTACCTGTGTCCGTGTGTATGTGGGAGTGTATATGTGTAGGAATATCTATGTGTGTGTGTAGTGCAATGGTGATCACCTGTAATGTGACATGAACCCAAGGTCCCGGTTGAGGCCCTCCCTTTAGGTACGGAACTTAGCTATCAGCCTCTGCTCGGCCACTTTTCTCTGCTGCCTGTCCTGAAGTCCACCTTGGAGGATGGTCACCCGAAGGTCCAAGGCTGAATGCCCTGGACCACTGAAGTGTTCCTCAACTGGGAGGGAACACTCCTGTCTGTTGATTGTTGTGCGGTGTCCATTCATCCATTGTCGTAGCCTTTCCTCGGTTTCCCCAATGTACCATGCCTCCGGGCATCCTTGCCTGCAACGTATAAGATAGACAACGTTGGCTGAGTCACATGAGTACCTGCCATGTACAAGGTGGGAGGTGTTCCCACGCGTAATAGTGGTATCTATATCCACAATCTGACACGTCTTGCAGCGTCCACTGTGACAGGGTTGTATGGCGTTGTCCTGAGAGCCGGGCAGTTTGCTACAAACAATGATCTGTTTGAGGTTTTGTGGTTGTTTAAAGGCGAGCAGTGGAGGTGTGGGGAAGGTCTTGGTGAGGTGCTCATCCTCATTGATAATGTGTTGCAGGTCACAAAGAACATGGCATAATTTTTCAGCTCCTGGGAAGTACTGACAACAAAGGGTACCCTGTCAGTTGCAGCACGTGTCTGTCTCCTGAGGAGGTCATTACGGTTCCTTGCTGTGGCACGTCGGAACTGGCGGTCGATGAGTTGAGCATCGTACCCCGTTCTTGTGAGGGCATCCCTTAGTACTTCCAGGTGTCCGTCACGTTCCTCCTCATCTGAGCAGATCCGGTGTATGCATAGGGCTTGTCCATAGGGAATGACTGTTTTAATATGTTTTATGTGGAAGCTGGAGAAGTGTAGCATTGTGAGGTTGTCTGTGGGTTTGCGGTAGAGTGAGGTGCTGAGGTGTCCAGCCTTGATGGAGACGCATGTGTCCAAGAATGAGACAGATAGTCGAGAGTATTCCATAATGAGTTTGATGGTGGGATGAAACTTGTTGATGTCACTGTGTAGTTTTATCAGTGACTCCTCGCCATGCGTCTCGAGGAAGAAAATGTGGTCAATATGTGTACAATGTTGGTTGGAGATCCTAATTGAGAAGAAGTCTTGTTCGAACCTGTGTATAAAAATGTTGGCATATTGGGGTGCAAATTTAGTCCCCATGGCTGTTCTGTGTGTCTGGATGAAGAACTGGTTGTCAAAGGTGAAGACATTGTGATCAAGGATAAAGAGGATGAGTTGTAGGATGGTGTTTGGAGACAGGCAGTTGTTGGTGTTGAGTACTGAGGCTGTTGCCGCGATGTCATCATTGTGGGGGATGCTGGTGTGGAGTGCGGAAACGTCCATTGTGACGAGGAATGTTCCCGGTTCGACTAGTCTGTGGGTGCTGAGTTTCTGTAAGAAATCCGTAATGTCGCGACAGAAGCTGGAGATCCCCTGTATATACAGGTTTCAAGATGCCTTCCACATAGCCGGAGAGATTCTCATATAGGGTCCCATTGCCCGAAACGATGAGACGTCCCGGTGTGTTGGCTTTGTGTACCTTTGGAAGGCAGTAGAAGTCGCCTCCACGAGAAGTACGTGGGATGAGGGCACATAGGGAACTCTGAAGGACCAGATCCAAAGTTCTGATCAGTGTGTTTAATTCTCGGGTGTGTTCTTTGGTCGGATCAGCTGGTAGTTGCCTGTAGTGTTCCTGGTTGTTCAGTTGTCGGTACGCTTCCTTGCAGTAATCTGTTCTATTCTGAATGCAATGGCTCCTCCTTTACCTGCTGGTTTGATGACAATGTTGTGATTGGTTTTGAGAGCCTGGATGGCATTGCATTGTGAATGGGTGATGTTTTGCTCTACCTCGTGGGTACGGCTGATGAATCTGGCATTTATATATTTCCTGACAGTTTGAGCATACATGTCAAACCCAGGGCAGCGGCCCTCCGGTGGGGTCCATGTTGACACCTTCTTTGGTCGCTCCTCTACAGATCCCTGTGATGACTGTTCCAGTTCATCAATGGGATCACTGCCGGCACCTTGAAAGAATTCCCGGAGTCTCATTCATCTGATGAACTCCTCTGCGTCTGCTGCCAGAACCAACGGGTCCATTTTGGTAAACATTTTTTGTAAACATTCTTAATGAAACTTTCATAGAAATACCACATAAAGAGTTGTCTGACAGTAACTACTGCACCCACCCCCTGCCAACAGCAGGTTGGAGAATATTAAGGGACAGATCAGAATAAAAGCAAAATGGGTAACACATCCCTAACTCATTTCACAGCAGTGGACCATGTTTTATACTGGTATGAAGGAGCAGGACAATTCATTTGCAAGTTTATATCAAGATCCCACAATATAATTAAACAATTATTATAAAGGTTTTCCAGGGGTGTTTCACCCTGCTCTTCAAAGAACCTTGACATTCCTTCTGTCAATCACAGAAAACATCACTCTGATGCCAAATGGTGGATAACCTACCTCTTATACCAACCCCAGTGTTCTCCATCATCCCATCAGCAAAACCTGCTCCCAAATTCTCCAAACCTCTAATGATGTAACCTTAGCGCTCTCCAGTTCTGATTTTCTCCTACACTCAACAGAACGCTAGCTTATTCATTAAAGTTCCTGAAGGATGGTGCCCCCTCTATGTTCACCTTGTGGTCGAGGTCGCATAACTATGGAAGACCAAGTTAATCATTTGTACATGATTGCATTTCAAAACAAGCAAAATATAAAAATTAAAATTTGCGTATATCCTAGTATACAATTTGAGCTATCCAAGTAACCCAAAATGCACACGATTGTTCTTTTACATTGACATTCTATGAACTGTGTTTGGGCTCTTCCTCACCATGGGCCCTAATATTGAATTCATTCCATTCAGAAATATGTTCACTCATGGTATACGGCATAGCTTCGAGGCTTCTGAATTTTCTACAGGTTTTTTCTGTCCTTCAAAGAGGCGTATGATGGAACACACTTTGAAACAACCTCTTCACAACACTTTGAAGAGCATGACTATATTTAACTGATCTGATTTTTAAACAGATCTGTTACAGTTTCATGATTTTGCCATGGCATATGGAAAAGCTTCTAATTCAGCTGCTTATCAGCTTCCACTTCATCACTAGCTGGAAAGGAAAAGTTCTAAGCATTATATCTAACACAATGGTTCAGTTTGCATCCTTGGACCTTTTCAGTTTCGTTCAGGGCTTGTAGCAACTTTCACCGCACTGAACAATCTCTCTAGCCATAACTGTAAGTTTTTACAGTTTCACCTCTCACACCAATGTCTATATTCACAGGACACCTGTCTGATCTCCAATGTGTCTTTACTGAAATACCTGTCTCCAGTGTGTGTGTACCTCACAGTACAGTTCACATGATTACAGTGGTCCAGGAAGGTCATTTGTACCTAATTGCAATCTAAACAGATATACAGTTTGCTTCTTCATGAGCTTGTTCTTTCAACCATCCATTGCTCTGATCTAAAGTCTTTTCTCTTTCATGCAATGAAGCTCTGAGGTCCAAACTTCTGTCATTAAATACTTCTCTCTCCCACCCTGCAGGTCAAACTACCTGAATGATAGGTTCATCCTAAAGAATCCCCAGCTGTAATGTGCTCTAACCAGCATCATCACATTCTCTGGCCGCTTGCATCCTTCACTGTGGTTCCCTACTTCCCTGTATATATATCGATGCTTTTGATTGCTACAATCGATGACTATTTCTACACAAGTGTAACAACACATAAATTAAACACTCAAATTTTAGTATAGCTTGCAACACATTTAAAATTATGTTATAGCTAATTAGGAGATTAGCTATACTGACTTGTTGTAAAGTGTTTATGATTAAAGCTCAAGAAATGTATAATAAAAATAATAAGCTCTTAATTATGAATGGGTTAAATAATGATGTGCATATTGTATCACAAATACAACCAAAAAAAAATCTGGTAAAATGACACGAGAATAAAATCAGAAACAAATCAATTCGTGCAAACAACTCACAATAGCTGTTACTTAGGGAAATAACATGCTAAAATAAATAAAGCTGAACTTTCTCTACATCTAAGGCATGCTACTTTTGTTTTAAATGTATATTTACCTCAATCTTTGTTAAGAGATCTTGTAGCTCCCCTGATTCATTCATTGACAATATTTTCTCTGCACCCTGTTAGCAAATAAATGCATAATAGCACTAAGAGAAGCTTCACATCAAATCCCCAAGTGAAGGAACATTATAGTTAAACTACATGTTGCATACATTTTCCCCCAAATTCTTCCCTCTCCTGAAGGCAATGATGTTTGATGATATAGTCCTGGTGTACTTTACCCCACTTGATCAGTGCCATTGGGGAATGTGTAAGCATGTTGTTTGACTGTGGGAGTAGTCAAGGGTGATGCTGTTTTCACTTGGTGATTTATAGCAGCAGTCAGTGGAACGCAAATCAATATTTTGTATCTTTTTGATACCTGGATCATGGGGCCACTTGTCATATTCCAACTGCTGTTTTGCATCCACTGAACTGGAACAACAAGGGTCAGGATCAAAACAAAGAGTATAATGTCCAGATTTTCTACTTTGCATTTGTTCAGATGTATTGCCAGGAATAATGGGGTTTCTTCAATTTACTTGTTTTGTTAGCTATCTTCTTTATGCTGCTGACAGTTACTTTGCAGGACAACAGTACAGGCATTATACACATTTGACACATCCAATATCATTGTGTGTTAAATAGTAAAATCTCAAATGGAGTATAATATCAACATAACTGTTTACTTACAATCAAATTCAAATATACTGGATGCAAATTCTGTTGTGCTGAACCATCTAATTATATTGTACAGTTAAGCCTTATTGGAAATCTCTGCCTCAGAAGGTGGTGGAGACAGGAACCGTTAAACATTTTAAAGGCAGAGATAAATAGATAAACAAATATTAGCCACTAATAGTTATTCATTCTCCTGTTATTCATTAACTGTTAACTACTCCTTTGTCTGGGGAGAAAGTGAGGTCTGCAGATGCTGGAGATCAGAGCTGAAAATGTGTTGCTGGAAAAGCGCAGCAGGTCAGGCAGCATCCAAGGAACAGGAAATTCGACGTTTCGGGCATAAGCCCATACTCCTTTGTCTGTCCAACTGTTCTTCTCTCTCTTTGCACGCTATCTCCACTTATTGTTTACTCTTTACCCCCTCCCTATCTTCTGCATGAAAGCCAACTATTTCCTAGCTACCATCAGTTCTGAAAAAGGGTTATTGGACCTGAAATGATACCTCTGCTTTCATTCCATAGATACTGTCAGATCTGCTGAGATTTTCTGTTTTTGTTGTAAATTGATTCTTGTTAGGTAAGAAACTAAAAGGTTAACATGTTTGGATTAATATGAATATGAAATTGAAACAGACCAACTATGATTGTATTGAATGTTAGAACAGGCTTAAGAGGTCAAATTGTCTACCTCAGCTCCAATTTTATGTATTTGCTTTTACCAATGTTGCAATCAGTGCTGGACTGAGTCACTTTCTTTATCTGAGAATCTAGAATTGGTTAATTATTTTACATGCAATTGGTGAAGGCATTTTAAAAACAAATGAAATCACAAAATTGTATCCCAATATATGTACCAAGCCCTCTAGCTATATCACCTTCACCAGAAGTCTACTTGATCAGTATTCTAGTTTGTTACTTCCTGCTGACTTGTTTCATTATAGCTGGCTGCTAACTGTTCTTTATACAGCTTTTACAATTTAGTGCCAGTGGACATAATTATTTTGCCTTTACAAGATGACAGTGTGTAGCTGCTGCTCAACAGCTGCTCACAGAGCTCAATGTAGGATGTACAATATCCAGATAAAATGGGGTGATCTGAAACTACTCTATAGCACACTCTGCTGTACATGTTTCTGAAAGGGTCAATACTTATTTTAACTTCAGCAGAGTAAAGTGGGAACTAATAGGGGACAGATCCAAGGCTTCTATGCACTTAACAGACTCTGTAGTAATATCAGTATATTTATACAATCTCTAATTAGTCACAGCAATGCATTCAATTTCTTATTGCTCACTTAACAAGACTCTGACTGTTAAACCAGAAATGTGGCTGTCACATCCATGCTGTATCATTTGGGCCTGAAGAAATCTGTAAAATCTATTGAATGTCTAATTTGCATATTTTTATCTAGATTAGATTCCCTACAGTGTGGAAATAGATCCTTCAGCCCAACAAGTCCACACCGACCCTCCAAAGAGTAACCTACTCAGTCCCATTTTCCTCTGACTAGTGCACCTAATACTATGGGCAATTTAACATGGCCAATTCACCCGACCTGCACATCTTTGGACTGTGGGAGGAAACCTGAGCACCCGGAGGAAACCCAGGCAGATACGGGGAAAATGTGCAAACTCCACACAGACAGTCGCCCAAGGCTGGAATCGAACCCGGGACCCTGGTGCTGTGAGGCATCAGTGCTAACCACTGAGCCACCGTGCCACCCAATTAATTAATAATTGCATCAGTTTTTAAATGGCCTTTATTAACAGTGACTGAACTGTTTTTCTAATATTTTTAAAAAAGCTTTTCTTGACATCCCTAACAAATATCTTTTCAAAATCATCTCCCTCAAATACTGCAATATAATCAGAGAAATGGTATTAAAATTGCCTCAAGTTTCTTTCAGGTCAATGTAAAAATAGTCAGGTAAAATTCC
This sequence comes from Hemiscyllium ocellatum, assembly GCF_020745735.1. NCBI lineage: Eukaryota > Metazoa > Chordata > Chondrichthyes > Orectolobiformes > Hemiscylliidae > Hemiscyllium > Hemiscyllium ocellatum. The sequence goes on from NC_083401.1 coordinate 102,448,518, forward strand.
TCCTAATGTTATTTTAACTAAATTATTTATGGATTTTGACAAGATTAATTTTAATGGGATGTGGACAGCAACCTAGTCTCGACCATAATTGTGTAAAATTGAAGATGAACAATGGGCAGTGATCAAAATAGAGTCTAGATTAGAGTGGTGCTGGAAAAGCACAGCAGGTCAGGCAGAATCTGAGGAGCAGGAAAATCGACGTTTCGGGTGATCAAAATAGAGTCTGGCTTTATGCAGGACCAAGGTAAACTCCTAATGGGGAAGAGTTCAGTTCATGAAATAAAACAATCACGCTCAACAAAAGAAGCGAGAAAGAACACATAACAAAAGGAAGGAACACAGAAATGAAAACAATAGTGTAAATCCAGGATGCTATGATCAAAATAAAATATAGCTGAAGAAGACAGGAAGATATACAGAGAAAAGAATATGTGAAAAAAAATCTGAGTGGCATCAAGATTAACACAAAAATGTTATCACAATTACCTCAAAGCAAAAGGTCTATCAAAGTTAATGTTTCGGTAATATTGCAAATGAAAATAAGGAAATTTGAAACTTATTGAGTCATTTTACAAAACATTGTAGTTGCTTAGCTGCTCACATGGCATCAGTGGAGAGACAAATAAAGTTGACATTTCAAGCCTATAACTTTTCACCTTCCTGAATTGGTGAAAATGAGTGATGGAACAGATGTTAAGCAAATCTAAGGACAGAGAGTCAATTTTCAGCCATTTCCATTCACTGCATAAAATATCAAGAAACAGCTAAAGATATGGGAAACTGGAAAGGCTGTGGGTCTAACAACGACACATCAGCAGTACTGAGAACCAATGTTGCAGAACAAACTGTACCTCTGGCAAGTCATTTCAATATGACTACAATCATGTATCTTTAAGATAAGGTAACTTGAAGGGTACCATGTTGCTTATCTGGTGGCAGACTCTTGAGCAGCATATAAAGACATATCTTCATAGACATATGAACAGTAGGTAAACAGAGGGATAGAAACCACATATGGGCAAGAAGTAAGGGGTCTAATCCTTGCAATGCAGGCTCAGTGGGCTGAAGGGCCTGTTCCAGTGGTGTATTATACTGTATTTACTGTGTGACAGTAAGCCGGGTGTTCTGATTGTTAGCGACGAAAGAATATTCATATTGTTTTGCTTGAAGATGTTTACTTTTGGAGACAATGGCAACAGTCTGTGTTCTGAAGATAAACTGAGCTTTCAGAGCTCAAAATGTTGAGAATATCAAATTCTAAACTGTAATGTTTTAAACTATCTATTTATTTCTAAGATAAAAGAGAGCTGGGTCACACAACTAGCTAATTAGCATCTCTACAGGAATTGGTCTTGGCCTATGCGAATTTATGTTGCCTTGATAATTAGCTTCAAGATGGGTAGGTTACAGAGGGAGAAATACAAAATGACAGTGGGTTATAGATTTTCTTGAAATGTCAATGAATGTGACAGACATGTTAGTCTCTCAGGCAATGTTCCCTTTAATTTTTTTTCTGCAAGGCAGACCCTTGAGATCTGTGCAAGGCAGCAGCTTCTGAAAGTGGAAACCAATGTGCCAACATACCAACTGGTGTGCACAGGACCATCAAGTGGCTGCATGGCTGAAAGATAACATTGCACTGTGGATTTAGGAGAGAGAGAGATAGAGAGAAGCTAGACTGTGCACATCCCAAAAGGCTTGCGTAGATTGAAAGGACCAAATTCATAGGGAGTTAGAATGTGGATGGAAGATTTATATTGAGGGTGACGTGCCCAAGAAAACTCGTCACATGACTTACGTTCGCAACAAAGTGCAACTTTGAGTTTCACTGATATTTTGTATTTTTTTGTGTTTTGAAGAAGGAGATCTGATTTTAGTTTAATCTTTAGGGTTGATCTTGTGTATTTGGTGCTGAGGTGTCTGAAGACCTGTTTGTATAAAGGCATTACTTGTGAAAGAACAGACGTATCTGGAATACTTTGGAATAGTTAATAAAGGTTAATTTCAAAGAGGTATAGAGAAATTCTTGTTGAAAATAGGCACAAAGAAGGCAGACTAATAGATAAACTAAGGAGCAAGGCTTCAAAAAAAACACTGATCAAAGGGACTCCCTATTCTTATGCATGAAACACAAATGATAGCACGCAGGTGCAGCAAATAGTTAAGAAAACAAATAGAATTCTGAGCTTTAATGCTTCGGTGTTGGAGCTTAAAACTGACCAAATATTGTTAGAGTGTATAGGTAGTTGGTGGCTAAACCTGGAGCACTATGTACAATCTTTGTACTCATATTTTTAAAGGATATGCTGGCAATAGAGGCTGTTCAAATGAGATTCATGAGGCTGATACCTGGGATGACTCAGTTGTCTTATGAAAAATAGCTAAAAAAGGCTAACCCTCTACTGATCAGAGTTGAGAAAATGGGTATTATCCTATTGAAACAAACTAGATTGTGAGGGGGTTTGAGATGTTTCCACTGCTGGGGACATCTTGAACCATGAATCTGGGATGTTCTCTTAAAACTGAGATCTGAAGGAATTTCTTCTCCCAGTCAATGGCGATTGTCTAAAATTTGCTAAGGCAGGCAGTTGCGGAGGCTGGATTACTGAAAGTATTTAAAGAGTAAGTAGATAGATTTTTGAATTATCAGAGAGTTGATAGCAGTGCTGAACTGGTACAAAAGAGAAGTTGAGGCCTAGGGCAGGGCAGGCTTGCGGGACTAAATGGCCTACTCCGGCTCCAATTGCTTATGTTGTTGTATTCTAATGTCACAAACCTGGCAGGGTAACTCTGGGAACTACTAGTGCCTGGCAAGATGTATAACAAGTTTTAAGTATGGGCTCAGCACCAGGGATCCCAGGATATCTTAACCATGGCGGGTACTCCAGTTATGGTGAGTCGGAGAATTGGGCTAACAATGGATTACAGGAACACCGTAGGAGTATTCATCTAGTTAATGAGGCACATTTGAACCAATAACAGAAGAAAACGCACTAGCTCTTGCAGAGAGAAACCCTCCATGAAACTCACTGAAAATAACACACTGCCAGACTAATGTAAGTTTCAGCCCATTTTTTCACTGTTTGATTGGTGTACTACACTTGTTCATATTATGATTGGTTTCACTGTATGATTGCACTCACTCAGCACTAGTATTCATGTCCTCTTTTATCAGTTTGTTCACCATAATGTTCTGCCATCTGACCAACTTCAGGGAAGGACTCCTGACTGAGCTCAAGTGGGCTGTGGTTCACATTCTTTTTTTTAGATTAGATTACTTACTGTGTGGAAACAGGCCCATTCCCCTACATTTACCCCTTCATCTAACACTATGGGCAATTTAGCATGGCCAATTCACCTGACATGCACATTTTTGGACTGTGGAGGAAACCAGAGCACCCGGAGGAAACCCACGCAGACACGGGTAGAATGTGCAAACTCCACAAAGACAGGTGCCTGAGGTGGGAATTGAATCCAGGTTTCTGGTGTTGTGAGGCAGCAGTGCTAACCACTGTGCCACCATGCAGCCCAGTTTTCAGTCTTTGAATCTTCCCACAAAAATTCTGAGTTTAATATTCTGGCCAGACATCAGTGATGGCAGAAATGTTTCCTAGATCTGGCAATCCTATAAAATCACAAATTTCACACTTGCCTGTAAAATCTTCAATTGCTTTGAAGATCTCTGGCCACTGTCTGAATCCTGATTGTACCTGCCTCTGGCGTATCTTTTCCAATACATCTTTGTGAAGGAAAGCTGAATTAAATAATATTCCATCCTACATGAACAGGTCATCTATGATGGTGCAACGCTTTTCACGTTGAAAGTATGTGTTCTTGACCAACTTGCTGAACTTTTGATCTAGCCTTCATTCAACATTGTAGTGAACAGTAGCGCATTCTCCATCATTTATTTTTATTGTCAAGTTCGGCTGAGCCTCCCTTGGCTTGCTGACCACTTGTTCTTCTCGGCAACTTGAGGCATTTCACAGAATCGCAGAATTGTAACTGCACAGAAGGAAGAGGCCATTTGGCCGTTGTGCCTTCACCAGTTCTGTTTCCAAATGATAATCTCCTGCCTTTTCCCTATGTCCCTGAACATCATTTCTATCCAAATAACCATCCAACATCCTCTTGAATATCTCTATTGAACCTGCCTCCACCACATTTCCAAGCAGTGTAGCCCATTTATTTTGTGTCATCGTAAGTAATTTCAATTGTTCTTATTCAGCTTTTTGGATTCAGCCTGGAAAGTCCAATGAAATGTTTGCCTGATGGATGTTTGACCAATTCGTCAACAACGGTTTTCTTAAAACCCCTTTTTCCCAGTGTTGGTGGGGGATGCATCTGTCACCATCTAACAAGCTCACCACAGTCCTTCTAACAAGGAAATGGAAAAATTTGTGCTCTGCCTATTTTAAGTGTGGCTGGCTTTTCTCTCTTTCTCGAGTTCATATTCCTTTGCTTGCACTTCTTATTGGCTTCTTAATGAAGGCTTGTCTTTTCAATGCTGCACTTGTCCTGAGGCTGCTTCCACAGCTACTGCAGTCTTTCTTAGTAGGTAATCCTATTTTAGCTGAGCTGAAGAAGGGCTCATGCCCGAAACATCGATTCTCCTGCTCCACGGATGCTGCCTGGCCTGCTGTGTTCATCCAGTATCATATTTTTCAACTATTTTAGCTGCTGTCTGACTGTCTGGGCCTTCTCAAAGTAGTAACACACTTCAAGTGTAAATTCATTTTTCTTCGAAACAATACCTTTCTTCCTATTCTTCTGAAATTTTCTCCATGTGGTGGTGCCTCTGCCTGGACTTTGACTCCACAATGCTGCTGCCATGTTATTTACCCTGATGGCTACTGCTGGCACTTCCTGGTATAGAACATAGAACATAGAACATAGAAGGATACAGCGCAGTACAGGCCCTTCGGCCCTCGATGTTGCGCCGACCGAGTCCTACCTAACCTATACTAGCCCAATAACTTCCAAATACCTATCCAATGCCCGCTTAAATGAACATAAAGAAGGAGAGTTCACCACTGATACGGGCAGGGCATTCCATGAACTCACAACCCGCTGTGTGAAGAATCTACCCCTAACATCTGTCCTATACCTACCACCCCTTAATTTAAAGCTATGTCCCCTAGTAACACCTGACTCCATTAGCGGTAAAAGGTTCTTAGTATCTACCCTATCTAAACCCCTAATCATCTTATACACTTCTATCAGATCTCCCCTAAACCTTCTCTTCTCCAATGAGAACAGCCCCAAGTGCCTCAGCCTTTCCTCATACGATCTTCCTACCATTCCAGGCAACATCCTGGTAAACCTCCTCTGCACTCGTTCTAAAGCTTCCACATCCTTCCTATAGTATGGCGACCAAAACTGCACACAATACTCCAGATGAGGCCTCACCAGAGTCTTATACAACTGCAACATGACCTCAGGACTCCGGAACTCAATTCCTCTGCCAATAAAGCCCAGTACACCATATGCCTTCCTCACAGCACTATTTACCTGGGTGGCAACTTTCAGAGATCTGTGTACATAGACACCAAGATCCCTCTGCTCATCCACACTACCAAGTAGCCTACCATTAGCCCAGTAATCCATCATCTTGTTATTCCTACCAAAGTGAACGACTTCGCACTTAGCTACATTGAATTCCATTTGCCACATTTCCGCCCAGCTCTGCAACTTATCTATATCCCGCTGTAACCTACCACTTCCTTCCTCACTATCCACAACTCCACCGACTTTCGTGTCATCCGCAAACTTGCTTACCCAGCTTTCAAGTCCTTCCTCTAGATCATTTATAAAGATAACAAAAAGCAATGGTCCCAAAACAGATCCTTGTGGTACACCGCTAGTAACTGCGCTCCAAGATGAACATAATCCATCAACTACTACCCTCTGTCTCCTTCCAGCCAGCCAACTCTGCCAGGATGTGGCTTGAGTAAAGGTATTTTTGAAGTAATTCACTGGCCCCACATTCTTGTGTCTGTACTGTTGACTGTCACATGCCCTCCAGGCAATTAGGGATTGGTAATAAATGCTGGCCAAGCCAGTGCTGCCCTCATCCAATGAATGAAAGGAAGAGCCAAATGGCTTAGTTATCAAGATGATTTGTTGCATGATAGCAAAAAGTAGAGTTTACATTACTAATCAGACATAGTTAATAAAGATTCCAAAGAGCTATATGGAATGCATGTGCTCTTGTGTCTACACAAAGACACCAAATTGGCTGGAACAGTGTAACTTCAACATCTTTCCACCACTGAAGACCTTCTGTAGTGTCTGTCAGCTGTGTACAGCTACTGTGTGTCTCCTATTTCAAAACTATTACCTTAACAATAAGCCAGTTTCTCTGAATGAGGGTACACTGTAGCTGTACACAGCTGACAGACACTATGGAAGGGCATCAGTGGTGGAAAGACAGAGGATCACATAAGGAATCAAAATGAAACAGGCAAAAATCTACAGTGCTCAAAAATTTACTTTTGAAACGCGGTCACGATTGTGCTGACATCATGAAGTAGCTTTAGGATTGTGATGAAGATCATTGATTATCCAAATCTTTGAAGCACTGTCTACAAAACATTATGAGTTGCGATGTGAAATGTTTTGCTCAGATCGATGAATGATTATCATGACCTCCTGAGTAGATTACTCGAATGAAAATTCAGCTACCACAATCCTCTGAATTAAGGAAGACCCAGGTACAGAAATACAAGGTAAAAACAAGGACTGCAGATGCTGGAAACCAGAGTCTAGGTGCACGTCAGGCAGCATCCGAGGAGCAGGAAAATCGATGTTTCGGCAAAAACCCTTCATCAGGAATAGAGAGATAAATGAGAGGGGGGGGGCGTAGAAAGTAGCATAGAATACAATAGGTGAATGGCGATGGGGATGGAGGTGATAGGCCAGAGAGGAAAGTGAGGGAAGGTAGCAAAGAGTACAATGGAAGAATGGGATTGGGGATGAAGGTGATAGGTCAGAGGAGATAGGTGAGAGGAGGGTGGAGTAGTTAGGTGGAAAGGAAGATAGACAGGTAGGACAAGTCATGGGGACAGTGCTGAGCTGGAAGGCTGGAACTGGAGTGAGGTGGGGGACGGGGAAATGAGGAAACTGGTGAAATCCACATTGATGCCATGGGGTTGAAGTGTTCCGAGGCAGAAGATGAGGCGTTCTTCCTCCAGGCGTCGGGTGGTGAGGGAGCGGCGGTGGAGGAGGCCCAGGACCTGCATGTCCTCGTTAGAGTGGGAGGGGGAGTTGAAATGTTGGGCTACAGAGCGATGGGGTGGATTAGTGCAGGTGTCCTGGAGATGTTCCCTAAAGCGCTCTGCTAGGAGGCATCCAGTCTCCCCAATGTAGAGGAAACCGCATCGGGAGCAATGGATGCAATAAATGATATTGGTGGATATGCAGTTGAAACTTTGATGGATGTGGAAGGCTCCTTTGGGGCCTTGGATGGATGTGAGGGAGGAGGTGTGGGCACAGGTTTTGCAATTTCTGCGGTGGTAGGGGAAGGTGCCAGGAAGGGAGGGTGGGTTGTTGGAGGGCGTGGACCTGACTAGGTAGTCACGGAGGGAACGGTCTTTGCGGAAAGCGGAAATGGGTGGGGAGGGAAATATATCCCTGGTGGTGGGGTCCATTTGGAGGTGGTGGAAATGTCATCGGATGATGTGGTTTATGTGAAGGTGGTAAGGTGGAAGATGAGCACCAGGAGGGTTCTATCCTTGTTACAGTTGGAGGGGTGGGGTATTCTGTTCTAACAGGAAGTGTGATCATTAAACGATCATTATGGGTTCCTACATTGACTACACCAGTGGTTCCCAACCTGTTCAACATCAAGGCATGTACGCTACCTGACTGTGTGGATTTCCCATTTCCTGTGCACACAAATGTCAGCAGATTCTGCCTCCATAATTGATATGAAGGTTCCAGAGGAGATCAGAAGCCTGGATGCAAAAATTTCAGAGCACACTTCACACTATGTCACTGTACACTGGTTGAAAAACCACTAGATTAGTCAAATGAAAATGTAGCTACCATAATTCTCCAAATAAAAATAATTTTCTTTGTGTCAGGTTCTTAGCACTGCATTAGCTATTACTGCTCTCCTTGGAACAGTGTTAAGTGCAGAAGTGTTCGAGGAGAGTAAAACAAAAATCAAACAATTTTGAAATTATTGAACTCCAGAAAGTTAGAAAAGGGGTGCATCATTTGTTTCTCCGAGTTGAGAGCTGTAGTTAATCAACATTTGAAGAAAGTAGAGTGTATTGAAGTCTACTTCCAGATGGTCATGGAGAAAGATTAAGGTGAAGGAATATTTGTGACCACAACCTGAGACTGAAGAGCATTACTGCTGCTGCTGCAACAACAAGATCGTCCTGTTACAGCTGTGGACCACGTGTCATTTGCTTAACTGGTCTGTCCTTCACTGTGGCTACCGTCACAGAATATTGATTCTAGTAAATGAAGATCCCATCAAGAAATCACTGACAAGCTCTCATTCAATGTAAAAATCAACATCATAAGTTCGGTCAAATGGACCAATAGGCCATCTAGTGAACCCAAAGATCTGTGGGTCAATTTCAGCTTGTTCTGCCAAGCAAAAACCCGTGGCAAAACATCCAAATGCTGACTAGATATCATCCACCTGTGAATGTCATGCTGTATGAAGAGATACAGAGGTGTAAGGAGCAGAAACTCTACCAGACAACTGAGAAGGAAATTTCAGCAAAATGGGCAAGTGAGACATACTGGTCCAACTTGTGCATTTCAGAATGGAGGTCCAATATATCAAGTAAGTTCATTTCCAATTCTTACTGTTTGTCTTCAACCTTTCAAACCTCTAGGGACATCTTTGCTGCTTATGGGAAGAGATTTTAAGAAAATAATATCTGAAGTTTGAGCACAAAATGTTAACTACAATCACAACCTTATTAAGATTAAAGTCCTACCTCTAATCTTAATTACTCTTTAGTCACAGGTCCAGCCTCATTATATCCAGTCAGACAAAACTTAGCATTTAGTACACATGTCTAGGAGATTGTGGGTTCAGGTCACAGTCCAGGGGTTTGAGCAAGGCTGACACTGCAAGGCAGTATGGAGGAAATACCACACGGCCAGAGGGGCTGCTTTTCAGATGAGATATTAAACTGAAACCCATCTCTCAGGTGGACACAGTCTACCATCATGACTACATTTCAGAAGTTGTTTTTCATTGGATGTAAAGTAATTTGGAGCATCCTGTGGTTCGTGAAAGGTATAATGCAATTTTTTTGTGTTTTATTCTCACCGGCTTCCCTCCTACAATCATTGCTCCATTCACACATCATTCCTGTTTCTTCCCAGGCCCTTCAGTATCACGTTAACACTTCTTGCAGAACATACATACAAATTACAAATTTAATTCTGGGAGATTTCATTTACTTGTATTTGTCACATTACAAGCTTTGGTTTCTGGATTCTGCAAGAATTCATTTGCACTGAAGAGCTGTGAGACAGAGGTAAACAGAGTGGTGGCAGAATTTTAGTGAGTGAAAATTAAGTGTCGAAGGGGTAAAGCAAAGTTAAGTAATTGAAATTAAGAGCCCTGAAGTGACAGGGATGCTTGTTTTCATTAGCCACGGGGTAGAATATAGGAAGCTGCAACTATTGTTCCAATTTTATACATCATTGATTCGGTCACAGCTGGAATATTGTGGTTGTTCTGGCTGCCACACTGAGGAGGTTAAAATGTCACAGAGGGGTCAGTTCCAACCCAGTTAACTGCCTCCCTCTCACATTGCCTTATATCCCCTCCGTATTAGCATAGGTATGTGAATCCCCCATTTACCTCTCCTCCACATTAGCATAGGTATGTGAGTTCCCTATTTGTAGCAGGTAAAACCTTTCTGCCTTAATTTCTTTCCATTAACACATAATCATGAAAAATATGATAATCAGTTTCTCTAGTCCATTCACAAATTGTTACAGGACATCGACATTCATCCAGTTTTGTAAATTCATAATTACCTATTTTAAATTATGTGATGACAATCATCCATGTGACTGATAACGCTTTGTTTAATTTCTATAAAATATACTGTCTCTGGGTGTAAGGCAGAGATTCATGAGTCTGGATTTTCCTGCTCCTTGGATGCTGCCTGACCTGCTATGCTTTTCCAGCACCACTCTAATCCAGACTCGGGTTTCCAGCATCTGCAGTCCTTGTTTTTACCCAGAGATTCGTGAGGAAGAGTCACTACAAGTAGGCACTCAGCTACTTTAGAGACGCTTTGAATCTCTTTCCGGCTGTCGGATAATAAAGTTACTGCTGTTGTACAGAAAACTTGTGTTGTCTGGATTTGTGGAACAAAGCAGACATCAACAACACCACTGGAATGACGTGATTGCACTGGAGAGGGTGCAGAGGAGGTTCACCAGGATGTTGCCTGGGATGAAGAATCTCAGTTAGGATGACAGACTGGATAGGCTGGGTTTGTTTTCCCTGGCACAGAGGAGGCAGGGAAGGTGGGGGAGGAGGGGGGGGGGGTGTAGTCAGGGGAGAAAATCTGATAAAGTATTCAAAATTATGAGAGCATTAACAGGGTAAATTGTGAGAATTTTTAGATTACATTCCCTACAGGTGGAAACAGGCCCTTCGGCCCAACCAATCCATACCGACCCTCTGAAGAGTAACCCACCCAAACCCATTTCCCTCTGACTAACGCACCTAACACTATAGGCAATTTAGCATGGCCAAATCAACTATGCTGAATGTAGTTTTAGATTGTGAAAATGTTTTCTCCATGCCAGGCATGTAAGACTGGAGGACACAAGTTTAATATGAGGAGTAAGTGGTTTAGAGAAGATCTTAGAAAGAATTCTTTCACCCATACAGTGGTAGAAATATGGAATGTGCTGCTTGACAGGATGGGGAATGCAGATAGTCTCACAGCATTTAAAACTATCTAGGTGAGCACTTAAAATAGCAAGGCATAGTAGACTATGGACCAAATGTAGGTAATTGGGATTAGTGTAGCTTGGTGTTTGTTGTAACATAGTGTGTCGAAGGGCCTGTTTGTATGCTTAATGACTATGACTCTATGATCACTTGGGGTTGCCTCCAGAGGTGGAATGAATTGTATCGTATTAAGCCAGGACCCTGTTAGGTTGGGCAACCCCTGACCAATGGTATCAATTTGTCAATAGCTTCCTTTCTCCTGGGCAACGAATGGATAGAAAGTAAATATCAAACAAACAAAAAGGATAAGTGTTTCAGCTTGGAAGCTGAAATTTCGTTTTACTGAATATTTCATTCAAAACTACCAATCATACACCGACGACTGGTATTAAAACCTTGGGTTATTTTCATTGCAAGTTCCTAATTTTATACAGTACATACATTACAGCAGAGCTCAATATATCTTCCTCAAGAATTAATACAATTCTTAACTATTGTGTGATATGCTGCAAGACAACATTTCTCCAGCGATGATGCACACTCATTATTTCACAATTCATTCATTCCATTAAGACAATATCACAATGTGCCCTTGAAGGATCAATGACATACTCTGTACAGCAAGCTCAATGTTATAACCTGATAAGGTGTAGTGATAGGCTCCTCTTTCTAGCCCTCACTCAACTGGTTGCAACAAGTACTTTTATTTATTTTTATAGTATGTGTCTATCACAGTCAATTAAAATATAAATAATTCATCAAAATTATTGTGCCAAAGATTTCTTTCAGTTAAAGAAAGAGACACTTTATTTCAAGGAAAATATTCAAAACATGACATCCAATGTACACAAACTCAGCAGATAAATTTAAAAAGAAGTGGGGGCACAAGAAGGTTCAGACAGTTGCAAGTTGAAGATTTTAGAGAACTTGAGTTGTGAGAAATGACCTAAGTCCTAAATTTCCTTGTTTCTTCATTAATGGTAAAATTTGTAAATTTTGAGCTCTCAGTAATAGTTGCTCCTCCGAGTTACTTTTTCATGAGACCCCATTTTTTCAGGATGAGAGAGACAGACAGACAGACAGACAGAGATAGTGTTTTCCAGTTGTTGCTTACAAGTGAATAGTGTCTCTATACTACTGCTTGGTAGCATCGATAAAGATTTGTTTGTTATGCCCTAAGTCTGCTCATTATTTGTTCAAGATGGAAACTCTGCAGCCTTCCATCTCAATGTGTAATTTCCAGAAAAGTGTGCATCAACCAGGAGGTATAAGTCAATACCTTTTTGTATTGTTATTAATTTTCCCTCTGACTGATTCATGTTTATGAATGTATTTCATGAACTTGACTCAATTCAGTCAGGAGATCACAGCAGCAAATCTAGGTCAGTATCTTTCCATTTTCGAAACAGCTTTAGTACATGATTAGTAGCAGATAATGAAAGTTGAGTAATGGTAGTTGTTTTTTACTATGATGATAATAGTATGCAAGATAGTATTGATTGAAGATGAGCTCTGTACGCTTGATGTCAGGAATGCTTCTTGGTGGAGGCTGTATGCTTGAGGCTACCTACAAATTCTACTATAATAAAACAAAGAACTACAGATACTGAGGATCTGCAACAACAGAAATTGCTGAAGAAGGGTCACTGAACTCAAAACATTAACTCTGTTTCTCTCTCCACAGAAGATGTCAGACTTGCTGAGTTTCTTCAACATTTTCAGGTTCTATTTTTGAACAAGTTCTACTGGCATGGCAGGTGTATAAAAGAGTATGTGGACATGTTGTATACTTTGGATTCAGCAATGCATTGATGTAATCAATTTAGCTACCAACAACAACTGCTCTTCCCTTTGCCTTATCAGCTGTTAAAGGACTTGTCAACATCTTTACCTGACTTGCACTCATGCAGCAATCTTAAATGCCATAATTACAGACAAGGGTCAATTTTATGGGCAAAGTCTTCCTAGGCCCTGAACAATATAGGCAAAAAAATTAGGGAAATTGGGTGAGATGTTGAGCAAGGACCTTCACAAGTCGATTTTCAAACCAAGTCCTGGAAATCAAGAAGAGATTCTTTGAACTGAAAGATTAGAGACCTATTAATGGAGATAGTCGCTCATTATCACTTTCATTACACCCCATTAACATGGATGATCCCATTTCCCCCACCCAAGCATAGAACTCCAAGAGTTCACAGCACAAAGTCAGAATGCTTGCTGCTTTCTCCAAACCTCAAACATGAATGCCTCAACAACATTCACATATAAAGGTATGCTTTGTCTGGTTAGCACACAAAAAATCCACTTTTCATTGTATCTCAGTACATCTGACAATAATAAGCCAAAACAATTTAAACATCTCAGGTCATGCTTCAAGGGCAGCAGTTGCTAATGTTGGCATTGCCTTATCATCATGACATATCCCTGACCTACTTACTGTACACTTCTGCATTTTGATGCTGCATCAGCATCTTCCATTGCAATAAAATAAAACAAATAACTGAGCATGCTGGAGATCTGAAACAAAGACCGAAATTACTGAAGAGGCTCAGCAGGTCAGCAGCATCTATGGAGAGAAAGCAGAGTCAATGTTTCGAACCCAGTGATTCCTCATCAACATCTTTCTTTGTAACTGTTACTGTAAGGACACTTTGCATGCATGGACAGGCGTCATGGAGCTCATGGACTGGGCCAATGAGAATCTCGGGGCTGCTCATTTGTTCATGTCATGTCCATTCACTTTGCACCTAACTGGATTCTCACAGCATTCCTACCTTCCTTTGTCTTTTTAAGCGTTTCCCTCTCAGCCAGAGCTTAAACGTTTCTGTGAAATGCAGACAAAAAGCCCTGTCTGCAAAATGTAGTGCCAATTCTCCCGATATGCCAACTCCAGGTCTTTCTGTCATTGAAGCAAAAAGCAAAGACTTTCTGATTCACAGGATAGACCCAATAGCCAAGATGTTCTAAGGTCTGAAAGTTGCCAGCAAAGTTGTGGAGAGGACAGGGGCAGGCACAGAGTAGATATGCACTGAACTAGTACTTTTCATATTGAAAACCACTTGATGGAAGTACTGAGGGACAAGGGCACAGAAATGTACTCTGGATAAGTGACATCAATGTTGTACCATTACTGACCAAGCTGGTTGAATCCTACAGAACATTGCTACTAGACTCTGTCTGCAGCATATAGTGAGGCAACCAACAAGAAGGAGATACATACTTTACTTTGTTCTCACCAAATATCGACTACAAATCTATTTTCGTTTGCAATAATTCATGGAACGTGGGCATCACTGGGTGGGCCAGTATTTATTGCTGTAGTGGCACGATTGCTCAGTGGTTAGCATTCCTGCCTGACAGCACCAGGGTCCTGGGTTTGATTCCAGCCTCGGGTGACTATCTGCGTGGAGTTTGCACATTCTCCCCATGTCTGTGTGGGATTCCTCTGGGTGCTCCGGTTTCCTCCCACAGTTCAAACATGTGCAGATTAGGTGAATTGGCTATGCTAAATTGCTTATAGTGTCCAGGGATGCGTAGGCTACGTGCAATAGTCAACAAAAATGGAGAGTAATAAGGGCAAGGGAATGGGTCTGGGTGGGATACTCTTTGGAGGGTCAGTGTTGACTTGTTGGGCCAAATAGCTTGTTTCCACACTGTAGGGATTCTATGATTCTAGGTGGCGATGAACTGCTGCAGTCCACTCACCGTAGTGCACAGTCTACAATGCATTTAGGGAGGGAATTTGAGGACTTTGACACAGCAACACTGAAGGAGTAGTGATATATTTCAAGTCAGGATGGTGAGTGGCTTGGAGCAGAACATATAGGTTGTGGAGTTCCTATTTATCTGCTGCCCTACTCCAGCTAGACAGCAGTGGTTGTGGGTTAGAAGTTGCTGTCTAAGGGGTCTGGTGAACTTCTGCTATCTCCTAGATGGCACACATTGCTTTTATAGAGCGTCAGTGATGGAGGGAGTGGATGCTTGTTGATGTGGTGACAATCAAATAGGTTGCTTTAGCGTGGATGATGTCAAGCTCCTTACTTTTGTTGGAACTACAAGCAGGAAGTATTTCATCACAATCTTAACTTGCACCTTGTAGATAGTGGACAGGCTTTAGGAGTCAGGGGATGAGCTACTCGCTGCAATATTCCTAGCCTCTGACCGCCTCTTGTAGCCACTATATTTATATGGATAATCCAGTTCAATTTCTGGTTAATGGTAGACCCGCTCGATGTTATTAGTGGATGATTCAGTAACAGCGATGTCTTTGAACATCAAGGAGTGATAGCCAGATTCTTTTATTATTGGACATGATCACTCTCTTTCATTTGCGTGGCACAAATGTTACTTACTACTTGTCAGCCCAATTCAGGATCTTTTCCAGGTTTTGTTACATTTGAACATAGACTGCTTCAATATCTGAGGAGTTTCCAGTGGTACTGAGCATTGTGCAATCATTGTTAGACATCTCCACTTCAACCATATGATAGAGAGAAGATCATTGATGAAGCAGTTGAGGATGGTTGGGCCTTGGACACTACCTACTATCAACATCCTGGAACCCAACTGACCAGAAACTGAGCTGGACCAGCCATTTGAATACTTTAGTCACAAAAGCATCTCAAGGGCTGTGACTTCTGCAGCATCCCCTGACTCACAAAGCCTATTCATCATTTAGAAAGTACAAATGACAAATGTAATGCAATACTTTCTGCTTGTCTGAATGGGTGTAGCTCTACCAACACTCACAAAACTTGACAACATCTAAACAAAGCAGGCCATTTGATTGGCACCCCATCCAATCTTTCAACATTCACTTCCTCCGCCACTAAAACACAATGGCAGCAGTAGGTAATCTCTACAAGATGTACTACAGTAATACATCCAGCTCCATTGATGGTATCTTTCAAGTACACACACAATCTCTCCCATCTAGAAGGACAAGGGCAACAAATGCGTGGGAATACCACCACTTGCAAATTCCCCTCCAAGGCACATCACCATCCTGAGTTGCATCTATATCACCATTCCTTAATTGTTGCTTGAGCTAGAACCCTTCCTAATAGCACTGTTGATGGCCCTACATCACAAGGACTGCAGAAATTCAGGAAGGGAGATTACCTCTACTTTCTCAAGTAGAGAACAGCAATAAATTCTAACATACTTAGCGATGCGTATATTTTGTAGATGAATTTTTAAAAATCCAAACTGCCTCTGACAATGGTAATCTATGTGTTATGTATGATTGGATCAAGAGGCCACATGCTCCTTTGGTGATCAAAGCTGCCCATGTGAAATTAGCACATGGTAAAATTCTCATCAAAGAGTTGAACACTACTATGAGCTGTACTCTGATGAGACAGACAACTTGGTGCTCCTTCCCAGATTCTTGTAATTGTTGAAAAAGTATTTATTTTCTTTAAAGGAGAATTGATTCCTTAGCAAACAGAAAAGCGAGTAAGAATTGAATTCCAACTGAAATATTGAAAGGCTTATGTCTTATCTATCACAGTTTCATGACCCCACCTTTCTCTTTTGGAGGGCAGGATCCAATCCACAAATCATGTATGACACAAACACTATCATGTTATACAAAAATAAAGGTAACTGAAGCTGCATCTACACAGGTAGCTAATCCTCAGTGTCAGGTCTTTGGTCGGGTCATGCTGAAAAAAATTGTTACAGCACACATGCAGGCTATTTGTGTCTGCTCTGCTTCTCTGAGCAACAAGTTATCTAGTGCCATTTCCCCACCTTCTCCCAACAACTCTGCACAGTGTTCATATTCAGATAACAATCCAATTCTCTCTGGAACGCCTCAGTTGAAACCACCTCCACTACAACTCTCAGTGTCAGCAGGCTTCAGCATAGGGTCACATGTCCTGCTTTCTTTATATTTAAAGTTACAATCTCTAAACACTATCATCTTATAAATATCTTCACTGTAACATGAGAGCCTGTGTGACAGTGTAGGATTCGGTCCCATTTAGTTCAGGCACAGCCCGTAAAATACAACCTTCTATTGTATTGACTGATTGTCTTGAAGCCAATTGAATTGATCATTTTGAAAGCTGGGCAGGTTTCCACTCACCTTCTATATGAGACCAGTCAGGCACCAATCTGACATCATGGCACACTATACCACAGCAGCATCAGAGGACCAGCTGTCTGATGTGTTACCATAAAATCAACTCTGTTTTTTAATTGTTTAGTTGACATTCTAGGGAGCCATGTAGGCCAAAATGGATGGCCTCATTCTTCCCTTATTTAACTTAATCTACAATCTTTTTGTTCCCATACACTTTGATTTCTCTCATAATGTCCCGTGAAGAACCTTATCAATTGCCTTTTGAAAGTCTGTATAGACAACATCAAAAGTCAGTTCAATTTGTTCATGATCACCTCAGATAATTTAGTCAAATGAGTTAGACTTGATCTATCTTTTACAAATCTACACTTGCATTGTGCAGTAAAAGTTCAAGAGATCATTTGTTCTGTCCCTGTTGGTTTCCAGTAATTGTCCAACAACTGCACGTTTGTAGCTCTTGCCCTTACTGTTTTTCTTAAATGGCAAGAGTGAGTGTTACAATTGTTCAGGAAGCTATACATAATTTTTTTAAAAAACAGCACAATTTCAGAAGATAGAATGTATTACAAAAGGTGTATGAAAATAAAATCTCCAGTGATGAATTTGCAGCAGCACTATTGTGAAGTTGATGGCTAAGCATATTTGCATTCAGACGGCAAATAGATTTTACGAAACAATTCTCCCAGCATGTATTTCACAAAATAGCAATATCTACTGGAAATCTAATGGTGGATATAAACACAACCTCGCTGAATTGTTTTCTACTTTTTTACTGGTTTGAGGTCATAGAGTCATAAAATCATCAATGTTTATATAATTTGGCTCATTCTTTCTGCATCAACTGTCCTTAACAGGAACTAATTCTACATCCTTCCCCAATTCCCAGAAAATCTCTCTCCATTTTTTTTCCCTAATTCCCTTTTACATCCATAATAAGTATGGAAATACAATCATGTGAGATGAATATGGACAGGTTAAGTGAGTGAACACACATTTGACAGCTAGTACCTAAAAAGGTTAGATCGCATCAATAGATAAACCCCACCAATCAGATTGTAAAAAAATGATCTTAGCAGAAGCCAATGAGGTCTAAAAAAAGTGTTGCAGCACCAGTTATTCTGATGTTAAGCCGCTTTGGCTTATGGTAATATACACACTCTTCAGGTGAATCTGATGTCTCACAAATTATACATTACTGATGTAATGAAGTTTACTATTCTTTAATTTGTAATGAACCTATACTGTTTTGAAGATTGAGCCTATCTTTTGCTCAATACATTGCCTGGACATCTTTCCCCACTTGGCTTTAGTAACTAAGAACAATGAGGAGGATTGGTGACAGTCAATATCTCCCCACCCCCAGCCAAGATATGTCAGATGGTCCAGGAAAGCATTAGCATTTCTTCTATTCTAGCACTATACCAGTGTGGGGCACCTGTTGTCATTTACAGCTCTGCAGATTTTGAACAGATCGTGGTAGCCTGAAGAAATATTCAGTTCTACAAAAGCCACAGCCAACTGAAAGAAGAGAGAATTCCAGTCAGAAAACAGTGAGAATATCTTTAAATATTCAGTAGCTCAAAAGTACACACAGCCAGTCAGCTTCTCTGAGTGGAGCAAGCCAGGCAGCGTCAGGAGGTGGAGAAGTCGTTTCATACCCAAAACATTGACTTCTCTACCTCCTGATGCTACCTGGTTTGCTGTGTTCTTCCAGCCTCCTGTTTGTTTGCTTTGGGTTCCAGCTCTGCAGTTGTTTTGTCTCTCTGAATACAGCAGCCAGCAATTTTAAAAAAAAACTGGAGTAGCACTAAGTCTGTCTAAAGAAACATAAAAACAGACAGAAATAATGAAATAATTGAGAAGACCTCTAAAGACCATACAGCTATCAAAGCTACAAAATAAAAATCCAAATTGTAAACCTGGGATACAATGGTTAATATCAGGCATCCTAAGTAAGTTAGGTCCCTGGCAACATGTGTTTAAGTTCTTACATTTGAAGAAGAATTCCAGACTGTGAAGTTAACTGTATATTGTTACGTTTAGTAACCAGCTATTTATAAAATTGTTGAAAATCATTGGACAATTCGGTGAAAACAGTTTGATAAAAGGTCACTCTTTCAGGAAATGGTTAAAATGGCTGCATATTCAACTAATTAGAGTCAAAAATTAAAAGGCAAATGAGGAGTTCATTGAAAAGAATCAGTAGTTTGAAGGGAAAAAAACATTTTATTATACAACCGAAACTTTTCTGAAGGATGCGATATCAGGAATACTGTGCTTTTTTCAGTTTAAAATAATGACATGAATATAAAGGAGAATAAGTAGAAACAGTGTGACTTCACCATATTGATAAAAAAGGTGTGAAAACAATTAAGAAGAAGTAATATAAATGTAAAAGTAAGAGTGCATTTCTTCATTTTAAAGCATTTCGACAATTTTTTAAATGAGCAATATTTTTGCATAAGTAGGAGGATAATTATAAACCATTTAGATGATTTTCAACTTTACGTGTCAGAAATGAAAGAAAGTTTCTGAAAAAGAAAATAAGATAGAAGTTAGAAATCTAATAAAACAACAAAGCTTCTCAATGAAAGAGTCTTATTAACAATTAATCTTCATTGTCTAGTGGCTCAAGCAAATGGCTCAGTGGTTAGCATTGCTACCTCCCCAGTACTAGAGTCTTGGGTTCAATTCCTGCCTTGGGCAACTGGTTGAGAAGAGTTTGTGCATTCTCCCTGTGTCTTTGAGGGTTTCATCTGGTTTCCTTGTGCTGGCCAGGAGAATTGCCCATAGTGTTAGGTGCATTTGTCAGAGGGGGGAAGGTTGGGTTGAAGGGCCTGTTTCCATACTGTAGGGAATCTAATCTAAATGATTTTGTTCAAACTTGCTGATGAGAACAATGTTTAAAACAATTGAAGTGATTGTACAATTTAAACACTGAACAGCAATTATATATGCAAAGCAAAATTAAAATTCTCTTTTGGCTTTCAAATATGTAATTTAAATCAGTGAAGGAAAAATAATTAATATAATGATAATGGAGAAGGATATTACACATCCATGCAGACTTAAAATCACAAATCCTCCATTATAGAATTAAACTGGCTGATCGGGAAGATACAATTCATGCAGTTCAGGTTTGCTTCAGGATTACAGAAGAAGCTAAGAACCAGAGAACACATTGATTTACTCTGGAGCAGATTGTTTTGATTGCGAAGAGGAAAAAATGAGGTGGGATAGGGCTATCACTTTGCTAGGGCTGTACTATAAACATCCAAATAATCAGGAAAAGAAGAAAGGCAAATATGTAGGCATCTCAGAGAAGCGTAAACATAATAGCGTAAATATAGCAGGGTAGCTCAACTTCCCCAGTATTAACTGGAATAAGTGAAAAACTTAGAGGAGGCTGAATTCTTAGATTGTATCCAAAAGAGCTTTTTAAGCCAGCAAGTAGAAAGTCCTACAAAAGAGGTGCACCTAATGTTGAGCAACAAAGATGAGCAAGTAAGTCAGTGTGTCAGTGAGGAAGCAGTTCAGAGAGAGTGAACAAAATTCAGTAAGATTCAAGGTAATTATGGATAAGGACAAAAGTAGATTGGAAGTAAAAGTTCTGATCTGGGTGAAGGTCAATTTTAATAAGAAAATACAGGATCTGTCCATAGTGAACTGTGGGCAGGTACTTGCAGGAAAATCCACGTCAGAGCCATGGGAGACATCCAAATGGTTAGTAATGAATGTGCAGGGCCAACGGGTTCCTATAAAGGGACAGGGTGAGACCAACAAGTTCAGAAAACCCTGGATGTCAAAGGATATTCAGAATTGGACAATAAATAAAAGGAGCCTATGGTAGATGTCAAATGTTCCAGATAGCAGATACCCTTGAGGCATATAGAAAGTGTAAGAAGTTATTTTAAAAAGATATTAGGAGAGCAAAGAGGAACATGAAAAAACACCAGCTGGTAACATTATGTAAAATCATAGGCATTTTATAATGATATTAGAGGCAAGAGAATGACCCAGGAAAGAGTGGGGCCCATTAGGGTCCAAAAAGGCAATCTCTTTGCAGAACCAGAATACATGTTTGGAGTTTCAAATGAGTACTTTGCAATGAAGGACAACTTCGGTATAGAAATCAAGAGGGGGACTGTGATATACTTGAACAAATTAACATTGAGTGGGAAGAGGTATTCACACTTCTAGTAGACTTGGAAGTGGATAAAAGCCTGGAACCAGATGAAATGTAGCCACACTAATGTGGGAGTCAAGGAGGGAGACTAGCAGCATTCTTTTCAAAATCACTTTTTCTCTCTGGAAGTCTTGGGTCTTGATGAAAATTGAATATTGATAATCCATTTTAACTACAATCATAACAAGAATGTTGATGAGACCACATTAGGTGAGCTCCAGTTTTAAGAAAGAAAATAAATGCGGTGGTAGTATCCCTAAATTTGGGCCAGGAGGCCCAGCTTCAAGTCCCACCTGTACCAGAGGTGTGTAATAACATCTCTGAACAATTTGATTAGAAAATAGTTATAAATACAATAAAAGCAGTTCAGAGAAGGTTCAGATGACTGATTCCAGGAGAGGATGTAAAATATACTGACTAGACTCTACGTTCAACCACTGAAGACTAATATTTTCTGGGGCTTGATTTCCAAGTGGTGGACTGTTCTGGTTTTAGCTGACAGTATGCATTTTGTTTTTAATAGGTTCCCCACCCAGATGCCAAGCTTTATTCTTTGTTTGCCAGAGAATGCTCTAGAAGAGGCTGCAGCTCTAGGACAGGTAAGTATCCTGCACCTCTGGGTATAGGTAATAGGGTGGGATGAGGTGAGAGAAGAGGTAACATGATTTGGAGTGTAATCTCAAGAGAGTGGAGAGACAAGACACAGAGGTAGGGGTTGGTATGTGTTGCACACCAGGCAAGGTTTGGTCATCTGAGAAGTGGGTAGTCACAAATCAGTGATCGTGATGGAGAGTGTGGGGTTTAGTTAATGGGGCGGAATTGGAGAGTGGAGTGTAACAATCCATTTACAACCATTTGGTCCATCAAATGTGCTAGCTCATAGCTTGAGAAATACAACACAGATAGCACCTTTTTCTCCCTGAAATATTTCTTCACTATTTTGTTTAAAAGATTCAATACATTTTGCTTAAATAACTTATTCCTGTAGCAAAGTATTCAAAAAAAATGTTATGTGAATAAATTCCTCCGAACCTCCTGCCTGGTGCTAAGTTTATATTGGCACAACAGACACATGGGCAAGAAGCTGTTGTGGTGCAAGGGTGCAATCCCTACCTTTGGGCCAGAAGGCCTGGACTCAAGTATAGCCTGCCCCAGAGGTGTGTCATAAGATGTCAAAACAGATTGATTAATATTTCCTACACAATACAGTGTGGATTTGCATGGCACAGGGGGAACCAGAAAGCCTGAGTTTAAGTCCCACCTGACCAGAGGTTTGTAATAACATCTTTGAACAGGTTAATGAATGACTCATAAAAAAACTATATCATGTAATATTTTAAAAATGAGACTAGCATTGATTACAAGGTATGAGAGTTCCTTTCTTGCCCAATTGAACCTAATATGTTGACCAGTTCTTGCCCAATAACCAACTTTCTGTCTATGCTGTGCCATTCCTTTAATACTACTCACTTGAACAGTTTTATCAAACTTCTGTAAAAACCCATTCTCCTAAACTTTCATGGCACTACAACTGCGGAAGTAATACTGTGTAGGTTTAGATGTGGGGAGAAATTCAGGCTTGTGCTGAATCTCGATCTGAAAGGCACTCATACTCAGGATCGAAAATCAAAATACAACTTTAAAAAAAGTCAATCCTTTTTTTATGAATGACCACCACCAAAGCTAAATTTCACATGTATTTGACCGCTCACTGATCTCTCATCACTCAAGGTTTACTACGTGACTTAATCTTGGTAATTTGAATAGGTAAATGTACACATTAAGGACTAAATGTGAAATAGGATTCATTAGAATAGTGGAGAATGTATTGTTCTTTTTCCTGTTGCCCAAAAATCAGGTGAAATGAAATAATAAACACATTTTGGCAATTGGCCAGAACTTCTCGACTTACCCCAAGATAATGACCATCGATGAACACCACAGGTAAGGAAGGTGATTCATTAGCTCTCTTGCAACGCTCTTCTAGCTCCTTTCCATAATCACTGTTCAAAGCAATATTTTTCTCTTCCAATTTTACTCTGTGATTTTGGAAAATTTTCCTCACTATCTCACAGCGATCAAATGTTGTCCTCACAACACGAAGGCTAGTTGTGTAGATTACTATTCTTCCAAATTCTAGTGTAAGTGGTGGCTGCAACAAATAAAGAGAGGTCTCAAACACAGTCTTATCCTTTCCTTATTATGTTACTAACTGCACCCATATCCAGTTTAGGAGGCAGTTCTGATAGTTGCAGTGTTAAAGGATCTGTCTGTGCCACTTTTTACAACTGGATTTCTACTTTTAACTCATGGATGTTACGTCTTGCAGGGCTCGGGGAATCTAATGGTTAAAAACCAAAAACAAATGCCAGATTCAGGAGGTAAATGTCTCAGCAGCTTTGCTTATGGATCAGGAGGAGCAGGAGGGTTTCCTCTAATCCCAACAAGCAAACTCAGCCTCATTCACCTCACATTATCCAGCCTGCATCACCCAATCGTTCAAATCCACCACTCGATCTCTGACTGACCCAAGGATGGCCCTCCACCCCGTGCCTTAACCCTACCTTCCCCACCTGTATTCCCATCCTAAATATTGTCTATTAGCCTGACTTCGAGCCAAAAATACTTCAGTTTTCTTTCAGCAGGACATTTGGGAAATAATAACTTTCAAGATTCCCAACCAGAATTCCTACTTCCCCGTGTGGATTTTCTTTACTGACATGAAGTAAAAATGAAAGCCCACATGTGATATGCCAATGCCTCAGAGACATTTCTGTTTGCTTTCAATCAAGTGACCTTTCCCACAATGTTAAAGGTTTATGGATCAATCTGTCGGGAGAGTAATTCTTCCCAAGTTGCCTGTCAACACAGATATGCCTTTAATTATCTCCTTCGCTTCAGTTTGAATTGAAATGGAAGATCAGTAAATTTAAGTGGGCAGAAAATTAAGTCTGAATGTTGTCTGCCTCCTTTCTACTTGTAACACAGGACGTGCTTCAGGATACTTTTTGATATCTTTACTTTAAAAGTGGTACATTCTGGTAACATTTTGATTTTGTTTTTGTTTCATAAAGGAAAAGTCAAACAAAAGAAACAAGAAAAAGCTTCCTTTTTAAAGCATTTTTCAGATCACCAGACGTCTCTTACAGCCAATGAAGTACTTTAAAGTGGAGTCACTGTTTTAAGAAATAAAATAGTCAACAGCTGAACAAACTCCTGTAATTATCACTGTGATAATTGCCATTTAATCTGGGCTGAATCTTACCAGGAATTGGGTACATGTCACTTCCTGAAGAAGGGCTTATGCCCGATACGTCGATTCTCCGGCTCCATGGATGCTGCCTGACCTGCTGTGCTTTTCCAGCAACACATTTTTCAGCTTTGATCTCCAGCATCTGCAGTCCTCACTTTCTCCTACATGTCACTTACCTCTGCTTTCAAGGAGGGTTTCTCTCTACAAGACCCCAGCAGATTTCCTCACACTAACATTCAAAACTCACCTCATTAGCTGGGAAGCACAAGCCTATCATACTGCTCTCATCGTATTCTGCTCCTTACAATGGGCAGAGATTCTCACCACTGCTGGGACATCCCAGGATCCCTGGCACCGATGCTATGCTTGAAGACCAATGTGTACTTTGCCAAGTATTGTCAATCTTGGGTTGGCCTTCACTGGGAGAGCAGCCACAAGCCAGTGCTATCCAGGCTACATAAATTGGATATACAAGTACACCGTCTCATGTCAATCACTGCTTAGGAAGCAAGCCACACAGCTCACCTGCCCATGGACTCATCACATTCTACATCTTATAGGAACTCATCGCATTATCTTATAGAAACGTATCAGCCATGATTGAATAGTGGAGCAGACTTGATGGACCAAATGACCTAATTTCTGCTCCTATGTCTTATGGTCTTAACCCTGTTTAAGCTCAGTGCTTCCTCCATGTTTAACACAGCTGAGGGAGGATGGCACGTGGGAATCAGCAGGAGGTTTCCTTGCCCATATTTGACCTGATGATATGAGACTTCATTGTGTCCAGATTAAATGTTGAGGATTCCTCGGGTATCCACTTCCTGACAGTATTCCGCTGTGCCCACTGCTGGGTCTATCCTGCTGGTGGGTCAGGGCACATTCAGGGATGTTAGTAATGGTGTCTGGGACATTGTCTGTACGGAATGGTTCCGTGAATATAACAATGCCAGACTGTTGCTTGATTAGTCTGTGAGACACACTCCCAACTTTAGCATGAGCCCTCAGATATTAGTAAGGAGGACTTTGCAGCATTGACAATATTGTTTCTGCTGTTCTCATTTCTAGTGCCTAGACTAATATTAGGCAGTCCATCCTGTTTTATTCCTATTTTGAGTTTTATAAAGAAGTTTTTTGCCACTGAATAGCTTACTAGGCCATTTGTGAGGGTAGTTAAAAGTCAACCACATTGCTGTGGGAATGGAATCACATGTAGACCAGACCAGATAAGGAAAGCATGATGTACCATAGATCACAGATAATTATACATTGATGGATTGCAAGACCCAGCTGTGCCATAACATAGCTCTCTCAACACAATGTGTGCACAGTCTATCATCTCCTGTATTTGGGCAAAGCTGGCTCCATTGCCAAAATGTACTGCCTGGGCTGCTATACTGATCTTATCATGAGGAGAAAAGGTGAATCAGTGTGATCTGGTATCAAATGCAATGAGTAATAGCCTTGAAAAAACATGTGGGTGGATGATTGAAAGATCCCTGAGGCTCCTTGGAAGGAGCTAGCAACATAAAAGCTTCGTACAGCTGTCACCTTGGTGACGGTTGGGATAGGATGGCTAACCACACCTTTGTGTTCCAGATTCCATTCCAACATTTGGGACATTCTGGGACAGTGTCCTAGGATATCCTTCACCTTCAGTAACACTGCACCTTGTCATCTGGAGGAAACGATATCGAGAATAATAGGCTCTGTACCTCCTCTGAGGTAACTGACCTTCAGCTGTGAACTCTTCATGTGGATGCTGTTCAGCATTCACTGGAGATTGCACTGGCACTGGGCATGTGTTATCCCTCCATCTCTCCTGCACCATCATTGCCCAGCACTGCAATCTTTGCTGTGGCTGGATCCACCAGACATGCTTCCAAAGAACCTGCACTGGGGACATAAGACATGTAACAAATCCTTAGTAATGTGGGCAGTCAGCATCCACATCACTGAGAAGTGACAGTTTAGCACACTCCACTGTACAGGGACACAAAGCACTCCTCCTTAACAAGGAACTTTGACAAAGGACTTTAATCCGATGAATGCAGCACTAGTCATGCCACAAAGAGAAAGCAGGAGACTGTAGGTATTACATGAATCCTGAGACTTTGTTTTCCCAGTCCCACATCACCCAAGAAAAGCATCATCGCATAGAAGAGCATGTTGACAAATACTTAGACTTCAAAGTGAGAGGGAATCAGTTCTGTATTCCTAAGTTGCCTTTGAGATCTTGCTTTAGCTTTGTGATTTTGTTGGTTTTAAAGTTGCTTATGATTATTATTTCCAATTCACAGAGATGAATATCTTCAATCTGAAATGACAGTTGACACTGTCAAGATTGCTGATGATCAGGATTTGTATTCTCCCACATTAGACATGCACGATGATATGTTTGCAGATGTATCAGCCCCTGATATGAAAGGTTTTGATTAATTTGAAGAGCCCTCCCATTGTTCCTGAGTGAAGCCCATGTCCTGGCACTGAAAGAAAACACTGACTCTGCCCATTCCAGGCACAGTAAGAGCCATTTTCTATTTGCAGTTTCCATTTTGAATTGACAGAATGCGCAGGTCGTTTGTGTCACATTGAGTCTAGATAATCAAGAACTACCCCAAAACCTTCATGTTCCTTTCCTTCTGGGATTCTCTGTCTAGCCCGTTAGTACCGAGTGTCCACACATTTCCACACACCTCTGCATTATAACTTCATCTCCTAAAATTACCTACTGAGCCTTAAAGTTTAGTCTTTCCTCATCATTGTGCTGCACATTCCAACCATCTAGGCACAGTGGTGATACCAGTTATTGAATTCCCTCAAACCACATTATCTCCTGTCTTCCCATACACTATCATCTCCCACCTTATGTGTCAATTTCCCCCTTCATTATTCATGTCCCCTCAGCCTCTCAGGCTGCTGCCTCCAATCCTGAGCATTGATTGTCCCAGTGTCTTTAACCCCTTATCCCCTGAGATCATCCCGCTGGCTTCCATTCAGATGACCCACAGGACGCACTATTGCCTATAGATTTAGATGTGCAGCCCTGACTGTGAAGTGGCCAGACCCCTGACTGATCTGTGTGCAGCTCCTGGCTGACGTATCACAAATCCACTCATTGTTTGCATTGAAGAGACAGAATCATACTCCACTCCATGGCCTACGGTGATAAAGTAAAACAGTCCACCGACTGTTCCCAAACCCCTGAACTGAGATCAGTATGCTAATCAGTATACTGAGGAATCACATTTACAGTGCATTGTGCCTTGGAGTAACATTCCTCCACCCTGTTAATTGATCATGGATGACAACTGTGATAAGCTAACTAAAAACCAGATGCTGTGAATCAGAAGCCAAAACAGAAGTTGATGGAAAAGTTCAACAGTTCTGGCAGCATCTGTGAAGAGAAATCAAAGTTAACGTTTTGAGTTCTGAGGAAGGGTCACCAGACCTGAAACATTAACCATGATAAGCTGCCTGGTCTCCTGTTTGCACTAATTAGACAGGCAACATTGTGAGCTTTCAAGTTCTGGCTAAGGGATCAAAGTGCCAAACGGCCAGCTAAGGTAAGGTAAGGCAGGTGTGCTGTGAGCATTAAAGTATGCACAAAGTGTATGAGTGTTAAGAGAGCGAGCGAAGAGTCCTGAGATGCAGCCTGGTCCAACCCATGAACTGGGAAGTCCTAGCTCTGTGCGCACAGTATCCTTGTAGCAATATTGTGATGAAATATGCCAGAGCACTCTGAAATGTAGCACTGAAGAACAGAGCCATACTGCGCTTTGATGATATGATGAGGCTGGTACGTGCTGAATGCCAAGGCCTGTGGATGGACTGCGTTTGCAGTTACTGCCCATGGAGCATGTGTTGAGACATTAGAGCCTAATATCCAAAACGGAGATTCAGAATTGCATTTGGCAAGCTGGAGTTGCCAGGTAACTGCTCTGACTTTCATGTTGGGAATTGATGGTGCCTAGTTGGTGTGTTTTTTTCCCCATTGCCCAGAGCTTTGTACATCGAGGCTATTCGGACCCTGACCATCTTTGATCTCCATACAAAATGGAAGATGGCCCGGGTGACTGCGACGGCACAGGTTCTGGGAATAGACCAGATCTGTGCCACGTATAACAGCAATGACAGTGCCTCACGCCTGATGACCAGGTTTTTACTCACGATGGCGAGCGACCATAGCTTCCATCTGCCCAGTTTCTGCCTCACTTTGTTGATATGCTCCCCCCAAGATTTGGTGCATGTCCCAGCCTCTCTGTACCAAATACCTAGCACCTTCAGGTGGTCAGTCCTGACGGTGAAGGGGATGAAGGATTGGTCGGCCCAGTTTCCAAAGAGCATGGCCTCGCTCTTGCCTCGGTTGACCTTGGCTCCCGACACCCGTTTGAACTGGTCACTTATGCACAAGAGTCTGTGCACGGACAGCGGATCCGAGCCAAAAACAGCGACATCATCCAAGTACAGGCCTTAACCTGCAGGCCCCCGCTGCCAGGAATAGTCACCCCTCTCAGGCTCGCATCCTTCCTGATGGACTCGGCAAATGGCTCTATGCAGCACACAAACAAGGCAGGAGAGAGAGGGCAGCCTTGTCTGACTCCAGGTCTGACTGGGAAGCTATCTGATTCCCACCCATTGATTGAGACTGCACTGACAATGTTGGTGTAGAGCAGTCTGATCCAATTACCGATTCCCTCCCCAAAACCCATTTTGGACAGAACATCTGTCATATATGTATGCGATATCCTGTCAAAGGCTTTCTCCTGGTCCAAGCCGTTGAGGCAGGTGTTCACCCCTCTGTCCTGCACATAGGCAATCATATCCCTGAGGAGTGCGAGACTCTCAGCGATCTTCCTGCCCGGTACAGCACGGGTTTGGTCAGGGTGGATCACCAATACCAGAGCAGACCTGACCCGGTTGGCGATGACCTTTGCCAAGATTTTGTAATCTGCATTCAAATACTGAGATTGGTCTCTAATTTCTGATTTCCTCCCTCTCCCCCTTCCGCTTGTAGATGAGGGTGATGATGCCTTTCCTCACGGATTCACTCATGGTACCTGCCAGTAGCATACTGACATACACCTCCAGCAGGTCCTGGCCAATCAAGTCCCACAGAGCAGAATAGAGCTCGACCAGTAAGCCATCACTTCCGGGAGTTTTATTCTTTTCGAAGGACTCGAGGGCCTTGGTCAGCTTGTCCAGAAATAGCGGCCTGGTCCAGCCTCTCCCGTGTTCTGTCATCTAAGACCTCCATGATAGAGGACAGGAACGACTGGGAGGCCACTCTGTCGGTTGGCTTCGCGTCATACAGACTGGCATAGAAGGATTTGCTAATCCTCATGATGTCAGCCTGAGATGACGTTATCGAGCCATCTTCTTCCTTCAAGGTGCTGAGCACGGAGCTCTCTTTGTACACCTTCTGGAAGAAGAAATGTGAGCACGTCTCGTCCTGCTCCATGGAGCGGACTCTGGACTGGAAGATTATCTTGGAGGTCTCCAAGGCAAAGAGCGAGGCTTGCTGGCCTTTCACCTCCTGGAGGTCCTCCGTGACATCAACCCCCATCGTCTGCAGCAGGAGCAGGTTCTGCATACTTTTCTCGAGCTGGAACAGTTTTCCCCGCCTCTCTCTCACCTCCTGAACAACTTTGAGGATGAAGAACCTCTTGATGTTCCCTTTTACTGTTTCCCATCAGTCCGCTGGAGATTCAAACAGGGGCTTCACAGTACTCCAACCCGTGTAATCCCTCTTGAGCTCCTTAATGTTTGCCGGGGTCAAAAGCTTGGTGTTCTGCTTCCACATTCCCTTACCAGCCCGCCGCTCGTCCCGTAGATGACAGTCGGCCAGCAGGAGGCAATGGTGAGAAAAGAACACCGGCTTGACGTTGGTGGATCTGACCGAGAGCGTTCGGGACACAAACAGGTGAGCGTATAGACCCGTCTACCCGAGACCAGGTGTATCTACGCTGCGCTCCATCTGCAGGGGTGTTGAAGACGTCGTGCAGCTTAGCATCTTTGACCGTTTCCATCAGGACTCTGGACGTGCCGGATTGTCCATCTGCATCAATGATACAGTTGAAGCCTCTGGCCAGAATGACCAGTTTGGACATAGCCCGTAACAGTGGAAGCTGCTGCAGGACGGCCAACCGTTCACTCTTACCCACTGGGGCGTACACATTAATCAGTCTCAGGGGAGCGTTTCAATACATGACATCAGTGATGAGGAGGTGCTCGTCCACCACCTCCTTAACTTCGGAGATGGTGAAGTTGCCTCTTCGCAACAGGATACCCAGGCCGGAGGCGCAGCTATTGTTACCCCCCGACCAAACTGACGGTCCATGGGCCCACGAGCCCGACCATTTCCTGTAACTGCTGAGGTGCGGTATCCCACACTCCTGCAGAAACAGGACATCAGCTTTAATGTTGGCCAGCAAGGCCAACGTAGAGACACATCGCGTAGCAGATTTAATGCTATGCACATGAATACTGGCAAATTTTAATCCCCATTTCAACAGTTTATGAGGTTAAAAGGGTCCATTTGCTGTTGGTTCTGCCTCTCTGGGGTAGCTATGTGCATTCCTGTGGTGAACGCGAACTGCTGGACCCTCGCAGGGCTGAGGTAGCTGTCCGGCTCCAAGCTGCCGACATTTCCCTGCTCTGGTGTCTTCAGGTCGGGACCAGGGTTCGCACAGTCCAGTTCTCTGTCTGACAGGGGGGCTGTCAGAGGATCGCTGCTCCCAGTTACCTGGAGCTGTGGGGCAGTGGGTACCTCCAGGTTCTCACTGGGTGGGGGGGGGGCTTTACCAGCCCCCTCAAAGGGTTCATCATCTCCTGTTTGGGGGGTGCTGCCCTCCTTTCTCCCTGCAGCACTCTGTCTCTTCCTCTGGTGTCGACCCTCCTTACGCCCGTCTCACCATCCGAAGAGCTGGTTGTATCCTCCTTGTGTAGGTGTTGTTTCCCTCTTTGCTGGGGGGCTTTGGGTGCCTGGCCAGGTTTCCTCTTCCTGTTTATTACAGGAATCCAGTCCTCTGCCTCCTTGGTTTGCTCCTCCTCCATTTCCTCTGTCTGTCCTGTGGGAGCTTGGATTGACTGCTGCACCTCCCCGCTGGCTGCCGCCTGCTCTGCTCCATCCTTGTGGGTGCCCCCAGACACCGTTCCCCTGCTGGTTAGTGGTACCTTGCTGGCCTTTTGCAGTCTATGGCACACATTGCCACCTCCGGCCATCTGTGCGTAGGTGGTGGCCCTTGTCTTGGGCAGGCCCTGTACACGTGGCCCGCCTCTTCATACAGATTGCAGTTCTTGGCCTCTTTGCACTCCTTGGTTGGGTGACCCTCCTGCTTGCAGTTCCGACAAATGGTGACCTTACAGTCCACTGCCATGTGGCCTGACCTCCCACAGGTTCGGCACACTCTCAGCTGCCCTGCATACGTCAGGTACCCTCTGCTCCCTCCAATTGCAAAGCTGGAGGGTGGGTGGAGGATGTTCCCACTGGCATCAACCCTCAGGGTTACCCTGACCTGCTGTTTGCTGATCCAGATTCCGAAAGGGTCAACCACATCGGTGCTTTCTCCCTCAACCTGGACGTACCTTCTCAGGAAGGTCAGGACTTCAGCTGCTGAGACAGGGGGATTGTACATATGAATCATAACCACCCAACTCCGCTGTGCAGAAAGCACACACAATGGACCGCCGACAAGATGGGGAACCAAGGCTCCCCTTCCTTCTCCTTGAAGACCTTCAGGAGCTGCTAGTGCTGCTTCACACTCCTGAAGGTCACATCGAAATAGCCTACCCCAGAGAAATCCTTGCAGGCAGTATACATCTACTGCATCAATCCCACAGCACTCTAGCAGAACCTTCTCGATGAACACCGTCCGATCGACAGGTGTACAATCCTCCACTTTCTTCACAGTCACTCGGACTGTGTTGCGAATGCCCTGGCCTGGGCTGCGAGCTGTTGCTGAGGCCATAGCTCTGAGGTTGGCTGGTCCCTGAATTGGCATTAGGCTGAAGCCAGCACGAAGATCCACCAAGAGCAGGTCAGCACAACCAAACGATTCTCCAACGTCCAATCACAATCCAGTGATGATCTCCATGAACTCTGATGACTCGAAGCCCCACACTTGATCCTGGTATCTCCCCTGCCAGGTATTGAATTAGAAGATCAGCCACAATCTAGCTGATTGACGGAGTAGGCTCACAGGCTGAATAGCATACTGCTGTTTGATTTCCTACCTTCCCCTGAACCACCTCATGGTTCACTTTATTGAATATCATTTACAACGTTTTGCCCCAATTTGCAAGTCTTTTTACATCTTCCAGTATTCTGGTGCAAGATTTCACTTTAATTATGATTATTGTATCCAATTTAATATTACTGGTAAATGTTGACACCATGGGTTAACAATTCATTTGGTTAGACCTGTTTCTTCTCCAGGGGCAGACTATGCTGCTGGCCATTACCTGTGCACCTCACATGGGATCCTTCAATGATATAAATGAGGAAGCACATGTAAGTGACATTGTCTGCTCTGGAAAAATTGATATGCTTTGCACAACACCATATTGAAATGGCACTTAGTAATTTATATAAATATAAAAATGGCACTAACCTGGATCACTGGAAGCACCACTTCCACTTTCTGTCAGTCTGACAAGTTTCATATTTTCAGTTTACTCTTTTGTAGCTATCTTATCGATGATACTGTTACCTGGTCCCTAAGTCCTCCCTTT
Source organism: Hemiscyllium ocellatum (assembly GCF_020745735.1). Lineage (NCBI taxonomy): Eukaryota > Metazoa > Chordata > Chondrichthyes > Orectolobiformes > Hemiscylliidae > Hemiscyllium > Hemiscyllium ocellatum. The sequence goes on from NC_083401.1 coordinate 102,481,726, forward strand.
GTTATAAAAGTTATTTATATTGCACTTCTTCAAAAATAGCTTCAGAATTCACATTTTTGAAATCCACAAATTTGCTATTGTGTACTTTCAGATGTTTTCAAAGGATTCAGAAGCTTGATTGACGTACGTAATTTGTAGATCTAGTTAAAGCTTTTAACTGTTTGAATTGACCTGATCATTGGCTCGTGTCCTTCAGACTGGATGTCAGACCAACTTTGTCAAAGTCCTGCACCTACTTTCATGATGGCATGGTTGGACATATCTGTGCCTACTGTGAGATGGCCAATACCTTTGTAGAATAAGGTTAAAATGCATAATGAATCTGAAACTACTCAATTTACTATTTGCTGCAATACATTAAGGCAGCCATCGACTTACCTGCCGACATCAACACTGAAATCTGTTTAGCGAAGATCTTCTCATTCCTCAGACTGCATGCTTCCATCAATCTGACAGAGGTAGTCTTCAGAAAGTTTCCATATGTTGAGAACATAGCTGCCACAACCAGGAAGACATCTAGACTACAGCAAACAAAATCCTATGTACCACCAATAAATTCGATCTCCAAGTCAGTATCTCCAAGGCCAAGATTGTGCTTCAGCCGGCACTCAACATCCTGTGAAGCGAGATGCCATGGATGGCAACCATCTCCAAGTTGTAGAAAATTTCTCATATTTTGGTAATATGTTCCTTAAAAGCCATCAGTGTTCAGAAAGCACATTCTACCTTTGGCTGACATTAAGATTGCGCCTGGGAACAGATTAGCATTAAGCTGATGACTAAAATCAAACTCTATGAGGCCATTGAGCTTATGTTGTATGGAGTAGAGGGCCTACTACTGGTACTAAAACCAAGCTCCAGAGTGCTTCTACCAAAAACACCAAAGGTCCATTATGAGAATTCAATGGCAAGGTGCAATAGGAGAAGTCAATGTATTCCACGAGTAATCTAACCAATTCATTTTTAGCAATTTTTGTCAATGGAAATCCTATCATTTTTAAGTTAGATACTGGATCAACTGTTACTATACCAAAACATATACTGGGAGAATAAACAGAAGTTATAGCCTACAACAGTGTAATGACATTGTCCAGAAGGTATTGGTCTCAAGTGACATTCTTGTCCACTGCTCCATTGTTCCTAACCATCTTAGATCTCCATATAACACCTTCCCATGTAATCACAGAAGGTGTAACACCGGTCACCTATCCGGTCACCTCCTCTCCCCTCCCTTTCCAAGGTCCCAAACTTAACTTCCAGGTGAAGCAGTATACTTTTCACAATACTTGGTGCATGTACAAATCAAATTAAATTAAGTGAAATGTTAGTTTTCCTTGCAGTCTGCAGTATTTGCTGCTCACAGTGTGTTCTCTGATTTGTGAGACCAAATGCTGAATTGGTAATAACTTAGCAGAGCACCTCCACTCTCTCCCTAAAAATGATCCTGACTTTCCATTTGTCTTCCATTTCAATAAACCCCCTCACCCCCATGCTAATATATCAGTCCAGGTGTTTTAGCAAAGCTCAGCACAAGCTGGCGAAACAATGTATCATTTTCCCCTAAGCCAGTGTGCAGCCTCTGGGACCCAACAGTTAATTCAATAACTTCCAAACATGACCTCTGACCTTCCTTTTCACTACCCTCCCAGCTGTGACCTTTCTTTTGTGTCTGGCTTTGCTCTTATTGTCCTTTTCACATCAATCATTTAGACCTATTTTACACTTCATCATCCTACGGCGCCATGAGCACTCTCTCTGTCTTTTGCTCTGGACAACCACACCAACTTTTTCATTCACTCCTCCTACCCTCCTGTCAAGGATAGAAAAAAACATCAGCTTTGGACATATTGGACTCCGAACATTAACTCTGTTTCTCTCTCCACAGATACTGTCAGACCTATTGTTTTTCTCCAGGACTAACTGTGTTATTTCAGATTTCCAGCATCAGCAGTGTTTTGCTTTTATTTTATGTTCATATGTTAGCAATGGTTGGCATTGCGTGCTCATACAACTCACCACCTCCTTAAACACGCTATCCATTGCTCAGCACCATATGAGTCATTCCTCAAAACACACAGGCTACTTCCATACACATCTCTCTGCTTACCTGGTAGCATGTTTATATTTACACAACACCATGTTATAGTTCAATAGCTTTATTGGGAAGTACAAGCTTTCGAAGCACTGCTCCTTCATCAGGTCGCTAATGCGACAGGATCATAAGACACAGAATTTATAGTTAAAGATCATAGTATCATGCTACTGGTACAATATATTGAACAAATCTAGATTGCTGTTAAGTCATTCATCCCTTAGAAAGGGGTTACAGGTTTCGATTCATTACTATGCAAATCCCAGAATTTCTTTCAAGTCGCATTCCCGAGATAACTTAAGGTTTTATAAAAAAAAGGTGCTATCTCAGCTCAGACAATGCATTAAAGGTGTGAGGTTAGAGTCTGTCTGTTTTCTAAGTCAGACTGAGTCAGACTGATTCTACTTCCAAAATAGGAATTTGTAAAATGTCACATGGATTGACTGCCTGCAGATTGTGTACTTTTTGAGCAAAACAGAATGTATCTGCAAATACAATTCTGCAAATGCAAATTCACTCCAAAGACTTATTGGTGTGTGTGTGCGCATGCACGTAAAAGAGAGAGAGAGAGAGAGAGAGGAGGAGGAGGAGAGAGGAAAAGGGACAGGGAGAGGGACAGAGAGAGAGAGTGAGAAATTGTTTGTGTGTGTATGTGTGTGTGTGTTTGGGGTGGGGAATGTGTATTGGGTATGTGCGTGCGTACTTGGTATAGTGTGTGCTTGAACATGATGGTGTATTAGCCTGTAACAGTGTGTGCACGTGGGTGTGAGTTTGGGGGTTATATGTGGGTGTATCTGAGAGAGCATGTGTGTATGAGAAAGGGTCTGCATGAGTATGTAAAGGTATGTGTGTGTGAGAGAGTGTATAGTGTAGTGGGGTCAACTGTCATGTAACATGAACCCCAGTTCCTGGTTGTGGCCATCCTCATGGGTATTGAACTTGGCTATCAACCTGTGCTCAGCCTCTCTGCATTATTGTGTATCCAAAAATCCACCTTGGAGGGCTGTTATCCAAAGGCCGAAGGCCAAATGTCCCTGACCACTAAAGTGCTCCCAGATTGGACCTCTGTCTGGTGATTGTTGTGCAGTATCTGTTCATCCATTGTCATAACATCTGCTTAGTCTCGCCAATGTATTATACCTCAGGACATTATTGCCTGCAGCGTATGAGATAGATAACATTAGCTGAGTCACATGAGTATCTACTGCACACATGGTGGGTGGTGTCCCCATGTGTAATGGTTGTGTCTGTGTCGACACTCCAACACGTCTTGCAGTTGTTGCCATGGCCGGGTTTTATGGTGTTATGGTTGATGTTGTCCTGAAAGATGAAAGTCTTGACAGCAATCTAGGTTTGTTCAATATATCATATCAGTTGCATGACATAATGACCTTATGTTATAAATTCTGTGTTTTATGATCCTGCCCCACTAGCTACCTGATGAAGGAGCAGCACTCAGAAAGCTAGTACTTCCAAACAAACCTGATGGACTATAACCTGGTGTGTGATCTTTAACTTTGTCCACCCCAGTCCAACACCTGCACCTCCTCATCATGGCTACCTGGTACTCAACTCAGAAGCAGTGCAAACAATCTTCTGTACATTTCTTTCACCCTGCATAATGCTTACACTTTTACCAAACAATGTCTCCTTCTTGTACACACTTGCTTCTTCTGCTCAGTATACACAGAATGCAGGGTACTAATCTGCCTAAAATCCCACCATAACTACTTTAAAGGCACACACGAACCTCAGTTTTCTGACAGGGCAAGCTTGTATACAACTGAAGGGAGTGTGGAATAATCAAGGTGCTGCAACCTTAAGAGGCGACACTGAACCGTGAACACCCTACCTGGAGCAGAACATTTCCTTAGACATTAATCCTGATTTTACATGTTCACATTAGGACAATGACCTTTGACATCTTTTTCTTTCTTTCTGGCGTCCTTGTAACAGCCATTCCTTATGCACCCAAATATTGTTGCTGCTTCCCCTCCACCAGAATGGATCATTCATTTTCAGAAAAAGAATACTGCCATCTGCTATTAAACTTCCTGAACATAAGAACATAAGAAATAGGAGAAGGAGTAGGCCATCTGGCCCTTTGAGATTCCTCCACAATTCAATAAGATCATGATTGATCTATTTGTGGATTCCAATTACCTGCCCACTCACCATAACTCTTCGTTCCTTTACTGATCAAAAATTTATCTTTGCCTTAATAACATGCAACGAGAGAGCTTCAAGTGCTTCACTGGGCAGGGAACTGCACAGATTCACAGGTCTTTGGGAGAAGAAGTTCCTCCTCAACTCAGTCCCAAATCTGCTCTCCTTTATTTTGAGTCTATGCCTCTCCAGTTCTAGTTCCACTTGTCAGTGCAAACAATATCCCTGCTTCTATCCTATCTACTCCCTTCATAATTTTATATTTTGATAAGATCCCCCCTCATTCTTCTCAATTCCAATCAGTATAATCCCAGTCTATTCAGTGTCTCCTCATAAGTCAACTCTCTCAGCTCCAGAATCAACCTGGTGAACCTCCTCTGCACCCCCTCCAGTACCAGTACATCCTTTCTCAAGTAAGCAGACCAAAACTGTACATAGTACTGTAGGTATGGCCTCAGCAGCTGCAGCATAACCTCCCTATTTTAACTCCATTTCTCTAGCAACAAAGGACAATATTTCATTTGCCTTCTTAATTATGTGCTGCACCTGAAAACCAACCTTGTGTGATTTACGAACAAGGACAGGTCCTTCAGCATAGCAGCATGCTGCAATTTTTCACCATTTAATAATCATCCATTTTACTATTATTCCTACCAAAATTGATGACCTCACATTTAGTAACATTGTACTCCATCTGCCTGACCCTTGCCCACTCACTTAGCGTATCTATATCCCTCTGCAGACTTTGTGACCCCTGCACACTTTGCTCTATCATTCATCTTCGTGTCTGCTGTGAATTTTGACACTCTGCACGTGCTTCTGAGATTGACTAGATGTTACAAACAAGAAAATCTGTGATCTGGATACAAAGTTAAGACATACAACTGTCAACTATTCAGAACAGTTGAAATTGTAACTAACAAATATCTATTTAAATATTACTAGAATTGTAATTTCTCACGATGAGACAGAAAAAATCAAAACCACAACACCAATTTGGACCCTCTCCCTTGAAGAGACATAGTTGCAGTAAATGATTAGATTATTCCACTATCTCACATTGTGTCCTACAAGCAACTGGTGAAAGGACGGGTGAAACAAAACCACCATGGGACTCACCATCTGTTCCTTCGATATTTAGCCAGACAGCTAACATAAACTATATAAATAACTCATTTTATAGCATGTCACCAAGTGAGTAATTAAATCCACAAATTGAGGGAGTAAATATTTCAGACTAACCATTGGTGAAAGTGAAATATTTATGATTTCCTCTAGACTGTGAGGAAATTCGTATGCAAAGTTTTCCCATTGTGTTATCAAAGGTTTATCACCATGGTATCTTTCAAAGATGGAGGTGTTAAATGGAGTGCTCCAGAGCTGCTTGCTGGACCCAACATGTAAAATTGACAGGATATCTTAACAAGAAGCAGGTTCAGTGTGGACATCAAATAAGAGTGAATACTGAACTCAAACAAAAACAGTCAAGATCTTACAGAAAGATCTCAGCAGGATATGCAATTCAATTTATCAGTGGCAAAGAATGTTTTAATTGAACAAAGATGAGTTACTTTGTATTAGAAATAAAGTAGGTGAAATTTTATTTGGCTAATAAGAGGGCCAGAGTGTTAGCTGACTTTGTCATTCATCAGGCTTGACAATGAGACAATAAACTAAGAAAATAGAATGTTGCAGGAAAATGCCAAATCAACTGAATTCAAGCTGCAGTGATCATGTTAAAGATGCATAGTCTATTAACCAGCCCACACATAGCACAGAATTCTATCACCTTCATTTTTATAATGCCAGCCAAAAAGATTTCCAGGTGCTGATGTTCAAGGTCCATCCACTCACCCAACATTCTCAGTGATTGTCTTTAGGTGCCCAACCCAGTTAGGAACTGTAGATGAACTCCACAAATGGGAAAACCATTGAGAGCACCCAAGTCTGTGGGTGGTGGCAGATCCCATTGAGAAAGATAGGTGCTGGAGCTGTAGCTGGGGAAACATGAGGCCATTCCAATATGGAGATGCCCAGCAAAGTATTTTGAATATGTAAAAGTAAAACTGTGGCACAGCTCCAAGGTCTTCATTGTTATGGGGAGTCGGGGGCTCTCAATGTGCCTCAGGAATGCCACATTCAGCACACATCAGGTTTTGACCTAATTCAGACACCAGATCAAAATTGGACTTCTATGTCAGAGCATTAAATAATAAAGAATGATTTTGTTTGTTCAGGGTCTCATTATAAAGAGATAGTTCTGCAATATTTAGTAAAGCAATGAAAACAAACCCAAAATACTCACACCGACTACATCATGGCAATACAACAAAAGTTTAGGGTCGTGAAAGGAAAGTTAAAAAGATAGGAAACACTTATAACATCTGCAGGACATCTTAATGGGTTAAAAAATCAGTTTGCAGATTAGTTTTATCAAATGTTTCAATAACTTAAGATTGAGATTGCGTAGATATTTATAGGCTTCGTATCTGTCCAAATACATGTGAGAGTATAAAATAAAGTTTAGATTGCTTTGGAGAGTGATAAATAATGTAAGGTGGATGAATGCAGCAGCCAAACTGTGCACTAAATTCCACCCACAACAATAAGATAAAAGCCCAGGCAACCAGTTCCAGTAACATTGGTTGATTGGCCAGGATACCATCAGCACTTCTTGGGCTAAGCTTCAAATACTGTCATGGGATCTGAGAAATCACTTCAATGTTCATCCAACAGATCCAACCTTCAGTTATGTATTAACCTCACAATACTGTGTTGTATTAGTTTAATTATGTCTGGATTTTCTGCAATGTGTTGTGCAGTCTATAAAGCTTCACTTACCCAAAATCACCAAAACCAACATAGTATTCCTGAATTTTAAGCAGATGATATATCAAGCACAAACGTATTTCTGTGATTTTTTTTCCCGATATTTTGAACCTATCTCTCTAGAAACTAGCCAATACAACTATGCAAATTTCTGCTAATTGCATTCATTTGTAGGTCTTTAAAAATAAACTATATTTTCTGGTTTAGACACTTATATACAAGCTTTGAAATACAATTTTGTTTTAATTTACTGAGGAAATGGCTGCGGAACATCAACTAACCAACAAATAAGAAATTAGCTTCTGAACATTAAACTAACTAGTATATGGTTCAGCAAGCTATTTTTGAAAGAAATTTACAATCAGATTTTTATTTATTCATGGAATGTCATCATCACTGACTAGGCCAATATTTATTGACCACCACTAATTGGCCTTCAGAAGACAGAGGTGAGCTGTCTTCTTAAACATGTTGTATTCCTTCAGATGTTGAAGCACACGCAGTGCTGTTAGCAAGGGTGTGCCAGGATCTTGACCCAGCAACATTGAAAGAAAGGCATTGTAATTTCAAGTCAGAATAGTGTGACGTGGGGCGTAACTCGCAATTGATGGTGTTCCTAAATATCTATTGCCCTATTCCTTTTAAATGGAAGATAACATGTGCTTGGAAGATGCATTTGGAGAGGTTGGGTGAGTTACTTCAATGCAACTTATGGTAGCATTTATAGCTGCCCTGTGCACCTGCGGTGAAGGGAAGGAGTGTTGACGGTAGGTGTTTGGGTTCTAATCAAGTGGACTGCCTTTTCCTCAAATGATGTTGACTTTCTTGAGTGTTGTTGGAGCTGCACTTATCCAGGCAAGTAGAAACTATTCCATTACATTGTGCCTTATAAGAGCATACAAACAAAATGCAGGAGTCAGACCTTCAGCCTGTTGAGTCTGCTCCATCATTCATAAAAATTCATGACTGATCTAATCACAATCAAAGCTCCACAGTCCCATCTATCTTCAGTAAGCTTTCACCACCTTGCATATCAATAACCTGCTCCCACTGCCTTTTCAGGAAGTTAATTCCAAAAACTCACCTTTATTGATTTTTTTTGGCTTATCTCTGTTTTAAATGGATGATTTCTTACCTTTAAACAGTGATCCCTAGTTCTGAAAATGAAGAAGAAACATTCTTTCCATATCTATCCTGTCATGATTCCTCAAGATCTTATATGTTTCAGTTAAGTCACCTTTCATTTTCTAAACTCCAGCAGATTCATATCTAACCTTAACAATTTTTTCTTTTAAGAAAACTCTCCCATTCCAAGCATTAGTCTGGGAAACCTTCTGTAAGCCTCTTCCAACCCATCACTTCCTTTCAGGAATAGGAGTGGGCTCGATAATGCTTCAGATGTTTTCTCACTGCTATAACTGAGTCATAACCTCTACATTTTATATTCAATCCCCCTCATCACAAAAGTAAATGGTGGACAAGATTTAGAATAACAGAAGGTGAGATACTTGCCACAAAATACCCAGCATCTGAACTGCTCTTGCAACCATTGCATATATATGGCTGGTTCATTTCAGTTTCAGGTCAATGGTAACTCCCAGTATGTTGGTATTGGCAGATATAATAAGGTGATACTGCTGAATATAAAATCATGATGTTGAAATTCTCTCTTGTTGGAGATGGTCATTTCCTGGAAGTTAATAGGTACTAATGTTACTTACAGAATTAAAGATTGATGAAATTCCATATTTACTGTTATAGATGTATTTGTGGCTTTACTTGATAGGAAAAAGTCATCAATTCAGAGGTGCTGGTGTATGCTAATTCCATCAGCATACACTGATTGCAGCACTAATGATATCTACACTGGCTCAACTGCAGTCATCAGTTGGATAATTGTCACGTACCCAAAGACCTTCCTATTCAGTTAACTAATCAATAGGTCACAATCTCCTGAATGTCCATTCCTCTGTTATCAGGAAACCAGCAAGTAGATACGATCATGATGGATGTTCCTACTAAAACTGGGAGCTAATTGATAACAGCCATGAGCTCTGGAGACTGAGTGCCTGGTGGGACATTGGAAGAAGTGAGAGAAATGAAAAGCTCATCTGGCTTATGGAAAACTGAAATCAGAGAATCAAGGAGCTTCTCAGTCCACTGTCCTCCTCTACTGCAGACACATAGATGATCATGGCAGAATAGTACTCATGAGCTACATCAGGTAATGTTTAGCCATTACTATGACCTCCACCGCATAACCATCATATTATAAGATTAAAGCTTGCCACTGCTACTCCTGGACAAGTAGATTTATTTAAGAATTAATTAGCTTTTTTAACAGATGACATAATATTAATACTCTGCAAAGATGAACTAAAATTGTCTCTCTCACCGTCGCATTTCTAAACAAATGCTTTTGAATGCAAGTGTTATGTCAATTAAGCATCAATAAAATATTCTTTTTTATGTCTAAATCAAGGTTAACTTTTTTTTATTCTTTCATGGCACATTTCATTGCTGGCTAGCCCAGCATTTATCGCCCATCTCAACTGAGTGGTGATGTGTAGTTTTGAACTATTTCAGTCCATGTGGTGTAGGTAGACCAACAGTGCAGTTTGAGGAGTAGTCCAATTTCAGGAAATACCTGAATGCTTTCTGGCTTTGAAAATCTGGTCCCATAAAAATTACCATCGGTGTAAACCAGAAGAGTCGAAACCTTGGCGGGGATCTGGAGAGAGGCGTTTGCAATTCACGTCTCAAGAGATAAATCCTCCAGCTGCCTTTCACAAAAAGGTTGCTTTTCTGGGGAACCAGAATTCCATCCAATGCAGGATTGCACAATGCAGTCCTGAAAATGGAACTCCTTGTATGCATTTTGCAGCTTCCTGAGTGTGACAGGTATGCTTGGTGCACTTCAGTTCAGCAGACAGTGACTGTGCAAAGCAAGGACTAACCCAATCCCCACAAGTTTGGTGGAATTAGCAGGAAGCCACAGACATTTGGACCCCTGGAACTTATACCAACCTCCTTACACCAGTGGGTTTCAGAGTTTCTGTAGACCTGTCTACAAAGTCACCTTCAAGCTATTCAAGATTGCATGCTCAGCATTTTGGACATCCTATTACAGAGCACTTGCATTAGAAATTTGGTAAACGGCATCTCAAGGGCCATATTTTTAGTCTAATCAGACATTTTGACATCTTAAAACAGGATGTGTAGATATTTTTAGTTGTCTGGCTTTTTAATAACCTAAGTGCATAATATGAATGTACAAGAATATGAATTAATATCATGGTTCCGGCACATTGCTTTACCATTAACCTGCCTTCATAAAGCAATCTCTGCTTGAGCTCTTTTCTATCTGCCACATTTGTAGTGCCTTTTACTTTCCAGAGTCAGTAAGTTAAAAGTTTAGGCTGATGCTGCTGAAATTATGACACCATATTTTATTTTTAAAGAATGACATAAGACTATTCTCAAGACTAAGTGGGTGAGGAAATTAATCATCTTCAACAGCAGGTAATGATCTGTGCAAATGATACGTCGCTGTGAAAATTAAATAACTGTGTGTTTCCTACGTCAATGGTGCAATCTAGAAAAAAGATGCATGAATGAGATGTGGTTCATCCAGTGTCACTTGTGCCTATGCCAGGAGAGGATTCCAACATATGTAGACGTATTTATCCAGTTAGGTTATCACTTACATGACATTTTCACATGACACATGGAAGCTCAGGAGGTACAAATATTAAAAATGTGTGCATCAAACGAACAGTTTCTATATAAATATGACATGAGAAATAAAAATTCACTTTGAATCATTACTAACAAGTTAAGTTCAGGCCACTTTCTGGTGAGGTTCTTGCAATGTTATATCAATGATCTTCTCTCACATACACAGTCTTCAAACTTGACAGCCAACCCACCTGATTAAAATTTAAACAAAGTCTGACTGTTAACCAAAGCCTATCTACAAGGCACAAGTCAGGAGTGTGATGGAATACTCCTCACTTTCCTGGATGAGTGCAACTCCAGCAACACAGCAGCAGTGTATACATGTACAAGATGCACTGCAGAAATTTACCAAAGATGCTCAGGCAGCACCTTCTAAACCCACAACCACTTCAATCTGGAAGAGCAGAAGATGATGGGAGAACCATCACCTGCAACTATCCATCCAAGCCATTCACCATCCTGACTTAGAAATATATCACTATTCCTTCACTGTTGCTGAGTCAAAATCCTTGAATTCCCTCCCTAAGGTCTTTATGGGTCACCTACAGAACATGGACTGCAGCAGTTCAAGAAGGCAGCTCACTATCATCTTCTCAAGGGCAATGAGGGATGGGCAATAAATGCTGGCCAGACAGTGACTCTCACATTCCAGAAATTACTTTTTTAAAACTCTGCACCAGCTACTGTAAAAGCTGCTATGATCAGTATTTCTTAAATATTATGAAGTTTTCAGCCTTTAGCATCCTTACAGGCAGTGTGTTCAGACTTCCACTACCCTCTGACTGACAAATTCTTCCTCATGTCACTCTAAACCTTCTGCCCCTTACCTTACATCCATGCCCCTGGTGATTTGTCCCACCACCAAGGGGAAAGGTTCCTCCATGTCTACCCTATTTATGCCCCTCATAATTTTGTACATCTCAATCATGTCACCTCTCTGCTCCAAGGAAAACAATCCCAGTCCATCCAATCTCTTTTCATAACTAAAATCCTCTAGGCCAGGCAACATCCTGATAAATCTTCTTGGCATCACCTCCATTACAGTCACATCCATCTGATAATGTGAATTCCACAACTACACACAAATCTCTAGCTATGCGTCATACAGTTTTGTACAGTTCCAGCTACACATTCTTGCTCTCAAACTCTATACCTCAGCTAAAAAAGGCACGCAAAATTATCATAGATTAGGAGTGACTTGCGTGCTTGATAACGCTCACAATCAAACCAGCTATTATTCCCTTAACATCATTCTTCACACACTCCCTTTTTTTCCCCTAATTCTCCATGTCCTGCTCTTCACAGAATGCTGACCTTGACCCACCAATATAAGGCAGAGTGCAGGGGCGCTTGGGCTGTTGCTTGGCATGCCTTTGCCAACATCCCATCTTTAGGACGGTAGCATGAACACATTCATAGGTGAGGAAAATTATTGTGAAGATTATTGATATTCAAATAACACCATATAGATTAACTTTTAAAAACATGACCTATAATCATGATATATACTGGTTAAAAAAAATTCTGGCCTGTTTCCACAACAACAAAGTCCTGTTTTCTCTCATGGCTTTTGTGTGCCTGCCCCTTTAATGGTGCTGCTACCTTTAAGGACCAAATTATTCATTTCTGCCCATTGAAACACTACCAACAGTGCCTGATGTGTCGCAGTGCATTAATGAGTCAGCAGGATACCCTAGCACCAGCTTATAACACAGGGGCGAGGTTATGGAGAGTGCACTGTGGTCACCTTGCTCCCACTCAGTTTATAAAGGAACATTATGCTGAAAGAAACCTACTCTAGGTGTTTCCTGTCTGTGAGTAAGCCATTTTGTTAATACCATCATGAATTAGTGACTGACTTTTGTGAAACTCCAGACTCTCTCAATTGTTTTCTGGAAAAAGCAAGAGAAGTTTCAGCTCTTCAACTGTTAAAGGATCACATGCTCCAACCTTTCAGCCTCTGTCAATGCTGATTGCAAGCTGCACATTCAAAAGCACATATTGTTGAATGCAGTGAGCTAAATGTATGCAGACACAGACCACGTTTTTGATCCTGAGAGCGTCAAGTAAAATCCCTAACAAATTTCCTAAAACAAATATTTTACTGATACTATACTTTGGACATGCTTTCCACTAACAGATTAAAAGTGTTCATTAACAAACAACATGGTGGAATGTCTATTTGCCAATTTTCCATAATCAAATGTCAAGATATTTACATTTCTCATCATATATATTTACAAGTTTAGGTAGGCTTTTCCAATAAAGCATTGTCACATGGATGTTTACAATTCCAAACTCTGACATTAACTCTCTTTACAGGAAGTTATGTTTTTGCACATGAAATTAATGCTATGCCTGAGATATTTTAATTTGATGATGTAATTAATCTAGTGAGTGATGAAAACTAATAAACCACCATGCCAGGTGAGAGAGTTCATAAAGTAAGTGACCTGCCCCAGCTTCCAGACCACTTCAAGCTGTCTCCCGTATTAAGTTAAATCAAATAAATCATCTGAAAGCCATCCCAACCATAAGCCTTTAACTGCACAAATAATAGCCACTTAAAGTTTTCATTCTCTCTGCAATACAATTTTCCATCTGAAAGGGAAAGCAGTGGCAATTTGGGAAACACCCATTTCACTGGGCAGGAAAATCAGTTAACCCTTTAGAAATCTGCTGCGCCCATCGAAGCTACACATAGGGCAGAAAGCATTGAACAATACAGAACACAAATAGGCCCTTCAGCCCATCATGCTTGTGCTAACCATGGTGCTATACTAATCCCATCTGCCTACACATGGTCCATATCTGTCTATTCCCTGCCTGTCTGTCTGTCTAAAAGCTTCTGCAACATTGCTAATACATCTACTTCTACCACTTCCCTAACAGCTCATTTCGGGCACTACTACCTTCTGTGTAAGAAACTATCCCTGCATATCTCCTTTAAACTTTCCTCCTCTCACCTTAAACCAATGCCTCCTGGTATTTTACATTTCTATCCTGAGAGAAAGACTCCAACTATTGACCCTATCTATGCCTCTCATTAATTTATATACTCACATCCTCAAAGAACTCGATAAGGTTTGTGAGGCATGACCCCCTCACAAAGCCGTGTTGGCTGCATTTAATCAAGCCATGCTCTTCCAGATGGTTATAAATCCTATACCTCAGTATCCTTTCTAACACCTTGCAGACAACAGATGTGAGACTTGCTGGTCTGTAATTGCTGGGGATTTCCCTATTTCCTTTCTTGAAGAGACAAATTACATTTGCCTCTCTCCAGTCCTCAGGTATGACTCCAGTGGAGAGCGAGGATGCAAAGATCTTCACAAGTGGCGAAGCAATTGCATTTCTCGTTTCCCAAAGCAGCCGAGGACAAATCTGATCCGGGCCTGAGGACTTGTCAATCTTAATGTTTGACAAAGTTTTCAGCACATCAGCTTCCTCTATCTCTATCCATTCCAGCATGCACACCTGCTCTTCAAAGGTTTCATTCACGACAAAGTTCGTTTCTTTCATAAAGACAGAAGCAAAAAACTCATTTAGGGCTTCCCCTACCTCCTCTGACTCCACACACAAGTTCCCTATGCTATCCCTGATCAGCCCTACTCTTTCTTTGACCATTCTCATATTCCTCACATAAGTGTAAAATGCCTTTGTGTTCTCCCTAATCTGTTCTGCCAAGCCTTTCTCGTGCCCCCTCCTGGCACTCCTCAGACCAGTTTTGAGCTCCTTCCTTGCCTGCCTGTAATCCTGTAGAGCTGAGCTTGACCCTAGCTTCTTTATGTAAGCTACCTTCTTCCTTTTGACGAGAAGCTCCACCACTCTCGTCATCTAAGGTTCCTTTATCTTACCCCTTCTTGCCTGTCTCAGAGGGACATATTTATTCATCACTTGCAACAACTGTTCCTTAAACAGTCTCCACATGTCTATAGTGCCTTTACCATGGAACAATTGCTCCCAGTCCATGCTTCCTAACTCATGTCTAATCGCATCATAGTTTCCTCTTCCCCAATTAAATATCCTCCCATTTTGCCTAATCCTCTCCTTCTCCACAGCAAGGCATTTGATAAGGTTCTAGGAGAAAGCGAGGACTGCAGATGCTGGAGATCAGAGCTGAAAATGTGTTGCTGGAAAAGTGCAGCAGGTCAGACAGCATCCAAGGAGCAGGAGAATCGACGTTTCGGGCATGAGCCTTTCTTCAGGAAATGATTTGATAAGGTTCCCCATGGTAGTCTCATTCAGAAGGTCAGGAGGAATGGGATACAGGGGAACTTAGCTGTCTGGATACAGAATTGGCTGGCCAACAGAAGACAGCGAGTGTTAGTAGAAGGAAAATATTCTGCCTGGAAATCAGTGGTGAGTGGTGTTCCACAGGGCTCTGTCCTTGGGCCTCTACTCTTTGTAATTTTTATTAATGACTTGGATGAGGGGATTGAAGGATGGGTCAGCAAGTTTGCAGATGACACAAAGGTTGGAGGTGTCGTTGACAGTATAGGCGGCTGTTATAGGCTGCAGCGGGACATTGACAAGATGCAGAGATGGGCTGAGAGGTGGCAGATGGAGTTCAACCTGGATAAATGTGAGGTGGTACATTTTGGGAGGTCAAATTTGAAAGCTGAGTACAGAATTAAGGATTCTTGGCAGTGTGGAGGAACAGCGGGATCTTAGTGTGTGTGCAGGTACATAGATCCCTTAAAATTGCCACCCAAGTGGACAGGGTTGTTAAGAAAGCATATGGTGTTTTGGCTTTCATTAACAGGGGGATTGAGTTTAAGAGCTGTGAGATCTTGTTGCAGCTCTAGGTTAGACTGCACTTGGAATACTGTGTCCAGTTCTGGTCGCCCTATTAGAGGAAAGATGTGGATGCTTTGGAGAGGGTTCAGAGGAGGTTTATCAGGATGCTGCCTGGACTGGAGGGCTTATCTTATAAAGAGAGGTTGACTGAGTTTGGACATTTTTCATTGGAGAAAAGGAGGAGGAGAGGGGTCCTAATTGAGGTATACAAGATAATGAGAGGCATAGATAGAGTTGATAGCCAGAGACTATTTCCCAAGGCAGAAATGGTTAACACGAGGGGTCATGGTTGTAAGCTGGTTTGAGGAAAGTATAGAGGGGATGTCAGAGGCGGGTTCTTTATACAGAGAGTTGTGAGAGCATGGAATGCGTTGCCAGCAGCAGTTGTGAAAGCAAGGTCATTGGGGACATTTAAGAGATTACTGGACATGCATATGGTCACAGGAATTTGAGGGTGCATACATGAGGATCAGTGGTCGGCACAACATCGTAGGCTGAAGGGCCTGTTCTGTGCTGTACTGTTCTATGTTCTATATCCTATCAGGTCATCCCTCAGCCTCCAATACTCTAGTGAAAACAAGCCAAGTTTGCCCAAACTCTACTTATAGCTAATACACTGCAAACCAGGCGGCACGGTGGCACAGCGGCACAGTGGTTAGCACTGCTGCCTCACAGCGCCTGAGACCCGGGTTCAATTCCCGACTCAGGCGACTGACTGTGTGGAGTTTGCACATTCTCCCCGTGTCTGCGTAGGTTTCCTCCGGGTGCTCCGGTTTCCTCCCACAGTCCAAAGATGTGCAGGTCAGGTGAATTGGCCATGCTAAATTGCCCGTAGTGTTAGGTAAGGGGTAAATGTAGGGAATGGGTGGGTTGCGCTTCGGCGGGTCGGTGTGGACTTGTTGGGCCGAAGAGCCTGTTTCCACACTGTAAGTAATCTAATCTAATCTAATCCTCGTACACTTCTTCTGCACCAATTCCAAAGCCTATGCATCCTTCCTATAGTGTGATGACCAGAATTGCACACAGTATTCTGAATGTGGCAGTTTGACACAGTTGCAACATGACTTGCCAACTTTCATACTCAATGCCCCAGCTGATGAAGACAAGCATGCTGTATCCCTTCTTTACCATCTTATCCACTTATATTGCCACTTTCTGGGAGCTTTTGGGTTTGCACTCCAAGATCCCTTTGTATATCAGTGTTGTTAAGAATCCAGCCATTTACAGTATACTTTCCTCTTGCATTTGGCCTCCTAAAATGCATCAACTCACACTTACCCAGTTTAAAGTCCATCTTCCATTTCTCTGCCCAACTTTCCAGCTAATATATTTCCTGCTGCATCCTTTGATATCCTTCCACATTATTCACAATACCAATTTTCATGTCATCAGCAAACTTGCTAATCAGATCTCTGACACTTCTATCCAAATCATTTATGTATACTACAGAGATCCCTGCACTGGTCTTTGCAGAATGTTACTAGTCACAGACTTCCAGATAGAAAAACACCTCTTCACAACTATTCTCTTTCTTCTATGGCCAAGCCAATTTTATATCCAATCTGCCACTCATCATGGATTCCATGTGATTTGATCTACTGGACTAGCCTACCATGGGGGACTTTGCTAAATGCTTTAGTGAAGTCAATGTAGACAACATCTACTGCCCTACCCTCATCAATCATCTTCATTACTTTCTCAAAAATCTTAATCAAATTTTTGACACAAGTCTTTCCCTGCATAAAATCAAATTGACTATCCCTAAATATCTCTAATAATCCCTGCTTCTCCAAATGCAAGTAAATCCTTTGCCTAAGAATTTTCTCCAGTAATTTCTCTACCACTAACAGAAGGCTCACTTTCCTATAATTTCCTGGATAATTACTGTTACCCAACTTTATTATAGGAACAACATTCGTTATTCTCCAGTCTTTTGGGACCTCACCTATATCTAAAGAGGATAAAAAGATTTCTATCAAGGCTCCAGTAATCTCCTCCCTTGCCTCCTTCAGTTTCCTGGGATAGATCCAATAAAGCCCTGGAGACTTGTCTACCTTAATGTATTTCAAGACACCCAAAACCTGCCCTTCCTTAATATCGAAATGCCTTAGAGTATCAAAACAACCCCTCTCTAGACTAATCATCATCCAGGTCCTTCTTCCTGGTGAATACCAATGGGACGTACTCATTATAGACCTCACCCACTTCCTCTGGCTCCACTCAAAACTTGCCTCCTTTGAAATGAGGATGACCTTTTCTCTAGTTACCCTCTTGCTCCTAATGTCCATTTAAAATGCTTAGGGATTCTCCTTAATCTCAAATGGCAATGACATTTCATAGCTCCTTCTAGACCTCGTAATTTCTTGTTTAAATTCTTTTCTGCTTCCTTTATACACCTCAAGGGCTTTGTTTGATATCTGGGCTTTGTTTGATATCTATTTGGTAAATCGTACAAATCTTCCTTTTTCTTTTTGACTGGAAATTCGATATCTGTTGTCATCCAAGGTTCCTGAATCTTGTCATCCTTATCCTTCATCCTCACAAGAACATGCTGGTCCTGAACTCTGATCAATTGGCCCACACGTCAGATGTTGATTTATCTTTGAACAGCTGCCCCCAGTCCAATTTCATTTCCAGCTCTGACAGTCCTCAGTCCCACTCCAACTGACCTCACTCCTCAGTATTTATCTGGTAGTTCATGTTGCTGTTTACCCCTGGATCACTGTGCTCTGTTGCCTCAACCCTCACCACTCACACCTTACTTTCTTCATGCACTGCAGTCTGTCAAACGGGCTCAAGCAAAATCCCTGAAATTGGAGATCCAGAGCTATCTTCTGCTTCATGGATTGCTGGTCATCCTCGCTGTGGTCACTACTCAATTCTGGCCCTGCTGTGACTGAACTAATCAGTTAGCAGCTCTCTATTGCCTCGGATCTCCTTCCTGACATGGGCAGAATGCCCGCAATGTACTACTACAGGTCAGTGCAGTGCTGACAGACTTTTCAGTCTGGGATGGTAATCCATAACTCTATGAAGTGCATCCTGTGATTTGATAATCTGGTATGTTCTTCATCACCAGAGAGTACACTGAATGTTCCTATTCTTCAGTTGACTGTTTAGAAAGTCATTCATGAGATGGTACATTTTTGGGTCAAATTGGATAACTGACTAAAAAATACATAGCAACAGATAGTGACTAACAATAGTATTCCAATAAACATAAATGGCAAATGACCATTGTTGATCACATTACTTTCAAATAATCTTCAAGAGGAGCATTTATACAACAGAATATACAATTTTATAGCCAAAAGCAGAAAGTACCCAGAAAATACATATATTCAAACACATCTCTGAAGTGTTTGCCAGTGGGCAGATATATTGCAAATAAAATTCAACTCTAGGACATGTAACGTAATGCAATTGGTATTAAGGAAATAAAGATATTAACAAATTAAGTCTACATTGTTAAACAAGAGGATAAACATGAAAATATCCAAGAGTCATTCTTGAGCAAAAAATAGTAGCAATTACAAACAAAGTGTTAAAAGGGTCTATAGAATTTAAGTCAAAGAAATTGTTCATCTCAGATTTAAAGTCATCTGCTGATGCTTTTGTTGCAGTGATGGTAAGACTGGCAGCTTTATGATCACCATTCATGAATTGCTATCTGGAAGCAATATTATACTTAAGGACTGAGTTTAATTGTGTTTGTAGGAGGAAGAAGGAGGCACCTTGAAAAGTAAGAGTGCAAAGGAATCTTGTGACACTGTAACACAAATAATTTAAAGTAGCAAATCTAGTTAATGAAACCATGAAAAGTGCAGACTTAGGGTTACTTTTCGTGGAAGGGAATTAAAACAAATAATGGTGAGCACATGGAATTCCCCACCATAGTTGAGGTGAATAACATAAAAGTATAATGCATGTGAAGAGAAACCAAATAAATAGGTAAGGGTGAAAAGAATAAAAAGATATGCTAATAGGATGAGATGAAGGCAGATATTATGAGGGTCATGTCCAACATAAACACATGCATTGACAAGATGTAGTACACTGTTAAACCTACGTAATTCAATGTAATGTTTTACACTGCCCAGTGTACCTATGTCATACTCACAAGTTATAAGGCTGGACATTATTCAGGAATTCAGCTTAAACCTTTCATATAGTATCCCTGGTCTGTACATCTAACAAAATGCCCAAATGAAACAGAAGGAATGTGCTACACTTATGTAATGAGGCTATAAATGATGGAAAGTATTTAGTAAGGGATAACATATTTCAGATGTTTGCATTTTGACAGAGGAGCTATGATGCAAAGCAAACTGGGAAATAATTACAAGGCACATTTACAAAGTGGGTTCATACAAATTTGAAATTAGAGAATCAAAGGTCATGTTTATGAAATAAAGAAGCCTTTAATTAAATTTAACTTCGGAAAGTGAATTTCATCCTAGGCCAGCCTGACTTATATTAATCCTACAGCTCACAAAGGCCTATCCAGATGAATAAAATATTAAAGATGTGATCAGATGTGGTCAGACAATTTAGTATAATGAGTACTTTCAGACCATAAGAAACTAAGTTATTGCAATTGAAAATGTACAGTCTACTTACAAAGGAAAGGATATGAATGTCAACCTTTACATAATTCATTAAGTGGAAATTCACAAGTGCGTCAGTTGCCAACATTAATTTCCTTAATACCTGTATGGTCAAGGCTATGGACTGGCAACAGAGGACCTTTGACAATGTTGCATCATTGTTTGCTGCAACAAGAAAGAAACAAGATCATCCAAACTGTGGTGAGAGTCATCTATCTATGCACTTCATTGTGAATAAAATTAGATTCCTACAAACACAAGCATTCTAAGGAGAACTAAATTGCAAACAAAAATCCAATGTACTTAATTATAATAGGGCCACCGGATAACTGCAATTCAAATTTAATTTAAAATTTAAATAAAATGTGAACATCACCTCAATTTTCATATTGATTTTCAGACTTCTGAAACACTATTGCATGACAGCAGATATTTTGATACAGCAAATATGAACAAAAATCAGAAGCTCGCAGTGTTAATTACCATTACAAGAAATGGAACGCCTATTGGGAAAATCTTTATATTTTTGACATACCTGAACAGCACCATTTGATAAATTACCGAAAAGTGCTTGCCCAGCACTGACTTTATGTTTGACCCCTCTCACTGTACCATTTTTACTTAAGATATTAATTCTCTTTCTAAAGATTCCTCTGTCTTTGGTGGTACTTGCTAACAGAAGCAAGTCATCACATTCACTTTCACTGCCATCAGTTTCCAAAGCAAAATGCTGCCCATTATATCCATTCACTTCGCTGTGGCTACTGCATTGCTCTGTCTCAGAATTGCTGGCACATTCTGACACTTGGGAGTTCACCAGGTTTCCATCGGTATACACTTCTTTCAGCACTCGTCCACTGTTTGCAGAAGATACTCGAAACCTGACTTTTTTCTGTTGTCGCTCCCCGTCTGTCTTCACTAAGCCGGTGAGTCTAGTTTTCTCCATTGGAGAGTGAATTTCACATTGTCTTTTCACAAAAATCCTCCTGCAGCCTGTTCAAATTGAATATAAAACCTTCCTACTTATGTACGTAGATATTTCATATATTGCAGTACCATCAAAATTTAAGAGTGTGAAGGGCAACAAGTCAGCACTAATCCTCATAGAGTCTTACTTTAATAATGCATAACATTACATCATAGCTGCCTTTATATTAGCAATAGGTAAAGTGATACAAATGATTAAATATTTTATCACCATTGTGCATTCTCTGTGCACCATCCAAATGAGGGAAGGTAGTAACATTAGTTCATTCTAACAGAACATGCTCTATTCATTTTAAACCTCTCTCGTCTCATAATTAGGACCAATGAAGTGTTTTTAACAACTGGTGTTAAACCTTACCTGAACAGAGAGCAAAAAGGAACAGCAGCCAAAGACAAATGTGCAGTCCTTGCAGAACATGACAGAAGTTAATTTTATTGGAATAAATGATGGTGGAAATTCCCTTAGCTTTTATAAGAAAATTAGATACATTTTCTTTTGAAACAAGAGAATGGCAACGTGCTAGTACAAACTAGATATATTACATAAGTGAGCATTCATGGCAAGCCATTTGGCCCATTTAGTCCATGTGTGTGATTAAATTCCACTAGCATCTTCCCTGTAGTTTTCGCTCATGTAAATGTATCTTCATAAACTATTCCCTTCTCCCTCATTTGCTTGTATAGTTACCACTTAAAATATATCTATGCTATTCACTTCAACTACTCAATGGCTAAAGATGTTTCTTCTGAATTCTCTCAATGTCACTAGCAAGTGTTGGCATTTGTTGGCCATCCCTAGTTGCCCCTCTCTAAGTCATCTCAGAGGGCAGCTAAAGGTCAACCACATTGTTGTTGGTTTGCAGTTACAAATAGGACATTTGCATACCAGATGGATTTTTATGACAATCAATGATGGCAATATCATCATTTGTAACTCCAGGTTCTATTCAGGAGCAGCACCAAGCATACTTAAAATTGAAGTATGAATCTGGTAAAGCTACCATGACTGCTTGCATGCCAAACAGTACTGGCAGCAAGTGATAGACAGAGCTAAGTGATCCCACAACCAATGGATCAGACTTAATCTCCGCAGACCTCCCACATCCAGTTATAAATAGCGGTGCACATTTAAAGAACTCATCTGAAGAGGAGACTCCACAAATGTTCCAAACTTCACTGATGGAAGAGCCCAACACATTAATGCAAATGGTTGAAGCATTCGCAGCAATCTTCAGCAAGAAGTGCCAAGTATATGATCCTTCTCTGCTTCCTCCAGCAGTCCTCAGAATTACAGATACCAGTCATCCGTCAATTCAATTCAGTTCATGTAATATCAAGAAACAGTTGGAGACACTGGATACTGCAAAGACTATTGGCCCTGACAACATTTCAGCAATAGTATTGAAGACTTGTGTTCTAGAACTTGCTGGTCCATTAGCCAAACTCCTCCAGTACAGTTACGACACTAGTACCCATGGACAGTGGACAATATGGAAAATTGCCCTGGTATGTCCTTTACACAAAAAGCAAGTCAAATCCAACCTAGACAACTATTGCCCCATCAGTCTACTCTTGATCATCAGTAAAGTGATGGAAGGTATCACCAACAGTGCTATCAAGCAGCATCTGCCCAGCAATAACCTGCTCAGTGACGTGCAGTTTGGGTTCTGCCAGGGCCACTCAGCTCTTGACCTCATTACAGCTTTGGTTCAAACATGGACGAAAGAGAGACAGTCCTTGACATCAAGGCTGCACTCAACTGAGTGTGCCATCAAGGATCCCTGGCAAAACTGGAATCAATGGGTGTCAGGGGAAAATTTTCACTGGTTAGACTCATACCTGAAACATAGGAAAATAGCTTTGGTAGTTGGAGGTCAACCATCTCAGCTCCAGAATATCTCTACAGGAGTTCTTTCAGCTGTTTCAATGACCTTCCCTCAATCATAAGGTGGGGATGTTCACTAATGATTGTATAATGTTCAGCACCATTCAGATACTGAAGTAGACCATGTTCAAATGCAACAAGATCTGGAAAATATCCCACCTTGTGCTGACAAGTAACATTCGTGCCACACAAGCACCAGATAATGACTATTTTCAGTAAGAGACAATCTAACCACCATCCCTTAACATTCAATGGTGTTACCATCGCTGAATCCCTGACTACCAATGTTCTGGAAACACAGCTGGACTCACCATATAAACACAAAGCTACAAGGCAACGACAGAGGCTAGGAATACTGCAGCAAGTAGTGCATCTTTTGAGTCCCCAGAACCTGTCCACTATAAGTCAGGAGTTAGTGAAATACTCCCCACTTGCTTGATGATACAGCTACAACAACACTCAAGAAGTTTGGCATCATCCAGGACAAAGCAGCCCATTTAATTGGTATCACAATCCATAAGCATCCATTACTTCCATCACCTAAACTTGGTATCAGCAATATATACTATCTGCAAAATGCATTGCAAAAATTCACCAAAGGTCCTTAGACAGTGTGTTTGACACCGAAGGACAAGGGTAACAGATGCATGAGAATACCACCACCTTCAAATTGCCCTCCAAGCCGCTCACCATCCTGATTTGGAAATGTCACTGGGTCAAACTCCCAGAATTCCATACATCATAACATTCCGGGTCTGCCTACAGCAAATGGACTGTGGCTGTTCAGTAAAGCAGGTCATCACCACATTTTAAGGGTGACTAGGGGTTGACAATAAATGCTGGCTAAGTTAGCAATGCCCACATCCCATAAGAGAATAAAATAAAAAATGAAATTGAGAATATCATGGCATAGTGATTCAATACCTTTAGTACAGATATTTTCTAATGAGCTTGATCAGAAATGTTGCTGCACACTTCTGAACCAGCTGTAACTTGATCCCAACCTCCTGTACCTAACAGCCCTTATAATTACTGGACTATAAAAGACATGGTATCAATGAGAAATGAAAGTATGCAATTTGATGCAAGTTAATAAATGTGGATTGGAATCATCAGCAAAAGTGGGATGAGAGAAGGAGGTTGTTGATGTTTACAAAGAGCATAGTGGGAATTCTCTAGAATCTCCTCAATTATTGTAAAACAATGTACAAATCAAACAGCTTAGTTGAGCAGTTGTGATTCAGTTGCATGCATCAGATGGGTAGCTGATGTATTGGTATCATAAAAACATTTTAAATCTCTATTTTAAAACAGCTCTGCAAGTCAATTTTAGTCAACAATCATTTCTTAACATCAAAAATAAAGAGAAAATATATTTGATTAACCAAACCGTTTATGAATATAATGAAACTTTTTTTTAAAAAGACTTGCTTTTATGTAGCATTTCTCATGACTGCTAGATACCTCGAAGAGATTTGCTGTCAATCAAGTACTTGTAAAGTTTAATTATTGCTCAAGGTTTGTGCGAAGATTTGTAGCTCGGGTGCTCGTTGTTGTGGTTCTGTTCGCCGAGCTGGAAGTTTTTGTTGCAAACGTTTCGTCTCCTGGCTAGGCGACATCATCAGTGCTCTGGAGCCTCCTGCGAAGCGCTTCTTTGATGTTTCTTCCGGTATTTATAGTGGTCTATCCTTGCCGCTTCCGGGTGTCAGTTTCAGCTGTCCGCTGTAGTGGTTGGTATATTGGGTCCAGGTCGATGTGTTTGTTGATGGCGTTTGTGGATGAATGCCACGCCTCTAGGAATTCCCTGGCTGTTCTCTGTCTGGCTTGCCCTATGATAGTAGTGTTTACCCAGTCGAATTCATGTTGCTTGTTGTCTGCGTGTGTGGCTACTAGGGATAGCTGGTCGTGTCGTTTCGTGGCTAGTTGATGTTCATGTATGCGGATTGTTAGCTGTCTTCCTGTTTGTCCTATATAGTGTTTTGTGCAGTCCTTGCATGGTATTTTGTAAACTACATTAGGTTTGCTCATGTTGGGTATCGGGTCCTTTGTTCTAGTGAGTTGTTGTCTGAGCGTGGCTGTTGGTTTGTGTGCCGTTATGAGTCCTAAGGGTCGCAGTAGTCTGGCTGTCAGTTCTGAAATGCTCCTGATGTATGGTAGTGTGGCTAGTCCTTTTGGTTGTGGCATGTCCTCGTTCCGTGGTCTGTCTCTTAGGCATCTGTTGATAAAGTTGCGCGGGTATCCGTTTTTGGCGAATACCTTGTATAGGTGTTCCTCTTCCTCTTTTTGCAGTTCTGGTGTGCTGCAGTGTGTTGTGGTTCTTTTGAATAGTGTCCTGATGCAGCTTCGTTTGTGTGTGTTGGGGTGGTTACTTTCATAGTTTAGGATTTGGTCTGTGTGTGTTGTTTTCCTGTGTACCCTTGTGGTGAATTCTCCGTTCGGTGTTCTCTGTACTCTCTAGGAATGGGAGTTGGCTATCCTTTTCTTCTTCTCTCGTGAATTGGATTCCTGTGAGTGTGGCGTTGATGATCCGGTGTGTTTTTTCTATTTCCGTGTTTTTGATGATTACGAACGTGTCATCGACATATCTGATCCAGAGTTTGGGTTGAATTTGTGGTAGGGCTGTTTGTTCTAACCTTTGCATAACTGCCTCTGCTATGAGTCCCGAGATTGGTGATCCCATGGGTGTTCCGTTGGTTTGTTCGTATATCTGATTGTTGAATGTAAAGTGTGTAGTGAGGCACAAGTCCAGTAGTTTAAGTATGCCGTCTTTGTTTATAGGTTCCGCCTCCTGTTTTCTGTTCTGTATGTCCAGTAGGTTGGCTATTGTTTCTCTGGCTAGGGTTTTGTCAATCGAAGTGAACAGTGCCGTCACGTCGAATGAGATCATGGTTTCTTCTTTGTCTACGTGTGTATTCCTGATGACGTCCAAGAATTCCTGTGTTGATTGTATGGAGTGTTTGGATCTGCTGACCAGGTGTGTCAGTTTCTGTTGTAGTTCTTTGGCCAGTTTGTATGCTGGTGTCCCTGGTAGTGCTACTATGGGTCTGAGTGGGATGTCTGGTTTGTGTACTTTGGGTAGTCCATAGAATCTGGGGGTGTTGTTGCTTTCCGGTTTCATTCTTTGTAGGTCCGCTTTGGTTATCTGCCCGTTTTTTTGTAGATTCCTTAGTGTGTTATTTATTCTATTGGTGAGTTGTGGTGTGGGGTCAGAATCCTTCATTTGGTAGGTGTTGGTATCTGCGAGTAGTTGTTGTGCTTTTTTGATATAATCTGATTTATTTAGGATGACCGTCATTCTGCCTTTATCTGCTGGTAGTATGATTATGTTCTTATCGTTTCTTAGTGCTTTCAGTGCTTCCCTCTCCTTGGTGTTGAGGTTATGTGTTTGTCTTTTTCTTATCATCATAGGTACGACCGTTTGTCTCACTGTTTGTTGTGTCTCTTCTGTCAGTCCATTGTTCCTGAGTGTGCATTCTAGTGCTGCTAGGAAGTCTGCTGTCTTGGCGTCCCTGTGGTTGTAGTTGAGTCCCTTGGTCAGTATAGTTCTTTCCATGGCTGTGAGCTTTCTGTGGGAGAGGTTTTTAACCCAGGTGTGTGTTGTAGTGTCCTCTTTTTTGTGTGTTAGTTTGGCCATTTTTTCTTTTAGTGCCGTTTTTTTTGCGGTGTGTTGTCCTGTTCTGTCCTATAGTGACAGCCTGTTCTATGGTCCGGGTCCATTCATGATTAGTGGTTTTTGAAATTAACGACTTTTGGCGCGCAATTTCTTGTTTGTATTTGTGCAGTCGGTTGTGAGCGTCTGTGATCATTACCTGGATCATCCTGAATCCGTTCTGCTTGGCTGTTTCCCTGGCTTGTGGATTATTGACTGGTGGTCTGTACCTGACACATTGTAATTATTGCTATCATTGTTCTGATCCCAACTGATTTTATTACTGGGCTAGTCAGATAGCAGATAAACATCTGGCTTGATGGATCATACTTTGTTTTTGTTTGATTGTGACAAGGTGGTCTCTTACTAAAACATAAACATCCAATTTTAAGATTTAAGTTTAACAATAAAACAGGAGTTTATTTTGCACAAAATGAAGTTGAAACAGAATAAACTAATCTATTCATTTATTAAACAAATTTAAAGATATTGCAACACATTAAAAATGTAATCTCAGTAGTCCCAAAAACACACCTATACAGATCCTAAAGCACACTTTTATAACACTCACACCAAAGAGAATCTCCTTCTCTACTGGTTTAATTTAAATGAATTCAAAGCCCAGTCCAGAGAATCTAATAGAATCTTCACTTCTGGTCTGGAACTATTACTCAACACCTTACTCCGCAGTAATGTATTTTTTCACAAATTCCCTTTCTCAGGAGGAACTGCTTTATGCATCCATCTTTAACCAAGAATCCTGCAAAACTGCCCCAAACTGACACTTAAACTGAACGTTACGTTATGTGTTTTTTCCCCCAACTCTTAAAAGAAAGTCCAGAACTTTCCATCGGTTGTAATGTACCATGATTTGTCATTTATTTGCTTAAACTCTGCCAATATAAACAAAAAGTTCTGATGAAGGATCGTTGGACTTGAAACATTAACTCTACTTTTCTCACTGCAGATGTTGTCAGATTTACTGAGGTTTTTGAGTATTTGCTTTTTTAATTTCTGATCTTGTGCAATCTTAGGTCTTTGCTATGTAAACAAAATGTTATTTCTTGGAGGCTTTATTCCTCTCAAACTATTTGAAAAGATTATCTTTAAGAGGCATTTTCATTACTTGTGAAAAATTATATTCAAGAGACTTCCATATCACATTAACTGTGATAACATGTTGACGTTAAACATACAGCGAGTTACACAGCAACCATATTTTACATAAAATAATGGTTAAAACAGTGCTCAATAACCTCCAATCATGCTCTCAACAAAATGCCTGGTGTAACACTTTATTTTCCAGCCACATGTAGAGTTTTCAAATTATATTGTTGGAGAATTAAAACCCAGAAAGCAATTATAAGTTTCTATCCTGAAATGTTTCTACAAAAATCAAAGTATAATGATCCTGAGAAATAATAGTTTTTTTCAATGTTGTTGGTGATGTAAATCCAAAAATAATATACAGCTATCACAAGACTCAAAAGTTTCAATTTCTACTGTAGAATATCATTGCTGGCATTTGGTGAGTTTCTTTGAAAAATAACTGACCAGCTGTTCAATCTCCATCTTGCAGAAAAGCCCCCACATTGATGTCACTGGCATCTACACCCAGTTTGAATGGCTTTGCATAGTTGAGCATGGCTGAAACCAGTTCAATTGCTCACACAGCTTTCACATTTTCAAAGGCACTTTGACACTCTTGCATGCACATTTTATGCCTTTTTTCAACAAGTTTGATGAAGGTGTGACAATAATGCCAAAGTTCAGAACAAACTTGTAATAAAATTTTCTCATGCCAACATATTGCAAAATTTCACATTTTATCCTCGGCATGAATGAATGACAAATACCTCTACTCTCATCTCTCTGGATGTTATTTGGCCTTGTCCCACAGTGTAGCCAAAAACAGTGTCCTTTGCTTTGGCAACTTCCATTTTAGTCAGATTTATAACTGAATTAGCTTTCTGTACCAATCAAATGGTTGTCAAAAAGTTATTCCCAGTTTTGGCTAAAAATAATCAAATCAGTGACGTAAGCAACACAATCTTAGTGTTTCAATGGTTTTACAGCTTAGTTGTTAGAACATTGCTGGTGTATTTTTCATTCCAAATGTGTGATTTTGCAGTGATAAAGTCCATCCAATGTTACAAAAGTCCAATACTTTAGCTTTAATATTACTTTAACATTGCAATATCCTCTTAACAAATTGATCTTTGTAACAAATTATGCATTTGCAATTCTTTCAATATAATTCCCCAGTCTAGGAATAGAAATTGAGTCTTTTTGTTAGCATGTTGTTTAATATATGGAATCATTATGATTCCAGATGAGCTCTAGCTACCATAATTTAAATTAATAATGTTAATGTTCATCATGAAATTAACTTTACTTGAACAAATCTTGCTGGATTGAGTCTATAAGGGTGCTGTTTATAGGTAATGCTTCCACATTTGCATTATGAACAGCCAAAACCATTTTCCCTAAATTATTCCGACAAATTGGTTTATAATACATTAATAGACATTGTAAGAGACTTGTATGGTTTTCTGGAAGATAAAACATGACGCTATCTAATCTTTTAAGCGCCTGAGTATCTTGCAATCTGACTGTTGGAAGGAGGGATTGCCTTTGAATTTTCAGATTCATTCTCCAGCTATCCTGGTGTTTCTGTTTCACTTCCTACTTCTTTCATGACCATAATGGTGGCTTTTTTCCTGATTCTCATCTCTGTCATAATCTCATTTTTACATGTTAACATGACACACTTATTGATTGCTTCTCCAATAAGAGTCTTGACTATTCACAATATTGAGGTTTTTTTTGATTTAATAAGGACCATTAAACCTAATTTTTAACAGTTCTCCAGAGACAGGTACTAACAACACAAAATTCTTTGCTGCATCCATTATGCTAACTTTTGCCATTTTATTACGTCCAATTTCATTGTTTGATGAGCAACCTTCAAATATTTTTAACCATATCATAGGCACAGTTTCCCTTTAAAACTTAAAACATAGTTTGGAAGCATAGACTCTGAGCTTTTGTTAATTTCTTTTTAATTAATTTAAGAGGTCTTCTCGCCTAATGTTGGTACATTGTTCGCAAAGATTAAATTCTGCTCACTCATTTGGAACTACACTGATGGCAAAAAGTAACAAAATAATTTTCTTATTTCAATCATTAGGATAGTCTCAACAATACGCCTCAATCAAGGTCTTCAGTTTGATGGCAGCTTTCCAAAACACCTTAAAATTGTAGGTTGTGACCAGAAGATGGAAATTGGTTTACTACCAAGGTCGTCATAATTTTTTTTGAATATTTGTGACATAAATTTTGAGAGTTGATTGTATTTCTTTGGATAATCCATACTCATAAAAAGCATTGAACTAACTTTTCCACTATCACTTTTGGAAAAATTAGTCCTAAAGATGCTGATTCAGGAAATCTTGTGGAAATATCCAGGATACTGATTGTCCTTTCTGGTTTTAGGTAGGTGCCCTTCACAATCTATTAAGGCCCTGCTAAGTACTTCTTCAAAAGCTGGTATTGGAATTAAAGGGACCGATTTAATTGAGGGTTGGCGTTTGCTCTTCCCTTAGTATCTGAGCCGCCAAGGGAAATCAAACTGTGGCGATCTCAGCAAAAGAGATATCCAGCCATGGGATGCATGCATATTTTAAAAGCCATTAGTAGAGAGCTCAACAATCACCTGGTATACATTGAAAGTAATTAATTAATGTCACCCAAATTGTAGTGAGGGCCTGAACATCATGGCCTGAATGGATGATAGAGACAGGCTCCTTCTCTACTTTTAAACTGTGCTTCAAAGCTGGAAGGTGAGATTAGGCTCCAGTTTTTCTTTCCCTACTTATTTTCAGCTGGTACAGACACAATGGGCTAAATAACTTCTTCTGTCCTGTAATCTGGAAACAGAATTTGACAGACCCCAGCTACTGGATTTGCAGAAGGTGAGAATACATAAAGGTCTGTGAGTGGTCTTCCCACCACCCCCCGACAAGCACCCTGTCTACAATTTTAGGATGGCCTATCTACCTGCCTTCACCTCAACTGAGCCAATCACTAGCTGCTCCAACTAATGTTTCTGTGGGTCTTATTTTGCCTGGTCTATATGACCCAGGTCCAGGACATCGTTGGGTACACAACATCACACAACAAATGTGTGGTGTGATCGAGCTTCTTTACTGAGTAATCACAAGACGTGAGTTTTCATTATGCAAGAGCTAGTGCAATGCACTAATGCATTGGGGCCTTTTCCCAATTCCAGTGGTTGACCTGATAACTCCTCCTTAACCATTGCACTGATGTTGTATTGTGCAATATGCCATTCATACTGATATTCATATCCTCTTCAGTTGGTCAGACAGTGATAGCCCACAAAAAAAAATTGAAAAAGTTTATTGCACTTAAGTACAGAAAATCAATTCTCTCCCTTTCAGATTCTAATTTACATCCATCTTCCATATCTTCTTTTCTCTTCCTCCAACACTCCTTTTTCCTTTTGTATTGGGCCTCTGCCTCTGTCAAAAGTATTAAAAAACTTTCCAACACCTTTCAGTGTCATCTTGGACTCTGTTAACTCCGTTTCTCTTCCCACAGATGCTGCAAGACCTCCTGAGTTTCTGCAGCAGTCTGTGTTTGTTTCAGATTGCCATCAAGCACAGCAGAACATAGAACATTACTGCAGAGTATAGGCCCTTCAGCCCTCAATGTTGCGCCGACCTGTGAAACCAGTCTGAAGCCCATCTAACCTACACTACTTCATTCTTGTCCATATGCCTATCCAATGACCATTTAAATGCCCTTAAAGTTGGCAAATCTACTACTGTTACAAGCAGGGCATTCCATGCCCCTACTACTCTCTGAGTAAAGAAACTATCTCTGACAGCTGTCCTATATCTATCACCCCTCAATTTAAAGCTATGTCCATGCTAGCCATCGCCATCTGAGGAAAAAGGCTCTCACTATCCAACCTACCTAACCCTCTAATTACTTTATATGTCTCAATCTTTCAACCTTCTTTCGAAGAAAAACAGCCTCAAGTCCCTCAGCCTTTCCTCGTAGAACTTCTCTCCATACCAGGCAACATCCTAGTAAATCTCCTCTGAACCATTTCCAAAGCTTCCACATCCATCCTATAATGCAGTGACCAGAATTGTCCACAATACTTCAAATTTAGCCGCACCAGAGTTTTGTACAGCTTCAGTATGACCTCATGGTTCCGAAACTCAATCACTCTACCAATAAAAGTTAACACACTATATGCTTTCTTAACAACCCTGTCAACTTGGTGGCAACTTTCAAGGCTCTATGTACATGGGTGCCAAGATCTCTCTGCTCAACTACACTACCAAGAATCTTACCATTAGTACAGTACTCTGCATACCTGTTACTTTGCCTTTATTTTGCCTTTATTATATACCTATCCATTTTCTTCTCATCTGGAGCTCTTGCAAGACCATTCCATTTGTCTTCGCCTTTTCTCCATCTTGTGGCTTTTCGCACCTTAAGCCAATTTTTACAAAGTTCATAAAAAAGAAATGATCAATGGAAAGAAACAATTAAATAGTTTATTATCTAAAACCTTCTTAAAGGTAAATAGTCCCAGTTCATGTCTTGCTAGGCCCATAAAAAGTTCTTGCAAGTGTTTGAAGCAGAAAGAAATACATCTCTCTAGCCTTGATCTAGCTTAGTAGCAAGCACAAGATTGCCCACTGTATGTTAAATATTTTTGCCATCATTGAGCTGATCTAAAGACTTACACCACGCTGTGTCTGCCTGGAGAACCTTGTAGTCCACAATAGACAGAGAATCTCTCTCTCTCTCTCTCTCCTCCTGTCCACCATCCACACTAAGGCTTCCAGAACTGTGTTAGAGAACATTAGAGTCTGGATTAGTGGTGCTGGAAGAGCACAGCAGTTCAGGCAGCATCCAAGGAGGAGCGAAATCAACGTTTCGGGCAAAAGCCCTTTATCGTTTGCCCGAAACGTCGATTTCACTGCTCCCTGGATGCTGCCTGAACTGCAGTGCTCTTCCAGCACCACTAATCTAGAATCTGGTTTCTAGCATCTGCAGTCATTGTTTTTACTCCTTAGAGAACATTAGAGCCTAATCTCGGTCAGGTTGGGGCAGACACTTCTGTGTCTCTCCCAGGTTGGCATTTTCCTCAACAACCTACTCAAAGATGTAATGAGGCATCTCTGGAACAGGTGGGAATTGAATGTAGGTCTTCTGGTGCAAAGGTAGGGACACTACCAGTGCACCACAACAGCCCTTCTCTCCCAGGGCAGGCACCATTCCAGAATGACTTCAGCTGCTTCAGTCATTTCTGTTTTGTTTGATTAAGGCCATTTAAGTTACACTGTCACAATATTGAACTGCTGCTCTGTTGTGATGGTGCAGCATGCTTAATGATGACTGCATGTTGCAATCACGTAAATAGAAAACACAAACAGTGTGTGCTGTCTGCTTTGGACAGCTATCTAGCACTGCTATCAGACCTGTTAATTTTCTCCAGCATTTTCTGCTTTTATTTCCAGCGCGAACAGTTTTATTTACATTTGTACCTTCTTGTATGATATATTTATTCCCTATTAATTATTGTTAGATCTAGCTGGATTTTAAAATTTATCAGTTTTTGGTAGGATCACAATAAACCTAACTCAGATTAAGCACATTTTAAAAAGACAATCAGAATACAATTGTCATTACTTGTTTCCATTCATTTGCGTTTGAAGCTAAATACATTTGAGTAAATATAAAACAGAAATTGCTGGAAAATGTCAGCAGATCTGGCAGCATCTGTGGACAGAAAACAGAGTTAATGTTTCAAATTCAGTGACTCTACTTCTGGATAGTTATTGCTGCAGATTGGAACACTCGTGAATGACCACAAAGTGCATCCAAATGTATTAAATACAATTTATCGATTAATTCCCACATTGAATAAAACAGATACTTTTAAACACTGTAGATTTAAGGTTATTTATTGTACATTTATTCAAGGTTTAGCTACTGAGCACATACAAAAGAAGCAATGTCAGCCTGTTGCAGACAGGAATAAAAATGGTGGAATAAATGAATCCGTTTCGGAGTGGCAGGCCGTGATTCGTGGGGCACTGCAGGGATCAGCACTAGAATCCCAGGTATTCAAAATATCGGATTTAGATAAGGAAACTAAATGTAACATTTCCAAACATGTAGATGACACAAAGTTGGGTGGGAGGATGAGCTGTGAGGAGGATGCAGAGATGTTGCAGCGTGCTTTGGTTAAGCTGAATGAGTCGGTAATTGCATGGCAGTCACAGTATAAATATATCTAGCGAGGGCGAGTTCACGCCTGCGCGGAGGAGATTGAGCCCAGTGGAGAAGGAGTCTAGCATGGGGGAGAGTGGGCTGAGAGCAGGGGGAGAACGAGCCCAGCACAGGGGGAGTGCGAGCCCAGAGTGGAGGAGAGTATGCCCAGTGCAGAGGGAGAGTGAGCCCAGTGCAGGGGAGAGAATGAGCCCAGACCAGGGGGTGAGGGAACCCGGAGCAGGGGTAGAGTGGGCCAGTGCAGGGGGGAGAGCAAGCGCAGAGCAGGGGGAGAGGGAGCCCAGCCCATGGGGAGAGCGAGCGCAGAGCAGGGGGAGAGCTGGTCCAGCACAAGGGGAGAGCAAGCGCAGAGCAGGGGGAGAGCTAGTCTAGCACAGGGGGAGAGCAAGCCCAGTGTGGATACAGCCCTGCTTGGAACAAGAAGAACCACTGGTATTGGACTCAATTCAGGCCCATGGCTTAGCAGTTAAGACAGACAGTAATTTTGAACTTGCAACTTTTATTTCTATACTTCTCTTGTGTAGCCTGGTGGCTCAGTGGTTATCACTGCTGCCTCACAGCGCCAGGGACCTGGATTTGATTCCAGCCTTGGGTGACTGTCTGTGTGGAGGCTGCACATTCTCCCTGTGTCTGCGTGGCTTTCCTCCAGCTGCTCTGGTTTCTTCCCACAATCCAAAGTTGTGTAGGTTAAGCTAGTTGGCCATGCTAAATTGTCCATAGTGTTCAGGGATGTGTAGGCTAAGTGCATTAGGCAGGGGTGAATATAGAGTAATAGGGTAGGAGAATGGGTCTGGGTGAGTTACTCTTTGGAGGGTCAGTGTGGGCCAAATGGCCTCTTCCCACTGTAGGGATTCTGCAATACCTTAGAATTTATACCTAGACACCTTTGTACCTGGAATGGCCACCAGGCATGGTGCTTTGTACACTTCTGACTGCATTCCTGTAGCCCCGTACTTGAGCATGTGTGACGAGAAAGCCTAATTCTAATATCCATTTTGAGAGCAAAAATAGGAAGGTAGATTATTATCTGAATGACTATCAATTGAGGGAGTGGAATGTGCAATTAGACCTGGGTGTCCTCATGCACCAGTCACTGACAGTGACCACACAGGGTAGCAGGTGGTCAAGAAGCCAAACGGTATGTTAGCTTTCATAGTGAGAGGATTCAAGTACAGCAACAGGAATCTCTGGCTGCAGTTATGCAGGACACACTTAGAAGATTGTGTGCAGTTTTGTTCTTATCTGAGGAAGGATGTTCTTGTTTTAGTGGGACTGTAGTGAAGTTTATGAGACTGATTCTTGGGATGGCAGGATTGATATCAGGAGAGATTGAATCAATTAGGATTGTATTCACTGGAGTTCAGAGGAAAGAGGCAAGAATATCATGGAAACCTATTAAACTCCAACACGGCTAGATAGGATAAATGAGGAAGAATGTTCCTGGTTATTGGGTAGTCCAGAGCCAGTAATCACAGAGATGATTGAGGTGACGAGAAATTTCCTTATACAGAGAATGGTGAGCATTTGGAGTCTTTGAGCCACAACATTCTATAATTTCAAGAAAGAGTTCACTGTAGCACTTGGGCTAAAAAGATCAGAGGATATTGGGGAAAAGAGGGAGCAAACTATTGATTGGCCATGGCAATAATGAATGATGAAGAGCCGAATGGCCAACTCTTGCTCCTATTTGCGATGCTTCTGTCTTTCTGTAGTGGTATCAGATTACATGGAGACTGGAACCGAGATCTGTAGTACTCCAAGTAAGAAGTCTTCTCTTACCTAGGCATGTGTGCAGTTATGTTTAATAAAGCCTGGTAATGTTCAATTAGATGAGTATGAACCTCACCTTCCTACACACACCAGCTACAAAGCACGAATCATAATGCCTCTCCCACAGAGAAAACATAGCTTTGTATTTGCATAACACACAAAACATGAACAAATCTTTTAATCTGCCCACAGAGGATTTTAGTTATGAGAAATACATATATGCAAATTTTTAAGAGAGTGGGTTTCTATTTTATCTCTTTTCGTAGGATTTTGGATTATCATCAGAATAAATGTAACAGAATCAGCAAGCTCTCATTTTGTTTTCTAGATGTATAATTTAGAAATGTTCCTATTACTCCCAGCAATATTTTTTGTTTTCTCAAGAAATTTTAGTGTTTCAGAAACTAGCTTATTTAAATTTTATGCAGTTGGTGAATGATGTGTCTGCGTTTCCATCACGTTATTAGCAATGTGTTGCAGAAAATTGCTTTTGCTACCATTTGTGAATTTGAAAACAGGTGGAAATGAACAGTCTACATAACTTGTGGCCTAACATAATGTGCCATAAGTTAAAAGCAGCAGGATAAGTAAATAAAAGCCTATCACCCATTGCTCACTCATCGAACCTCCTGGGAATTTGGCGAAGAGGGTAGCCAAAGGTAACAGTAAGATAATCCTTTTCTGAAGTGAAGTGATGTTATGAAATCTCATATCACAGAATAATTTACATTTTCTTTATTCACTCATGAAACATGGGCATTGCTGGCTGGCCAGCATATATTGCCCCTCCCTAGCTACTCTTGAGAAGATGGTGATCAGTTGCCTCCTTCAACTGTTTGCAGTCCACATGTTGCAGGAACACCATGATGGAATTAAGGAGAATAATTCCAGGACCTTGACCAAGCAACACTAAAAGAACAGTGATATATTTCCAAGTGCATAACAACCCTTATCAATTTTTAATCACCAGATCTCTACAACATGGAAGCAGGCCATTTGGCCCATTGAGTCCACATCAACCCTCTGAAGAGCATCCCATCCTGACCCACCCCATCCCTGTCACCCCACATTTACCATGGCTAATCCACCTAGCCCACATATCTCAGGACTATGGGAGAAAACAGGAGGAAACCCACAGACTCAGGGGGAATGTGCAAACTCCACACAGACAGTAGCCCAAGGCGAGAATCTAACCCGGGTCCCTGGCACTACGAGGCAGCAGTGCTGACCACTAAGCCACTGTGCTGCCAATATAGATGCACCATAGAAAGCCTCCTATCCGGATTCATCGCAGAGTGGTGTGACAACTGCTCTTCCCAAGACCACAAAAAAAACAACAGAGAAATTAATGCAGCCGAGTCCATTACTCAAACTAGCCTTTCATCCATTGACTGCATCTATACTTCCCTCTGCCTTGCCTCAATGTCCCCATGTTTCTGCTGTCCTTTTTTTTCTAGGTGGAAGTGGCCTTGGGTTTGGAAGATGCTGTCTAAGTACCTTTGGCAAATTTCTGCAGTGAATCTAGCAGGTAGTACACACTGATGTGACTGAGCGTTGGTGCTGATGGTAGTGGATGTTTGTGAATGTGGTGTCAATCAAGCGTGCAGCTTTGTCCTGGTCTGAAGCTTCTTGAGTGTTATTCGAGCTGCACTTGTGAAGCTAATGGGCAGTATTTCAGAGTCAAAGCATGTGATGCTGGAAAAGCACAGCCAGTCAAGCAGCACCCGAGGGGCAGGAGAGTCAACATTTCAAGCATAAGCTCTTCGTTAATTCCTAATGAAGAGCTTTTGCTCAAAACTGGATCCTCAGTTTCCAAATCAATAGGCCACAATCAGTGAAGATTGGGGACAATACTTCATCCTCACTAACACTGGAGCCCCCCACCCCCCCACCCACCAGGGGTGAGTACTCAGCCCCTGCTATACTCACTGTATACCCATGACTGCATCACCAAATACCAGACTAATGCCATTTACAAGTTCACTGATGACACCACCATAGTCAGTCGAATCTCAAATGGCAATGAAACAGACCACAGGTGGGAAGTGGTAGCCCTGGAAAAATGGTGCACTGGGAATAACCTAGCTCTCAATGCCCGCAAAACTATGGAACTCATTATTGACTTTCAGCCGGATATTACTCATGCCCCCTATACATTAACAGCACAAAAGTGGAATGAGTGGAGAGTGTCAAGCTCCTGGAAGTGGTCATCCACAACAAGGACTCTTTATGTGGACACACTGATTACAAAGGCCCAACAATGTCTCTTCTTCCTCAGGCAGCTGAGGAAATTTGGCATGATGGCAAATACGCTTGTCAACTTTTAAAGGTGGGCCATCGAGAGAATTTTGTCTGGACATATCACTACCTGGCATGGCAACTGTACCATTCAAGATCGGAGACAGTTACAGTCAGTGGTGAACTCGGCCCGGACAACCACAAAGGCCAACCTCCCATCTCTAGAAACCATTTACCAGGCCCGTTGACAAGGAAAGGTCGCCAGTATTCTCAAAGATCTATCCCACCCTGGCAATTTTTCTACAACCTCTACCATCGGGAAGAAGGTACAGAAGCCCGAACACATGCGCCAGCCAGTGTCGAAACAGTTTCTATCCTAATTTTGTTAGAATACTGAATGGACTCACAAACTCATAGCATTTGCTTGTAACTGTGTTTTTATTTTGTTTTGCCACTGTATACTTATTATCTGCTTATCTTTGCTGTTTAACTCTGTGATCTGCTTGTATTGCTTGCAAGACAAAGCTTTTCACTGTGCCTCGGTACACGTGACAATAAATTCAATCCAATTTAATTCTTCTGCTCCTTGGATGCTGCCTGACCAGTTGTGCTTTTCCAGCACCACACTCTTCACATTTTCATTATATCTCAGTATGTGTGACAACAATGAATCAAACTCAGACTCAGAAACTCAAGTTAGGATGGTGAGTAGCTTGGAGGGGAAGTTGGTGATGATGATGTTCCCATGTTTCTGCTGCCCTTGTTTTTCTAGGTGGAAGTGGCTTTGGGTTTGGAAGATGCTGTCTAAGGACCTTTGGCAAATTTCTGCTGTGTATCTAGCAGGTAGTACACACTGCTGCGACTGAACGTTGATGCTGATGGTCGTGGATGTTTGTGAATGTGGTGCCAATCAAGCGGGCTGCTTTGTCCTGGTCTGAAGCTTCTTGAGTGTTATTAGAGCTGCACTCATCAAACTAGTGGGCAGTATTTCACCACACTCCTGAGTTGTGGTGAATAGGTGTTGTGGATTCAGGAGGTCAGTTGCTTGCTGCAGTATTCCTAGTCTCTGACCAGCTTTTGTAGCCACAGTATTTCATCAGTTCAGTTAAGTTACTGGTCAATGGTAGTCTCCTGAGAATTGGTAGTAGGGGATTCGGTGATCGTAATGCCATTGAATGTTAAAGTGTGACTATCCACCCTATCCATGCCTCTCATAATTTTATATACTTCTATACTGACACTCTAATTCCAAGTTTGGAGAGCTATGGACTTGGATCCCAAGATCCCTCTGTATCTCATAGTGCCCACCATTTACTGTATACTTTTGTTTTGCATTGGACCACCCCCCCTCAAAATGCATCACCTCACATCTGTCTTGAATAAACACCATCTGCCACTTCTCTGCCCAAATTTCCAACTGATCTATATAGTGCTGTGTCATCCTTACTATCCACAACTCCACCAATATTCATGTTGTCTACAAACCTTCAAATCAGACCACCTATATTTTCATTCAAATCATTCATATATATTACAAACAACAGAGGTCCTAGTACAGACCCTTGCAGAACACTGCTGGTCACAGACAACCAGTCAGAAAAACGCCCCTTCACAATAATTCTCTTCTATGGTCTTCTATGACCAAGACAATTTCATATCCAACTTACCAACTCACCATGGATCCCACATGAACAACCTGGCATCTACTCAGGCAGGGGAAAAGAGAAAGGTAGATCCTGTAATGTTCTCCTTACTAAAATCTGGGGTCTCACATCTAACTTGGGAGACCTGTCCTTCAGACTAGTCCAGCAATAGGCTGACAATGAAATACTCATTAAATCATATATTATAGGCAATGTCCCAGACACCACCATCGCCATCCCTGTCCCACCAGCAGGACAGACCCAGCAGAAGTGGTGGCATTCCGGTATGGTTTGGGAGTGCCCTGTGAATTCCCAACATTATTCTGGACCCCATGGCTTTTGATTAAACATGAGTAAGGAAACCACCTGTTAATTACCATATACCAACCTCCGTCGGCTGAAGAATCAGTACTCCTCCATGTTAATCAACACTTGGATGAAGCACTGAGGGAGAGTGGAGCACAAAATGTACTCTGGATGGGGGGTTTCAGTGTCCACCATCAAGAATAGTTTAGCAGCACTACTGGTCAAGCTGGTCAGGTCGTA
Source organism: Hemiscyllium ocellatum (assembly GCF_020745735.1). NCBI lineage: Eukaryota > Metazoa > Chordata > Chondrichthyes > Orectolobiformes > Hemiscylliidae > Hemiscyllium > Hemiscyllium ocellatum. Next base: position 102,522,014 of record NC_083401.1, read on the forward strand.
AAGGTCTTAGCTGCTAGACTGGGTCTATGGCAGGAGGTGAGGGAATCAACATGAGGGAAAAACATATTTGACCTCATCCTCACCAATCTGCCAGTTGCAGATGCATCTGTCCATGACAATATTGGTAAGAGTAACCATTATACCATACTTGTTCCTCCTCCATATTGAGATTTTCATTGTGTCGTGTGGCATTATCACTTGCTAAATGGGACAGATTTTGAACAGATCGAGCAATTCAAGACTGTGCATCCATGAGGCACTGTTGGCCATCAACAGCAGTAGAACTGTACTCCAGCACAATCTACAACCTCATGGCCCGGCATATCCCCACTCAACCATTACCATCAAGCCAGGAGATCAACCCTTGTTCAATGAAGAGTGCAGGAGGGCATGCCAGGAGCAGCACCAGGTATAGTTGAAAATGAGGTTTCAACATGGTGAAGCTCCCAAACAACATAAGTAGCATGTGATAGACAGAGTTAAACGATCCCACAACCAATGGATGAGATCAAAGTTTTGCAGTCCTGCAACATCCAATCATGAATGGTGGTGGACAATGGTCACTGGAGGAGGTGGCTCCACAAATATTCCCATCCTTAATGGTGGAAGACTCCAGCACATCAGTGCAAAATATAAGGTTGAAACTTTTGCAACAATCTTCAGACAGGAGTGCCGAGCGGATGATCTATCTCAGCTTCCTCCAGTGGACCCCAGCATCACAGATACCAGTCTTCAGCCAAAACTATTTACTTCATGTGATAACAAGGAACAGTTAGAGACACTGGATATTGCAAAGCCTATGGGCCCTGACGACATTCAGGCAATAGTACTGAAGGATTGTGCCCCAGAACCTGACTCTTGCCTCACCAAAATATTTTAGTACAGTTGCAACACTGGCATCTACCTGACAATGTGGAACATTGCCAGCATGTCCTGTAAAAGCAAGACAAATCCAATCCAGCCAATCATCACCCCATCATTCTACTCTCCATCATTAATAGAATGATGGAAGGTGTCACCAACAGTGCTATTAAGCAACACCTGCTCAGCAATAACCCACTCAGTGACACCCAGCTTGCATTCTGCCAGGCAACTCATTACCTGACCTCATTACAGCCTTGATTCAAAAATGGACAAAACAGCTGCATTCCAGAGGAAAGGTGGGAGTGACAGCCTTTGACATCAAGGCTGCATTTAACTGAGTGTTGCATCAAGGAGCCCTTGGAAAACTTGAAAAAATGGGTATTCAGGGGCATGTTCGCTTCTGGTTGGAGTCATACCTGGCACATAGGAAGATAATTGTGGTTGTTGGAGGTCAGTCATCTCAACTCCAGGACATCACCACAGAAGTTCCTCAGGGTATTGTCCCGTGTCCAATCATCTTCAGTTGCTTCATCAATGACCTTCCTCCCAATAACCATCTCCAATAATAAGTCCATAATAATAATAATCCCATCATACCTTGACATTCAATGGCATTACCTTCACTGATATCAACATCCTTACTGTTAACTAACCAGAAATTCAGCTGGACTCATCACATAAACACAAGTGGCTGCAACAGCAGCTCAGAGGCTAGAAGTACTGTGGTGACTAACTCATTTCCTGACTCCCCAAAGCCAGCCCACCATCTACAAGGCAGAAGTAATGATTTTGATGGAATATTCCCACATGCCTGGATGGATACAGCTCCAACAACATGGAAGAAGCTTGGCACAGTCCAGACTAGAGCAGCACAATTAATTGGCACTGCATCCACATGCATTCACTCCCTCTCAAATCAATGCTCCATAGCAGTACAGTGCTTCATGTCCAAAATGCATCACAGAAATTCACCAAATGTCCTTAGATAGCACCTTCCAAACCCACTTCCATCTAGAAGGACAAGAGTAGCAGATACATGGGAACACCACTACCTGCAAATTCCCCTTCAAGCACTAACCATTTCAACCTGGAAATATATCACCATTCCTTCACTGTTGCTGGATTAAAATACTGGAATTTCCTCCCTAAGGGCATTATGGATCAACACACAGCAGATGGATTGCAGCAGTTCAAGAACAAAACTCACTGTAATCTTCTCAAGGGCACCTAGTGATGGGCAATAAATGCTGGTCAGCTAGAGACGCCTATGGTCTAAAAGTGCATTTTAAAAAATCATTTAGTCTTTTGGACCAGCCGACCATGAGTGAACTTGTGAAGTGCTTTAGTAATATCGATGCAGACAACATCCACTGTTCTACTATTATCTACATCACAGGATGAATGTAGATTTCTCCAGCTTCCTCATTTCCCCTCCCCCCCCCACCCCCTTATCTCAGTCCCAACCCCCGGATTCAGCACCGCCCTCTTGACCTGCAATCTTCTTCCCGACCTCTCCGCCCCCACCCCCTCTCCGGCCTATCACCCTCACCCTCACCTCTTTCCACCTATCGTATTCCCAGTGCCCCTCCTCCAAATCCCCTCCCCCCTACCTTTTATCTCAGCCCACCTGGCACACCAGCCTCATTCCTGAAGAAGGGCTTATGCCCGAAACATCGATTCTTCTGCTCCTCGGATGCTGCCTGGCCTGCTGTGTTTTTCCAGCATCACATTTTTCAACTCTGGTCTCCAGCATCTGCAGTCCCCACTTTCTCCCACTATCATCAATTATCTTCCTCAAAAACCTCCATCAAATTTGCGAGACAAGACCTCTTCTTCACAAAGCCATGATGACTATTCCTCATAAGTTAACACTTTTCCAAACGTAAGTAAATCCTGTCATTAAGAACCTTCTCCAATAATTTCCCTACCAGTGAGGTAAGGTTCACCAGCCTATAGTGTCCTGGATTATTCCTGTTGGCCCTCTTGACCAAAGGAACAACATGGCTCTTCTCCAGTCTCGCCTGTGGCTCAAGAGGACACAAAGACCTTTGGCAAGGCCCCAACAATCTTCTCTTTTGCCTTCATCACTATCCTGGATAGATCCAGTCAGGCACTGGGGACCTAGCTGTGTTCATGTTTTCTAAAACACCCAACAACTCTTCCACCTTAATATCGACATATCCAGGAAAGTCAACACACTCTTCCCTTAGCTTACTGTCATCCACGTCCTTCTCCTTGGTAAACACCAATGCAATGTATTTATTAAGGAACTTATCTACTTTATCTGGCTCTATGGATAAATTCTTAAGTGTGTTGCTGGGAAAGCACAGCTGGTCAGGCAGCATCCGAGGAGCAGGAGAATCTCCTCAAGCAAACTTTTCACCAAACTCAAGGAGCATTCTGGCAGACACCCTTACAGTTTTCAGGGAGCATTGCTTCAGTTGCTTACCATTTGAGATCTCCTCTGCTTCAGGGATTTTCCAAAGGGCAATATTTGAAATCCTTAATGCAAAGCAGATAATCGGTTACCATATGGATGATCTCCTACTGCATATTAAAATGAAGAAGGAATGTGATGAGAGAGACAGGAGCATATTTAAGATATAGCAGAATGCAGGTCTTACTTTAAATGTAAATATCAATTCTCCAGAACAAATCTAACATTCCTAGGACAGGTTGTATAAGAACATAGCATAATGATATATCTAAGGAAGACAAGAGCCACCAGTGAATTTTTAGCATCGAAGAACATAAATAATGTAGAGCGATTTTTGGACGTGGTGAATCAAGTGGGAGGTTTATCCTTATTTAACCAATCTTAGTGAATTGATAAAAAAAACTTTGAAAAAAGCTCAAACAGGCATCTGAGTAAAGAAGAGACTTTGAAAGGATGAAAGAGAAGGAACTTTCTACTGAGGTTTTAGCACATTACAACTCAGTCTTATTCATTACAGTAGCCATCATCCAGACAACCAAAAGCAATTTATATTCAAGTACAAACTGATAGAACATGAAAACCAGTCTATTTTACAATGATTGCTTTGGCAAAGAACATAGACTGTTACAGAGAAAGAAGAAGAAATATTACAGACTGAAATTTTAGGTTGAAGTGAACAACAAGACTTAGGTAACATTTAGGAGTTAAAGAAATCTCAAAAATTGCCTCTGTGCATACAAAGATTCAGGCTTTTGCTGGTTAGATATGATAGCTGAATAGTTTACTTTCCAGACAAGACATTCATTCTCAGGAACAGCAAGGGCTCAAAAAGGGGAAAAACATTATTGTTAAAAAAAAGGGACTTATTTTCCAGCAGGAATTAACACTTCTGACAACTGAGGAAAAGGAAGACAAATTTGTTCAGAATTGTTCAATTTCAAAAGAAAGACGAATTTAGTCCATGCTGACTATTATTCATTATAGATTGAAGTTACAGGTCATATAACTCCATGAAGGTCAGTATTCTGTCCCCAAATCACCCCTTATTTACATGTGCATGGGAGAATACACTGACCCAGCTAGCTCAGTGCCAGCTCCTAGAGTGAGCAGAACCCCTGACACTCCTGTTTACTTTATTTTTCAGAACGTTTGACCATCCTGTTTATTATTTTTTACACACAAAGAGTTTTGACACTGATCCAGCTCCCACAGAACCAACTCTCAGAGTGAACAGAACCTCTCACACTTTTTTTTCTTTACCCCCATACTACTGCCTAACTGTGGTAGTGCTTATTTATCTCCAATACCCATGTTGTGTGTGTGCAGGTGTGAGACAGTGGAAGATACAAGGTGTACAAATCTTTATTCAATTTCCACCACCAGGAAGAAAAGAAACACCCAAGTGGCCAGTGACAAGCAGAACCCTTCACATCAAAGGGGAGTGCAGGGAATAAAATCAAAGACTTCTGTTTATATCTGTCAGCTAGGGCTCCCTGATTGGACCAGGTTACAGCCCCAGTTAGGGAACTCATATTCTATGATGTCCAACTGGCTGACTTCGTTACAATCACTACAGCAGGAGTTCACTCAACCACAGCAAACTCAATGATCACTGCACTGAAAAGAGACTTTGCAAGACATGGTTTCTTGGAAGAATTAATATCAGACAACAGATCTCATTTCATGAACAAAGATTGCAGGAAGGTTGTTCTGGAGGCAGGGCAACACCTAAGTGACACATTCTCCATTCCATCCTCAGCCAAATGGAAAGGCAGAAAGAGCAGTCAAGCCTGTGAAGACACTGATGCATAAGAACCCAGACTGAGAATTTGCTCTGTTCAGTTAGACAGCAATTCCATTGATTAAAAGGTAATCAACAGCAGAGTTTTCAATGGCAATGAATTAGATGTATCAGTTTTAGAATAGAACTGTCAAGTCAAACATAATCACTCAAGACCACGGGAAGGGAAATCACAGAGAAAAACGCCAAGCCAGAAACCAACCAAAGTGATACAACTGCGAAAACAGGGTGAAAGCCCTATCAACCTTCAATCCAAAGCTGAAAGCCCGTACCCTAAATCTGAGGGAAATTGAGAAACAAACTTGAAAGGAGATCTCAGCTATCTGTAGGAATAATAGGGTAGTTATGGTAGGGATTTTAACTTTCCACGCATCGACTGGGACTGCCATAGTGTTAAAGGTTTAGATGGAGAGGAATTTCTTAAGTGCGTACAAGAAAATTTTCTGATTCAGTATATGGATGGACCTACTAGAGAAGGTGCAAAACTTGACGTACTCTTGGGAAATAAGGCAGGCCAGGTGACTGAGGTGTCAGTGGGGGCCAGTGACCATAATTCTATTCATTTTAAAATAGTGATGGAAAAGGATAGACCAGATCTAAAAGTTGGAGAAAGGCCAATTTTGATGGTATTAGGCAAGAACTTTTTAAAGCTGATTGGAGGCAGATGTTCGCAGGTAAAGGGACAGCTGGAAAATGGGAAGACTTCAGAAATGAGATAACAAGAATCCAGAGAAAGTATATTCCTGTCAGGGTGAAAGGGAAGGCTGGTAAGTATAGGGAATGCTGGATGACGAAAAAAATTGAGGGTTTGGTTAAGAAAAAGAAGGAAGCATATGTCAGGTATAGCCAAGTTAGATCGAGTGAATCCTTAGAAGAGTATAAAGGAAGTAGGAGTATACTTAAAAAGAAAATCAGGAGGGCAAAAAGGGGACATGAGATAGCTTTGGCAAATAGAATTAAGGAGAATCCAAAGGGTTTTTACAAATATATTAAGGACAAAAGGGTAACTAGGGACAGAATAGGGACCCTCAATGATCAGCAAGGCAGCCCCTTGTGTGGAGCTGCAGGAGATTGGGGAGATACTAAATGAGTATTTTGCATCAGTATTTACTGTGGAAAAAGATATAGAACATAGGGAAACAGATGGTGACATCGATCAAAATGTCTGGATTACAGATGAGGAAGTGCTGGATGTCTTGAAACGGTTAAAGGGGGATAAATCTCCAGGACCTGATCAGGTGTACCTGAGAACTCTGTGGGAAGCTAGAGAAGTGATTGCTGGACCTCTTGCTGAGATATTTGTATCATCGATAGTCACAAGTGAGGTGCTAGAAGACTGGAGGTTGGCAAATACGGTGCACTGTTTAAGACATGCGGTAAAGACAAGCCAGGGAATTATAGACCGGTGAGCCTGACCTTGGTGGTGGGCAAGTTGTTGGAGGGAATCCTGAGGGACAAGATGTACATGTATTTGGAAAGGCAAGGACTGATTAGGGATAGTCAACATGGCTTTGTGCGTGGGATATCATGTCTCACAAACTTGATTGAGTTTTTTGAAGAAATAACAAAGAAGATTGATTGATTAGATTAGATTACTTACAGTGAGGAAACAGGCCCTTCGGCTCAACAAGTCCACTGACCCGCCGAAGCACAACCCACCCATACCCATACATTTACCCCTTACCTAACACTACGGGCAATTTAGCATGGCCAATTCACCTGACCCGCACATCTTTGGACTGTGGGAGGAAACCGGAGCACCCGGAGGAAACCCACGCAGACACGGGGAGAACGTGCAAACTCCACACAGTCAGTCGCCTGAGTCGGGAATTGAACCCGGGTCTCAGGTGCTGTGAGACAGCAGTGCTAACCACTGTGCCACCGTGCCGTCCACAAAGGCGGCAGATGAGGGCAGAGCAGTAGATGTGATCAATATGGACTGCAATAAGGTGTTCGACAAGGTTCCCCATGGGAGATTGATTAGCAAGGTTAGATCTCATGGAATACAGGGAGAACTAGCCATTTGGATACAGAACTGGCTCAAAGGTAGAAGACAGAGGGTGGTGGTAGAGGGTTGTTTTTCAGACTGGAGGCCTGTGACCAGTGGAGTGCCACAAGGATTGGTGCTGGGTCCTCTACGTTTTGTCATTTACATAAATGATTTGGATGTGAGCATAAGAGGTACAGTTAGTAAGTTTGCAGATGACACCAAAATTGGAGGTGTAGTGGACAGCGAAGAGGGTTACTTCAGATTACAACAGGATCTTGATCAGATGGACCAATGGGCTGAGAAGTGGCAGATGGAGTTTAATTCAGATAAATACGAGGTGCTGCATTTTGGGAAAGCAAATCTTAACAGGACTTATACACTTAATGGTAAGGTCCTAGGGAGTGTTGCTGAACAAAGAGACCTTGGAGTGCAGGTTCATAGCTCCTTGAAAGTGGAGTCGCAGAGAGATAGGATAGTGAAGAAGGTGTTTGATATGCTTTCCTTTATTGGTCAGAGTATTGAGTACAGGAGTTGGGAAGTCATGTTGGGGCTGTACAGAACATTGGTTAGGCCACTGTTGGAATATTGCATGCATTTCTGGTCTTCTTCCTATCGGAAAGATGTTGTGAAACATGAACATGTTCAGAAAACATTTACAAGGATGTTGCCAAGGTTGGAGGATTTGAGCTATAGGGAGGGCTGTTTTCCCTGGAGCATCAGAGGCTGAGGGGTGATCTTATAGAGGTTTACAAAATTATGAAGGGCATGGATAGGATAACTAGACAAAGTCTTTTCCCTGGGGTTAGGGAGTCCAGAACTAGAGGGCATAGGTTTAGGGTGAGAGGAGAAAGATATAAAAGAGACCTAAGGGGCAACTTTTTCACGCAGAGGGTGGTACGTGTATGGAATGAGCTGCCAGAGGAAGTGGTGGAGGCTGGTACAATTGCAACATTTAAGAGGCATTTGGATGAGTATATGAATAGGAAGGGTTTGGAGGGATATGGGCCGGGTACTGGCAGGTGGGACTAGATTGGGTTGGGATATCTGGTCAGCCTGGACACGTTGGACTGAAGGGTCTGTTTCCATGCTGTACATCTCTATGACTCTATGATACAAGGCACAAAGTCTTGTCTCGGAACAGGAAGTCAAAAGTTTCAGTAAGCAGAGAAACTGATTAATGGAATGTTTATATTATAAGAGTGCCTAAAGGGGCAATCAGGAGAAAGAAGAAGTCTTTCACCATTCTCGAATCAAGAGGCAAGACCAAGTATAATCAAATGTGTAACAGCCATACTCACACTACATCCAATAGTGTACAGGGTACTACAACTATTCCAGATATACCACGACACTTAGTATTGAACACAACCAGATGAGGACTTCCTGTCAGTGCTCCAGATTATAGCAACTTTCTAGATTCAGATTTTGTAGCAGGGCAGGGTGGGTGGATGGAGATAATGGTGATAACAGTGATAATGATAAAAGTTATGTTAATAATGACATTGCATATTACAAAGACAAAATAAGTAAAACAACTGTTGGAATGATATAGATCAAGTAGACTGAAACTTGAGATGAGGAGATACAGCAATGCGATTCATGCAAATCATGATGATGTAACCAATCATATGGTTCTGATATCAGCAAGTGAAAATGCTCCAGTCTGAACGAGTGTGTAAAGAGGCTCTACACTAGTGAGCTGTATTGGATTATCTACTAAGTGTAGATGTAAATAACAGAGCATTACAGTACACAAAGAGTTGAAAAGCCTTACTTAGAGAAGGGAGCAAGCAGCCTCAGTGACTGTCACAGCCTGACATTCTCCAGACCAATATCTCAGTTGCGGGTAACAGCATTAGCTTAAAACACAAGGTAAAGCAGAACAATTTCAATCTTTCCAGTCTATCAATGTAATTGAACTCCTTCATCACCAGAGACACTCTCAGAAATCTTGTCTGTGCCCTTTCTAAAGAGTGTAGCTCCTTCCTTGGAGCGTTGAGCCAAGAATTGGACTAATTGAAACCAAACTAGTGATTCAGAAAGGTTTATCGTAGTGTCCTGATTTATTTTATTCAATGGCTGTATTTAAAGGCCAGAATCTCACATACCTTTGGAACCTAATATTCAACCTGCCTGCCACTTACAACAACTTGCATGTGCAAATACCTCAGAGCCTCTCTGTTTCTGCAATAACTTCAGATTTGTATTCTTTGGTTTATATTGACTTAGATCCTCTGATAAGAAGATACTAATTTCAACAACTGAAACAGGAGTCACTCAAAGCAATTGAAGATGGTCTGCACCATCCAGGACAATGCAGCCGGATTGATTGGCACCTTACCTCACATTCACTCCCTCCACCACTCATGCTCAGTGACAGCAGTAGGTACCAACTATAAGATGCCGTTTAGTTCACCACTGCCTTCTCAAGGGCAATCACAGTTGAGTAATAAATGCTGAGTGAATCAACACTGCCCACATCCCATGAATGAATTTTAAAAATCTGTACATTAGAACCGTGTGGAAGTCCCAACACAGCTGACTTCATGGGAATTACCCAGAAAGTTGAAACTTCTGATGTGCAATCACCAGGCATCTGACAGTGTCCAACAAAGTACCTACCTGTGAGTTAGATGCTTTTGGCTTGTTAATCTTAATCATTTCCTCATGAAAGTATGGGGAATTGAAACCTGTTGGAACACATCGTTAAGATGCCCGTGCAAACATACCCAGATCTCTTGGTATCACAGCATTCTGAACTCTGTCTTTCCGTTTAAATTATATTATATTTTTCTATTGTGCCAATCAAAGTGGAGAACTTTACATTTTACCACAGTATACTCCAACTGCCAAATGTTCTCTGCTCACTTAACCTATTTCCTTTGCTGACTCATTGTTTCCTCCGCAAAACTTGCTTCCCTATTATTATAATGACAGTAAATTTAGTTACAATACACTCGGTCCTTTCATGCCCCACACTGATCTCTGTAATACTTGTTAGTTACTGTTCACAAACCTGAAAATTAATCATTTAACCCCACTCTCAGGACCCACTCTCTGTGTCCTGATAGTTAGCTAATCCTCTGTTCCACACTAATTTATTACCTAAATGTTGTGAGTTCCCTTCTTCTGGGTAATCTTTTATGTGACACTTAATTAAATGTCTTTTGGAAATCTAAATACACTATATAAACCTTTATCGAACCTGCTTGTCACATCCTTCAGGAACTGTAATCAAATTGTCAAACACAATTTCCCTTTAACAAAACCAGGTTGACTTTAGCTTTTTATAATTTCATGGGATGTGAGCTTAGCTGACTGGGTCAGCATTTATTGCTGTTCCTTCATTGCCCTTGAGCCAGTGATGGTGAGCTGCCTTCTTGAACCACTAAAGTCCAGCTGCTGCAGGTAGATCCAGACGCTGTTCAGAAGGGAATTCCAGAGTTTATGATATCATTGAACGAATGGTGATATATTTCCGAGTCAGGATAGACAGCAGCTTGGAGAGGAACTTGCAGATGGTGGTGTTCCTATGTATCTACTGGAAATGGTCATGGGTTTGGAAGATACAGGCTAAGGATCTTTAATGAACTTCTGAACTGCATCTTGTAGATAGTACACACTTGCCACTGAGCATCTGTGGTGGAAGATGCTTGTGGATGTGGTGCTAATCAAACAGATTGCTCTGTCCTGGATGATACCAAGCTTCTTCAATATTGTTGGAGCTGCACTCATCAAGGCAAGTGGGGAGTAATCCATCACACTCCTGACTTGTGCCTTGTAGATGATGGACAGGTTTTGAAAGTTAGGAGGTGAGTTACTCACTGCAATATTCTGAGCTTCTAGCCTGTTCTTGCAGCCACTGTATTTATACGCCAAGTCCAGTTGAGGTTTTAAGTCCATACTAACTCCCAGAATGTTGATAGTGGGGGATTCAGTGATGGCAACTCCATCACATGTCAAAAGAAGATGGTAAAATTCTATTAGTGATGGGTATTGTTTGGCTTTTGTGTAGAGTGAATGTTACTTGCTCCTTGTCAACCAAGCCTGCATTGTGTCAGGATCTTGTTACATTTGAACATAATATAATTTCCTAAATACCTGGCTGCTACTTATTATGGACATCAGCATTTTTCGGATATCAGTTATTTGGCTAACTGCCCTATCATATCCCATGTTTTGACTCCTTCCTTTCTTGAATAAGTGCTTTACATTTGTGCCTTTCCTATCATCTGGAAACATTTTCAGAATCTAAAAAGTTTTAGAATATTACCAATGCTATGTTGCTTTATTTCTAAATTATCTTTCCGAGAGGGTCATTTTCCATTATTCACTCCATCAAGATATTCCAATTATTTGAGATTATTTGTGCTCACACAAGAAACATGTAAAAACTGCATTAATCAAGGAAGATTTTTTTTAAAATGAATTTTGGGGCAATTACATTCCACTACCTTTTTATAAGATTTTTTTTTGTTTGATTGCTACAATAAACAATTTTCTGCTGAATGATGGATTTATTTAGGCATAGTCATGTCCAACAGGTGCAAATGCTACAGAATATTAGAGTCAGAAAGGAAGTACTTGCATTGCTATGCCTGGTGGAAGGGCATGAGAAACAGCACTTGAAAAGGAATGTCAGAGTGTTCCTTACCCGTAAAACAGAAGCTAGCAGTTTAATGAAAATTATTCACTTGCATTGTGGGTAGAATACTGTCAGTGTTGAATTATGCATTGGTATCCATCTATTCCAAACAGAATAATCACAGTCTTTACTTGTACTCATTGATTTTCTCATTAAAAACACATTCAGTTCCCTCTTAGAGTTATTGACGTCATCATTTGATTGCTTCCTTGAGTATTCCATTCCAAATGTGCGCCACACTTTGTGTGAACTAATTTTATTAGACCTGTCCTATAGACCTGTCCATTCACCTTTCCTCTTCTGAGCTTTTTGCTATGCCTTCTCATTGTTATTCTTGGGGCTATGGTAGGCTGGTGACTTGTTGTTACCTGAGCTGTATCAATTAATAACTAATTGACTAATTAAATAAATACGGTGAGTTAGACAGGGCAAGGATAGCGGTGTGCCACAAATGCAATACATGGGTATCTGTGCAATGCACTAGCATTCCAGACAGGCACATCAATAGTGAGTGTCTGCAACTTGAGTAACTTCAACTTAGAGTTCCTGAAACTGGAGCTTGAGCTACATATCTTGTGGGATATCAGAGAGAGAAGAGGAACTTGACACTTGTTCCAAAACAATGCAGTCCCTACATTAGTGAAAACTCAAGCTGATCAATAGTCAGGGACAGAAGGTTGATGAGCACCAATCTCGAGATGCTGCAGGTAATGATGGAGGAGCCTCAATCCAGATCTTGACCAATGGGTATAAGGTGTTTACTGAGTGGATCAAGACAAGGACTAAAGGATGGATGAGCAACCCACCTGTGACACCATAGTATAGTTTGATATTCAAATGGGTTGAGCAAGAAAGAATATGGTATGTTAGGAGACAATATAGTCCAGTGTGTGTGTGTGTGTGTGTGTGTGTGTATAAATATATATATATATATATATATAAGTCACCAATGGGAATTGTGTTGCCTGTCTGTTGCCAGAATTAAGAATACCACATTGCGACTAGAGATGAACTTGAAGTGACAGAGAACTAAGAATGATGTTCTGCTTAAGAAGTTAGGGTCCAAATTTAAACGCAAAACACCAAAATAAATAACCTCTGAATTGTTATCTGAGCTAAATGACAATTAGCTTAGGGTCAAGCAGATTAGGGACATAAATGTGCGGCTTAAAGTAAAATGTGGAATAAAGGGGTTCTGATTTATGGAAGCACTCATACCAATGTAGATTAGATTCCCGACAGCATGAAATAGGTCCTTTGGCTGAACAAGTCTACACCAACCTGCTGAAGAGTAACCCACCTTGACTAATACACCTAACCTACACATCATTATTTCAGCAAGGCGATCGATAAGGTTCCCCACAGTAGGCTATTATACAAAATACGGAGGAACGGGATTGTGGGAGACATAGCAGTTTGGATCAGTAATTGGCTTGCTGAAAGAAAACAGAGGGTTGTAGTTGATGGAACATGTTCATCTTGGTGTCCAGTTACTAGCGGCGTACTGCAAGGGTTGGTGTTGGGTCCACTGCTGTTCGTCATTTTTATAAACAACCTGGATGAGGGCTTAGAAGGGTGGGTTAGTAAATTTGTGGATGACACTAAGGTCGGTGGAGTTGTGGATAGTGACAACGGATGTAGTAGATTGCAGAGAGACATGGACAGGATGCAGAGCTGGGCTGAGGGGTGGCAAATGGAGTTTAATGTGGACAAGTGTGAGGTGATTCACTTTGGCTGGAGTAATTGGAATGTAAAGTACTGGGCTAATGGTAAGATTCTTGGGAGTGCAGATGAGCAGAGAGATCTCCGTGTCCATGTACACAGATCCCTGAAAGTTGCCACCTAGATTGATAGGGTTGTTAAGAAGGCATACAGTGTTATGGCCTTTATTAATAGAGAGATTGAGTTCCGGAACCAGGAGGTTATGCTGCAGCTGTAAAAAACTCTGGTGCGGCTGCACTTGGAGTATTGTGTACAGTTCTGGTCCCCGCATTATAAAAGCGATATGGAAGCTTTGGAAAGGGTGCAGAGGGGATTTACTAGGATGTTGCCTGGTATGGAAGGAATGTCTTATGAGGAAAGGCTGAGGGCCTTGAGGCTGTTCTCGTTAGAGAGAAGAAGGTTGAGACATGACTTAATAGAGACATACAAGATAATCAGAAGGTTAGATAGGGTGGACAGGGAGAGCCTTTTTCCAAGTATGGGGATGGCAAACACAAGGGGACACAACTTTAAAGTGAGGGGAGATAGGTATAAGGCAGATGACAGAGGTAGTTTCTTTACCCAGACAGTAGTAATGGTATGGAATGCTTTGCCTGCAATGGTAGTAAATTCGCCAAGTTTAAGTGCATTTAAGTTGTCATTGGACAGGCATATGGACATACATGGAATAGTGTAGGTGAGATGGGCTTCAGATTAGAATGACAGGGTGGCGCAACATAGATGGCCAAAGGGCCTGTACAGCGCTGTAATATTCTATGTTCTATGTATAATATCCCTGAACACTATGGGCAATTTAGCATGGCCAATTCACCTGACCTGCACATCTTTTGGAATGTGGGAAGAAACTCTGAAAATGTGTTGCTGGAAAAGCGCAGCAGGTCAGGCAGCATCCAAGGAACAGGAAATTCGACGTTTCGGGCATAAGCCCTTCATCCTGATGAAGGGCTTATGCCCGAAACGTCAAATTTCCTGTTCCTTTGATGCTGCCTGACCTGCTGCGCTTTTCCAGCAAGACATTTTCAGCTCTGATCTCCAGCATCTGCAGACCTCACTTTCTCCTCAATGTGGGAAGAAACCAAAATACTCAAAGAAAACCCACACAGAGACAGGGAGAATGTACAATCTCCACACAGACAGTCACCTGAGGCCAGAATCAAACCCAGATCCCTGGCACTGTGAGACAGCAGTGCTAACCACTGAGCCACTGTGCCACCCCACAAGCTTTAGATTAGATTAGGTTTCCTACAGTATGGAAACGGGCCCTTTGGCCCAACAAGTCCACACTGACCCTCTGAAGAGCAACCCACCCAGACCTATTACCCTACATTTACCCCAGACTAATGTACCTAACACTATTGGACAATTTAGCATGACCAATTCACCTAACCTGCACATCTTTGGATGTTCTCGAGAAGGAAAGAGCCTCCACTTAAACCATGCTTGGATACGTGACCAATTGTATAACTAAAGCAGTGCTTAGGGCTGTAAACTAACAGAGGTGGGCTATAGGTCAGGTGGAGGGAGAATTAGAAATTGACAGAGAAAATTCAAGTTTACAGCAATGCAGGTAAAGACTCGCAATGGGAGACCTAAAGTGACAGGGAGTTTAACAGAAATAATGCATCAGCGAGGAGGGAGTATTGCCAAAAATGAAACTAATATCAATTTATCTGAATGCATAAAGCATCTGCAATAATATAGATGAACTAATAGCACAAATAGATGAAAGTGGTTTACACCTAATTACCATTGCAGAGTCATGGTAACATGCAACCAAGTTTGGGGAATAAGTCATCCAAAGTGCACAACAGGCTGGATTTTAATTGTCCTTGCTCGTGAATATGGATGCAGGCAGTTACATGAATCCATTCTGTGAAACAGCTTTGCCACCACATACCTGCCTACTCCTTACTTGTCTGAAATTATGTAGGGTTGGGAGAAACATCAGGAAACCTGACTACATACCCTTTGATAAATTGAGGCTCTTAAGTAACTAATTAATAGTTACTTTAAGGGCCTTTTCCTACATTGTTGAGGGGTGGAGCTAGGTACAAGTGATGCAAGAGGTTAACAGTTTTAGCTGTGTACCTGCTGTCAGTGAAATAGTCCATGGATCCTCCTTTTAATCCCTGGCCAATCAAAGGCATCCCCCACAAGAATTAGATCTTCTCTCCAGCCATTTAAACCCAGCCCCTAAACTCCCACATCCCCCCACTAATGGAGGCCAGGTTGGCAGGATCCAGAGAGAACCTTGACCCTGCTGGCAATAGAGGAAGTAACAGATATCAATTGGTATTGGCTTCCAGATTATAGTGACTGAGATGTATATCATTATTTGTGGGGATTTTGGGGTCTCCTGCCTACCTTAGACTCTCCATCCCTTAGGGACACAACCTATGGCCAAGTGACATGATAGCATTTGGATTTGACTTGCCTGATACTGGAATCTCCCAGGAAAGCAATACTGACCTGGTGTCTGGCCTTCCTCCCCAGAATACCACAGACTAGTGAATGTTACAGGCACTATGAGACTATCAGGGAATAGGCCATAAAAAGCATTGGCATAAAACTATGAAAAAATGTTTCCCCTGGCAAAAATCACAGTCATATTCTCTGTAGTGCTCAGCAAAGAAACTCTTTATTTCCATCTGTTTAAATGCAAGATTTATTTTTGTGAAATTTGTTAGAGCTTTATTAAAATATGGCTAATCAAAACATTGTGTTCTAGTACATCACAAGCTGATTGCATAAAATAAAATGCTTCATATTTTGCAGGATTGGCAAAGATAATGAAGTATGTACACATTCATAAGATGAGGGATTTGCTTAATCACTATAACCAAATGGCAACGTTAAATGTTAAATTCAGTACAAGTTTAATAAAATCAGAAAATATTACTTATTTATTCCAATGAGATTCACATTTGCATGTGCAATACATATTTTAGACGTATTCTGGTTATGCATAAGTATCAGATATTAACAGTAATTACCACACTATACTTTATCACCAATGGCTACAACTAAATCATATGATTGGTTATCAATCATAGAATAATTCAAACTTTAATTTCAATGTGAAACTGGTAAGCCTTGCACCTCCCCCCACATAGTGCTACTTATTGCAAAGATTTTTATGCAAATAAAACCTCTCCTGATTTATTGACATACAGAATTATGAAACTCAGCTCTGGGCTCAGCTTAGTATCCATGCCTCAAGCAGATTTTGTACATTTTTTTTGAAGTTTTGAAATTAAGAAACGTGTTTTATGTCTGGCTTGTTGACAGTTTTTCATTGACAGCATAGCTGCCAGCAAATCACAAATGTGAACCATTAAGTCTAACCATTCAAGCTCTGCACTCTTCAAAGTAAGTGAGTTTAAATTGCAATTCAGAGGACAGCACTGCCTTTGTCTTCAATGTTAAAAATCACCAAATGATGTGGTCCATAACTACCTGATGAAGGAGCAGCGCTCCAAAAGCTAGTGCTTCCAAATAAACCTGTTGGATTATAACCTAGTGTTATGTGATTTATAACTTTGTACACCCTGACACTGGCACCTCCAAATCACGACTTCATCTTCAGTGTAAATTACTACCATCATCAGCACAGATAGACAATGAATGGAGCACTTAATTTATTCAGCTGCAGATCTTCCCTGACCATTAGGCACTAAGCAACTACTGTTGTCTCAAGGTTGTGCAGTTACCTAAATCAGTTTTTCAATCTTTACATTATTCTTGGTACCCAATAAAGGTAGAACAGCAGTTTTAGGAAGCAGTTGACCAACATATAATTCCAACATTTTGTTGTGATCGTCTCAGAGTTCAGTTTAAACAATATAAACAATGGGCAGCACGGTGGTTAGCACTGCTGCCTCACAGCACCAGGGACCTGGGTTCAATTCAGCCTGTCTCTGTGGAGTTTGCACGTTTTCCCTGTGTCGGTGTGAGTTTCCTCCAATTCAGGTGAATTGGCCATGCTAAATTGCCCATAGTGTCAGAGAAGAATATAGGATAGGGGAATGGGTCTGGGGGGTTACTTTTCAGAGGCTTGGTGTGGACTTGTTGAGCTGAAGGGCCTGTTTCCATACTGTAGGTAATCTAAATATAAATATCATGTTAGGTAAAAAAAAATTATTGCTTAACAACTGATGATCTTTGTGGCACATTCTGAGAGATCTGATCTCCCAGATTCAACCTCAGTTTGATCTCTACTAAATTATGGCAGAATAAAATCTACAGGTTCTTTGCCAACTGCCCTCAAATGTCTTACCTAATCAAACTTCTAATCTTATAAACTCATGTGTCTCATTAACATTTTCTAGTTGATTGTGGATTTCATTCACAAGCTTTGACATTCTTTTTATTTATTATTTTATAATCTCCAGTGCTTTTATTCATGATAATTATTATATGTAAACTTTTAAAATGAGAAAGGGTTTCACCACCTGAATTTTACATGTAGATGGAAACACTGAGAGATTAAGTAGCTGCATAGTTTGCATTTTCTTTCCCACTGAAATTCTTTAATAACACAACCACATGACGAATTATCTGTGCCTGTGATCCTTAAGCTCTTCCATTAAACACCATTAGAAGCTTAATGGATCCACTTTTGTTCAATAATGACATTTTCTTTTCAGTAAAACAAGTGAAATTATCCAAACATTAATTGCAATGGGTGGATTTTCCATGTTATGACAACTTTGCTTTTCTTTGCTAATTTGCTTAAGTAATTTGCTTTCATATGCAAGTCTAAGAATGCCTACAAGGAGGCTATTGAACAGTAGCTAGCATTGCAGCAACATTCTATCCTACCCTTATCTAAAATAGACTGTAGAAACCCCACTTTTAGTTTAGCTAGATTTCTCAAACTTTTGCATGCAAGTATCATTGCTTAGATTTGGAAATTTGTTCCAATTTATAGTTAATACCGAATCAGGAAAAGCTGAGGGGGTAAATTGGGAAGCATGCAAGTACATGGACAAATATGCAAATAGGCCTCAAAGCAGAAGAGGAGCAAAGGAAAATGATGTATTTCACATTGGAACATAAAGTAAGTGCTATGTCTATTTAATCAATTGTGTTGCAAAATCTTGGGATGAAGTTGGAAAAGAGTTAGTCAACTTATTCATCAATGAATTAAAATAATGTCGTAGAGTTAAGATAAACAAATCTTGAACTATGTAGTTGTTGTGGAAATTAAATTGACTTGACACAACTATTAGCAAGAGCAAAGAAAGGAGCTTTATTGTTACCTCTGCAGAAGTGACTCCAGTATACAAATGCTAGATGCCTCCATGTAAAGGTGAGCCTTAACATGGTACAGACACTTGTTTTATTCTGTTTCTTATCACACTCTCAAGGGCGAACCCCCTAGTCTTAGACATAACAGTTCTTTAATTTTCACTGAGTTCAACTATCACAAGGTCGAGTTGAATGTTTACAGAATTCAAACAGAGATAAGCTGATTACAGGCCTTCATCAAAGTATTGTTTAACTTATACAGCATTAAGTTAAAGAAAAGCATTCCCTTTCAAATTTCACAGTAAATGGATAAATTTCCATTACATTTTCCCCCTTTTTGTCATTTTATGACAACAAGGACAACTACAGCGACAATAAAAGAAATACAGATCCAGAATAGCTATACATCAGAAAATGTTTAGGAAACACCAGGCCTTTCCTCAGATAGCACCTCACCGAAACACAGCTTTGTGGTGGTATTGTCACTTGCTCTGGTGTGCCCTGTACACAGCCCATGTTCACACGTCCCACTCGTCAAAGCCATGGTAGGGTGGAGTCCACGCAATGCCCCTGCCCTTATGAATAGTCCTACCAAGGCGCTTGCTAAAAGTGTGAACTGGGGCAACTCCGTTTTCGTATGAGGCTTCTAATCACTACTTACACTTAATTGGTTCCGGTGCTGTCCGATGTCTCCTCAGGCTTGCAGTGGCTGACGTGTATCCACGTGGCTCTTTTCTGCGATCTTAACTGCTGTCTGTATTGTGAGGAGCACTTGACACGGTCCCAGCCACCTCTTCGCCTTCCAGTTTTTCCTCCTAAAGTCTTTCACCACTATCCAGTCTCCAGATTCTAGATCATGCAGTTTCCCTTCTGCTGGTTGGGGTAGTGCTGCTTTCATTTGACTCTGTATTTGAGGCAAAAGTGTAGAGAGTTTCATACAGTAACACAACATCTTGTAAATTCATTTTTTGAGGTAGCATTTTCTCTTTCCACTGTCCCACCACTAGCTGGGTGGTAGGCACAGTGTTGTCTCATGTTTATTCCCAAATAATCACTGATCTGCTGTAAGGCATTATTGACAAATGGTGTCCCATTGTCGCTACTAAACCTTTCAGGGATGCCCCATCTCGGAATGATCTCAGTTAGCAAAGCCTTGGCTACTGCATTGGCATCTTGTTTAGATGTGGGGAACGCTTCCACCCATTTGAGAAACATATCAACTATTACCAGACAGTACCTTTTCCCTTCGCTGGGCGTTAGTTCAATGAAATCCATCTGTAAATGTTCAAAAAGTTTTTGGGGTTGGGGGTGTGCTGCCTGACTCATCTGTATTCCCCTCCCAACATTATTAGTGGCATAGATAAAACAACGCTCACAATATTTCTGGGATTAATGAGTAAATCCCTTAGTGCACCAGTGTGCTAAAATATGGTCATACATCCCCCCTTTTGACTCGTGGTCCTTACTGTGTGTCAGTTTAGCATAGAATGGAAATAATGATCGTGGTAGACAGGGTTTACCATTGGGACTACACCATACTCCCTCCCACGCACTGCATCCTGCTTCCGTCCACTCACGCTTTTCTTCTGGTATGGCCTGTGACTGTAACTCCTGTACACCTGCTGTTGGGGTACAAATTTTTGTCATACACATGCCAAACTGATCACTTGGTGGCTTCTCGGCTGCTGTTCTTGCTGCTGAGTCTGTCCTTGCATTGCCTTAGGAAATAAAACCATTATTTTTTGTATGGGCTTCACATTTACACACAACGATTGATTTAGGCAATATGACCGCTTCCAGGAGGTCAGAAATCAGGCCACGGTGTGTGATGGGCTTTCTGGTGGAGGTCAAGAAGCCCCTGTGTTTTCACAGGGTTCCAAAATCATGTACAACCCCGAATGCATATCTGCCATCAGTGTAAATATTCACTGTCTCTCCCTCAGCCAATTTACAGGCCTCAGTCAAGGCAATCAGCTCCGCTGCTTGCACTGACAGGTGAGAAGGGAGTGATCCCACTTTGACTATCTCGTAGGTAGTCACTACAGCATACCCAACATAATTCTGGTCTGTCTCCTTGCTCCTGAATACTGACCCATCCACAAAAAACTCCATATCCGGATTCTGAAGTGGTGAATCCTGCAAATCTGGTCGAGGACTGCAAATTTCATTAGTTACAGCAACACAATCATGTGGGTCTCCGTCTCCTTCTGTGGGGAGAAGGTTAGCAGGGTTAAGGACATTACATCGCTTTATTGTAATGTTAGGCATCTCCAATAACACAGTATTATAACGGAGCCAACATGCTGCTGACATGTGTGCGATCCTTTGCTCGGAAAGCAGTAAGGATACTGCATGTGGGACCAGTAGGGTTAATTCAACAAAAAGCTTATTTGGGTTCAGAATTCCCAGTGTAGGTGTAGTTTGGAGCACCCTTTTTAATTCAACAAAGGCACTCTCGGCCTCTGGGGTCCACTGCAACGGACTCTGGTTCTGCAAACCTTTGTCATGGGCTATGTCACTTAGGGGTGCCTCAAGGGTTGCGTAATGTGGGATAAACATCCTACAGTAGGAGGACATGCCCAAAAAGGATAGTAATTGTTTCTTCGTGTGAGGCTTTGGAATTTGCTGGATTGCTTGAATTTTGTCTTGACCAATAGCCTTCCCTTGTTCAGATATTAAGTGACCTAAGAACTTCACCTGTTGTTACACAAATTGCAGCTTTGCGAGACTGGCTTTGTGCCCTTCCCTCGCCAGATGGCAGAGCAACGCAAGGGTATCCTTCTCACATTGTTCCTTTGTTGGTGCCGCTATCAAGCAATCATCCACTTACTGCAAAGGAGCTGACCCCAGGTTAGAACAGGAGTCTCCAGACTCCTGCGCAGAGCCTCATTATATATGGTGGGGGACTCGCAGTAACCTTGACAAAGTTGCATGAAGTATATGATTTTCACTTGAATGAAAAAGCGAACCAGAATTGACTGTCTGGGTGTACCGGTACACTAAAGAAGACATTTGCTAAATCCACACCAGAGAACCATTTGCTGTCCGGTGGAATTTGAGCCAATATAGTACAGGGGTTGGGAACATTTGGGATGCAAGGGACAACAGTGCTATTGAGTGCCTGCAGGTATTAAACAAACCTCCATCCCTCTGGTTCACCAGGAATGTTTGCCTTTTTGACCGGAAAAATGGGGGTTCTCACTGGTGAGTTTTCACAGGGGATTATCACTCCAGCCTTCAGGAGGGATTCAAAGACTGGAGTAATTCCTTCTCTAGCTTTGGGTTTTAACGGGTATTGTGCTCTGCAAGGACGATACTCAGATGTCGGGGTTATCCTGATGGGTTCACAGCCCCATATGAGCCCCGCATCATGTTTGCCCTTTGCCCACAACTCAGTAGGGACCATTTTTAATCTTGGATCTGAGACTTCTATCTTAGGGAAATGCCAGGCTATCCCCCTAGGCTTTGCAGGGCTAGCGGGGGTTACCTGGACTGTCCTATCTGCCTAAGTTAGCCAATTTAATTTCTTTTTATATGTTCGCATATCTGCATTGAACCAGATACCCACATTGTCCCTGAAGACCCAACCTTTCGTTCTTTGTGCCTTTAGCAGCCATGGTCCCAAACCCCGCCACCTGTCACCAGACACCCTCGCCAGTGACATGTGAGGAGCGGAGCCTTCCATATTAAAAAGGTAGGGTCTGCTTGCTGTTACAGATACCTTAGATAAGTTCACACTGACTGCATATCTGTGATCACGCCAATACAATTCGCACAAAAACAACTGATCTGGTTTAGCCAACCTCCTGAACCAATCCTTCTCATATGGTTTGTCAGAGCTGTCATGGTGTATGTGTGCTGTGCAGTGCAACATATTCTCCAGCAAGAGAATCGGTGTTAATAGGATTAACATGGTTGCTTGCTTCCAGGGTGAGTGAATTGCTCACTGAACTTATCGCTCTCTGGCTTAATCACCACTCATAGACGTACATCAGGGGTCATGGGTCATATTTTACAGCCTGCACTGGTAAATCTTTACTTTGAATCACCTGCAAGCCTGTCGGAGTACTGAGCAAGTCCAACCCCAGTCTCCCTATGAGCTCCCGAACCATCAGATTTAAAGGACAAAATTCCGATAACAAGAAGGAGAATTGGAATGTTTCCCCGTTAGTAGTTTCGCACAATAGGGATGCGGAAAATCTCTCCTGCACCACAACTCCTGATGCACCCATTGTGTTCAGGAATCTTTCACTCATCTTTATTTGCGTCGATTGTGTAAACTGGCTTAATTTAAGGACTGAGTATGTTGCCCCTGTATCTACCAAAAAGGTAACTGATGCACCTTCCACATATAACATAGAGGTGGTCATTGACTTGTACACATCACTGTGATATTGGACATACTGTCCACACTTTGCAATCTCAGCGCTCAACGTAGAGGTGTGACATGTCTCAGTGCCCATAAGGTTAGTAGAAGAGATTAGCATAAGCGAGTCTTCGTTGCCAAGCATAAAGGAAAGAGGCTTACCTGTATCTTGTGTGGGCTTCCCGCCTCCACCTCAGCATTCCCCTGTTGGTCACCCTGTCGCTCAGCCTCCAGGGCTGATTGGGACTGTCTGTGCGGGCACTGCCTTGCCCAGTGGTCCATTGCTCCACAAACAAAGCACTCGCCAGATCTACCCCTGCCAGCGCCTCTTCCGCGACCTCTTTTCCTTCAGCACCTTCCTCCAACGGCTGGGTGACCATCTTTTTGGCTATTTCATCCTTCATTCCATTGATGAAGCTGTTCCTCAGGTGTGCCTCATACGGTGTGATTTCTGCTGCCGTTATGTCTTCAGGTGGTCTCAGTCCACTCAGTGAAGCGCGTAAGGTACAGGATACTGTCTCATCTTCTTGTTGTTTACACATTGCTATTTTAGTCATGTCCGTTCACACTGGGAATGCTGCCCCTGAGGCAGTTGCCAGCGCTGCAACAAAAGCATTAACGTCTCCGTTCTCTTCTGCTTGCGGGTTGGCTACTCTGGCATGGACATTTACGGCTGGCCAGTTATACTTCTCTTGGCCTTCTTGCTTCGATCTGTTGGGGGTACAAGATGCTACCGGTGATTCAGCAGACACTGAGGCAGGGCTGCTGACTTGGAACCTTCGCCAGGCAGATCTCGTAGTGGGGGGGTGCTGTAGGTCTCGGAGGACAGTCATCAAGGTCAGGGTCTGAAACAGACTTAAGATACTGTACCGCTTTGTTAGGTTGTTTTCCCGCACATGTCTGCATGTGCACTGATGTTTGTACGCGTATTTGATCTGTCTTTTACTTAACATCTCCTTTCCCTGATATCAGCCTTCCACTTGTTATAAGCACTGCAATTCACAGATTCTACTTTTCCCTTCTTTTTCTCCTTTTCTCTCTCCTCCAACCTCAACCTCAATATTTCTAGCTGGCTTTTACTAAAACTTCCTCCCTCTGGAAAACCACATTCCTTGATCCACAATTCTAAATGCTTTACAGACTCTGGGCCATGATTATTTAGCATGTATTGTATTTTTGGTTGCCCATTTCCAGTCCTGTGTGGACTCTCCCTTTGTTTGGTCTTGCCGGAGTCCATTTTTAGTTTAACTGGAAAAGTGTTCAACTCTTTCTCACACTCTCATGGTACCGTTATCCTTTCCCTTTGAATTACCTTACACCAGAGGTCCCCTCTCATATTGGGCGTGGCCAGCTCAATGCCTTAGTTTTCGTAAACCAAGAAACCATGTACTCGGTTTGTCTTAGGCAAGTCCAACTCAGCCAGTGGTGGTTCCAAGTCTAAAACCACCCTTAACCTTACTATCTCCTAAACACTTTTGAGACAGCAATCCCCTTCCCTTGGGGTTTTACACTAATACCACACGAGAGTTCACTGAACCCTTTTCCTGCTGTATTTATTCTCTTAGAATGGGTCTCTATGCAGGATTACTTAACCCATGACTCTTACCCCAACCTTATTTGATTCAAACCCCGGCACTAGGGCGATCCACAGATTCCCAGTCCTCTCACGCAAAAAGGCCAATTCAGCATTCGAGATGAAGTGAAAGACCTTCAAGGCACTGGCGCCTGCGCCTCCTGGGAATCTTCAGAATCTCACCCAGTCACAGGATCCCGGACAAGCCCCCAAGTTTACTCTTGTGGAAATTAAATCGACTTGACTCAACTGTTAGCAAGAGCAAAGAAAGGAGCTTTATTGTTATCTCTGCAGAAGTGACTCCAGTATACAAATGCTAGATGCCTTCATATAAAGGTGTGTCTTAACATGGTACATACACTTGCTTTATTCTGTTTCTTATCACACTCTCAAGGGCGAATCCCCTAGTCTTAAACATAACAGTTCTTTAACTTTTGCTGAGTTCAACTATCGCAAGGTCAAGTTGAATGTTTACAGAATTCAAACAGAGATAAGCTGACTACAGGCCTTCATCAAAGTATTGTTTAACTTACACAGCATTAAGTTAAAGAAAAACATTCTCTTTCAGATTTCAGAGTGACTGGATAATTAATTTCACAGTAAATGGATAAATTTCCATTACAGTAACCAAAACAGTAGAGTTCAAGTCAGGGGACATCATCGATGAGATTAGATTCCCTACAGTATAGAAACAGGTCCTTCAGCTCAACCAGTCCACACCAACCCTCCGAAGAGTAACCCACCCAGACCCATTTCTCTCTGACTAATGCACCTATCGCTATGGGCAATTTAGCATGGCCAATTCACCTGACCTGTACATCTTTGAACTGTGGGTGGAAACCAGAGCAAACTCACAAAGACACTGGGAGAATGTGCAAACTCCACACAGACGGTCACCCGAGGCTGGAATCAAACTTGGGACCCTGGTGCTCTGAGGCAGCAGTGCTAACCACTGAGCCACTGTCCCACCCCGAAGATTAGTGCAGATTTATCATTTAATTGTTTACAATTCACAAAATGAAATAACATTCTCCAAACCTATTGTTAAACAGCATCTAAACATTTTTGACTGAGGATTTAAGTATTCTTTACTCCATTGTTAAATTCCTTCTTCAGAGCTATAGAGTCATACAGACCCTTCATTCCAACCTGTCCAGGCTGACTTGTGATTTTAATGGCAGGACATCACTCAAATAAAAGTCTGCAGATTCATGCCTGACAGCAGTGGGAGGCTGAGCTGAAGATCTGTGAAAAGATTCCCATGAAGTCCATGAAAGGAAATCTGTGATTGTAATAGAGCTCCAGTAAGTGTGGAAAAAATATGCTTGATAAAAGAATCAGATCTTTCATTTATACCTTAATTGTATAGCTTTCCCCACTCCCAGCTAGCAGTGGATCTGCTATGAGGCAGCTGAAGATACCTCCTTATGTTCAGTTAATGTTGTTATGGCCCCAAAGATGCAGTGAGGCTGTGGCTTTATATGCTAACTAGATCCTTGCCTACAATTTCTTTTAGACTCATTAGCCCTGGCATACTAAATGATCGAAAGCATTCTTCAGACCTCTGATATGAAGACCTAGCTTGTCCTCTGCATTGTTTTTAGTATTTAATTCTTTCTCTTGGGTACAACATTTAGCCTGTGGACTAGATGAAGCACTATACAATTTGACTATGACACTTCTTCAGAACTGAAAATCTTAAAACGTAAATTCTATTTCTCAGATACTGCCAGACCTGTTGAGTTTCTCCAGCATTGTTTGTGTTTGTTTCAGATTTCTACAATCCACAGCATTTTATTTTTACTCATTCCGTTTATATTGTTATGAAGATGTGGGTGTACTGTACCTTTAAGAAAGTTAAAAGTTAACAGAACTACCTGACATCACCAAGTGTTCTCAAAAAGGTAACAATGTAACACTTGATCAAAAGCTAGGGTAGCTGGTTGCCTGGAGGCAAAAACAGGTTTAACTAGGTCAATCAGTTTAAATTATACCCCAAAATACACCAAATTCCAATTAAGCTTGAAGTTAGTATATTTACCCTCTTAAATGCCAATCACACAATCCGATGCTTTGGGGGGTATAAGACCAGGGAAAATTGAACAGTTGGGAGGAGAACTGCCACACCACCAGCATGTAGAGAAGGCCCGAACAATAGCTTTCTTAAAGGTACCTTTATCAATCTATGACTGGTGAAGCATAATCCTGAAGAAGAAAAGAAGACACAGGAAGATCAAAAAAAAAGATCCAACAGCTGGCTAGTTTTGAATTTTTGGTAAATCTTAAAGAGGGGGTGGGGTTTATCAGACTAGTGTTATAAAAGAGAAGGTAAATGATAGGTTAAAGGAAAGAGTTGTAAATAGTTGTTAGTTAATTATTCTCTGTCATACTTTAAGAAATAAAGTCATTTTTACTTTAAATAGTTCTTGGCCTCTCGAATTTTCACAGATTACTGTATGGGATAAATCTTTTCTGTGTTACTGGTTTAAATGAAGCAGGAGGGTTTGCCCCGTGTCGTAACAATATGTTTATTAAAATTCCCTTCTGCTATTGCCATGCCTTTCTGACATTATCCCTTTTCTCCAAACTACCTTGTGGTTACTGTTAGGGAGCCTGTACACCACTACCAAGGTGACTTTCTATCTTTATTACATCTCATTTCTACACAGATTTCATCTCCATCCTGGTTTCCCTCACTCATCCAATTCCAGCCTTCTGTTCAAAGTGGCATTCAGTGGTGAGATGCTGATATTTTTTACTCATTTTTAACGAAATATTCAAAAATGTCAAACCTTAGATTTTAACAACCCTTTCTATTTTTATTTGAAAAACAGCTTCTTGCAAGGTTAAATTTACAACTGAATTTATCAAGTTTGGAATAAGGCAGCTTGAATAGATTTTTTTTTCTGTGTAATACACATAGATAGTGATCCATAAATTCTTTTGCTCCCACTGTAATTTGGGTTTCAGATGATCTATCTCATATGGTTGTGCTGAGTCCTTATTGAAATTGTGCTTATTGGCATTTTATTATGTATCTTAGGTAAATTGCAATGTGGAAAGGAATTGTACATTTCATGCTTTTTATTCACATGAAACAACAAGAAACTTTTGTTCTTTTGATAGCTGTGGAGGTTCCCATGTGTAAACACTTTACATATGCAGAGATGGCTGCCAAAATGATTAGAAATGCCTTTAATCATAATAACATGCATTATGGAATATCTAATGCAACATCTTAATTTAGCAGAGTACAGCTGAAAATAAGTCAAGTACTTAAGCCAAGGGAAGCTAAGTGCAAGAAAATGAGCAGTCTATATCCACAGAATAATTCGATTAATCCAACTAATCTCCTGTAAAATTGCATGCTTGACGATCCAATATTTAACAAAAAAATACTTTGAACTTTGTGTCGCATGTAGACAGAATGGTTAAGTAAGTGTTTAGCATGTTTACTTTCATTACTCAGACCTTTGTGTATTGAGGTTGGGACATCATGTTGAGGTGGTGCAGGACATTGGTGAGGCCTCTTCTAGAGTACTGTGTACAATTCTGATTGCCTTGCTATAGGAAGGATACTATTAAACTGGACAGGGTTCAGAAAAGATTTATCAGGATGCTCCTGGGAATTGGCGGTTTGAATTATAAGGAGAGGCTGAATAGGCTGGAGCACAGCAGGTTTATAGAGCTTTATAAAATCATAAAGGGCCTATCAAGGCTTTTTTTCCCTAGGGTGAGGGAATTCAAAACGAGGGGACATATTCTCAAGGTGAGTGGTGAAAGATTTAAAAAGGTCATGAGGGGCAACCCTTTTATACAGAGAGTGTTTGTATGTGGAATGCACTGCCAGAGGAAATAGTGGATGCAGGTATAGTTACAATATTTAAAAGACATTTGGATAAGTACATGAATAGGAAAGGATTGGAGGGATATGGGCCAAACACAGGTAGGTGGGACAAGTTTGATTTGGGAACATGGTCGGCATGGACTAGTTAGACCGAATGGTCTGTTTCCATGCTCTATGGCTTTCTGACTCTATGACTTTATGAAATGTGGGCATCACTGGCAAGTCAGCATTTTTTTTGCTCGTCCCTAAATACCCTGCAAAGTGGTGGTGAGCTGCCTCCTTGAGCCATGGAAGCCATTTGGCATAGGTGCACCTACAATATCATTAGGAAGAGACTTTGAGGATTTTCATCCATTGACAGTGAAGGAATGCCAATGCATTTCCAGATCTGGATGGTGAGTAACTTAGAGGCGAACTTACAGATGAATCCGGTACATTTGTCCTTTAAGACGATTTGTATTATGGTTTGGAAGATACTGTCAGAAGAGTCATAGTGAATTACTACAGTGCATCGTCTGAATACTACACACTGTCACTACTGCGTGTCTGTGGAAAAGAGAGTGAATATTGAAGGTAGTGAATGTGTGCCAGTCAGTTAGAGTCCTTTGCCCTCAGTTATGTCAGGTTTCTTTATTATCATTGGAGCAGAACTCATCCAGGCAAGTAGGCACTATTCCATCATATTCCTGACTTGTACATGATAGATGTAATCTGAGGAGTTAGGAAGTAAGTTACTCACTACAGAATTCATAAGTTCTGACCTGCTCTTGTAATCACAGTATTTATATGGCAAGTCCAGATTCATTTCTGGTCAATGGTAATCCCCAAGATTTTGACAGTGGAGTTTTCATTGATAGTACCACCACTGAATTTCAAAGGACAATGATTAGATTCTCTCAGGTCCAGTAGGTCAGCATCTGCAGAGAGAAAGCAGAGTTATCATTTCGGTCCAATGCTCCTTCAGAATGGGTAAAACTATTGACTGCCAGACCTGCTGAGATTTTCCAGCAAATTCCAATTTTGTTTCTGATTTCGAGCATCTGCAATTTTTTTGTTTTTTTAATACTCTTGCTAAGTGTTTTAAATTCTTTGAATTTGTTCTGTAATTAGATAGCTTGGTTTATTCAATTTTATCTTTAGTTAATCTCTGAAAAATCTGCTGTTTCATTGTTAAAGCAAAATCTGCAGCATTGTATGCTTATGGTTCAGCAAGAAACCAATTCGTTAAACCAAAACAAATCAAAATATGAACTATTAGGCAAAGTTTCAGTCTGGGATCTGACCTGTTCAGCAATATTATCAGCTATGATCAGAAAAAATTGCATGTCTCTTATTGCAGGTCTAAGGTTCATGGGTGCACAGCTCCTGAGTGGAATAATAATTCATGTCTTGAGTGGATAATCTTGTCACTTTGTGACCAGCCATTGCCTTGCTGCATTGCATCAAGTTTTGCTGGTACAGAAGGCTGCCTCAAAATGAAGGAATTGTGACTCTTGCCAGTATAGAAGGTATTCAGCTGCACGATAAACCGTATGAGCAGCTGCGTATTGAGGGGGAAGAATCATTTTTGATTCATGAAAATAACTGATTTCAGATGATACACCTGAAAACAATGCATGCATTATCAATGGCACTCTTCACCCCAAGCAAGCCCAAATCTGCTCATGCATACACTGCTTGCACATCCAATTTTCTGTTTGCGTTGAGATGCTGTCATATCCCTTGGTTAACAAGATACTACAAGCTGTGAGATGTTTGTTAGATCTCCAAACATAACTGAAAGGAGCAAGACGGATGAAAGTGTAGAACTGCAGCCATATTGATTTCCAAGGGTAATAATGTCCTTGACTTTCTTTGAGTTTGATTGCAAGAACTGACAGGTTTCAGTCACAATCTCTTTAGTAAAGTCAAGTCATCTAATGTATTTGGTCGTCCCTGACATTGTGGTAACTGAATTGCTTGCAAAAGAACTACAGTGAAAACGATATCCTGGTGACAGCCTTTGTTCCTCTATCTTGTCTTCTATTCTGTCTTACTTCACCTCTCGGTCATGATCATTGTCAAAGGAAGCCTGTCCATGTCTAAAAACAATTTGTTTCAGCAACAGATTTGAATGGAACAAAAAGTATTTCAATTCCAGACAGATTACTCCCTGTAGACTATTGAAACTTTAAACAAGAATAGGAAAGTACCAAAATTAAATACAATTACATCAGTGGCAAAAAGAAATAATCCAGCAATTAACCTGTCTCTAGTTCATGATCCCTTCAAGTCAGGCTGCTAGGGAATTCCTCACACCACTTAACAGTTTGTTAGATTAAATCAGAGAATTAAATAGTTGAAAATGGCAGTGCCAGGGTCTACTCATCATTGCACTATGTGGGCTCTGACCTATCTGTTTTCCATGCTGCTTCCATATGTGCCTGTAAACCTCCCCTTCACCAAGATGATCTTCAATACAGTTCCACCAGAATTGTGCACATTTTGAAGGTAACACGGTGGCACAGTGGTTAGCACTGCTGCCTCACAGCGCCAGGGACCTGGGTTCAATTCCCGCCTCAGGCGACTGACTGTGTGGAGTTTGCACGTTCTCCCCGTGTCTGCGTGGGTTTCCTCCGGGTGCTCCGGTTTCCTCCCACAGTCCAAAGATGTGCGGGTCAGGTGAATTGGCCATGCTAAATTCCCCGTAGTGTTAGGTAAGGGGTATGGGTGGGTTGCGCTTCGGCGGGTCGGTGTGGACTTGTTGGGCCGAAGGGCCTGTTTCCACACTGTAAGTCTAAGTCTAAGTCTTAACTTCAAGCAATTTTCTATCTCTTGGAGGACACATATTATCTAAATACATACACTACAGAGCCCAACTTCTCCCACTATTTACAGTAATTATTGCTACAATTTTCATTAAAATGACTAACTGGAAAATTGTACCAAAACATATATTGACAAAAGAACTGCATAAATGTAGCAGCAGGTACTGTGAATAAAATTGAAGGATTTTAGAATTCCGTATGCATTTTTATGATTATTTTTCACTTTTGTTCCATCCCTGATTATTTTTCTGTTAACTACCCCTAAAGAAAGCATTTACTGAATTCAATTCCCCATCTTGTAATGGAGGAATCTGAATCCATAAATGCTTGATTGTTACTTAGATGAAATACTGGATTTACACACGTTTTACCATTTGCCATTTATGTTCAAGTGCAGCCTAACATAAAAGTTCCTTCGTTTGCTCCCCATAGATATTCTAGATGAAATCGGATGTCCATCTGCACTTAAAAGCGCATAACTGCGCATCAATCTTCACAAACACAGAATCATTTTAAAGACTATAAAGACATGATGGTAAAATGTGGAACTGTCATATTGATGCATTTTGGACCATGCCACTAGAATTGGGATTTAGGCATTTGCTGAAAAAGGAGTTGTGAATTTTTCATGCTGAGTATAAAATGTCAAGTCCCTCAGCACAGGCATCACTCATGTTGATTTCTGTATCACAAAAATATAAAAAGAGCCATAAAGCACAAAAATCTCTTTCTGTAAGTACAGCCTCTTTTTTAGAAGATAAATAAAAAGAAATGACACAGGACCATTGTTTCATGCCTCTGTGAAGATAAGGCGTTGGGGGCCCAGGACACGAAAATCATGGAGAAGGTGGAGGGCATGGGTGGTGTCCCGAACGTAGGTGGGGGGTTCTTGGACTAAGGGGGACAGGACCGTGTGGAGGTATGCAGAGATGAGTTCAGTGGGGCAGGAGCAGGCTAAGACAATGGGTCAGCCGGAGCAGTCAGGTTTGTGGATTTTGGGCAGGAGATAGAAACGGGCGGTGCAGGGTTGTGGGACGATGAGGGTGGAGGTGGTGGATGGGAGATCCCCTGAGGTTATGGATGGTCCGGGAGATGATGGTATGGTGGTGGGAGGTGGGGTCAAGATCAAGGGGGCAGTAGGAGCATTTTCGCTACCCGAGCCCCCAACGCCTTTTTCTTCACCATGGACATCCAGTCCCTATACATCTCCATCCCCCATCACGAAGGCCTCAAAGCCCTCTGCTTCTTCCTTTCCCGCTGTACCAACCCTTTCACTGACACCCTCCTTCGACTGACTGAACTGGTCCTCACCCTGAACAACTTCTCTTTGCAATCCTCCCACTTCCTCCAAACCAAAGGAGTAGCCATGGGCACCCGCATGGGCCCCAGCTATGCCTGTCTCTTCGTAGGATATGTGGAACAGTTCATCTTCTGCAGCTACACTGGCACCACCCCCCACCTTTTCCTCCGCTACATTGATGACTGTGCTCCCACGAGGAGGTTGAACAGTTCATCCACTTTATTAACACCTTCCACCTCGACCTCAAAAGTACCTGGACTGTCTCTGGCTCTTCCCTCCCCTTCCTAGACCTCTCCATTTCTATCTTGGGCGACTGACTCAACACGGACATTTACTATAAATCGACCGACTCCCACAGCTACCTAGATTACGCCTCCTTCCACCCTGCCCCCTGTAAAAATGCCATCCCATATTCCCAAATCCCCGCCGCATCTGCTCCCAGGAGGACCAATTCGAATACTGAACAACCCAGATGGCCTCCTTCTTTAAAGACCGCTATTTCCCCTCAGACGTGGTTGACGATGCTCTCCACCGCATCTCCTCCACTTCCCGCTCCTCCGCCCTTGAACCCCGCCCCTCCAATCGTCACCAGGACAGAACCCCACTGATCCTCACCTACCACCCCACCAACCTCCATATACATCGTATCATCCTTCGTCATTTCCGCCACCTCCAGACAGATCCCACCACCAAGGATATCTTTCCCTCCCCTTCCCTATCAGCGTTCTGGAAAGACCACTCCTTCCGCGACTCCCTCATCAGGTCCACACACAACCCCCCCCCCCACTCCCCCCTCCCCCACGAACCCAAACTCCACTCCCGACACCTTCCCCTGCAACCGCAAGAAATGCAAAACTTGCATCCACACCTCCCCCACTTGGACCTTTCTTCCAAGGCCCCAAGGGATCCTTCCATATCCACCACAAATTCACCTGCACCTCCACACACATCATTTACTGTATCCGCTGCACCCAATGAGGCCTCCTCTACATTGGGGAGACTAGCCGCCTACTTGCAGAACATTTCAGAGAACACCTCTGGGACACCCGCACCAACCAACCCAACTGCCCCGTGGCGGAACACTTTAACTCCCCCTCCCACTCTACTAAGGGCATGCAGGTCCTTGGCCTCCTCCATCGCCAGATCATGGCAACACGATGACTGGAGGAAGAACACCTCATCTTCCGCCTAGGAACCCTCCAACCACAAGGGATGAATACAAATTTCTCCAGCTTCCTCATTTCCCCTCCCCCCACCTTATCTCAGTCCCAACCCTCGGACTCAGCTCCGCCTTCTTGACCTGCAATCTTCTTCCTAACCTCTCCGCCCCACCCCCTCTCTGGCCTATCACCCTCACCTTAACCTCCTTCCACCTATCGCATTCCCAACGCTCCTTATGCAAGTCCCTCCTCCCTACCTTTTATCTTAGCCTTCTTCGCACACCTTCCTCAATCCCGAAAAAGGGCTTATGCCCGAAACATCGATTCTCCTGCTCCTTGGATGCTGCCTGACCTGCTGCGCTTTTCCAGCAATCCATTTTTCAGTTCTGATCTCCAGCATCTGCAGTCCTCACTTTCTCCTCATGGATTCTTCATGCCAGGTTTAGTCAAGTTTGTGGTGCCATTTCAGGAAGGAAGCCTAGAGAATGCTTTCGGCAGAAGTTAGACTCTGATTTGACAAACTAGTTGATTGCATATTACTTGGCAGCTAGTTTCATGATATCTGAAATACACGATTATCTTTCGTGAGGCATCAGGCTCAACTTCAGAGTAAATACATATTATTAATTTAGCTGCATGCTGTGAACACAAAGTACAATCACTGAAATACCAATTTGAAACTGAAGCCAGTTGTCTCCTGTTAGGAACCATCCTCTCGATCGAAATGAGTGGAGCTTACACATGATGTCAGTTAACCCTTTTTGCTAATATAAAATAAAACAAAGAATATGGACACTGGAAATTCAAAACAAAATCAGAAATTGCTGGCAAAATCAAGCAGATCTGTGGGAAGGAATCAGAGTTGATGTTTCAAGTCTTGTGACTCTTCATCAGAACTGTTAGCAGTTAGCACAACATAGTATTTATGTTGAAGACAAAGTTGGCTGGAGGTGGAGGTGAAGGGGATATTGACCAGAAACTGGACTGGATTACCCATGTAAATATTGAATTGAATTGAATTGAATTTATTGTCACGTGTACCAAAGCACGTGAGCAATACAGGCAAATGACAGAGTTAAGTAGCACAGATAAATAAATAATAGGTAAACAGCAGCAAAAACAGAGACACAGGAACAGGTGAATGTTAAGAGTTTGTGAGTCCATTCAGTATTCTAATAACAGTAGGGTAGAAACTGTTGCGAAACCGGCTGGTGCGTGTGTTCAGGCTTCTGTACCTTCTCCCCAATGGTGGAGGTTGTAGAAAAACATTGCCATGATGGAATGGATCTTTGAGAATGCTGGCAGCCTTTGATTGACAGCGGACCTGGTAGATCGATTCTATAGATGGGAGGTTGGATTTTGTGATTGTCCAGGCCAGGTTCACCACTCTCTGTAACTGTCTCCAATCTTGAATGATAAAGTTGCCATTCCAGGTAGAGATACATCCAGACAGAATGTTCTTGATGGCACACCTATAAAAGTTGGCAAGTATTCGTCGTCATGCTAAATTTCCTCAGATACCTGAAGAAGAAGAGACATTGTTAGGTCTCTGTAACCAGTGCATCCACATGAAGAGTCCAAGAAAGCTTGTTGTGGATGACCACTGCCAGGAGCTTGACACTCTCCACTCATTCCACTTTTGTGCTGTTAATGTGTAGGGGCATGAGTAATATCCTGCCGAAAGTAAATAATGAGTTCTTTGGTTTTGCGGGCATTGAGAGCTAGGTTGTTCGCTGTGCACCATTTTTCTAGGTCTTCCACCTCCCGTCTGTAGTCTGTTTCGTTGTCATCTGAGATTCGACTGACTATGTTGGTGTCATCAGCGAATTTGTAAATGGTATTAGTCTGGCATTTGGCAACGCAGTCATGGGTATATAGTGAGTACAGTAGGGGGCTGAGTACACACCCCTGGGGGGCTCCAGTGTTGAGTGTTAGTGACGATGAAATATTGTCCCCAGTCTTCACTGATTGTGGCCTGTGAGTCAGAAAACTGAAGATCCAGTTGCAGACAGTGGGGTTTAGTCTGAGATCACTAAGTTAGTAATCAGTCTTAAGGGGATAATAGTGTTGAAGGGTGAACTGTAGTCAATGAGTAGGATTCTTAGCTGAAAATGTGTTGCTGGAAAAGCGCAGCAGGTCAGGCAACATCCAAGGAGCAGGAGAATCGACATTTCGGGCATGAGCGTTTCTTCAGGAATGAGGAAGACAAAAGGTAGGGAGGATGTACTTGGGGGAGGGGCATTGGAAATGCAATAGATGGAAGGAGGTCAAGGTGAGGGTGATTGGCTGGACTGGGGGTGGGGGCGGAGAGTTTAGAAAGAAGATTGCAGGTTAGAAAGGCGGTGCTGAGTTTGAGGGATTTGACTGAGACAAGGTGGGGGGAGGGGAAATGAGGAAACTGGAGAAATCTGAGTTCATCCCTTGTGGTTGGAGGGTTCCCAGGCGGAAGATGAGGCGCTCTTCCTCCAGCTGTAGTGTTGCTATTGTCTGGCGATGGAGGAGTGCAAGGACCTGCTTTGGTACACGTGACAATAAATTCAATTCAATTCAATTCAACTGGTGGAGTGGGAGGGGGAATTGAAGTGTTGAACCACAGAGTGGTTGGGTTGGTTGGTTGGTCTGGGTGTCCCAGAGGTGTTCTCTGAAACGTTCCGCAAGTAGGCGGCCTGTCTTCCCAATATAGAGGAGACCACATCGGGTGTAGCGGATGCAGTAAATGATGTGTGTGGAGGTGCAGGTGATTTTTATGGTGGATATGGAAGGATTCCCCTGGGGCCTTGGAGGGTAGTAAGGGGGGAGGTGTGGGCGCAAGTTTTGCATTTCTTGCAGTTGCAGGGGAAGGTGCCAGGAGTGTAATTTGGGTTGGTGGGGGGTGTGGACCTGACGAGAGAGTTGCGGAGGGAGTGGTCTTTTCGGAACGCTGATAGGGGAGGGGAGGAAAATATATCCCTGGTGGTGGGGTCCGTTTGGAGGTGGCGGAAATGACAACGGATGATACAATGTATATGCAAGTTGGTGAGGTAGTAGGTGAGGACCAGTGGGATTCTGTCCTAGTGGCGATTGGAGGGGCGGGGCTCAATGACGGAGGAGCAGGAAGTGAAGGAGATGCGGTGGAGGGCATCGTCAATCACATCTGGGGGGAAATTGCGGTCTTTGAAGAAGGAGGCCATCTGGGTTGTACGGTATTGGAACTTGTCCTCCTGGGAGCAGATGCGGCGGAGACGAAGGAATTGGGAATATGGGATGGCGTTTTTACAGGGGGCAAGGTGGGAGGAGGTGTAGTCTAGGTGGCTGTGGGAGTCGGTCAGTTTATAGTAAATGTCCATGTTGATTCGGTGCCCGAGATAGAAATGGAGAGGTCTAGGAAGGGGAGGGAAGAGTCTGAGACGGTCCAGTAAATTTGAGGTCGAGGTGGAAGGTGTTGGTAAAGTGGATGAACAGTTCAACTTCCTCATGGGAGCATGAGGCAGCACCGATACAGCCATCGATGTAGCGGAGGAAAAGGTGGGGGGTGGTGCCAGTGTAGCTGCGGAAGATGGACTGTTCCACATATCCTATGAAGAGGCAGGCATAGCTGGGGCCCATGCGGGTGCCCATGGCTACTCCTTTGGTTTGGAGGAAGTGGGAGGATTGCAAAGAGAAGTTGTTCGGGGTGAGGACCAGTTCAGTCAGTCGAAGGAGCGTGTCAGTGGAAGGGTACTGGTTGGTACGGCGGGAAAGGAAGAAGCGGAGGGCTTTGAGTCCTTCCTGATGGGGGATGGAGGTGTACAGGGACTGGATGTCCATGGTGAAGATAAGGTGTTGGGGACCGGGGAAGCAAAAATCATGGAGGAGGTGGAGGGCGTGGGTGGTGTCCCGAACGTAGGTGGGGAGTTCTTGGACTAAGGGGGACACGACCGTGTCGAGGTATGCAGAGATGAATTCGGTGTGGCAGGCCAGACTGAGACAATGGGTTGGCCGGGGCAGTCAGGTTTGTGGATTTTGGGCAGGATTTTGAGGAAGAATTGTTCGATTTCTCGCTACGTGTTGAATTCGTTAATCCGAGAGCATAGAGGGATGAAGGTGAGGCCTCTGCTGAGGACTGATCTTTCATCCTCAGAGAGGGGTAGTTCTGGAGGGATGGTGGAAACACGGCAGGGCTGGGAGCTAGGACCAATTCTTCGCAGCCTTCGCCTCCGCACCAACTTCTTCAACCAGGCTTCTCGTCCAGCCCCTGATGACCCCTACTCCTGCCTCCAACACACCCCATCCACCTGGACACCCCGTGCTGGCCTCTTACCTGCCGTCGATCTCTTCATAGCCAACTGCAGCCGCGACATTAACCACCACAATCTCTCCACCCCTCTCACCCACTCCAACCTCTCGCCCTCGGAACGTGCAGACCTCCATTCCCTCCGTTCCAACCTCAACCTCAACCTCACTATCAAACCGGCAGACAAGGGAGGCTCAGTAGTAGTTTGGCGCACCTACCTTTATACCACTGAGGCTAAACGCCAGCTCGCGGACACCTCCTCCTACTGCCCCCTTGACCATGATCCCACCTCCCACCACTAAACCATCATCTCCCAGACCATCCATAAGCTCATCACCTCAGGGGATCTCCCATCCACCGCCTCCAACCTCATAGTCCCACAACCCCGCACCGCCCGTTTCTACCTCCTACCTAAAATCCACAAACCTGACTGCCCTGGCCAACCCATTGTCTCAGCCTGCTCCTGCCCCACTGAACTCATCTTTGCATACCTTGACACGGTCCTGACCCGCTTAGTCCAAAAACTGCCCACCTACATTTGGGACACCACCCATGTCCGCCACCTCCTCCATGATTTTCGCTTCCCCGGTCCCCAACGCCTTATCATCACCATGGACATCCAGTCCCTGTACACCTCCATCCCCCATCAGGAAGGACTCAAAGCCCCCCACTTCTTCCTTTCCTGCCGTACCAACCAGTACCCTTCCACTGACACCCTCTTTCGACTGATTGAACTCGTCCTCACCCTGAACAACTTCTCTTTCCAAACCTCCCACTTCCTCCAAACCAAAGGAGTAGCCATGGGTACCCGCATGGGCCCCAGATATGCCTGCTTCTTCGTAGGATATGTGGAACAGTCCATCTTCCGCAGCTACACTGGCACCACCCCCCACCTTTTCCTCCGCTACATCGATGACTGTATCGGCGCTGCCTCATGCTCCCATGAGGAAATTGAACAGTTCATCCACTTTACCAACACCTTCCACCCCGACCTCAAATTTACCTGGACCATCTCAGACTCCTCCCTCCCCTTCCTAGACCTTTCCATTTCTATCTCGGACGACCGAATCAACACAGACATTTAGTATAAACCGACCGACTCCCACAGCTACCTAGACTACACCTCCTACCACCTTGCCCCCTGTTAAAATGCCATCCCATATTCCCAATTCCTTCATCTCCGCCGCATCTGTTCCCAGGAGGACAAGTTCCAATACCATACAATCCAGATGGCCTCCTTTTTCAAAGACCGCAATTTCCCCCCAGATGTGATTGACGATGCCCTCCACTGCATCTCCTCCACTTCCCGCTCCTCCGTCATTGAGCCCCGCCCCTCCAGTCGCCACTAGGACAGAATCCCACTGGTCCTCAACTACCACCTCACCAACCTCCATATACATTGTATCATCTGTCGTCATTTCCGCCACCTCCAAACGGACCCCACCACCAGGGACATATTTTCTTCCCCTCCCCTATCAGCGTTCCGAAAAGACCACTCCCTCTGCGACTCTCTCGTCAGGTCCACACCCCCCACCAACCCAACCTCCACTCCCGGCACCTTCCCCTGCAACTGCAAGAAATGCAAAACTTGCTCCCACACCTCCCCCTTACCTCCCTCCAAGGCCCGAGGGGATCCTTCCATATCCACCACAAATTCACCTGCACCTCCACACACATCATTTATTGCATCCGCTGCACCCGATGTGGCCTCCTCTATATTGGGGAGACAGGTTGCCTACTTGCGAAACATTTCAGAGAACACCTCTGGGACACCCGGACCAACCAACCCAACCACCCCGTGGCTCAACACTTCAACTCCCCTCCCACTCCACCAAGGACATGCAGGTCCTTGGACTCCTCCATCGCCAGAGCCATAGCAACACGGCGGCTGGAGGAAGAACGCCTCATCTTCCGCCTAGGAACCCTCCAACCACAAGGGATGAACTCAGATTTCTCCATTTCTCAGTTCCCCTCCCCCCACCTTGTCTCAGTCAAATCCCTCAAACTCAGCACCGCCCTCCTAACCTGCAATCTTCTTCCTGACGTCTCCGCCCCCACCCCCACTCCGGCCTATCTCCCTCACCTTGACCTCCTTCCACCTATCGCATTTCCAATGCCCCTCCCCCAAGTCCGTCCTCCCTCCCTTTTATCTTAGCCTGCTGGACACACTTTCCTCATTCCTGAAGAAGGGCTCATGCCCGAAACGTCGATTCTCCTGCTCCTTGGATGCTGCCTGGCCTGCTGCACTTTTCCAACAACACATTTTCAGTTTTGATCTCCAGCATCTGATGTCCTCACTTTCTCCTCGAGTAGGATTCTGACAAAGCTGTTCTTGGTGTCAAGATGTTAATGGCTACAAAGATCAGAGACTGGACATTCTGTGGCGAGCAATTCATCTCCCACCTCTCCAAAGCCGTCTACAATCTGTAAGACAAAAGTCAGGAGTGCAATGTCTTATAGCCCAATTGCCTGGTGATATAATCCAACCACAGTCAAGAAGCTTAATAGCATCCACAATAAAACAAATCGCTTGCTCAGCATTCCATTTATCATCATTCATTCGCTCTACCATTGATATAGCACAGCAACAATTGTTACCATTGATACCATGCAGTTCCTCACCAAGGCTCCTCTGACAGTATCTTCCAAACTTGCAACCACTATTGCCTATAAGGACAAGGGCAGGAGATGAATGAGAATTAGGAAGGCTAAAAGGGGTCATAACAAATCATTAATTAACAGGATTAATGAGAATCCCAAGGCTTTTTATATATACATAAAAAGCAAGAGAGTAGCCAGGGAATAGATTGACCCACTCAAGGACAAAAGAGGGAATCTGTGTGTTGAGCCAGAAGAGGTAGGTGAGGACTTAAAAGAATTCTATGTGTTAATATTCATCAAAGAGAAGGAATTGGTGGAGGATGATCTCAGGGAAGGGAGTTTCGAATTTCTACACCAAGTTGTTACTAAAAAGGCAGAGGTGTTGTGCGTCTTAAAAAGTATTATGGTGGATAAGTCCCTGGATCTTGATGGGATCTATCCCAGAATATTGAAGGAAGCAAGAGAACAAATTGCTGGACAATTGACAGGCATCTTTGTATCGTCTTTGACCACAGGTGAGGTCCCAGAGGACTGGAGAATAGTTAATGTTGCCCTATTATTTAAAAAGGGTAACAGGAGTATTCCAGAGAATCATAAGCTGTGAGCCTCACATTAGTGGCATGGAAATTATTGGAAAAGATTCTCAGGGACAAGATCTATACACACTTACTGATAAACAGTGATTATCACTGATTAGTGGTAAACAGTATGGTTTTGTGTGAGGGACATCGTACCTCATTAAATTAATCGAGTTTTCTTGAGGAGGTGATGAAGACGATTGATGAGGGAAAAGTGGTTGATGTTGTCTACATGGACTTCAGTAAAGCCTTTGACATGCTCCCTCATGGCAGACTGGTACAAAAGGTAAAGTCACATAATATCAGGGCTAACTGGCAAACTGGATACAGAACTGGCTTAGTTTTGGACAAAATTAAAAAACACACTTCAACAAGTTTATTTGGAAGTACTAGCTTTCTGAGTTCTGCTCCTTCATCAGGTAGTTAGTGGAACAGGATCATAGGACACAGAATTTATAATAAAAGATCAAAGTGTCATACAACTGATGTCATTTATTGAACAAATCTAGATTGCTGTTAAGTCTTTAAGACTTAGAATGGGGTTGCAGGTTTCGACTCATTAATGTGTAAATCTCAGAACTTCTTTCAAGTCACATCCCCATGATAACTTAAGATTTTATAAAAATAAAGTGACATCTCAGCTCAGACAATGCATTTAAGGTGCCAGGTTAGATCTGCCTACACAGATTTTATAGGCAGTCAATCCATGTGACATTTTATAAATTCTTACTTTGGAAGTAGAACCAGTCTGACTCAAGGTTGGAATACAGACAGACTCTAACCACACACCTTTAATGCATTGTTTGAGCTGAGATGCCACCCGTTTTTTCTAAAACCTTAAGTTATCTCCGGAATGTGACTTGAAAGAAGTTCTGGGATTTACATATTAATCAATCAAAACCTGCAACCCATTCTAAGTGAATCTAGGTTTGTCCAATACATCACATCAGTTGTATGACATAGTAGAAAAGTACACCACAAAACAGGCCCTTTGGCCCACAATGTTGTGCCGAGGTTTAATCCTAATGTAAAATATAATAACTTAACCTTAGCACCTCTCAACTCACTGCTCTCCATGTGCATGTCCAGCGGTCGCTTAAATGTCCATAATGACTCTGTTTCCACCACCACCGCTGGCAAAGCATTCTATGCATTCACAACTCTCTGTGTAAAGAACCTACCTCTGATGTCTCCTTTATACCTTTCCCCTAATATCTTAAAACTATGACCCCTCGCACTTGTCAATCTTGCCCTGGGAAAGAGTCTCTAGCTACTGACTCTATCTATTCCTCTGATTATCTTGTATACCTCGATCAGGTCTCCTCTCTTCCTCCTTCTCTCCAGAGAGAAAAGTCTGAGCTTTTTCAATCTTTCTTCATAAGGCAAGCCCTCCAGTCCAGGCAGCATTCTGGTAAACCTTCTTTGCACCCTCTCCAAAGCCTCTCTATCTTTCCTATAGTAGGACAACCAGAACTGGACACAATATTCCAAGTGTGGTCTCACCAGAGACTCGTAGAGCTGTAGCAAAACCTCACAGCTCTTAAACTCGATCCCCCTGTTAATGAAAGCCAAAACACCATATGCTTTCTTAACAACCCTATCCACTTGAGTGCAAACTTTGAGGGATCTATTTACTTGTCCACTCAGATCCTTCTGTTCCTCCACACTGCCAAGAATCCTGTCCTTAATCCTATATTCAGCATTCGAGTTCGACCTTTCAAAATGCATCACTTCACATTTATCCAGGTTGAGCTCCATCTGCCATTTCTCAGCCCAGCTCTGCATCCTGTCTATGTCACACTGCAGCCTGCAATAGCCCTTAATACTATCAACGACACCTCCAATCTTTGTGTCATCTGCAAATTTACTAACCCACCCCTCAACCTCCTCATCCAAGTCATTTATAAAAACTACAAAGAGCAGAGGCCCAAGAACAGATGCGGGACCCTACTCAACACTGACCTTCAGGCAGAATACTTTCCATCTACAACCACTCTCTGCCTTCTGTCAGCCAGCCAATTCTGAATCCAGATAGCCAAATCTCCCTGTATCCCATACTTCCTGACTTTATGAATGAGTCCACCACAGAGAACCTTATCAAATGCCTTGTTGAAGTCCAAATACACCACATCCACTGCTTGACCTTCATCGACCTGTCTTGTCAGCTCCTCGAAGAACTCAATAAGATTGTGAAGCATGACCTGCCCCTCACAAAGCCATGCTGACTGCCTTTAATCACGGTATGCTTTGCCAAATAGTCACAGATCCTATCCCTCAGACTTCTTTCCAAAACTTTGCTGACCACAGATGTAAGACTGACTGGTCTGTAATTGCCAGCGATTCCCCTATTACCCTTCTTGAAAAGAGAAACAGCATTCACCTCCTTCCAATCCTCCTGTATGACTCCCATGGAGAGTGAGGTGGCAAAAATCTTCACCAGCGGCTTAGTCACCTTCTTTCTTGCTTCCCGTAGCAGCCTAGGATACATCTGGTCTGGCCCTGGGGACTCAATAATGTTAATGTTTTCCAAAATTTCCAACACATCAACTTCATCAATCTTGATCTGGTCAAGCCTGTATCCCAGCTCCTCAAAGTTCTCATTCACAACAAGGTCCCTTTCCTTAGAGAAAACTGAAGCAAAATATTCAATCAGGACTTCTCCTATCTGCTCAGTTTGATCTTTTACTATAAATTCTGTGTCCTATGATCCTGTCCCACTGACGACCTGACAAAGGAGCAATGCTCCAAAAGCTTGTACTTCCAAATAAACCTATTGGACTATAACCTGGTGTTGTGTGATTTTTAACTTTGTCCACCCCACTCCAACAGCGGCACCTTCACATCTTAGTCATAGGAGACAGAGGGTAGCGGTGGAGGAATACCTTTCGGAATAGAGAGTTGTGACTAGTGGTGTTCTACAGGGATCATGCTGGGACCTCTGCTGTTTGTGATCGACACAAATGATTTGGAGGAAAGCGTAGCTAGTCTAATTAGTACATTTGCAGACAATACAAAGATTGTAGGAGTTGCGGATTGTAAGGCGGATTGACAAAGGATACCATAGGGCATAGATCAATTGGAGCCATGGGAAGAAAAATGGCAGAGGGACTTTAATCCCGACAAATGTGAGGTGATGCATTTTGGAGGGTCAAGTACAAGTGAAAATTATACAGTGAATGGCAGAACCCTTAGGAGTATTGAATATGCAGAGGGATCTGGGTTTGCAGATCCACGATCACTGAAGGTGGCAGAGCAGGTAGATA
This sequence comes from Hemiscyllium ocellatum, assembly GCF_020745735.1. Classification (NCBI taxonomy): domain Eukaryota; kingdom Metazoa; phylum Chordata; class Chondrichthyes; order Orectolobiformes; family Hemiscylliidae; genus Hemiscyllium; species Hemiscyllium ocellatum. Next base: position 102,566,470 of record NC_083401.1, read on the forward strand.
AGATAGTTTAAAAAAAAGCCTATAGCATGCTTGCCTTCATTGGAAGGGACATTGAGTATAAGGATAGGCAAGCTATGTTGTGGCTATATAGAACTTTAGTTAGGCCACACTTGGAAAATTACAAACAGTTTTGGTCACCACACTGCCAGAAGGATGTGGATGCTTTGGAGAGGGCATGGAAAATCTTGCTGCCTGGTTTGGGGGATTTTAGCTATGAAGAAAGGGTGGCATGGTGGCTCAGTGTTTAGCACTCTGCCTCACAGCACCAGGGTCCCAGATTCAACTCCAGCTTTGGGTGACTGTGTGGAGTTTGCACATTCTCCCCGTGTCTGTGTGGGTTTCCTCCGGATACTCCAGTTTCCTCCCACAGTCCAAAGATGTGCGGTCAGATGAATTGGCCTTGCTAAATTGCCCATAGTGTTAGGTGCATTCGTCAGAGGGAAATGGGTCTAGGTGGGTTACTCTTTGGAGGGTCGGTGTGGACTGGTTGGGCTGAAGAGCCTGTTTCCACACTGTAGGGAATCTAATCTAATCTAATCTAATCTAAAAGCTTCCAAGAAAGGTTGGATAGACTGGGTTTATTTTCACTGGAACACAGAAGGTTGAGGGGCAACCTGGGAGAAGTTTAAAAGGTTGTGATTGGCATGAATAGAATAGAAAGTATGAGTCTTTTCTCAGGGTGGAGGGGTCAATTAGTAGGGGACACCGGTTGAAGGTGTGAGGGGGGAAGTTTTAAAAGAGTTGTGCAAGGCATGTTTTTCACACAAAGGGCAGTGTGTGTGTGGAATGTGTTGCTAGAGGAGATGATAGAAACAGACAAAACAGCAGTATTCGAGAAGTACCTGGGCGAATACATGACTAGGAAGGAAATAGAGGGATTCGGATCTTGTAACTGAAAACAGTTTTAATAAGGAAGGGCAAAATGTGTCGGCGCAGGCTTGGAGGACCCAAGGGCCTGTTCCTAAACTGTATTCTTCTTTGTTTTTTGACCACATCACCATTCCTTCATTGTCTCTGGGTCAAAATCCTGCATCTCCCTTCCTAACAGCACTGTGCATATACTTGCATCAGATGTTCCACAGAGGTTCAAGAACACAGCTCACTGCCACCCTGTTAAGGGAAACCAGACATGAACAACAAAAGGTTGACTTTGGTAGCAATGCTAATAACCATTGAAAGAATTGAAGAAACTACCCAGAGCATTTTTTCTATCATTTTATGTTTTTCAATTCCTAGGAATTGATAGGAAGCCCAAAACTCTCCTAACTTGAAACATTTTTAGATTTTAAAAAATCCTGTCAAAGCTGGAAATCTGAAATAAAGACTGAGATATCTGTTTATTTCCAGCAGTGTAGAGTTTACTTTTCAATTCAAAGATTGTTCATTAGATTTGCTGAGTATTTTCATCATTTGTTTTAGAAAATAAGACATAGGAGCAAAAATTAGGCCATTCAGCCCAGCGAGTCTGCTATATCGTTCAAACATGGCTGACAAGTTTCTCCCACTGTCTCCCTGTAATCTTTGATCCCTTTGATAATCAAGAATCTGTCTTTGTCTTAAATATACTCAATGATATGGCCTCCACGGTCTTCTGTCTTTTATTGCAAGAATGTCCAGAAAATATTCATGCTGAAATCCAGCATATTTTTAGCCTTTGTATTATGGAAGTTGGGTTATAATTCTCAATGCAAAACTCTTTCCTCTTTAATCCCAAGGGCACAGTGCGCAAGAAGGTTATTTAGACCTCCTACACCAACTTCTCCTGAATCACCAACTTTGCTCAGTTCTCAAATCAGAGCAATTTTTGAAGCTATGTCACAAAATCTATCTCAGTCTCATTTATTTCACAGAAAGTTGGAGAGGTTTTAAACTCAAAAGTTTAAAAAATTACCATACGATAAGATACCTATTTTAGAGACATTAAAGATAAATAGATAAAATAAATTAGTAACTTAAAGATTGATATAAAAAAAAGTACATAGAGAATATAATTTGCATTTTATTGACTAAAAATAGCACTGTCTGTATGTCACAAAAATATTCATATCTTATTTTGTTGCAATCTTTATATTGGTAGCACAATAGGACATGGCATACATAGAATTTCAATGATATTGTAACTAGGCTAGAGAATGAGAGCTTCAAATTCCAACATAGTATTTTGAGGAGTACAATGTACAAGAAATACCAATCCATGTTTGACCAACAAAGTTCATACACAAAAAAAATCAACATGTTAGATGTTAAAATCATAATGTAGGACCAGTCCCTTCAAACAGGAAGGTGTAGAATCAGAAAGCTCATTACTTGGCCAGGAGTAAATTCCTGCTCACAGCTGTTTCGGCTGAATACTCAGTGGAAACTTAGCAGCGGATTTCCTGTTGGATCATAGAAGGGATATGTTTATATAAAAATAGCAACATCCTCTCAGGCAGGTTGTAAAACTTATCCATCCCACATCGTGAACCCTACATATATGTCAACTTGACAGTGAACTTTGCAATTTCTGGTCTAAATAGTTTGAGAGTGATTGGACCGAGGGTCTCTTATCCTGATTATTTTCTAACCTCTCTTGCTGATCCAGTTTAGACAATTCATCGGCTTCTATTGGAATCCATATTTAATAACCTAGCCTTGCTTTGGAAATGATTATTTTAAGCCTTTTAAACAAGCTATACCAACAGTGTACAGATATAGACATTCTTGGTATGTTTTTACTTTTTTAAGAATTGCAAGTAAACTTGCGAGCCATATCAAATTGGCAAATTTGGTTTTATTGTAGGTAGTTTGAATGCACTATTTCATTAAAGTTACTGGTTCATGAGCATAAAGTAGATATGTTACGGAAAATTATAGAGTCAGAGATGCCCAGAAAAAGGACCATCAGCCCATCGAGTCTACGCTGGTCAAAATCTAATTATTCTAATCCCATTTTCTGACACTTAGCTTCCTAATGAGGTGTCTTCATATTTAACGGGTATTGGCCAAGGTTTCTGAGAAAATGTTTCAAAAATCAGTGATTTTTCTGAGTCATGTTAATGGTTAAATTCTTGATGTTGTGAGAGGTATATCTATGGAAATATAAGACTGATGTTAAATCAGTTTTCAAAAAGGGCAGTATTTTCAGATTTATCAACATCAAGCAGAAGCCCTGCAGCACTTGTAAGCATCAGCATTTTAGCTGTCTTTTTTTCAAACCATTGATAATTAGCAGAGAGCAAACAACTTCTGTTGCATTTCAACAAGCTACAATGTGATTAAGTTCAAGTTTGACTTGATTGGCGATGCCCTTGCCTCAGGGTTAAAAGTTGAAGGTTCAAACTGTACATCAGAATATAAGTGCATAATCTAATCTGACATTGTAACTTAGCCCAGAGGGGTTGTTGGATTGCCATTGGTAATAAGACAAAACCTAGGGTTATTTAGCCTGCTCTGGTTGACATTACTGGAAAAATAACAAAATTGGTATTCTGGAAGGTTTAACTCAAATGGATTAAGCGATTTTCTTCATTCAAAACTATCTATAAAAATCAGGGGTCCAAAATTACACAGCCATGTAAACAGGCATAGAAATCATAACAAGCGATTAACACACACCCCATTGTTTGAAATGCGATCATAATGCCTTCTTTATGTGGCTTATTATTTAACATAGCTCCTTCAAGCAGTTAACATTTACCATGCTGTTCACTGGTGCACACATCAGCGGAGAGTTCCAAATCATAATACTCAAGCACTACTTAGTTAGCTTGCACTTTTTAAAAGTAACTTAACCTGAGGTGCTGACAGTGATGCAGGAAGTGAATCTGACCTGGAAAACAGTGAAAACTAGCACAGCGTGGGAGATGACAGGCTTGTGATGATGCAGTGGGGACCTTGGTAGAGGAAATGCAAAGGAGATGAAACATCCTATATCTGCAGTGTATCAGGAAGTCCTCCACACTGTAGTCAAAAGGCAGGGGGATATACTAGTACAGAAGTAAAACTGAAAGCATTGGCATAAGAAGTTCAATGATCTCAAACAAATGTTTAAGGTCAGTGAATCTGGGCGCCATGATGGCTCAGTCATTACCACTGCTGCCTCACAGCACCAGGGATCCAGGTTTGATTCCAGCCTTGGGGAACTGCCTGTGTGGAGTTTTCACATTCTTCCCAAGTCTGCGTGGATTTCTTTTGGATTGGTGTGTTTCCTCACAGTCCAGGCGGGTTGTTGCATTTGCAGTGCTACATTGCCCGGCAGTGTCCAGGGTTGTGCAGGCTAGATCGATTAACAATGGGAAATCCAGGGTTACAGGATTTGGTAGAGGAGTGAGTATGTGTTGGATGCTTTTGGAGGGGTGATGTGGACTCAATGGGCTGAGTAGCTGTAGGGATTCTATGATCTTCAAATAGAGTCATAGAGATGACACCACAGAAACAAACCCTTCGGTCCAACTCATCCATGCTGACAAGATATCCCAACCCAATCTACTCCCACCTGCCAGCACCTGACCCAGCCTCCAAGGCCTTCCTGTTCATATAACCATCCAGATGCCTTTTAAATGTTGCAATTGTACTAGCCTCCACAACTTTTTCTGGCAGCTCATTCCATACACATACCACCCTCTGCATGAAAAAGTTGCCCCTTAGGTCTCTTTTAAACCTTTCCTCTCTCATGCTAAACCTATGCCCTCTAGTTCTGGACTCGCCCACACCAGGGAAAAGACTTTGTCTAATTATCCTATCCATGTCCCTCATAATTTTATAAACCTCTATAAGGTCACCCCTCAGCCTTCGACCCTCCAGGGGAAACAGCTCCAGCCTATTCAACCTCTCCCTGTAGCGCAAATCCTCCAACCCTGGCAACATCCTTGTAAATCTTTTCTGAACCCTTTCATGTTCACAACATCTTTCCGATAAGAAAGAGACCAGAATTGCATGCAATATTCTAACCAATGTCCTGTACAGCTGCAACATGACCTCCTGTATTCAATACTCTGACCAATAAAGGAAAGCATACCAAACACCTTCTTCAGGGCTTTTGCCCGAAACGTTGATTTCGCTGCACTTTGGATGCTGCCTGAACTGCTGTGCTCTTCCAGCACCACTAATCCAGAATCTGGTTTCCAGTATCTGCAGTCATTGTTTTTACTTCACCTTCCTCACTATCCCATCTGCCTGCGACTCCACTTTCAAGGAGCTATGAACCTGCACTCCAAAATCTCTTTGTTCAGCAACACTCCCTAGGACTTTACCAGCAAGTATATAAGTCGTGCTAAGGTTTGCTTTCCTAAAATGCAGCCCCACACTTTTGCCTAACTTAAACACCATCTGCCACTTCTCATCAAGATTCTATTGCAATTAGAGGTAACTTTCTTCACTGTCCACTGCAACTCCAATTTTGGTGTCATCTGTGTACTTACCACTGTATAGCTTTTATATTCATATGCAAATCATTTATATAAATGGCAAGAAGTAGTGGACCCATAGTGGACCCAGCACCGATCCTTGTAGCACTCCACTGGTCACAGACCTCCAGTCTGAAAAATAGCCCTCCACCACCACCCTCTGCCTTCTACCTTTGAGCCAGTTCTCTATCCAAATGGCTAGTTCTCCCTGTAGTCCATGAGATCTAACCTTGCTAATCAGTCTCCCATGGGGAATCTTGTCAAACGCCTTACTGAAGTCCATATAGATCACAACTACCACTCTGCCCTCATCAATCCTCTTTGTTACTTCTTCAAAAAACTCAATCAAGTTTGTGAGACATGATTTCCCACGCACAAAACCACGTTGACTATTCCTAATCAGTCCTTGCCTTTCCAAATACATGTACATCCTGTCCCTCAGGATTCCCTCCAACAACTTGCCCACCACTGAGATCAGGCTATAGTTCCCTGGCTTGTCTTTACCGCCCTTCTTAAACGGTGGCACCACGTTTGCCAACCTCCAGTCTTCCGGCACCTCACCTGTGACTATTGACGATACAAATATCTCAGCAAGAGGTCCAGCAATCACTTCTCTCGCTTCCCACAGAGTTCTCATGTACACCTGATCAGGTCCTGAGGATTTATCCGCCTTTATGCGTTTCAAGACATCCAGCACTTTCCCTTCTGTAACATGGACATTTTTTAAGATGTCATCATCTATTTCCCTACAGCCTATATCTTCCATATCCTTTTCCACAGTAAACACTGATGCAAAGACCTCATTTAGTATCTCCCCCATCTCCTGTGGCTCAACACAAAGGCTGCCTTGCTGAACTTTGAGGGGCCCTATTCTCTCCCTAGTTACCCTTTTGTCCTTAATGTATTTGTAAAAACCCTTTGTATTCTCCTAAACTCTATTTGCCAAAGCTATCTCATAACGCCTTTTTACCCTCCTCATTTCCCTGTTTAGTATACTTCTACTTGCTTTATACTCTTCTAAGGATTCATTTGATTTGTCTATACCTGACATATGCTTCCTTCTTTTTCTTAACCAAACCCTCAATTTCTTTCGTCATCCAGCATTCCCTATACCTACCAGCCTTCCCTTTCATCCTGACAGGAATATACTTTCTCTGGACTCTCGTTATCTCATTTCTGAAGGCTTCCCATTTTCCAGCTGTCCCTTTACCTGTGAACATCCGCCCCCAATCAGCTTTTGAAAGTTCTTGCCTAATACCCTCAAAATTGGCCTTTCTCCAATTTAGAACTTCAACTTTTAGATCTGGTCTATAATTTTCCATCACGATTTTAAAATGTATAGAATTATGGTCGCTGGCCCCAAACTGGTCCCCCACTGACACCTCAGTCACCTGCCCTGCCTTACTTCCCAAGGGTAGGTCACATTTTGCACCTTCTTGAGCAAGTAAATCCACATACTGAATCAGAAAACTTTCTTGTACGCACTTAACAACTTCTTCTCCATCTAAACCATTAACACAATGGCAGTCCAAGTCTATTATTGGAAAGTAAAAATTCCCATACCAGAACATCCCGATTATTCTTACAGATAACTGAGATTTCCTTACAAATTTGTTTCTCAATTTCCCTCTGACTATTGGGCGTCTATAATACAATCCCAATAAGGTGATCATCTCTTTCTTATTTCTCATTTCCACCCAAATAACTTCCCTGGATGTATTTCCAAGAATATCCTCCCTCAGCACTGCTGTAATGCTATCACTTGTGAAAAATGCTCCTCCTCTCTTGTCTCCCTTTCTATCCTTCCTGGAGCATTTGTATCTTGGAACATTAGGCTAACAGTCCTGCCCATCCCTGAGCCATGTTTCTGTAATTGCTATGATATTCCAGTCCCATGTTCCGAACCATGCCCTGAGTTCATCTGCCTTCCCTGTTAGGCCCCTTGCATTGGCATAAATGCAGTTTCATTTATCAGTCCTACTTTGTTCTCTGCTTTGTCCCTACCTGCCCTGACTGTTCGACTCACTTCTGTTCTCAACCATGGATCCCAAACCCCTCCTTACTAGTTTAAATCCTCCCGAGCAACTCTCGCAAATCTCCCTGCCAGTATATTAGTGCCCTTCCAATTCAGGTGCAATCCTCCTTCTTATACAAGTCACTTCTTCCCCAAAAGAGCTTCCAATGATCCTTAAATGTAAATCCTTCTCCAGGACACCAGCTCCTCAGCCATGCATTCATCTGCTCTATCCTGCCCTTACCAGCTCGTAGCACCAAAGGTAATCCAGATATTACTACTCTCGAGGACCTCCTTTTTAAATTCCTGCCTAACTCTGTAATCTCCCTTCCAAATCTTAACCTTTTCCCTTCCTATGTCGTTGGTCCCAATGTATATGATGACCTCCTGCTGGCCAAATGCTACATTCTACTATTTTTACCAGGCACCTCAAACAGTCTTCAACACATCACACTCTCATAACTCACATGCTAACAGTCTGCAAAAATTGGGACTCATACCTAACCTTCATTTGTTTCACTTCATCTTCCCTTAGCATTGATTCAAGCCTCAAACTCACATCTTACTGCTAACACATGGCCTCTATGTAATAATGCACAAATGATGTGCTTTAACTGTAGAATGTGGGAGTTGATTGAGATCATCATGATTCCTGAAAACACCTACACAAAGCATTTGCATCTTATCGTGTTGCTGTACTTTAGTCTGAGGTGTGGATTTGCGAGGCACCAAGGAGAAAGAGAGTTATTGGGACAATTTCACTCATAGTGGTCAGCGACAGGAGGGTGTGACTATGAGTCAGGCTGACAGGCAAAGTAGTAAAGAAGGTGTTGATGTGAATATACCTGATAATTAAGGAAAGAAAAAACAACAGTAGCAAGAAGCATTCTTAGCATGAAAATTATATGTAGAATGAATTTTGATGAGGAGAAAGGAACAAAAAGGGACAGAAAATACTGTCGAAAATATGTTGTACACTCAAACAATCGTTTGGTAAAAGTTTAAGCAGAAAATCAGAGATGAATGTTAAATCAGTACATACTGCTTCCAAGCGCAATATAGAACTTCATAGCCTAGCACGTCCCTCACTGTCCTATTATTCTCAAAACAACCCCGAGGATTGTGTGCAGTATGTAACGAAATGTTAGTTCTAAAAACAGTGAAACAAGAAATACTAGTTCTGAGAATATTAAAGAATTCTAGAAATAATAAAAATGGTAGCTCTTATTTTTAACGATTAGTTACTTCCTATCTCTCTCTCTCTCTCTCATTTTCTGCCAAGTCCAAGTCCCTGCCAAAGATAAAAACAGGCACAGAATGATCACTTGTCTATTATTCTTCAGGAGGTCATTATCTAGGTCAGATAGCTTCTTTCAGGCATAAGCCTTCATGTAGATATTCTTGGGCTGATAAGAAGGAGCTTCATGTCCAATTATCCAAATAAATGAATAAGAGATCTACAGTGAACCAGAGATTAAAAATTTAGTGACATGAGGATCAAGGGCAGGTTGGGAAAGGAGAAGCCAACCTTGAGTACCCATCATCTGGTAATTACATTATTGAATGGAAAGACATAATGGAATGGCTGATTAATATGAGACAGCCATAAACCCCTATGGAAAGAATGAGATGGGCAAGTAAGAGGAAAAACGCATGACCAAAGGAAGGAGGGGCTTTAGAATTGTGAGCTTTGGCTCATTTCCAACACAGCCTGTGGCAAGTTTTCTGCAGCAGTCATCAGCTTCTGAGCTCATTCTGCATGCAAGCGAATCTGCTGGGGAGGTAATCAGATGTGGGGCTGATGGTTGGAAGTACTCACCCCTGTCAGTGCCTTCTGGGGTTAAAGGTTTTGCTGTCATGTTTAAAGCCCCCTAAGGCACCACTTCACTTGATCTAAGTCTGAAGGTGGATTTCCCTCTCTCCACTCCTCCACCCCCCCCCCCCCAACCACATTATCACCTCATCACCCACCCCACCCACCCACCCAAACATTCACTCCAGGTTGCACAGCTGCTGCAAGGTTCCCTTGAGGTTCTGTGCATGCTGCTTGCTACACCAATGCATTGATTTCCAATTTCAAAAGTCAATGCCACTCTTGGACCTTTGAAGGACTATGCACCAAAAACAACTTAGAGCAAATATTGTCCTCACTCCCTAAACATGTCTACCAGGCACTTGAAGGTGACTCCCCACCACCAGATTCCTCACTGCACACTCTACTGGCTCAGGCAGTCTGGGGTAAAAAAAGTCTTATTCTCCAACGAAGGACAACAGTCACCCTCCCATCAGACCCAATGCAGCCTTGGTCAAAGTCACTCAGGACTTTGTACTCTTTGCTACCTTCTCCCCAGCCCCACCCCTCCCATTATTTCTCCACCCTGGAGGCTTCCTGATGATGGGCTTTTGCCCGAAACTTTGATTTTCCTGCTCCTCGGATGCTGCCTGACCTGCTGTGCTTTTCCAGCACCACTCTAATCTAAACAAAAAGTCACTCAGGAGGTCTATACTTCAAACAGGAACAAAAGAAGCATCATCCAATGCAAGAAGAGGCTAAGTACCCCATCCTTTCCCTGCAGCTGCACTCTTAGAAAGCCTTCACTCAGACTAACTCTGCCACTCTGCTGCCATGTCACATAAGCATGCCAACCTGACCAGCACATGCATGATGTGCCCTGAACAGTTCACACCCACCTTTGGCTGCCAGTCTTCTTACACTTCCTGGGTACTGTGCTTTCCTTCAGAGGATTTACCACCTATTAAGGTGAGACAAACTGAGTACATGAACACACTCTCCATCACACTCAATACATCACTTTCTCTCATTGCTGGACCAGCTGGTGCACAATGAAAAGAAGAGGGCCCAGATTAATGGGAAGATTCCCCATCTCTGCATCCTCACTTCTTGCAGTCCAGCTGGTGGGTGAGAATCAAGGCGGGTCCTGCACCAATGGAGAGATCAGCACAGCTGAAGCCACTGACTAACATGGCAGTCTGCTCTTCTCCACAGTGCAGCCACTCTCCATTATGGTTTTTCTTTCTTCAATTATTTCTCTCTTCTTTTCCATCGGTTTATGCAGTCAACAAGCAGCTCAATGTAAGAGACCACTGAGGCTGCCTCGCACCAGCACCTTTGAAGATGGAGCCCGTGAAAACTGCAATGGTAAGGAGGTCACTCACATCCTCCACCAGCTCAGAGGCAGCCACCTCAGTGGGTACTCTCACTAGAGTATTATCAGGGACACAATCAGAGGAGTATATCACTGACATATGTCCACAGCAATGCAGAAGGAAACACCTGAGGACTCCAATATTCAAAGGACCATTGGAGACCAGATATCTGCTCAGTCCTATGCAGAAGATGTACACATTCACAACTGAGATGGTCAACATGCAGAAATGGGCAGAGGGACAGCAGATAGGAATGCTGGAAGCCCTTAGTTACCTGCAGCAAAGGGAGGAGTCCACTTGTTTCCCTTTTACAGTGGCAGCTCCAGGATGTGAGCTGCTTCCATGGTAGGGTGGCAGCTGCCTTGGAGAGCCGTTCCAAGAGAATGCTCAGTAACTGCCAAATCTGTTCTTGAATCTGGATGAATTCTCTTCAGTCATGAGTGCTCAGCATAAATAGCAAGGTGAAATGGGGAGAGGGACTTTGACCTCAGTTGAGATGCCCCTTCCTCTCAAGGAGACAGGGTGATGCAAGCAGACTCCCAGCTTCAGTCTGCATTGCTCCGACAACTCTCTGACACTCAGGATATCCCAGCCATAATGATGGTGGATACAACTTTCTAAGCTACTGCTTTAGGGGTGAGAGCTTCACAATTTATAATGTGGAAACCAGCTATGCTTCAAATAACTTTCATGAGGAGAATTGTTATCGATACAGTAATCATTTACGATAGCTCGGACTGGTAATCTCATTGATATTCTGGCAAGCACAACTGTTGGAATCAATCAGGCTGAGATGTATTTCAAGTAAATTAAATTCCATGTGGACTACATTTAACGTAATGCATTCAGGGAGGCTGACCCTTTATCTTGCAATTGCATTCTACAATGGCACTTTGCCAGCCAAAACCCATGAGCATAACTTAATATGACAGAATTTAATATTTATAGTGAACAACCTGGAAATGTACAAAACATTTTTTGTACTTTACTGTGACATTTTGATGGAACTATTTCACCATCAGGAATGAAACAGAATGGGATATTCATCCATTTTTACATCAAAATCTTATAAATTAGAATGGGACTAAGACGATCTCATTTAAAAATGATGAAATATGCCTACTGTCCAAGCACAAGCTGCAAAATCTCAGTCACATTGGGTGGCGATGTAAGATAGTGGAGGACAAAAGATAGGTTCTGACGCGTCACTGGCCTGGCAAGTGGGCCATCACATCCCATATGCCCGTCTGCTACTGACAGGCACCTGCTATACATTTGGATGACTTCCCTGATGATTGAAACTACAGGGTCACTTCCTGATTGGGCTGGAGCAGGTATCCCCAGCAGTACCCGAGCGACAGCTAACTCAAACAGCTGTCACAGTGAGGTGCTCACCAGATTAGGGCTCCCACACTGTCTCTGATTCCCGACCCCACTGCCCCAGTGGGAGAGTATCGGGCTGGTGGAGAGTGCAGGAAGCAGACCAGCATGTGTGCTTTTGTCCTCTGAAATTGAAAAGGAAGCTATTGTATAATACATGACCAACTAATTGGGACATCAGTGACAATGTGTGGAAATGTCATGACCTTTCTTGTTACTATGATAACCTTTTTGTCAGAACTGTGGAATTGTGGGAAGATTCCGCAGCAGGTTGTATTATCTCTCCATTAGAATGCTCCAACATCTTGAAGCCAACCTGGACAGAGGGTCATGGTTCAAAATGTCACGTGAAAAGGCACTATTAGAGAGTGTGGCACAATGAAGCTGAGTTTTAGTCACATCACTTGGCAGTTTCCCAGATCTGAGTGCCCAGTGATTTACTTCCAACACCCTCATCTGTTAGTCATACAACATTATGAAGACGATGAAGAAAAGAAAGTCGGACGTATAAAGATACCACAAGGAAAGACTAATGGATCTGCTAGGTTCCCTTGATTGCTCTGATCCATTTGATAAATGCATTAATGTAATACAAAGACATAGGATTCTCTGTGGCCCTGGTTATTTGTCTCCGGTCTGCCAAAATGGTTTACAGTTCCTCCACTTTCATGCACCAAGTTTATGCTACATGGAGGGCAACCAGTTCTTCATTTGTAATACACAGTCCCTCTCCATTGGCTATTTATTGTTAATTATCCTTGCCACACTCCTGCAGCCATTATATTTGTCCCTGAGCCTCCCTTATCTGCATTGAGAGTATATAGCACCATTTGGAAGCGGGGGAGGTGGGGGGGGGGGGGGGGTTGGTGGGGGGAGGTGGTCTATGCATATCCATGGCAAAGTGTCAGGATGACACCTTGTCCCTCCTCTTTCAACATTGTTAACGCTTGGCTCTCTGTGTGTGCAAAGGTGTAGGTAACAAAGAATTGTTCACCAGTGGCTGTGCCAGGGAGGGACAAAATGTAGAGGGGTCAGTGCATTGGATTGCTAGTGAGTCAGCTGCCTACATGCAAGTGTACACTGTGTTGTCTCTGTGGACCTGTGGACAATACCTGCTCCATGATCAATGTCTGTTACAGACACCATCCCTCACAGGTCCAGTCACTTACCTGCCAACTCCATGTGTGATTGCAGCCACTTTCTTCCCAATTTAGCACAGCAGAAGCTGACAGTAAACGTTCTTCCACCAGTTTCTCTACCCCCCCCCACTTCCTCCATGCTTCCAGCTTCAGCATGAATGTACTGGTGACCCCCCCTCCCCCAGACATTCACATCCCTCTCTTAGCAACCCACCCCCTTAAACCCCAATGCCCACAGAGCACAGCTATGGGCACCTACACCTGCCCATCTTTCCACCCAGCCCCTGGAATATGAGGTGGCCATAGAAGAACTGCCCCGCCACTGCTTCCCCATACATTCGGAAACCAGGGTATTCCTGACCATGAATGGCACACCCTCCTGCATTACCCCCTTCCGAGGAATGCTTCACTTTATTGGCCTTTTACAAATCCTGTTGCTCCCTTCACAACTGCACTTGCACCACCTCCCTTTCCTGCTTAGGTTCTGTGACCCTTTTCTTCGACAGGCATAACCAGACAGACAGTCCCAGGCATGACTTGCCCAGACTGCAGCATGCATATCTCCCCAACCACATCAGCTTTACCCTGCCTCAGCTGCTTCCAGATAGAGTATTGATTTCCCCACATGCTTTCTCTAATCTTTTGTGGTGTCTTTAACAATATTTGCATCTGTTATTCTTGCTCTGATTTTTGTCTTGACCCTTCTGTAAATTCCACCTCCTCATCTTCATTGACCTGTACTAGGAAAATCTGGAAGGCCTAAAGTGCTACTTAACATTGTCAATTCTTGTAACAATTGACTTCAGCTGGTTAAAAAAAACACCTCAGAGCTTCTGCGCATGCTAACAACTTCTGTTGGCAGCAAGTTTCTTGTCCCTTGGCAGACATGTTTACACAGGTGAGTTTTTTGTTTCTAAGACAATCCTATCTCTGAGGAGATCATCCTTCTGTTAACAAACCCAATAGATTCAGCAAGACATCAAAGTACCATCATATATCAATCAATATTTTGCTCTCTTCTTGAGGTCTATTGTTGAACACATAGCATTCATAAATAGCATTAAGAGAGAGTTCAAAATAGGACTCCAAGGCCTCCAAAGTTTCAGAGAAGAGTCTTTTCTATTCTATGGTAAAGTTGGGAGTATTTTTGTAAATGATAGTAATTTTGATACTGTAGATTTAGATATATTTTCTTGCTCATTTCCTTAGCCACCTGGTTGCTGTGGAGTGCATCAATTGCCAGCAACCGATTCTATCAAAACGTAGTGTGCTTTTTTAAAACCTGGTATGACTCCAGCTTATCTAAGTTATGCCGAAATTCTGGACTCTAGAAACAGAACTATTTCACTGCAACAAAAAAGAATTAGTATATTTTGCCTTGTATGTTTGTAAAATCAAAATAAATCTCCCTAAACAAAAATAAACTGGAAGAAATTGTACTGAATTATGCTTTCCACAACGTCTACTATATTATCTATTTGCTAAAACAGATAATTGTACTATTTTTCCACATCATATTAGACAAAGTGATATTGATTGGTAGGCCAGGTTGTGAAAAAGATTGAAGTGTTTACAAATTGATGGAATCCAAAGTTAAGAAAACATGTGAAGGAGCCAATTCTTGAATTGCAATGTCCTGAATAAAAAGGTAGTCATAGAGATATGGCTTCTACCTCCAGGCCAGAAACTCCAATCTAAAGTATTTCATTTTTTTTTAGATCAGATTAGATTCCCTACAGTGTGGAAACAGGCCCTTCAGCCCAATCAGTCCACACTGACCCTCTGAAGAGTAACCCACCCAGACCCATTTCCCTCTGACTAATGCACCTCACACTACCTGCAACTTAGCATGGCCAATTCACCTGGGCTGCACATCTTTGGACTGTGGGAGGAAACCGGAGCACCCGGAGGAAACCCATGCAGACATGGGGAGAATGTGCAAACTCCACACAGACAGTTGCCTGAGCTGGAATCAAACCTGGGTCCCTGTTGCTGTGAGGCAGCAGAGCTCACCACTGAGCCACCGTACATTCAAGGAAGGATATGCTGGCCTTGTAAGGAGTCCAAGAGAGGTTTCCAAGAACAAGTTCAAGGATGAAGGGCTTGTCAAATGAGGAGCAGTTGAGGACTATGGGTCTGTACTCAGTGGAATTTAAAAGGATGAGAGGGAATCTCATTGAAATGTGCAAAATACATGAGAGGCCTGGATGGAGTGGGAATGGAGAAGTTGTTTCTACTAGTAGGAGAGACTGGGACCCAAGGGAACAACCTCAGAGTGACAACCCTTTGGAACTGAAATGAGGAAGCATTTCTTCATTCCCACAGAAGACAGCGAAGGCTAAATCATTGACTTAATTGGTAAGGGAATCAAGAGTTAGAAGGTGGAAGCAGGATAATGTAGTTGAGAAACCTTTCAGTCTTGAGCAAGTGGCAGAACAGACTTACTGGACTGAATTACCTAATTCTGCTACTGCGTCTTTTGGTCTGATGACAAAATAATCTGTGTCATGTTGCAGCAAAACAGGTTGCAAAACCATCTGATACCCAATGGGAGAGTTTTCTGGTCAGCCAGAACTTTGTGGCAGCTACAAAGCCACAATCTCCCTATGTTAAGAGACTTGATGTCCAGATACTTGCCCTGAGCAACCAACATCCTTGTTCCAAGGGCTTTCAATACTCTAAACAGTATTTTAAAATCTCCGGGATTAAAGACATTCTATATAGAAGTCTTCTGACAATAGATTTGATCACTAAGTACTTACTGGAATTATAATATGTATTTTAAGAGTTGGATATAAATAAACACCCAATGATCGAATTGGCACATTGAAGGTGTTGTTCATGTTATTAGTTGACCTCATGAAATATTTACAAATTTTAATTCTTCCATTTGCAAAGATACAGAACTTCAATGCAGTGATGCTACAGAAGAAGCAAGGAGAATTAATCTCCATTCATGAATGAATTCCAATTATTTATGAAAGCCATGCTATCTCAATTGTATAATCACTCATCATTTGTATGGTGCTCACAATGCCATTTTAATCTTCATTATGAGACTGTTAAGCCTGCTACATACTTTGGGGAGAAATTGTTTTCAAGGATAGGCAATAAAGAATTGGCTTAGCCAGCTCACATCCCATGAATAATTAAAAAATAGATTGTTACAAGGGATGTATTGTACAAATACATGAGTTAGCTGCATGAAGAAGCCATTCATCACTTCACTCCTTCTCTGTCATTCTATGAGATCACAGTTGATCTAATTATAACCTCTAATTGATACTCCTACCTACCTCTGATGACTTTTCATCCCCCTGCTTAACAAGAACTATATACTTCTGCCTTAAATATCTTCAAAGATTCTGCTTCTATCTCATTCTCAAGAAGAGAATTCCATACACTCACAACTCCACAAGAGAAAAGAATTACCTCATCATTGTTTTAAATGGGTGGTCCCTGATCTTTAAACTGTGACCAATAATTCTATATTTCCCAACAATAGGTACTTTCTTCTTCACATCTACCCTATCATTACCTCTCAGGATCTTATGTTTCAATCGAGCCATCTTTTTCTCCTCTAAATCTAATAGATACAAATTCAACCTTTCTTCAAAAGACAACCCACTTTTTCCAAGTATTATTCTGGTAAAAGTTCTCTGAACTGCTTCCAATACATTTCTATACTTCCTCGGATAAGGTGACCAATACTATGTATGTAGAATCACCAATGTCCATTATAACTAAAGCATAACCTCTTTAATCTGACTTTTACATTCAATTACTCTCACAATAAATGTTAAAACTATATTAGCACTCTGAAAGACTTGCTGTACCTGCATACTATCTTTTTGTGGTTCATGCACTATGACACACAGATCCATCTGCATCTCAGAATTCTGCAATTTCTTATCATTTAAGTAAAATTATTCTTGTCTAATCATCCAGCTGAAAAGGACAATTTCATGTTTTTCAACATGATATTCCATTTGTACCATCTTTGTCCACTCATTTAATCCAATCATATCTTTTTGTAGCCACGTTATGCCTTCTTTACGAGATTTGGAGATGCCGGTATTGGACTGGAGTGTACAAAATTAAAAATCCCACAACACCAGGTTATAGTCCAACAGGTTTAATTGGAAGCACTAGCTTTCGGAGCACCGCTCTTTCATTAGGTGGTTGTGAAGGACACAGTTGTTAGACACAGAATTTATAGCAAAAGTTTACAGTGTGATGTAACTGAAATTATACATTGAAAAAAATACCTTGATTGTTTGTTGAGTCTTTCATCTGTTAGAATGACCATGATAGTTTCACTTCTTTCATAGGTAAATCACAAAACTTTTTTTAAAGGTTACATTCTCAGGTTAACTGTAACAATTGGTGTCAGCCAGATAAGATGTTGAAGGTGTTAGCCCCCTCTATTCCCTGTCTGTGCCATAATGCTTAGACTGATTCTAATTTAAAAAGTGAGTTAACAGAGTCTTACATGGATTCATGCAGTTTTTGAGCAAAGTACAATGTAACTCTGCAAGTACAAATTGTGGACATGGACACCACCATTATGCATGGGGACACCTCTCACCATGTACGTGGCAGGTACTCATGTCACTCAGCCAACGTTGTCTATCTCATACGCTGCAGGCAAGGATGCCCTGAGGCATGGTACATTGGTGAAACCGAGCAAGGCTATGGCAACAGATGAATGGGCACTGCGCAGCAATCAACAGACAGGAGTGTTCCCTCCCAGTTGGGGAAGACTTCAGCGATCCAGGACATTCGACTTCGGACCTTCGGGTGACCATCCTCCAAGGCAGATTTCGGGACAGGCAGAAGCGATAAGTGGCCGAGCAGAGGCTGATGGCTAAGTTCCGTACCCATAGGGAGGGCATCAGCCGGGACCTTGGGTTCATGTCACATTACAGGTGACCACTGTTGCACTATACACACACACAGACACTACTGCACTCACAAACACACACGCACGCACTCCTATACACACACATACACACGTATACACTGACATGGACACAGACACTCACACACGCTCCTACACAAGCATTCCCACACTCACACATGTATCCTCTTACAGACTTAGACCACTTTACACTCTCACACACACACATATACTCTCTCTCACAGACACTCACAACCCCCCATCCCAGACACACACACTCCTACAGACACCCACACTCCCACATGCACCCTCTCATAGACTTAGACACTTTACACTCTTAAACACACATATACACTCTCTCTCACACTCACAAAACCCCCACCCAGACACACACACACACACACACGCACACACAAATCCACATGCACACATATACATATTTGTACTTGCAGAGTCACATTGTACTTTGCTCAAAAAGTGCATGAATCCATGTAAGACTCTGTAAACTCACTTTTTGATTAGAATCAGCCTAAACATTATGGCATGGACAGAGCACACAGGGGGCTAACACCTTCAACATCTATCTGGCTGACACCAATTGTTACAGTTAACCTGAGAATGTAACTTTTAAAAAAGTTGTGATTTACATATGAAAGAAGTGAAACTATCATGGTCATTCTAACAGATGAAAGACTCAACAAACAATCAAGGTATTTTTCAATGTATAATTTCAGTTACATCACTCTGTAAACCTTTTGCTATAAATTCTGTGTCTTACAATTGTGCCCTCCACAACCACCTGAGGAAGGAGCTGCGCTCCGAAAGCTCATGCTTCCAATTAAACCTGTTGGACTATAACCTGGTGTTGTGTGATTTTTAACCTTCTTCTTTACAACTTATCTTTCCACCCATCTTTGTGCTATCAGCAAATTTAGCAACCAGAACTTGCATCCCTATTTATAAATTGTAAACTTTTGACATCCCAACTGTTGAATCCCTGTGGCACAACATTCATCATAGCTTTCCAACCTGCAAAAATTATCAATTTATGGCTGCTGTCTGTATCCTGCCAATATTTGATGCCCTATATCTTGAGCTTTTATTTTGGGCATAATCCTGAAGAAGGGCTTATGCCCGAAACGTCGATTCTCCTGCTCCTCCGATGCTGTCTGGCCTGATGTGTTTATCCAGTACCACACTTTTCAATACTTGTTCTGTTTGTTCTGATTACAGTTTCCCTTGTAGAGTTTGCTGTATCAAGATGGATCTGTCACACCACAAGTTATAATACAAACACTTATCGGAAGTCTGTGGTCAAATATGAGCACAATACAAGGCTGATGCTTCTCATTCGCCATTGAATGTCGGATTAGAATGTCTATTTAGTTTAGACTTACAGTTTAGACTTACAGTGTGGAAACAGGCCCTTCGGCCCAACAAGTCCACACCGACCCGCCGAAGCGCAACCCACCCATGCCCCTACATTTACCCCTTACCTAACACTACGGGCAATTTAGCATGGCCAATTCACCTGACCTGCACATCTTTGGACTGTGGGAGGAAACCGGAGCACCCGGAGGAAACCCACGCAGACACGGGGAGAATGTGCAAACTCCACACAGTCAGTCGCCTGAGTCGGGAATTGAACCCGGGTCTCAGGCTCTGTGAGGCAGCAGTGCTAACCACTGTGCCACCATGCCGCCCATAAAACTTTGTCACTTGAATAGCTCACACAACAGCACTTAAAATAAACACAATTGATTGGCTAAGAATGCTTTATTCTCAATGATGATATAGATGTGATTTTCTTCTCATTACCTTGTGA
This sequence comes from Hemiscyllium ocellatum, assembly GCF_020745735.1. NCBI lineage: Eukaryota > Metazoa > Chordata > Chondrichthyes > Orectolobiformes > Hemiscylliidae > Hemiscyllium > Hemiscyllium ocellatum. The sequence continues at coordinate 102,586,283 of NC_083401.1, forward strand.
AGATTTACTTTACATGAATTATATTTAAGCTCAGTGTTTGCATCTTACAGATCAAAGTGAATCTGTTTTCAGTGGCACTGTCAGTGCTGAAGGACCTACCAATCTCTGATTGGTTGTTGGCTCTCAGAGGGAGGACATAGAGACAACACAAAGAAGACTTTTGGAACATTAGATTCATGGAACCTCAATGGTAGCCAGCAGTCTGTTTAACTGGTCTTAATCCAAAGGGTTCCTGGATATGGCTATGTCAGGGTTTTCTTTTTTAATTTGTGGGTTTTGTCGAGTAGTCTAGCATTTACCCATCTCTAATTGCCACTGAGAAACTAGCACTGAGCTGGTCTTCAACTGCTGAAGTCCTTTGATTGCAGGGACACCCACAATGCCATTAAGAATGGAATTTGAGAATTTTGACCCAGCAACAACAGCAATAAATTTCCAAATCATAATGGATTGTGGCATGAAGGGGAATTTGGAGGTAGTGGTGTTCCCACCACCTATTGCCTTGTCCATCAAGATGGTAGTGCTTGTAGATTTAGAAAGTGCTGTCCAAGGAAAATTTTGAAGATGAAGCACACTGAGCATTGGTGATGGAGGGAGTGAGTGTTTGTAGATATGGTGCCAAGCATGTGGACTGCTTTGTCCTGGATGCTGTCGAAATCCTTGAGTGTTGTTGGAACTGCACATAGTCAGTCAAGTGGGGATTATTCCGTCACATTCCTGATTTGTGCTTTGTGGATGGTAGGCAGGCACTGGGGAGACAAGGAATTATTTATGGCAGAATTTCTAGCCTTTGTTCTGCACTTATGGTTGGTCCATTTCAGTTTCTTGTCAATGTTAAGCACCTGAATGTAATAGTGGGGTATTCAGCTCAGTTGGCCAGATGACTGGCTTGCAATACCGAGTAATGCCAACAGCATGGGCTCAATTCCTGCACTGACTGAGGTTGCTATGACAGACAGTTCTTCTCAACCTCCCCTCTCTTGAGGTTTGGTGATCCTCAGATTAAACCACCATCAGTCAACTCTCTCTTTCTATTGAGAAAGCAGCCCTATGGTTCAGTAAGACTATGCCAATTTTACCTTTTACTATTGATGGTAATGCCATTCAACATCAAAGCATGATGATCAGGTTGTCTCTTATTGAAGATGGCCATTATCTGGTACTTGTGAGACGCAAATGTTACTTGCCAGTTGTCAGCTCAAGCCTAATATTGTCCAGGTCTTGTTGCAAATGACAAGGACTGATTCACTAACTGAGTAGCTGCAAATGGTGCTGAATATTGTGCAAACATCACCAACAATTTCCACTTAGAGTCTTAGAGACATACAGCACAGAAACAGACCCTTCAGTCCAACTCGTCCATGCCGACCAAGTTTCCTAAACCAAACAAGTCCCACTTACTTATGTTTGGCTCATATCCCTCTAAAACGTTTCCTCTTCATACACCTATCCAAATGTCTTTTGAATGTTGCAACTATCTGCATCTACCATTCCTTCTGGCTGTTCATTTCATAACCGAAATACCCGCTACGTGAAAAAGTTGCCCCTCAGAACCTTTTTAAATCTTTCTCTTCTCACCTTAAAAATATACATTTCTGGTTTTGAATTCCCCCACTCTGGAGGAAAGACCTTTGCTATTCAACTAATCTCTGCCCCTAGTGATTTTATAAACCTCAATCATGTCATACCTCAATCTCCTATGCTGTAGCCCATCCAGCCTCTTCTCATAACTCAAACGCTCCAATACTGACAAATTCCTGGTAAGTCTTTTCTGAAACTTCTCCAATTTAATAATATCCTTCCTATACCAGGGTGACCAGAACTATACACTGTACTCCAAAAGTGGCCTTACCAACATCTGATTAAACCTCAACATGACATCCTAATTCCTGTACTCAATCGTCTGCACAATGAAGACAAGTGTGCTAAATGCCTTCTTAAGCACTCTGCTTACCTGTGATGCAAATTTCAAAGAATTATGTACCTGAATTATGTCCCTGTGGTCTCTCTGTTCAACACCACTACCCAGAACCCTACCATTATCTGTATAAGTTCTGCTCTTGTTTGTTTTACCAAAATACAATGCCTTGCATTTATCCAAATTAAACACCATCTGCCACTCCTCAGCCCATTGACCCAATTAATCAAGGTCTCTTTGTAACCTTAGATAATCTTCTTCACTGTTGGATGTACTACCAATTTGGTGCCATCCACAAACTAACTAACCACCCCTCCTAACTTCTCTTGCAAATCATTTATATAAATATTAACAACAGTGGACCCAACATAATTCCTGTGGCACACCATTGGTCACAGGCTTCTAGTTCAAAAAGCAAACCTCCATGTTTTTTAAATGAAAGATATAAACAGAAAAAAAAAAGCACCCCCCCGACAATGTCCCCATCAGATACTCTGAGGACAGGGACAGCAGCAGGTGAAGCTCAGAGCAAAGCCCACTCTGCATTTCCGGACAGAAAATAGAGCTGCCTTGACTTTGTTGAACAAAAATAAAGACCCTATTACTCTGGTGAAAACCAAAAACAAATAAACAAACAAAAAATTGGCTCTCTCTTAACTTTGTTCCCCACCAGGCAGGGACCACAAGGGGCCCAAGTAAAAATAAACTCAAGTAAAATCAAAGAAAATAAACAAATAAAGAACTAAACAAATAAATTCCCTCTGCTGCATTCCCAGCGAATACTCCTTGTACAGGAACAACAATGGTTTAAAATCCAGAGGAAGTGCCATTGCTTATTTCCACTGAAAACAAAATTTCCCTCACACCGACCCTCATCAAGTGTGTTTGAGACAGGGACAATAGGGAGCTAAAATGAAGAGTCCTTGTCTCCTCCAAGGGTTCCAAAATCATAAAAAAGGGAAAATAAAACATTCACCCCAGGTTACCAAACTGAAAATAAACATAAACTCAAACAGCAAAACAGAAACTTATAATACAGAAGCAATACATTTAATCAAAATATCATTATCCAGAACAGCCCACTTCTTATGCACCACATTCACCTCCTCCACCACCAACTCTCAGTAGCCGTACCACATACCATCCATAAGATGCACTGCAGACATTCACTGAGGCTCCTTAGACCTCACCTTCCAAACATTTGGCCACTTCAATCTAGGAAGACAAGGGCAACAGATATATAGGATCATGACCACCTGCAAGTTCTCCTCCAAGCCATTCACCATCTTAACGTGGAAAGATATCATTGTTCCTCCAGTGTCACTAGGGAAAAAGACTGAAACTCCCTCCCTTATGCTAATATAGATTTCCAAGGAGCACAGGGACTGCAGCAGTTTAAGAAGGCACCTCTGGGGCAACTAGGTCCAGCTAGCAACATCCACATCCAATGAGTGAATGTTTAAAAAGTCATCATAAAATTCCTACAGTATAGAAAGAGGCCATTCAGCCCATTAAGTCTGCATAGAGCATCCTATACAGATCCATACCCCACAACCCTGCATGGGGCTTTTACAATGACTATCCCACCTAACCTGCAAATCCCTGGACACAATGGGCAATGTAGCACAACCAATCCACCTAACCTGCACATTTTTCAACTGTGGGAAGAAATTGGAGTGCCTGGAGGAAACATATGTAGGTATGGGGATAGCGTGCAAACTCCACATAGACAGTCACCCAAGGCTATAACCAAACACTGGTTCTCTGGTACTGTGAGGCAGTAGTGCTAACCACGAAGCCGCTATGCCACCCCAGATATTTGTGACTGGCAAAAGTTTTTGCCGCTATGACCCTGGGCCGCAGTATCTTGTTGCAGTGATTTCTTCACAATATACGCAGCCAATTAAGCACTCTGTTAGTCTTGACTAGTTTAAGAATTTGTTTATCTATAAGTACTGTTCCACACAACTGACTTTATAGCAAAACATCCAGCCACAGTTAACACTACAATTATAGTGTTTTGATTGTTGCAAGGTAACAGGTTCAAAGTAGAATTGATTGTTTGCCAGTAACTAGTTCAAGTATAAAAAGATTAGATTAGAATACAATGTTTCAGAATGCACTGCAATGTAAATAGCACTGTAGGTGTGGCACAGTTTTGGCACTGCTGCCTCACAACATCAGAGACCCGGCTTCAATTCCACCCTTGGGCGACTGTGTGGAGTTTACACATTCTCTCTGCGTCAGTGTGGGTTTCCTTCAGGTGCTTCAGTTTCCTCTTACCATCCAAAGATATGCAAGTTAGGTGGATTGGCAGTGCTAAATTGCCCATAGTGTCCAGGGATGCTCAGACTAGGTGGATGGGCCATGGGAAATGCAGAGTTACAGAGATAGGGTTAAGGGGCTGAATCTGAGTGGGATGCTCTTCAGAGGGTCGATGGGCTGAATGGCCTGCTTCCACACTGTAGTGATTCTATGTGTGGTTGTTGACAAGGGAAAGAATATTAGTTCTGAGTGAAAATAATTCATTTAATAATGGACAACCCATTGAACAAATGCAATGCCAATTTTGATTCATTAGTAAGAAACCATTATTCAATTTGTAAACTAGCTCACAGTACAGAATATAAGCACGGCTAATAGGAGCCACAAAGTTTCTTTTATTTCAACTAAGTTGTACCTCACACTCATCAGAACAAGGACACAAAAAAAAGAAGCACTGATGTATAGAATTATAGAGTCATACAGCATGGAAACAGACCCTTCGGTCCACCATACCAACCATGTTCCCAAATTAAATCAATCCCACTTGCCTGCATTTGGCCCATATCCCTTCAAAACTTTCATATTATATGCTTATCCCAAATGTTTTTTAAACATTGTAACAGTACCAGAATCCATCACTTCCTCTGGCAATTCATTCCACACATTTTGTATAAGAAAGTTGCCCCATTACCTTTTGAAATGCTTCTCTCACCTTAAAAATATACTCCATAATTTGAAATCTCACACCTGAGGGAAAAGACATTTGCCATTCACCTTATCTACATCCTTCATGATTTTATAAACGTTAATAAGGTCAGCCCTCAACCTGCTACACTCCATTGAAAAAAGTCCCAACTTATCCATTCCCAGCAGCATCCTGGTAAATCTTTTCTGAACCCTCTCCAGCTTAATAATATCCTTCCTATAACAGGGTAATCAGAAATGTACACAGTACACTAGTAGAGGCCTCACTAATGTCCTATACAACCACAACATGACACCCCAACTCCTCTACTCAAAGGTCTAAGCAATAAAGGCAAGTGTGCGAACTGCATTCTTAACCACCCTGTCTATCTGTAAGGCTAATTTCAAAGAGTTACGTACCTGAATCTTTAGGTCTCTCTGTTCTACAACTCTACACAAGGCCTACTTTTAATTGTGTAAGTCCTGCTTTTGTTAGTTTTACCTGAATGCAATGCCTTGCATTTATTCAAATTAAACTCCATCTGTGACTCCTCAGTCTGTTGACTCAATTGATCCTTTGTAACCTCAGACAATCCTCTTCACTGTCGACTGTTCCACCAATTTTGGTATCGCCCGAAACTTACTAACCATGTCTCCTATATGTTCATCCAAACCGTTTATGTAAATAACAAAACAAAAAGGGCCCAATACCAATCCATATGGGATAACACTGGTCACAGGCCTCCAGTCCAAAATACACAATGTTCCAGCACCACTCCATATTTCCTACCTTAAAGCCAATTTTACATCCAATTGTCAAGTTCACAACAAGGACAGGATGCTGATTGGTTGAGCTATCCTTCACCTGGAGATTCAGCAAGAACTGTTAACTGACAATCATGGTTCTCAGACCAAGCAGATAGATTTAAGTTGGTCAGGATATTCTCACGGGAATATGGCAACAGTTGACAATTGTCATGTTCCCATTGTCTCCTAATGACAAACAATGCATGTGTGAATTCCTTTGCCTACAAAATAAAAGGATATTGTTGTGATATATATGGCTTCTGATATGTAAAATTGCATCAACTGTGATCTGATCATTTTAAGTTAGTTTCAGATGTAATTCTTAACACAATCCAGATTACTTAATAAATGTTGTTCAATAGCAGAATCAAATCTAATGTTGGTCAAAGCAGCATGGACAGGTTGAGTATAATTCAGTTTCCCACTGCAAATGATGAATGGAGCAGTTGTTAGATATTGTCCATCAATCATTAAGATGTAGGCCTATATACCTGACATCAAATTGGCACTGATCATATTACTCATTTGTGTGGCAGGCATTCGGCCTTTTTGGCCTGTGTGACAATACTATGGCTTTTAGAGGTGTATTTTGTCCTTTTTGCTTTGAAGTGAGGTTTTGAGCCATAGGTAGGGTGCTGTCTCTTTCAAGGCCTTGCGAGGCATTGTTTTTTTTTTCTAAAGTTGGAACAATATAAGAGCATAAATGGGTATTGTTGAGCTCCAGCAGAACCAGGATTTTTAGTTTAGCTTTCAGTAGTTATTGGGGTTTGGAAGTTGATTGTGGAAACTGCTATACATGTCTCTTTACCAGAATTTTCTTTTGGTGTTCTTTACTCCTGGACTGGAGAAGCATCGCTTGTGAGACAATCTATTTTATTTTGCCTTTGCGAAGTGTTTGTTTATGGGATGTTACTATATTGGAACAGTGGCTGTGTACTAGTTAAATCATCAATTATTTTGTTAAGTTTTCCAATAGAGTTGAAATTAAACCAATTCTTCTTTCTTCTGCTTTGTATTTTAACTATAGGATAAGAATAAAGTGTATTTTGTGCAATGCCTAGTAGTGTTACTGGTTTAGTCTGTAACACATCACAGCAGCATTTTGATATTGGAGAAAAACACTCATGGGTTGTGGCAAAGTAACAGTGAGAGACCACCAAGTTTACTAGTTGTTTGTGTTTTTCAGACACCTTCCCAGTGTAATCTGAGGTAGACTGGGTGCTGTTTGGAGCCATAGGTAATGGCCACATATCCTTTCATGAGCTTGCACAATATGCAATGAGATATGATTTGATTTACTGGTATCATGCAGCTATGAGTCATATGTAGATCAGGGATTTCACCTAGACTGATTACTGTAATTAACCTTTAGTGATATTTAGCATGGAAAAAAAATTAAGGACAGTATCAGTCTCAACTTGTTAATGCAAAATGGGGTCTTGCAAACTTAGTACTCATTTAGCTGATCTTGAAAATTCTTGCATTATTGTTTAAAGTTGGAACTGTCATAAAGTGATGGCTCTACAGAACATTTGTTATTCAGTATTTCTTTACATCCCTTTCAGTAAGGTAACTTCAATTGAAGCTAATGGCTACTGCATTGACTGAATTTATTGCTTAAGTCTAGTATTATATCAAAAAAGCACAACTGGTGTGATATTCATAGATTACTGTATGCATTTGACAGATGTATGTGATGGAGAGATCTGATATTTAATTCTATTCCACTGTATCTGAGATTCTGGATTGACATCTTATTATTAGAGACAAAAAAAAACTATCTCAATCTGTTTCTACAGTTCATCTATTGCAGTTGCTGAACTGGCCACATACATAATTCTTCATATTTTGCTTATTAAGTTAAAAATATTTATGTCTGAGAATAGTACTGTATTTTGAGAAGAATGAAATCATTTCTATTTAAGCTTATGATCTAACATTGGTATTATATAAAACTACTGCATAATTAATATCTGAAATTTGTTTCCTTTTTACAAAGAATATTAACTTATAACCTATTGCCCAATGCTTAAAAAGTCCACTTATCTTAGTTTTAAATGATTTCTAATACAGCACAATTTTGACATTTGTTACGAATTATCACATTGAAGATTAACATGGTCTCTATATTGTTCACACTTTTAAACTGATAAGCTTTACATCATTAACATTAATATTCATCAAAAACAAATAACTTTTTAAATGTTTTCATGGTATACAGGCATCACTAAAAAGGCCAGCATTTGTTAGTTTCAACAGCCTCTGAACTGAGTAGCTTGCTTGTCCATTTTGGAGGGCAGTTTACAGTCAACCACATTACAAGGTGTCTGGAATCACATGTAGGCCAGACCGGGTAAGACTATGAGACTATGGGAAATAGGAACAGGAGTAAGGCATTCAGCCCCTCAAGCCTGCTCCATCATTCAACAGAATCATGACCGCTTCAATATTCCTCACATCCACTTTCCTGAATTTTTTCCATAACTTTTGATTCACATACTGATCAAAAACTCTATCTATCTCAAACTTACATATACACAAAAGGACTCTGTTCCCACAGCTCTCTATGGCAAGTAACTCCAAAGTTTCTCAGTTTTCTGAGAGAAGAAATTC